>NC_140941.1:138513591-139113591 GCF_014529385.1 Adiantum capillus-veneris
CGGTGCTGGACAAGAGAGTATCGAGGAAGGGATGCGGCCCTAGCACAGTACCTTTCAAAGCTTTGCGAGTCGCCGATAGTAGTTTTTCACAATTCCATGTCACAAGAGGGTTCAATAGCAACTTACACATTCAAGACACTATCACGCTTCTTGGGTGGACCGGTGCTGCCCAAAAGTGCAGATAAAGTCATTCTTGTGGACAAAGTGTTTGCTAGAGATTGTTTTGGTTACTGCCCAGGCTATACAGGTGGTCGGGCAGCGTATTACTACACCTACACAGCAATGGCACTAGCTCTTGGTAGACAAAACCCAGATGAACTTTTAGAGTATGGCAAACATCTCATGATTCGTTACAAGGGTGACGTGCCAAAAAAAAAAAATGAACCTGCAAACTCTTGATACACTTCAAGTAGCAATTGTATAAGATCATGTATTACATAAACTTTGTACAATGTCATCCACTCAGAGTATCTTTCTCCACTTGTGATTCACATACACCATTGTCTCTCTCCACCTTCGTTGACTTTCACGAGCTCCGGAGTTGTTGTATGCCATTGATCTTTTAGCTTTTTGTTGTTGTAAATGTCTGATGGCTTGTGCTGTTGCTGAATTTGCCAAGACTTCTTTTGCCTGCATTCGATGAATGATTCTACGATAGAACCATTCAAATAGTTCTCTCAAACTGTTAGCCTTGATTTGAGAGCCACCATGTCGTGTGTGCCTGAAATAAGCTTTTATCGCCATGTAATGAGAATTTTCCATCCCTTGGGTATTCCATATTGCCGGGTTCCCATACTTCTGTATAAAATATGGCAAATGATTGAAGATGATGTGTTGGATATGAAAACAGATTAGTTAGAATGTTTTACAGTCACATATTTGCACATAAGAGAGAAAGAAATACATGATAATACCATGTAGTGAGTAATCTGGGTGTCTGTCCATGCTGTCTTGAATGATTTTTTCAGAAGGTTGAGATTTTCCTTGAACTTGTTCATATCACCTTGTGACCAGTCATCTTTGTCGCACATCAAAAATAGGATGTCTATTGATCGCCAAACCTCAGCCTTCGCGTTACGAGTAGTTGGTTCGTGATCTTTGACTGCAATATGTAGCTTTTTCCAGCTCTGATACTCTACCTTGCTAACATAAGATGTGTTATATATTTTTCCATGTTTTGTTAGCTTTGGATCTCTTGTACCTTGGGGCTTAGATAAAAACCTCCGTGCCTTCACCCCACCGATGGATGGTTTGCATGGGACATCCTTCTCAGCAGTTGATCTCTTTTCATCCCGCTGGATTTTCACATTGCCACCATGAAGCCCCATATCCGACAGTACCATTTCTAAGCACTGCAGGGCTACTTGTCGTTCTGCGGAGTTCTTAATCTTCCAAGCAAACCCGATGTATAAGTAGACCAATTTCTCCACAATTCTACAAAGGGCATGCATTGTACAAATGTGGACATTCACAAGTGGTATTTTCAAAACCGGTCGAAAAGCAGGATCCTCAATGTGACGTGTTGGAGCTTTTCTCCACCACTTTGGGTCCATGACCTTTGCAGGCTCCATGCAGAACAAACACGGTGACTTTGCCATTGCACCCATTCCACAATTATACATGCACTTTAATGTTTTAAGGTCACCTGCAAGATGCCACTGAACTTGAAAGTCTCCCCTTCCATCTAGACGTAGTACCTCTCCCTGGTTAGTCTGTCGATCAATCACCTCCGGAATATTAGTTCGATGGAACACCCAATATAGAATCTCATGATCTTCTTTCTTTACCTGCAACACAAAATAAATGAGACTTAAGTAGATCTGAACATTTGAGCTTACTTGAGAATCTCGCTTACCTCAAACGCACCAAGCCACCATATGTTAGATTCTGATTGAACACTAAAATATAAAGGATCATCACTGGGACACTTTGAGAGGGCTCTATTCATTAAATTAATAGTAACACGCTCTAGCTTTTTCTCTTTAACAAGCTCACACTCATCCAGTTTTAACACAAAATGTAATAGCCCACGTGACTCTTCAAATGTGATGTTGTAAAACTCCACCATTCTCTTCTGTAGTATCCGCAGGTCCATAAAAATATTGTTGAACTCATCATATGCCATGTTTGCTCCATGGCCACTGTAAGTTGCTTTAATATGAAAGGGTTGTCCAAGATAGTCTCCCTGTGCCTCGTTAAGCTGAAGCCTCTCTTTCCAAACACTTGAGGCTGATGGTAGAAGTTTGGATTTTATACCCTTCCTAACAAAGATGGATGAGACAGACTTTTGAATAGCCAAATATCCTCTTTTACTTACACCAAGTGAATCAAGTGTGCCTTGTATCTCTTTTGCAAGCACTGAGTTCTCTGAAATAAAGCGGTCCACTACATTTCGTTGTAGGACCTTAAACTTCTTGTCATGTACTATATCTGCTGCCAGGCTTCTACTTATAAGTGGCTTCAATCTCTTTCCTATATTGGCTTTGGGGTCAATGTTTTCCTTGTCCGGATAGATTGAATCTCTACATGAAGACAATGCATAAGTAAATAACAGAAAATTTGCTTCACTAACACTATTTAGGCACATGAAAACAATGCATAACAAGAAAAAACAAAAAGATTACTTAACTAAGACAATGTAGCCAACCAAGAAGCATCACCTTAATGCTCGGATTCTTTTCTTGAGACCTCCTGATGCAACCTGCAATGTTTCAAGATTGCGCAATTTCTTCTTTCGGATACGACCACCCAAGATGGTGTCCTTCATTTGACAACTTCGCACCTTTCCTTTCAGTTCTTGTACCTCTGTTTTATGTTGCAAAATGGTAACCTGATCTGTAGAATGTAAATGTGAAAGGCGAACAATCTCACATTGTTGAGCTTGGAGAATGCTCTTGTAAGTTTCAGCTTCTCTTGTAAGTGATTTACAATAACCCAGAAGGCCCTTTTCTCCATCACCAGCAAAGGTCAATAAGCTTGTAGGATTGACAAACGGTGGAGACGCATTAGTTATTGGATTCTTAGGGTAGAGAGAGCCTCTCGTCCAGATATCTATGTGTTTAGCTCCTTGAGCTCTGAGCGTGTCTATGGAAGCGGGAGGTATATGTGTGTTTGTTTTACTGCGCTTAATCAATGGTTGGTACTCATTGTCCAAATCAATGTGAAGGTGATATTTGGCTCGTTTCTGGGTAACATTTGTGCCACTTGAGGAGTGCGCCATTAGCCAAATGTGCAGGTTTAATGGAAAGTGAATAGCGGCTACGGATTCGTCCCTCCATGTTAGCCTCATTCCCTCCATATTGATGAGGTTCATTCAATGCAACTGAAAAGAGGATTATCCCTCAATCATTCCGAACGAATGTTCAGAAGAGTAAGGAATCTACTTAAAGTACACTTTTTGAACTTTTACCATGAAAGACCCACCTCTATTATTCGCCATATTTTCTAGAGAGAGAGTGCAAAAAATACATTTTCTTAGAAGGCCCTCCAAATGACCTCCGAAATTTCCTAATGAGAGGATTGGCGATTGACAAGTACTTGTAGCCCCTATCTTTCAACCGTTCCTCTTCTACCTTCGTGGCCTTGTCCAGTCTCTTCTTCTTCTCAACATCATTTAGTCCAAGTGCATCTAGCTTTGCTCTTTCTTTATACATAAATGCAGTGAACTCATCCTAATACAAAACACTATATTGAAACCATAATAAAATTTTACATTAATTACCCAACATGTAGAGTAGGTATCACCTTCCACACAAGTTGAGATATCAATCCACATGGAGTGTTGTACCATGGTGCAGCACCATGGTAATACCTTGCCTCCACAGTCATCTCCACCCTAGCCCATTCTCTCATATCAGGTGTCAATTTTTGAAGGATTGAATCTTTATTTGCCATGCCAAATCTTTGAAACATATAAACTTCATGAGTGATGTTTGGCATGACATGTTCCCTGGAAATGCTGTAGAAAAATTGAAAACAAAGAGTTGAACACAAGCATTGCTTGCAAAAAAATGAGAGTCAACATGCAATTAACAAACTTACGCATTGGAAGTGTCAAGTGCAAGAAGCAACTCTGCTTCTTTTGCTATGGACAACTCAAGGAATTGGCAATGAATACTAACATGGTATTGACCATTGCCCGAGTACTCTATCACACATAAAAAAATCATCATTTGTAAAAACAAAGCTTTACAACAAAAGAGTGAAAAAGGTGAAAGATCTTACTATCTTTGATTCTCTTCCACCATGTTTTTAGCCTATGGTTGCCATCTCATACCAAAAACTTTTTTCCTTTGAGCTCCTGCCATTCTCTACCAAGTGATCTCTCGAACTCAGCATTTCTTTCCCGCCAAAGTGGTCCCCATTCCTCCAAATCCGTTTCGGTCACGGGAATGATATCTCCTCTAGAATCCCCAACGGACACAAGGAAATGCCCCATAGTTTCTAAATACCCAATAGAATCAAATGAGGAAATGAGCCATTCTACATCATCTCTAGCAAACCTAACAACCTCATGCACCATGAGTCGACAAAGTGGAACCGGAGGAGGCAATGTCTTCTTCTTTACATAAAACTGACGTAGAACATCTTTCATCAAGCCAAGCGAAATTTGCTTGCCTAGGTGTTTGGAATGCTTATTCTCCTCATCCCCTTCAAGATCACTATCTTCTTCATTGTCATGATGATCTTCAATGTGAACATTGGTCTCTGTATAGAGATAACAAGTGACAAACATTCAATTGTCCAAAAACATATGCAGTTAGGATTAGATAGTGTAAAGTATTTAATTTACAGAAATTTTGCCAGAGTCTCCTTTGTACAAAGACAACTTTTTTATAAAAAAAACGCACATCCTAAATAGGGCTCTCACATGAGATTTAAGGACCGTTTCTCCAACATAAACAAAAACAATACTTAATATTTTCTCTAGCAACTATCAATATATGTATACAAAAAATGGTTCACCCTTTCTTACTCTCCCACATGGTTATTAATTACCAAACATTCCAAACGAAAAAAAACGTCCATCAAATTTAACAATCTACCATTGAAAAATTTATAATATAAACTACTTATTGACATAAAATTATAGCATACACTCATAATTTACCTGTGATCTCTACGTCATCTTCGATGTTGTTGGAGTCTTCATCAACTTGAGCCTCATCATCAATAAAAACACACCTTTTGAGAATCCTGTTCTTTTTATTTGGTGGAGTGTCCAAATGTCGAACTCGTGATGATGCCTCCTGATCGATACCTCCCCTTGGTATACAACCGGACCTAAGCTTCATGATCACTTGACGGTTGCTAAAAGGAGAGACTAGAGGTTTTCTTTTCTTGCTATCCCTCTTTGGTGCCATTATCTACACAACACATATAATATAGTTTTTAGTTTATATAAGACCACATAAAAATGCAAAAAAAAGGGGGAGGCAGAGCTTCCCCATCATCCGCGTGCGCGCGGATGATGGGGGAGCTCTGCCTCCCCTTTTTTTGTTGACACAGATGATGGGGGAAAAACATTTCAAAAACCTTAATCAAAAGACTATTTCTAGCAATACCATTGACAACACTCACCAAATCTACAAAAAAAAGGGGGAGGTAGAGCTCCCCAACCATAACGGGCACGCGGATGATGGGGTTGCTCTGTCTCCCCTTTTTTTGCGTTTTTGATGTGTTTATTGAACAAATATATATCAAATAATTTAGGTTTTATTTCAATAACCTCAAGCAAAAGCATTTTTCCTACAATACCGTTGACAAAGCTCACCAAATCGACAAAGAAAGGGTTAGGTAGAGCTCCCCCATCATCCGCTCGCGCGCGGATGATGGGGGAGCTCTGCCTCCCCCTTTTTTTGTAGATTTGGTGAGCTTTGTGCTAATTTCATTAATTTTGTGGAGTTAATCCCAAAATTTAATGACATCTATGTGATAAATTGTATGCTTTAATCAGAAATTACCAAAAAAAGGGGGGGAGGGCAGCGGATGATGGGGGAGCTATGCCCTCGACCCCATTTTTTTTGAAAATTTCTGATTAAAGCATACAATTTATCAGATAGATTTGTTATGAACACCAAAACCGTTTTTAATCAGAACTTGAAGAAAGCCAGTCATCGCAAGAAGATAGACCGCAGAGAACCGTTCAATGCGGAAAAAAAGGGGACGAGAGCCCGCCCATCATCCGCGCGCACGCGGATGATAGGCAGGCTCTGCGCCCCCCTTTTTTCCGCGTTGAACGGTTCTTTGCGGTCTATCTTCTGGCGCCGCAACGACAATAGTGTGTGTGTGTGTGTGTGTGTGTGTGTGTGTGTGTGAGAGAGAGAGAGAGAGAGAGAGAGAGAGAGAGAGAGAGAGAGGCACCAACATGATGCGCGCACGATGGTACGCACGGATGATGGGCGGGCTCTGCGCCCCCCTTTTTTTCCGCATTGAACGGTTCTTTGCGGTCTATCTTCCGGCGCCGCAACGACAATAGTGTGTGTGTGTGTGTGTGTGTGTGTGTGTGTGTGTGTGTGTGTGTGTGTGTGTGAGAGAGAGAGAGAGAGAGAGAGAGAGAGAGGCACCAACATGATGCGCGCACGATGGTACTGGACTGTGTTAGCTCGAGCAGGTAGACGATTGGTTCCCGAAGTAGTAATGCTTCAAACCTAAGCTTTGACATTCACTATTTTTGACCTCTTTCTAGTCTTAAGCAAAGCGGCCATTTTCGGCCATTTTCCACGATTCTCGGCCATTTTCAGCGAGCCGTAACTCCCAAACGGTTTAGAATTTTCCCGGGGCCGACTCACATGAATTTGTTTGCCTTGTCAAGCTCTTCGACAGTTGTGTGATACAAAAAAATCATATCCAGCTCAGTTTGGCTGAAAATTCACTTGCAAGTTGACAATTTCTACAAAAACAATGCAAAACAGCATTTTCTCACTTTTTCCCTAATGTACGGGCTGAAACGAGCATCAAAATGAAGGAATCTGAAAAAACTTAAACAAGCAATATTTTTCCTCGTATTGAGGACTACAATTCCTACATGCAAAACTTTTCCAAATTTTGACCTTACATCCTCAAAACTAGCTCCCAACAGGTGTCCCGGATCAAAATTTGAAACTTCACGAAAACGGTTAGAATAAAGTCCTAGACTGTGGAAAATGGTGAAATGAACGATAAATATTATATAACATTACTATACTCTGTATTATGTACAATATATATATATATATATATATATATATATATAATATACTCTATATACTATATAGTCTATTTACTATATACTTTTTACTGTAAGTATAACATTATATACTATATAATGTACTATAGTGCTACTGGACTGGACTGGACTGGTATTGGACTGAAATTATCCTTGACTAGACTGGACTAGTACTGGACTGAACTTATCCTGGATTGGGACTAGTACTGGACTGGATTATCCTGGATTGGACTGGTACTGGTACTGGACTGGACTTATCCTGGACCGGTACTTATCTTGGACTGGACTTATCCTGTACTGGTACTAGTACTGGATTGTACTAGTACTAGTACTGGACTGGAACCGGAGCTGGTACTGGTACTGTACTGGACTAGACTTGACTGATACTAGACTGGACTAGTACTGGATTGGACTGATACTGGTACTGAACTGAACTTGACTGGTATAGTACAGCTACTAGACTGGATTGGATTTGTACTTGACTGGACTGGGACTGGACTGGTACTGGGTGGACTAGTACTCGATTGGTCTAGTACAGGACTAGATTGGACCGGACTACTACTAGATTGGACTTCATTGGTACTGGAATAGACTGATATTGGACTGGACTGGACTGGACTTGACTGGTACTGGGTGGACTAGTACTGGATTGGACTTGACTGGTACTGGACTGGACTACACTGGACTTGGCTGGTACTGGACTAGACTGGTATTGTACTGGACTGGACTAGTACTCGACTAGAATAGACTGCTACTAGACTGGACTGGCCCGGTACTGGTACTAGTATAATGTAATGTAACTATGTATACTACATACTTAAATACCATATATTCTATATATAATATACTATGTCCATTTTAATTTTAAAGCGCTTAATTGGGAATATAAAAAACTATACTCTGTCATAAAATCTAATATCTAATATCTAACCAACCCAAATGATTTTCTCATATTAAATTGATCACTTAATGTGGGAGAATAAACGGGAACAAGTGTTAAGATATAGACATGTGCTTATAGATTTATCTCAACACGGGGCCAATGGTAAAGGGGCCCAAATGAGAGATGGTCTATCAAAGATCAAGGCTAACAAATGGAGCATAAGACCTTAGGGTTAGCTTCATTGAAGACCTCCAATAATGTGTGTAAAAGACCTTTGACCTTAGGTAAGCTAGGGCTGAGCTTGAGGCTCAAGAGCTCCCTCTCCTTCTCCAAGCAAATAGATGTTGAACACTCTTGGATATGGAGTGAAAATCCAACCAAGAGCCATGCTTCAATGCTTAAGCTTGCCATCTCCTTCTTCTTCATTACTATGCTATTATGTATGCTAGCAACAAGAGTTATGATAACTGAGAAACTAATTCTTTCTCCTACGAAATGTTTCTTCTTCCTCTTCCCTACCCTCATTCCCTGCTAGCTCTCTCCACCTTCGAAGGTGTTTGAGGTCTTGGGACTGAGGCTTGGGATAGTTAAAGCTTTCTTCAAGTTTATGTTATTTTTGTGATGCATGAAGCTTTCCATCTTCATTGCATCACCTAGGTCACAAGGAACACAAAGATTGTATTGTAACAAGTCTCTCTTAATGGGAGAAATCATAATACAAATGCCTATTGGAGGGGGGACCGGCTCCACATAAATCTGGTCCTCAACTGTTGTCATGTTCTCTAAATTCTCTCTCTTGCAAAAGTATTGATCATGCCAAGTTAGCTAATTGCTATGATTATATTGCTATCTTCAATTATGTTCACCCGCTATGCTCACAAAGTCATTTCTCACAAATACTCTCATTAATTGCCGCTACTCTCAAATTAAATAGGCCAAGTCTATTCGATTGGTATCAGAGCATTTGGTTTCTCTTTTCTTGCTTAAGAAGAGAGATCCTTAAGTAGGCTATAAATGGTTGATGTTGTTAATTATATTAGGGTAAGTGGAACTGGGATCTATTATCGGTTTTGTTGAGCCCACTATGTGGGGGATGGTGCACACCTCGGGAGCTTTGGACTTAATAATGGAGTCTTTTTAGACTTGCCTACGGCTTTACCATTATTGAGCCATAAGAAGTCCAAAAGGAGCTAGCCCTCGGCAACTCTGCTATGTTAGACCTACTCCTCTACTCTCTATAATTAACCACTTCGAGCCGTGGGTGTAGATACTTAAGAGCCGATTTTCAAAGGCTAAGAGGAGGGGCAACTAAGGTTTTGAATTGCCAAAGCATACACTAAGTACATACATAAATTTTGTTAACATGGCTGACAATAATCAAGGGAGTAGAATGAACATTGATAGCTTTGATTTTGCACATGAAGGTGCTAATGATGATGCTCCCATGTTTGTGAATTATCTCGTCACTAGGTTGCAGCAAGCTATGGGCAACCCTTCTTTGCAAGCCGAAGCTACTCAACAACTTCATGCTTATGGAATTTCCCTTCCTCTCCAAGAGGAGAGAGAGCTCAGGAGGCCTCTTTAAGAGACCCCCAAAAGAAGACTCTCTCCCATTCGAGAGGAGGAATCCAAAGAGCAAGAAAGCAATGAAAGTTTTAGTTCCTCTGAAGATGTGGATCCACGAAGACGGCGGTCTAGACGATCGCCCACTCCTACCAAGAGGAAAAGATCAACACATAGTCCTTCTCCTCATCACTCTGAAAGGCAAGAGAGGAAACAAAGGAAGAAAAGGGCTAGGAAGAGGTCACCCTCTTCTCCTTCTTCTTCACCTTCCTCCTCGTCCGACGAAAGTTATGGCTCTTTGCCTAGAGAATACAAGAGGGGAGGACATCGCAAATCATTTCGTGCATGGAGAAGGTCACAAAAGATAAATAAGTTCAAGGAGGGAGGAAAGAGTATCTCTTTTCTCACCTATGATGGCACCTTTGGTGCTACCGACGAAGTGTTGGCCTTCATCCAGCAATTTCATGTGGCCTTTGGAGACGAGGGCTGAATTCACAGAGTCCTCCAAGCTACTCCATGTAGCTATGCACTTCCAAAAATCAGCTTGTCAATGGTGGGCTAGCCTTCGTGGCAATGGTGAAGCCCCAAAGACATGGAAAATTCTACGAGTTTCCATCATGAAGCAATTCCTTGCAAGCGATGCAAAAGACAAAGTGCTTACTGAATGGGGCAGCTTGAAGCTTCTCTCTCATGAGTCTATCCACAAGTACGTAGACAAGTTTTGGGATTTACATCTCAAGGCTACTGTCTTTCAAAAGATATACTTTGCCCAGCAAAGGCAGCAATTCTGTGCGGGATTACCTGAAGAGATGGCCGAATACATCAACTCTAAATGGCTTGGTACTATTAGCAAA
Organism: Adiantum capillus-veneris; assembly: GCF_014529385.1. NCBI lineage: Eukaryota > Viridiplantae > Streptophyta > Polypodiopsida > Polypodiales > Pteridaceae > Adiantum > Adiantum capillus-veneris. The sequence continues at coordinate 138,524,099 of NC_140941.1, forward strand.
GTAATCCATCACACCATGGTTGCTTCACGCATCAATTTCCATCAAGGGGCTAGACGTAATGTCAAGCCCATGGAAAACAAAGACAAAAATGATGCAAAGGGGAAAACCAATGTTCAAAATACTTCCCAAGTCACTTCCAGCAACAACAGCAATCGGTCCTAGGAGAAGGGAGTTTACAAAGGTAAAAACAAACTCTCTCCTCAAGAGCTTGAAGCTTTTCGCAAGGGCCATAAGTGTTTCAAGTGTGGGGAGCAAGGACATGGCTATCGTTCTTGTCCCAAGAAGAATACTCGCAATGAGACTCCTAGAGCTTCTACCATCGAAGCTCCAAAAGAGGATGCTCATTGCAAAGGATCATCACTTTCCTATGCTTGGGGAAAGGTAAGAGAGCATGATGCCTTCATCTTGTTTGACCCTGGCTCTACTCTTAACTTCATATCAACGGAGTTGGCTTCCAAGTTGGGCATTCAAGCTTTTGAGATGGGAGATATAGTAGTGGCTGATGCAGCTTTCAAGGGACAACAAGCCTCCGTTACTCCCTTGATTGGGAAGTTGAGGCTTCATGTCCAAAGCTATGTCGACAAGGAATACTTTTCATCTCTCCTCTCCAACATGAGGATGTTATCCTAGGGGCACCATGGTTTGATCGCATGGCTACGAACATGAAGTTCCCTGAAAGGATAATCTACTTCACCTACAGGGGAAAGAACATGTATATAGATGCTAGTGAGCATGGTCGCACTATTCCACTTGTAAATCCTCTTGCTTTTGATAAGTCAATGAAGAGCTCAGCTTCTGCGTATATGATTTTTGTCAAAGAGTCTCTAAAAGATACTAATGGTTCATCAAATGTAAATGGTAGGAATCAAGAAGAGTTAGACTTGTCTAATTTTCTAAAAGGATTCCAAGATGTGTTCATCGATGATATCCCTATGGACTTACCTCCAAAACGAGGGAATGATGACCATCGCATTGAGCTCCTTCCTGGAAGCTCACCACCTAACAAGCCTCCTTATCGAGTTTCACAAACTCAACAAGAGGAGATCATGAGGCAAGTACAAGAGCTGGTAGACAAAGGGATGGTGAGGCTTAGTTCCTCTCCCTTTTGTTCTCCAGTCCTTTTAGTGCAAAACAAAGATGGTACATACCGTATGTGTGTGGACTATCGAGCACTAAACCATATCACTATCAAAAACAGATTTCCCGTACCTCGGGTAGAAGATCTGTTTGATAAGCTACAAGGCTCTACCTACTTCAGTAGGATGACCTTAAGAGTGGCTATCATCAAATAAGGATACTGGATGAAGATATCTAAAGACCGCGTTTCGCACAACGTTTGGTCTTTATGAATATCTAGTCATGCCTTTTGGCTTGACTAATGCACCAGCTACGTTCAATCGTTTGATGGAGAAAATTTTTAGAGCATACCGCAAATTCACTGGAGTGTTCTTTGATGATACCATCATCTACTCCAAGTCTTTGGAGGAACATAAGCAACATTTCCAAGTGATTTTTCAAGCATTGAGGGAGAACAAGCTTTTTCTCAACCAAAAGAAAAGCGAATTCTTCCTTCAAGAGATTCAATACCTAGGTCATATTATCTCTAAAGATGGTATCCGAATGGATCCATCAAAGTTAGAGGTAATAAAAGCATGGCCTAACCCAAGAAATCTACATGAGCTAAGAAGCTTTGTTGGTATGTGCGCATACTATAGACGCTTCATAGCAAAATTCTCTCAAGTAGCAGGACTACTACACGACTTAACTAAGAAGAACGTTAAGTTTGTATGGACTGCTAAAGAGAAAAATTCTTTTGAAAAGCTCAAAGAGAAGCTTACTTCCCAGCCAGTCCTCGTGCTTCCGGATCTCTTAAAGCCATTTGAGGTCCAATGTGATGCTTGTGGTGATTGCCTTGGAGCAGTTTTGCTTCAAGAAGGGCATGCCATAGCATATGAGAGCCGAAGGCTCAATATTGATGAATGAGTCTTGGGCATTTATGAGAAAGAGCTTTTAGCTGCTTTACATGCCCTAGACACATGGAAGCACTACCTATTGGGGACTCTTATTATCCTACGAACCGACCACCAAAGTCTCATGTATTTCATGACGCACACCAAGCTTTCCGACAAACAAATGAGGTGGGAAAATTTTTTTTCGCAATTTAATTTCCATATTGCTCACATAGCTGGTAAGCACAATCAAGTGGCCGATGCACTTTCACGACGACCCAAAGTTAATGCAATGTCTATAGCTACTCACAATGATCTATCCTCTATGATAGATGAGTATGCTACTGACCCTGACTTTAGAGACATAATGTCAGCCCTTGCTTTGGGGAAGAAAGAGGAACCATTCACCTTGCAGGATGGTTATCTTCTCCACGGCAATAGGCTATGTGTTACCTATTCCCTTCGTGAGAAAGTTATGTATGAATCCCATGCTCCTCCATATGCGGGGCATAGAGGTATTCAACCTACTCTCCGAGGATTAGAGACGTACTTCTATTGGCCTACCATGAAAGTGGACATACAAGAGTATGTTTCAAAATGTGTAGTATGCCAAAAGACCAAGTATGATAGAAGGAGGCAACCTGGATTGCTCCAACCATTGCCTATCCCAAATTCACCATGGGAGAGTATATCCATGGATTTCATCTTTGGATTACCCAAGTCTATCCATGGGAATACAGGAATATGGACAATAGTTGACAGGTTTAGCAAGCAAGCACATTTTATTCCTGTCAACAAAAAGACTATTAAGGCACATCAAATGGAAACTCTCTTCATATCTTAGATTTTCAAGCACCATGGATTACCCACATCCATCGTGTCAAATAGAGATCCTAGAATGACCAGTAATTTCTGGAAAGGTCTCTTTGAAAATCTAGGAACAAGATTGAATTTCTCTTCGGCCTATCACCCACAAACGGATGGCCAAAGTCAGATAGCCAATCTTACGGTAGTCGATCTACTCAAGACTTATGTTATCGAAGTAGATCAACGCTCACAATGGCAAAAGTACTTACCTCTTGTAGAGTATGCCTATAATAATACTGTACATACTTCTACGGGAAAAGCACCTTTTGAGATCATTGAGGGAAGACCTAAAATTCCCTTGGTACTCAAAGTACATGGGAAGATCTTCGCCGCCGATGAGTATAGCCGTGACCTACAAGAATATTTTCAAAAGATTAAGGAGGCTATATCCATATCTCAACAAAGGCAAAAAGCTGCTGCTGATAAGCACAGAAGAGCCTTAATGTTCAAAGAAAATGATTGGGTCTTACTCAAGTTTCCTAAGGCTCGATTAAGGCAAACGACGGGCAAAAATCCTATGGGCCATCAAAAGTATTATGCTAAACTAGCAAAATGATACTATGGTCCTTTCCAAATCTTGAAGCCCATCAATGAGACGGCTTATCAACTCAAGTTGCCCAACCATTGGCTCATACACAATGCCTTTCATGTAAGCCTACTTAAGCCCTACAAAGGAGAGCCACCAACTGAACCAATTATTGAAGACCCTCCCGAAGTTGAAGACCAAGAAGAGGTGTTACAACCCGAAGTTGTCCTTCGGCATGAAGACAAGGTACTACGACATGGTAAGATTATCCGACGGTATCTTATTAGGTTCAAAAATTATCCTTTTGAAGATGCTAGATGGATGCAAGGAATACAGCTTAAGGATAGTATGAACCTTGTCAATGCTTACAATGCTACATTAGAGTAAGCAAATGTACAAATTTCTTTTAAATGACTCATGTTTTTGTCTTATAAGACTAGTCCTTTTTTTAATTGTGCACAAATTTAACTAGTATGCATGCTTAGAATCATGTTTGTGATGACGAAGTCTCTCAAACACCAAGTAGAATTTGTCACTCTACTTTCGGAGAATGAAATGGACTAAAGAGCAGACATGCTTGCGGCAGCTATGTCTCCCAAGCACCAAATGGATTAGTCATCCATCTGGAAAGATGTTGTAGGGTAAAAAGGGATCCTCTACCACTAAGTAAAATTGACTAATGACTAAGGCTTTATCTCGTCTACCTCATAGTCGAGGACGACTATGATTTCAAGAGAGAGGTAATGTCATAAAATCTAATATCCAATATCTAACCAACCCAAATGATTTTCTCATATTAAATTGATCACTTAATGTGGGAGAATAAACGGGAACAAGTGTTAAGATATAGACATGTGCTTATAGATCTATCTCAACACGGGGCCAATGGTAAAGGGGCCCAAATGAGAGATGGTCTATCAAAGAGCAAGGCTAACAAATGGAGCATAAGACCTTAGGGTTAGCTTCATTGAAGACCTCCAATAATGTGTGTGAAAGGCCTTTGACCTTAGGTAAGCTAGGGCTGAGCTTGAGGCGTGGGAACCCGAACCAGCTCGAGGTGCTTGTCCTGCTTGTCATGCTTGATGACTAAGGTGCTTGAGGTGCTTGATGATTGAGGTGCTTGAGATGCTTGAGGTGCTTAATTATTGAGATGCTTGAGGTGCTTGACATGCTTGAGATGCTAGGGTTGCACTTGAGATGAGAACCCAGCCCAAGCTTAAAGTTCTTATGAGCCAAGCTTGTGGTGGAAACTCGGCCTATGCATGAGGGGCTTGAGGTGTCAAAAAGTCAAAGATTCAATCCCTACAAGGAGGGGGCGAGCCCTACATGAGGGGGGATGAGAGAGAACACCCACACACTCACACAAGGCATGCATGGTACAAAGAAAGCAAATGGGACACTTGTCAAGTTCCTCCTCATGTTGCCCTCATGGTGTGCCTGAAGCCTATTGGTTGGCCACCCAAGGGGTCCAATAATAATTTAGGAGATTTAATTAAATGATTTAGCATTTATCTAGCCCTCTCTCTCAAAGGGGAAAGGGGGACACTTGTCTCAAGGCTACCCTTGCTTCTTGTAATGCCTCCTGCTTATGATTGGCTAGGCCTGGAAGGGTCCAATGAGCTTCAAGCATGAGCTACAAGGGGGGGTAGACCCAATCAAGCTAGGGGGTTGCTTAGGGGGTATACTAACCCACACACACTCACAAACACTCTCATTGTGTGCTATGCAAAGTGCAAGAGCTCCCTCTCCTTCTCCATGCAAATAGAGGTTGAACACTCTTGGATATGGAGTGAAAATCCAACCAAGAGCCATGCTTCAATGCTTAAGCTTGCCATCTCCTTCTTCTTCATTACTATGCTATTATGTATGCTAGCAACAAGAGTTATGATAAGTGAGGAACTAATTCTTTCTCCTACGAAATGTTTCTTCTTCCTCTTCGCTACCCTCATTCCCTGCTAGCTCTCTCCACCTTCGAAGGTGTTTGAGGTCTTGGGACTGAGGCTTGGGATAGTTAAAGCTTTCTTCAAGTTTATGTTATTTTTGTGATGCATGAAGCTTTCCATCTTCATTGCATCACCTAGGCCACAAGGAACACAAAGATTGTATTGTAACAAGTCTCTCTTAATGGGAGAAATCATAATACAAATGCCTATTGGAGGGGGGACCGGCTCCACATAAATCTGGTCCTCAACTGTTGTCATGTTCTCTAAATTCTCTCTCTTGCAAAAGTATTGATCATGCCAAGTTAGCTAATTGCTATGATTATATTGCTATCTTCAATTATGTTCACCCGCTATGCTCACAAAGTCATTTCTCACAAATACTCTCATTAATTGCCGCTACTCTCAAATTAAATAGGCCAAGTCTATTCGATTGGTATCAGAGCATTTGGTTTCTCTTTTCTTGCTTAAGAAGAGAGATCCTTAAGTAGGCTATAAATGGTTGATGTTGTTAATTATATTAGGGTAAGTGGAACTGGGATCTATTATCGGTTTTGTTGAGCCCACTATGTGGGGGATGGTGCACACCTCGGGAGCTTTGGACTTAATAATGGAGTCTTTTTAGACTTGCCTACGGCTTTACCATTATTGAGCCATAAGAAGTCCAAAAGGAGCTAGCCCTCGGCAACTCTGCTATGTTAGACCTACTCCTCTACTCTCTATAATTAACCACTTCGAGCCGTGGGTGTAGATACTTAAGAGCCGATTTTCAAAGGCTAAGAGGAGGGGCAACTAAGGTTTTGAATTGCCAAAGCATACACTAAGTACATACATAAATTTTGTTAACATGGCTGACAATAATCAAGGGAGTAGAATGAACATTGATAGCTTTGATTTTGCACATGAAGGTGCTAATGATGATGCTCCCATGTTTGTGAATTATCTCGTCACTAGGTTGCAGCAAGCTATGGGCAACCCTTCTTTGCAAGCCGAAGCTACTCAACAACTTCATGCTTATGGAATTTCCCTTCCTCTCCAAGAGGAGAGAGAGCTCAGGAGGCCTCTTTAAGAGACCCCCAAAAGAAGACTCTCTCCCATTCGAGAGGAGGAATCCAAAGAGCAAGAAAGCAATGAAAGTTTTAGTTCCTCTGAAGATGTGGATCCACGAAGACGGCGGTCTAGACGATGGCCCACTCCTACTAAGAGGAAAAGATCAACACATAGTCCTTCTCCTCATCACTCTGAAAGGCAAGAGAGGAAACAAAGGAAGAAAAGGGCTAGGAAGAGGTCACCCTCTTCTCCTTCTTCTTCACCTGCCTCCTCTTCCGACGAAAGTTATGGCTATTCGCCTAGAGAATACAAGAGGGGAGTACATCGCAAATCATTTCCTGCATGGCGAAGGTCACAAAAGCCAAAGAATTTCAAGGAGGGAGGAAAGAGTATCTCTTTTCTCACCTATGATGGCACCTTTGGTGCTACCGACAAAGTGTTGGCCTTCATCCAGCAATTTGATGCGGCCTTTGGAGACGAGGGCTTCACAGAGTCCTCCAAGCTAGCCATGTAGCTATGCACTTCCAAAAATCAGCTCGTCAATGGTGGGCTAGCCTTCGTGGCAATGGTGAAGCCCCAAAGACATGGAAAACTCTACGAGTTTCCATCATGAAGCAATTCCTTGCAAGCGATGCAAAAGACAAAGTGCTTACTGAATGGCGCAGCTTGAAGCTTCTCTCTCATGAGTCTATCCACAAGTACGTAGACAAGTTTTGGGATTTACATCTCAAGGCTACTGTCTTTCAAAAGATAAACTTTGCCGAGCAAAGGCAGCAATTTTGTGCGGGATTACCTGAAGAGATGGCCGAATACATCAACTCTCAACAGCCTGGTACTATTAGCGAAGTAATCCATCACACCATGGTTGCTTCACGCATCAATTTCCATCAAGGGGCTAGACGTAATGTCAAGCCCATGGAAAACAAAGACAAAAATGATACAAAGGGGAAAACCAATGTTCAAAATACTTCCCAAGTCACTTCCAGCAACAACAACAATCGGTCCAAGGAGAAGGGAGTTTACAAAGGTAAAAACAAACTCTCTCCTGAAGAGCTTGAAGCTTTTCGCAAGGACCATAAGTGTTTCAAGTGTGGGGAGCAAGGACATGGCTATCATTCTTGTCCCAAGACGAATACTCGCAATGAGACTCCTAGGGCTTCCACCATCGAAGCTCCAAAAGAGGATGCTCATTGCAAAGGATCATCACTTTCCTATGCTTGGGGAAAGGTAAGAGAGCATGATGCCTTCATCTTGTTTGACCCTGGCTCTACTCTTAACTTCATATCAACGAAGTTGGCCACCAAGTTGGGCATTCAAGCTTTTGAGATATTTGTGGAACTCCCAAAAATGTCGACGAGCTCCCTTTCCTATGCTTGGGGAAAGGTAAGAGAGCATGATGCCTTCATCTTGTTTGACCCTGGCTCTACTCTGAACTTCATATCAACGGAGTTGGCCACCAAGTTGGGCATTCAAGCTTTTGAGAGATTTGTGGAACTCCCAAAAAGGTCGACGAACTCCCAAATTTGTATAATGGCAATGTTTGTTTCGAGCTTCCTCCAATTCACAACAATAAAAGGATGCTCGGTATGGAGGAAAAGTACAACGGTCACCTTTGGTCTCGCCCAACATCGACCAACATGGCCATAGATTGCACTGTGCGTTTGAGTTATTGTCTTGGAAGCCGTCAATGTTGCAGAGTGACATGCCTTTTTACCTTGGTGAAATGAAATACAATGCGCCTTCTTTCATGGACATCTGGACAGACAAATCAGCATGGGCTATCCTGCTAGCGAAGGTAAATCTAAAATAACCTGCCACTATTGTGACAGAAGGGTCACTTGTTCAAATGTTTGCAAGTGTATGATCAATTATGTGATGCCAAAGGAAACAACAATAACACGTTTGGTGATCCATCTGGGAGTGCATGACCACAATGTACAACCAGGTACTAGTGGATTTCAATTTGTAGATTTTGCAACACCACTACGACGCATGAACAATACAAATGCTACTCTTACACAAGGAGGCTCCAGTAGTAGGACGAAGTGTAAGTGGAGACATGGTATTTCCAAAGAAGTGCAAAAGATATTGGAGTCAGCTGTAAGCATGGTTACAACGTTCTTGGATGAGAAATTAGAAAGTGAACACTACATAGTTTTTCGAATATTGACAGAGAGTTGTTATGATGTACACATTAAGGTAGAACCTAGTTGCACCTGTCTCGATTTTTAGAAGAGAGAATCTACACATAAAGCGTTTTTGGCATGTAAGCACATGTACTATGTGTATGTACATATTATAGGGCTTCATCCAAAAGAGCACATGGTCATTCATCAGCCTGCACTAACTCCGACAGACCTTGCATTTGTATTAGGGCAAACCCGCAAGATAAAGCCTGTGGTGTAGTGAGCCTAAATCTTAGAGATTGCCCTGTAGAGGTATGCATTGAAGTAGATTTCTCTTTTGTATTAGATGTGGAGTAGCTTTTCTAGACATATGAGACTTTATTTCTCCTTTTAGTAAGAGAAGCATGCTTTGTGGTATCTATCTAGAAAATTGTACAAGCTCCAAATTAGGGCTTTTGGAATCTTGTACATGTTTTTGGTGTGTATCATTAAAAGAGACTCAAAATCTTAAGCCAATTTTTTGTGAGATTATAGATCTTTTTTGTCGTGTATAATATTCTGATGTCTTTGTTTTGGATTAATTTTTTGTGTCGTTCAAAAAGGCTCTAAATCTAAAATGAAATAGCTTACAAAATTGGGTTTGATTGCAAAAGCTCGAAATTGAAAGCTCGCAAATAAAACGCACTCTCCAAATTTGATGAAACTTGCTTAGGAGTTCTATTATGGTCAAAATAAAACCTGTAAGTTGATTTTTTTGCAAAATACCCTCTCTGGAGAGATTTCTATCTTCAGTGCGCCTAAGATAAATCTCTACCAAATTTTGACCTTTTTTTTCTTCTCAGATTAATTTTCCCTCTAAATTTAGGATTTATCCACACCCTGGTTTCAAGTTTTAGCCAGGTTTGACTTTTTCTTCTCTAAAGTGTACGGTTCTTTTTAATTTCGGGCTTGACCAAGTGTTATAGTGATCCAAATGTTTCAAAAATCAAAATAATAGATCATAAAAAGACTATCCACTGAAAAAGTTGAAAAAAGTGCTCATTTTAGGCCAAAAGTAAATAATCATGATTATTTACTTTCAACTCAAAAGTGACCAAGGTTGATACCAAAGACTCTATGCATGTGTACAAACATCTTTTGTAAAGGCCCATAGAATTTGGATCACCAAACTAACCAAAACCTTGGTAAAAACTGAAATCTGTACTGACTATTGAGAACTTGAGTGTGAACTGGAAAAATCTTGTTCAAACTTAGTGAAACTTGACTCAAAGGCTTATATTGAAGTATTAAACAAGTATACATGCTTTGTTTACCAAAAAGATACAAAAATTTATGAGAAATAAATAATCGCGATTATTTACTTTTGTCCCATTTCTCAACTTTTTTTACCAACCCAGCATACCACTAGTTTTAGCATGTTATATTAAGCCCACAAATCAAATTTGGTAAGATTTGGATCATTGAAGTGAAAATTGTGGCCAAATTTATAAAGTCAGTGTAGAGACACAAAACTGTTGACCATTTGAACAAGGATTATCCAAACTTGATGAAACTTGGCTAGGGAGCTTAAGTTGAGCTGCTTCACCAGTATGTATCAACATTGTGGCAAAAAGTTGCACAAAAATACCAAGAGTAAATCATTGTAGTTATTTACATCTGCTACAAAATTGGACATTTTTGCACATTTGAGTATACCACAAGGTCAAGCATATCAAGTAGACCACACAAATCAAATTTGGTGAAATTTGGATCACAAAAGTGAGACTTAAGCCAGATTCTTGAAGATTGAGTCTGCGGACACGAAACAGTTGATAACTTGGACAAATTTTGTTCAAAGTCAGTGAAACTTGTCCAGAGACCTTAGCAAGTTGATTATTTGGCAAAACAAGCCTAAAAAGTGTGAAAACTGAGAAAAGTAAATAATCATGATTATTTACTTCGATACACAAAGATAGAATTTTCGACTTTTGAGCTTGTACAGTGTTAGAACAACATAATACAAGACCACCGGTCAATTTTGGGTTCAATCGGATTCAAATTAGTACATGTTCACTCAGATTCTAGGTTGCAGATTAGTCCTTTGGCTTTTTGTAGAAGTAGAATGTGAAAGTTTCAATTGCTGACTCACTTAGCTCAAATTGAAGTGATATACATAGACCAATCAAAATAGTTAGCAAAAATTATACATTCTTTGTGAAAGAATAGCTAACTTGATTGAAAAGAATCAAGTTGTAGAAAAGGAATTGAAAGCTTGATAGGAGCTGCAATCAAGTCAAGTGGAAGAAACTGATAACAAGTCAATCCGATGGTAAGTACTCTATCCAGGGCTTCACAAGTCTATATGAGAACCTTAGATCTAGTTGTATACTAGCAAACCAAGGTATATTTGGAGAGACCGCTAGTAGAATATCCACCGAAGAGAGTGTGAATCAAGGCGATCACTTGGACACTACCTTTGAAGAAGTCTCAGACATTTTTTCAGAATCAACATCTGAGATGTCTTCCTATTCGACTCATTCAGGAACACCAGAATGACAGTGCGATATAAGAACATACTCACATTTTATAAGATGAATGACCATGGAGCTTAGGTTTACCTGGATCCTAATGAAGAGTATGCTTTTTGCATTGATGACCATGACATAGAGTTTGAAGAGGAAATAAGAGCAAATAACCAAGAAAAAATGTATATGGATAGAAACGGTACTCGGTATTTAAAAGTTAGAAACCCTGATGTGATAGACAAAAGGGATTTGAGGTGAATACACTCATTCCAAATATGGCAGCAAAAGAAGGACCACCGACTTTAGAATTTGAGGGATACGATCAAGTTGATTTGAAGCCTTCGAAATGGCTTAGCACGGATAATCCTAGGATCGGAGTCTATTGTTGGGAGGATAGAAACGTCAAATATCTTCTATGGAATTCTCATGTCAAATTAGGAAAGCTAACACCCATGAAGATCATTTATATCTTCAAAATCAAAGACAAGAGTTTAGCAGATCTACCTATTTAGGGATTGTTATAACAATAACTTTGTTATGATGAGTCTTGAGGAGGTAGAACAAACCAAATACCAAGGATACTCTATAAGAGATTGGATATTGGGCCAAGGACCAGAAACTATACCAAGAGAGGAACTCCACAAGAGATATTTTGGGAGCAATGTTAAAAAACCTGAACCTGCCTCGTCACAAAGAAAACCATGTGACACTAAAGCCAGTCCAGAGCTACATGAGTCACTATTTCCATCAGGCTGGTTTGAAGGACTCGGGACAAGACCGACTGCCAAGAGACCAAGAGTTGAGCCGTGTTAGACCAGCTAATTTTCAAAAATGGGTCAGAAAATATAATGGATCTTGGGATCCATATGACCACTTAGAAAGCTTCAAGCAAGTGCTAAGAGCAAAACGCATATTTGATTTCCATGCTCAATTTGAGATATTTGGAATGACATTAGAAGGAAAATCACTGACATGGTTCCAAAACATTCCACCGAGGTCGATCATGGACTTACATACATTAGCTCAAGGATTTGTAGCTGCATGTTCCAAAACGGGGATCAAACATAATATGGTAGTTCAAATCTATAGCTTCAAACAAAAACAAGGTGAGTCTGTTAGCGATTGTGCAACTAGAATGAAGCAATACATTGCAAGATGCCCAGAACTAGAAATACTTGCAAAAAAAAAATTAGTATCATTGTTTCTAGAGGGACTACTAAACAAATAACTCCATGCTATATTGCATAGCAAGAAACATATGACCCTAGAAGAGTGTGTATCAGATGCCATTGACTTGGGAGACAATTGTGATATTTTCAATGAAGAAGATGTCCCTAAGGATAATCAAAGTGAGAAAACAACATCCACCAAACCAACACAACTGGGAACGGTAGTTGCATCACCGCTTACAGCCATAGAAGACATACTCAAAAGGATGAATGAAATAATAAATAACATGCAAAAAGCACCTATGAGGGGACTAGGCCAAGGGATACCTCAACAAAGACAACCACTTAGGCTGCAGAAATGGTGTACAATCGAGGGTAAATGGATCAACCATGAGACCAATGAGTGCTATTACCGACCAAAATATGATGGAAACGTTCAATATGTGCCTATGAGGTCACAAGGACAACCCATGTACATATATCAGCCTAATATGGCCCCATCTCAAAGACCACCAATGGGTATGGAAAGACCTCAATCCGTGTTGGGTCAACAACCTCCATATCCTAGACATAATGCAGTGCCTATAAATTACATGCATTCAAAGGGAATCATAGATGAACAAGCACTAATGCGTGTTACACCCTATGTTGAGCCTAGTCCATCTACAATAATGGTAGAAGGAGAGTGGTATAATTCACATCCACCACCAATGGAAGAACCTGTGACTTATGCTACACCACAGCTTGCATCGATGTACTATGTAGCTAATCAAGGTGCTAGACTTCCAATGGTAAGACCCATGATTAATCCAAGAACTGGAAACTGCCATAACTGTGGTGCAGATGATCACTTGAAAAATGAATTCCCAGAGCCTGACAAGAACATTAAGCCAATTGAAGCTTTTTGTATACAATGCTGCAAAAAGGGAGGACACTTCTCCAAAAATTGTCCAAAAAAATCCTCTAAACAAGGGTAAAATAGTAGTGAGCGTAGTCCAAGTGATACCTAGTAGCTCATTGGAGAGTGAACCTATTGTTCCAATCAAGGTAATCACCAGAGCCCAAGCTAAGAAAAAGAAACATAACTCCTCTAATGACTCAGAGAATACTAAAATTTCCTCTCAAAAGACCAAGAGAAGAAGAAGCCAGAGGTATGAGATAAGAAAACAGAAACAAAGCACTGAAATAGAGAAGAAAGCCAAGAAACTATTCCAAGAAAAAGTGAAAGAAACTAGAAGTGAAATCAAGGAAACCACGGTGAAATCTGGAGGATCAATTTTGGTAGACAAAATTTTTGAGCCGATCAATGCAGCCTTGGAAGCTTACCAAGAGGGGGAAAAAAATGGAAAAACTATCCTTCTCTGGATATGGAAGCAACTAAGCTTGAAGCTTATCAAAATTTGTTAAGAATTACTCAAGAGATTCCTACCACAAGCTTCTCAGGTTTTGCTATACTCTCGAGCTTGTGGTAGGAATCAGTAAAGAGAAATTCATAGTGGTGGTAGAACCCCACCTTGAAACTAAAGAGATAAAACGCATAGTGCCTGACAATGAAGATCCTTTAGATAGAATTTCGTTCGTGGGAGAAGACTGGCCAAGACGCTTATGGAAAAAAGTTAGAGAGATTAATGATGGGAGCCTAACTTTGAAGCCAGTTCCTATAGAGGAAGTTTGGTTAGACAATCTACCTACTGATATGAACATGGATGTACAATCCTTGTATGGGGATTGCAGCTATGAAGCTTCAAGAATGTCTAAACCAATGACTTTGAAAACACTACCCTCTCACTTGGGAGATAATGAAGACAAGTCCATAGTGTGTAAAACCACTCAGATAAAAAGAGCAAAATAGACCCTAGAGGTAGACAACATTCATTCAATCATGTCTACACCCATTCAATGCACTCTTACTTAAGGAGAACTCTTAAAAATTAGACCATATTTATGGAATGATCTACAAAAAACTCTAGAGAAGGTGGGGATAACAGTGCTAATCGCAATAAATTTGGGACAATTGAAACACGAATAGGATAACAAAGAGATTAGATCCATCAATGAAAAAAGTTTAAGAATATAACGAAGGGGAAGAAGGAAATACAACCCTTTCAATGAGATATAATAATATAGAAACCATGGCAATACTGGATAGTGGGGCAGGCATAGCCATAGCCACAAAAGCAGTATGGGAATCATGGGAGAAACCAGCCATTAGACAAACTCAAATGAAATTGCAATTGGTTGATGGACACATAGAAAAACCCTTAGGATTGCTTGAAAAAGTGATAGTTAGTTCCTGTGGAATTGACTATCAACATACTTTTGCAATAGTGGACTTTGGAAAGAAACTCAATTATGAAATCATCTTGGGATGACCTTCCATGCAACAAATACAACTCATTCAGGATTGGGGAAACAATTACCTGTACTTGAAGCAAGTGGGATCAATAAGAAGGGTTAATCTAAAAGATCACACTTATAAAGATGTCATGAAAACGCCCATACAAGAATTTGACTCAGTCTCTTCGGTTGAATTGAAGCTTGCATCTTGGTTAAACAAAGACACATCTATTTGGATGTGTGGAGCCTCAGAAAATGGGAGCTCAAAACGAGAAGAATGTATCTTAGAAAGGGATTGCACAGTTGAAGCCTATACACCTGAACCCTTTTTGGAGCATTTGTTTGACCCATTTGAGTGGACTCAAATTTTAGCAACAATGAATGTGTGTGTAAATACATGTATGCCTACTCAATTTTTCAATGAGGACGGCTATGACATAATTCCATACAAATGATCTCAACCTTTCACATTGAAGACAAAATTCAAGAACCCAAGGACTTAATGAAAGCTCAACAAGTCTTTTCAAACCTCTACTATAATGCAACAGACAAGTTAGAAGAACATTCAGCTACCTCAGATGATTCGGGGTCGAAAAAAGAACATGTGAGAGCTAAACTACTCATGAAAGGAGGGGAGGAAAAAAAAATTGACTTTCCAAACCAGAAACCGAGAAGACAAAAATGGTATAGAAGAAAAAGAGACACCAGAAACTTGAAATCTAAACCCATGCCATCAGTCTCTAGTAGAACACAGTTTCTGATGCAAATAGATGCACATGATTGTGTCAAAGAAAAAATCATGGGTAGATATTCTTCAAACAAAAAGAAAGGAATATCAAAAACAACGAGAAAAACGAGAAAGGAAACTCAAGTAAAACCTAATTACAAGGACAAGGATTTAACCATGACACGACTTGAACGAAAAAAGAAGTATCAAGAGTTGAAGAACGCTCTAAAGGAGATGTATACCACTGAAATGGAAACAACTGAGGAAGAGGGTTAAGATATAATGAGTGTTCCATCCCATTACAAGAAATATACTCTCCAAGACCGAAATATTATAGTCGAATGACCTATCAGGGAACGAAGAAAACGGGGTGAGTCCTACAAAGGATCAAAAAATGCAAAAAAGATAGATCTGGCCGAACCAAGAGAAGAGCCTAGACCTGCGTACATTGCAAATGACCTGACTAAAGAAGAAGAAGATCTTTTGTTAAGCTTACTGAAATAATACCAAGATATCTTTTCTTGGTCTTATAAGGATTTCAAGAGTGTTGATCCAGAAATCTGTCAACATACCATACCTATGAGGGATGATGCAAAACCAAGCAAACAGAGGCCATATACTTATAATGAAACATTTGCTAGAAAGATCAAAGAAGAGATAGAAAAGCTAAAGGAAGCTTAAATCATTTATGAAATTGAACACACCAATTGGGTGTCTCCAATTGTGGTAGTACCCAAGAAACATGGAAAATTAAGAGTGTGTGTCAATCTCAAGAAAGTGAATGCAGCTACCATTAGAGACAACTTTCCTCTTCCAATCACTGGGCATGTTTTAGAACGAGTTGCAGGAAAAGAAGCTTACATATTTTTAGATGGCTTTTTGGGATACAATCAACTTTTGGCTGATCCCAAAGATTAGCATAAAACTACCTTGCCATTGAAGGGGGTATTTTTGCCTATCGGGTTATGCCTTTTGGGTTAACTAATGCTCCTGCCACCTTTCAAAGATTGATGAGCCATTCTTTTAAAGAATATGTTCGGAATTTCTTGGAAGTATATATGGATGATCTATGTGTACATTTGTCAATCCGGGCTGATCATTTTGAGCACCTCAAAAAGGTATTCGAAAAATGTAGACTTTATAGGATTTTCATAAAGCCTGAAAAATACATATGTATGAGCTTTTGCAAAATGGGGTATAGACTTTGTTGGGGCAATACAACCAAATGCTTATGGAACCCAAGCTCAATGTATCATTATAGCTACAGACTATTTGACTAAGTGGGCAGAGGTCAAGATTACCCAAAAGAATGATGCAAGAACCACAGCCTCATTCTTGTATGAAAATGTGTTCACAAAATATGGACTGCCAATAGAAATTGTCAGTGATAGGGGAACTCATTTCCTCAATGAAGTAATTGAGTATCTGCTTAATGAATTTATGGTCATCCATAACAAATTGGCTCCCTATCACCCAGAAGCAAATGGACAAATTGAGCACACGAATAAAATTCTTAGCTCAATAGTGACTAAAGTGATTAGTTCAAGACAGATTGATTTGAAATGAATCTCCATGCCACTCTGTGGGCTTATAGAGTTTCATTCAAGACAGCTTTAAATGCCATACTGCTGATAGAATTTCTATTGCCGACACTAAGGGTAGCTAAGGATCTTGAGTGGACTGGACATGAACTATTAGAGAGGCTCAAAGATTTAGAAAATCTTGATGAGCAAAGGCTAACTATTGTAGCTCACATCTATGCTATGCACAAAAGTAGAAACAAAAACAGTTTTCTGATTCCTATCTAGTCACAAAAATCTTCAAAAATGGGGACTTAGTTTTAGTCTATTCCCTTAAACAACACATTTCTAAGTTTAAAAAAAAGAAAAGTGGACCATTTATCATTGAAGATGTATCCTCAAGTGGAGCGGTTAAGTTTTCCACTCTAGATGGTGAACCAAAGGCTAATTGGATTAGTGGATGCAGTGTCAATAGATGATGAATGGTTAGATGGAATGGACCTTTGCATCAAAGTACAGCTGAACAATCATAGCACAAATGCATCAATCGATACAGGAGCTCAAGTAAATGCAGTCAATTCTTCCATGTACAAGAAAGCAATGAATCAATCTTTGACATCAGGAATATCGGCTATCAAAGGATGCAACAAGAACTTAACACCGGCATTGGGAGTAGTCAACTTAAATGTGATAGTACATGGATGTTCGTGCCCTCATTAGTTTGTATGTTTACCAAATGAACACATGAATGAAACAATTATTCTTGGAATCTCATGGATGCGGACGTACACAATCAACTCAAGCTATCACCTTAAGGGCGGACAACTCATTGTTCCAATTGCACCAAGCAAAGAAGAATGGAAAAGAGATTACCAACAGAATAAACCACCAAGCAATCAATCTTTTTCATCCTCTAGAAAAGAAAATGCTACAAGTAGCATGCAAGGAGTCAAGCATATCTGGGTACCAAAAGCACAACTCACATACAAGCTGTCTCAAATTTGGGTGCCCAAGACATCATCTACCGTAATGAAGTAGGTTCCAAAGTTAGACACAAAGAAGAGAATCTTTGAGCAGGGAACCTAAAACAAGATGGATTTGTAGGAAAAAGGAGCACTTAACTTCTCCACAAACTGTAAAGTTGATGAAGCAGTGGAGAGTTAAGTCTCAAAACACTCAACCATAACAGTTCATCAATGAAAAACCAAGATACCAGTGGTGCATTAAACCTCAACAATTGTCATCATTGATACCAACAACTTAGTAAATCAGTTGTGCCAAAGCATCTTGACGGTACAATAAAGCAAAGAGCACACAAGCTACAAGATTTTCTCTTTGGGAAGCAGCAACAGGAAACCTCGACCACAGAAACCCTTGAGTTAATTGCTCAAGACCCAACTGTTGCACAGCAGAATGGTTTGAACTGCATTGATCTTCAAAGCATGGTAGAGCCAACCAAGGCTATGCATAGACACGATTGTTCAACCCATGCACACAGTCGTCCCAGAGTACGCCATCTAGGAGAAGTGGAAGGGAACTAAGTAATTAAGGGCAATGTTTGAAGAGGGAAGAAAAAGTTGAATGTTAACATCTGATTTATTTCAAAATTACCTAATAATTCCCTTCTTAAAAAATCAATCAAAAGGGAAATTCTAACCGTTGATAACATCTCCCCGATGAGTGTAAATAGTGTATATACTATCAACAAATCACAAAAATAGCCTTTTTTATTATTTTTTCTAATATTGGAGCTTAAAAATGGAGAAATTCACCAAAAAAAAATAAAGTAGTGTTTTTCAATGGATTTTCTTAATTGTTGATCTTTCACTTTGCTTTTTTAGTGCATTTTATTATTTTTTTTTATTTTTTCAATAAACAGGTCAAAAATTAATAATAAATACCAAATCAGCTCAGATGGAGAAACTAAAGTTACACTGAGGATCAAAAGAATAAGGCAAACAGGCACAAAAAATTTCAATCGAATCAACAAATGGAAGCAAGAAGCCTAAGTTAGGCCGCCAAGGCCTACTTTTGCAAATTCTTGGAGAATGAGCTAACAGAATCCGATTGAAGAAATTTTTTAGTCTAACATAGATTTCACAACCTAGTAGGACTAACAGAGAGATCTAGGGAAAAATAATTTAGGAAGTCCAAGTATAGATATCCAAGGTAGCCCAAAATCACCTCATTTCCACTAGTCACTTTTGGAGAAGAGAGCTTTTTGCCTTCTTCGCGCGCGGTTTCTGGAGTCTACAATCGTCCATTTATAGCACCGTCTCACAAGAGACATGAGGAGTAAGTTTTAAACTTATCAATGAACAATTCTATATGGCCGGGTAGCAAGTCTAGGCTCAAGAAAAAACCCTAGAAACCCAATTGTGCACGAAGTCCTACCACACAAAATTGACCATAGCGGCCTGTCAGCTCAACCAAATTGGACGACTTGAACTGTAGCATGCCCCTATATAGTAGAACACTTTCATAACTCCATATGACAATTTGGCAGAGGTCAAGGGGGTCCCAAGTCAATAATCTAGGTTTTTGCCATTTGCCAAAATTGGATTCTGACTCCACAGGCAACTTATAGACTGGATCTATACACAATGTACCTAGATGGTTTCATGGAAGCAGTCAAGGCAAGCTCTCAAACAACAGAAAACAACTTGAAGGCTACAAAGCATCAAATTTGACATATGAAGTCAAACTCACTCCGAATGGGCCCAAACTGGATGAGTAGCATCATGACTATGTAGCGGACAAGTCTATAGCTTCAAAAATGACTAACTAACTCTACATGCCAAGTAGCCACAAAAATTGGTGGTTTTAGAGTTGACAAGAGTACTAAGTGATGCAACACGACCGAACTTTACCAAATTCATTTTAGGACTTGTTTTAGATGTATTAAAGATTTTTAGGTCATCAGATTGTCAATTCTTGCAAAAAAAGTGACTGTTGTAAATAATCATGATTACTTTTGTGCTTGTTTGCCTTGAAATTGATCTCTTTACTTCACCTATCACTTGTACACATCTATTGCATGACACATGTCAAGTATGATCCAAAACAATCAAGAAAAACTCTGGTTTTATCAAAAAACACCAAAGTCTTTTCAATCCAATTTTTGAGTTAACTGTCACATTTTTTTATCTAAATCACCCCATATCTCACGCACAGATTCTACATCATGCCTAAAACCAAGTTGCAACAAAAAAATATACACATTGTTAAAAAGTTAATAATCATGATTATTTACTTTTTTACCAAAATGGATGCAATTTGCAACTTTGACCTTATGGGACCAAAAAACATGATGTCCCAAGCCCATTAATCAAGTTTGAGCAAGTTTGGATCTGAAAAACTCAAAATGTCTTTGTATCTACTATTTTAGAGTCTAAAAGCCTAAATCTGGCACCATTTCCACCCAGTACACTCAAATGAGCCCACACTTCACTCAGAGTACCTAAATGCCATATGTTTCAAGCCTATGATGTCAAAAATGCAAAAAGTTGTAAAAACTCCCTAGCGGTAAATAATTGTGATTATTTACTTTTGTTGCAAATTTTGCATGAACTGCATGATTTTATCTCTACATGTTTTTATGCATCTATGCATGCTCCAAAATTGATTTGAAGCAAAATAGACATCATTTGCCAGCATTTCAAACTCAGGGAATTTCAGAGCGGAATTCGCAAAATTTTCTAACTTTGACACTATATTCACTTAAGGGGATCAATGCAAGCAGATGAGAAGGCAAATAAAAGGGTGTCCCAGAAAGATAAGTTGCAGGAGTTGCCACCATACCAGTTAGATCCAAGCTCAGTGAAGTCAACAAAGGCAACCTACTTGTCTAAAGAACAGCTCAAAGAAAACAACACAACAATTTTCACTGGCAGATTCAAGATTGAAGAAGGACACCAGGTAGAATTACAAATGCTACCTAAGGAGGTTTATGATGTAGCAGCAAAGCCAGACACCAAGGAAGCCAACAGAAGGCTGGGGCTTTGAGATTTCTACGACCAAGAACCATGCAAAGTGGGACTTCCAAAAGGCATATGAATTGCTATCCTTAATCAAGGAGGAAGATGGGTCAGCCCAAATCACGGAGCAACAAGGGAAAAAGGTTGAAGTGGTGATCACTAAAGAAATAGTGGACAAGGCACTGAAGCTGCCAATAGAAGGTATGACTATGCGGGCAAGAGATAGAAAGACAACAGGTACTTTTACCAAAGATACCGCTGCTGCCACTTTTTTTTATCTCATCCAAAGGCAAGTGGAGAATCCAGCTCTCCTCTACCATCAACATTTCCACTTCCTCTCAAAGAGATTGCCATGGTACACAACTCCAAACCATGCAATTGCGCCTACTTTCGCTCAAGTATTGAAGTCGACAACCAGGCAAGCAATAGATCGCGTGTAGTACGTGCTTACAACACTGAACGGCATGAAGAAAGAGGGAAAGATCACACATTTGGGCGCTCCAGAAGTGCTAACAAGAATAGCATATCATGCTATTGGAATGGCCGACAATTTGCCGCCAGCCCCAGATCAAAACATATGGATCATGTCAGGTCAACCTTCTCCTCGGACCACTAGATCAACAAAGAGAGTATACAAATCAGATGAGCAATCTGCAGAAAGTTCCCATGAAGCCCATAGCAAGGAGGGAAGCAATGAAAAAGAAAACAGTGGCAGCTCACCAAGAGGAGCCGCAGCAAAAGAGGGCTAGATTTGAAAGAGAAAAGCAAACATACGAAAGGAGCCACCAAGCTGCAGGTGAAGACCCCAAAAAATGGAGTCCAAGAGAAGTAAAGGGACCAAGAACCAAGAACCCTCCAAAGAAGGTTCCAGAGGATCCCAAAGATTTTCTTGAGTGGAGGTATGCTGAAGCTGAAGCTTTAAAGCTGAAGGAAGCTCTAGAAGCTCAAAGAAAAGCAACGTAAGAAGCAGCTGAGCAACAGAGACATGCAGAAGCTGCCAAACAAAGTTAGTCACACCCTGACCAAGAGGAGATGTCTCCAAGACCCTCTTCACCAACAATAGAACAAGAAGATCAGCCCATGTCAAGTCCAAGGCCTTCACCAATAGATAAATCTAAGGAAGATGACAAAGCAGAGGAAAAAGAGCATGAGCAACAGGAAGAAGAAAATTTTGATATGCAAAGCAAATGTAGGTGATGACATACAAGATTAGAACAACAGCACTTAACCGCAGTGCCAAGGCTAAAGAGCTGGAGCAAGTAATTGATGCTCTACAAGGGGAGCTAGAAGACAGAATGAATGTCATTGAAGATCTTCAAGGGCAGATTAAAGAGCTGCAAAATGAAGCAGAAATACACCAGATTGCAAAGGAGAACAGCAAAAAGAGATGGAAGAGCTAGGAGAGCTCATGACAAAGTTATCTAATGCATGCAAAAGCAAACATCAACAACTAACAGAAGTAACCAATGAACTTTTGACCACTACTCTGTCAGTACAAAAGACCCAAGTGCATCTAGATGTAGTTAATACCTCTTGGCAATACTCTGAAGAACAAATCAATGATCAAGAGGCATTTCTAAGACAAATAAGAGAAAACCCCGTTGTAGCCTCAATCAAGGGAACAAATGAATTCTACAAGACTTTAGAAAATAAGAACAAAGACTGGAACAAATGCACAGAAGAGATCTTGCATTGATGTGAG
Source organism: Adiantum capillus-veneris (assembly GCF_014529385.1). Lineage (NCBI taxonomy): Eukaryota > Viridiplantae > Streptophyta > Polypodiopsida > Polypodiales > Pteridaceae > Adiantum > Adiantum capillus-veneris. Next base: position 138,546,493 of record NC_140941.1, read on the forward strand.
TTCAAAGAGAAGAGCAATATCGTAAGGAAACGGAATAATTGAAGAGAGTCAATGAGCTGCTAAGAGAGGGACAAACAAAAACTCAGGAGGAGGCAGGAACCTCTGAACAGCCAACCATCGACATACCATCAGTTTATTTTGCTAATATGGAAACACAGCCGTTAGAAGGGCTAGCAGGAGAGTCCAATTTTCAAGTACAGCCACTGAAGCCGAGCAAGTTCCAATGGTCCAGCTTTCAAAAGCTGAAGAAGATGCATTGAAGGAGTAGATGGTCCAAGAAGCAGATGCTGAATGGAAAGCAGCAATGGATTGCAAGTTGAGAGTTCTCCGATATCCACCCAAAATGGAAAAGGAACTGGTTGAACAAGAACTCTAGATACCTAATTCTATTCACAAGAGCACCTGCAACCCTACAAAAGGACCCTACACTCTATCCTGTACCAAGGGTAAGGACATGGCAAGCACACAATGCACTGAAGAAGAAGAGGCCAACATGGCTAAATTACCCATGACTACCAACTCCAGAGTAGGGACCAGCAAAATGGAAGAATACAAGGTGAAAACCCTAACATGCACCATGACCTTCTTCAAGAACCTCCCTGACTTCTCATGTGCAATGCTTTGTAAGATCTACAGCATGTTGCTCACCTGCATTTAACCTTTTCACAAGCTTGAGCAAGCAAGAGCACCATGGATGTCTTTCCTCAAAGGCAACAAAGTTCTATGCTATGATTTAAGTGGTCAGCCTTTAGAAGAAGTCCTCTACGTCTTCTACGCCGGATGTATGTTTCTTCCATCTAGAAATATGTTTTCATTTGAAGAGGTATTCTACATAGGTTTCTTCACATGGTATGTAACATTTAATGGCCTAAAATCTTATGTGTAGCGGAAATTAACATGAATATAGTGGGCATTTCATTAGAATAGATTCCTAATGAGAATTACAAGAGTGCTTGGGTGGAGAGAGAGCAACAAAAAGCATAACACCTAGTTAGATAGCATCGACAATACTTTCAAAAGAGAGAGCAATTAAGCTATTGACAACAGTTGAGGACCGGATTTGCATGGAGCCGGTCCCCCCTCCAAAAGGCTTTGTATTATGGTTTCTCCCATCAAGAGAGACATTGTACAATACAATTCTTTGTGTTCCTTCAAGACTAGCTAGTGCAATGAAGATGGAAGCTTCATACACCAAGCAAAACACTTAATCAAACACAACTTGAATTATCCCCGTTCTCAGACCCAAGACCTCACACACCTTCGAAGATGGTGAGAGCTAGCAGGGTATGAGAGTAGATTGAGAAGAAAAAGAAGTATCTTACGAGAAAGATGTACATCTCCTCACATAATCACTCATATTAGCATAGCTTAGCTTAGTAATTAGCTTGGTAGAGAAGAGGGGCATGCATTGAAGCTTGGCTCTTGGTTGGATTTGCATCCACATGCCAAGAGAGTGTTGATGTAGGCTTCTATCTCACAAGCTTGGAGTAGGTGATGAGCTCTCCATTAAAGCTTGGGAGGAGATAGAGTATTTTCCCTTCACACCTGGTCAAGTGTGAGAGTGTGTGTGTCAATGCCAAGCAAAAATCAGCCCCTCTCTCTCTTGGGCGAGCCCTAGCTGCTAATTAAGTCTGGCTTTTCCCTCATTGGACCTCCCCAGGTCAAGCCAATAGGAATTAAGCAGCATAAGTGATAGCCTTTTGACATGTGTCCCCCTTTCCCCTTTTGTGAGAGCTTTAGGTAATTAAATAATTAAACTAAGCTCTCATTGGACCCCTTTGCCTCCTGGCCAATAGGAATCAGGCAAGCCATGGGGCTCCTGAATGCTCATTGGACCCCTTGGGAGACTGCCCAATAGTCTTTTAGGAGACTTAATTCTCATTGGTTTCTTTTATTAAATGTTTTTAAATTAATTAAACTAGATTTACTCTAGCTTAATTCTCATTGGTCCACTTCAAGGGTCTTCCAATAGGAACTGGGCACACCTTGTGGACATCTGGCCTAGGGAGCTGACATGTGTCCCTCATTCCCTTTGTGTAAAGGGAGCCTGTGTGTGTGTGTGTGGTTTTCTCTCTCATCCCCTAGCTTTGGGGCTCGCCCCCTCCCATGTAGGGATGTGCAAAGACTTTTTAGGGCACACACTAAGCATCCAATTTTCCCTAGGGTTGACCTTTGGACACAACCTTTGAATTTTGGAACCTTAGCATTTTGGAAGTCTTAATGGGCTGAACCTTAGGGTCTTTTTGGCCCATTGTTTCACATGGCTCTTTTGCAGATGGCCCCCCCTTTGGATCCCTATTTTCCCTCCTTTGGATCCCTACTGTGGCCGGTCTGCTAGCTTAACCAATATTCTAGCTTTTTCTCCCTTGGCACTTCCCCACATTAAATGATCAGTTTAATATGAGAAAATCATTTAGGAGAATTAGATATTGATTATTATGACATTACCTCTCTCTTGAAATCATAGTCGTCCTCGACTATGGTGTAGAGAAGATAAAGCATATGCATGAGTCCTTTTCTTTAGCGGGTAGAGGATCCCTATGTTACCCTACGACATCATTCCATAATGGATGACTAGTCCATTTGGCGCTTGAGAGCCTGAGGCTGCCGCAAGCATGTCTGCACATTAGTCCTATCAGTCTTCCATAGTAGAGTGACAAGCTCTACTTGGTGTTCGGGAGACGTCGTCTCCGCAAACTTGATCTAAGCATGCATACTACTTCATTTTTGTGCACAAATAAAGAAAAAGAGAGTCTTATAAGACAAAAATTTTTGTTCATTTTTAACATTTTGTACATTTGCTTACTCTTGGGAGGCATTGTAAGCATTGACAAGGTTTAGGTTATCCTTTAATTGTATGCCTTGCATCCATCTAGCATCTTCAAAAGGATAATTCTTAAACTTAATAAGATATCGTCGGATAGTCTTACCGCCTCTTAATACCTTGTCTTCATGTCGGAGAATGGACTCGGGCTGCAGCACCTCCTCGTGGTCCTCGATCTCCGGTGGATCTTCAATAGTTGGTTCTTGAGGTGGCTCTCCTTTGTAAGGCTTTAATAGGCTCACATGAAAAGCATTGTGTATGAGCCAATGATTGGGCAACTTAAGTTGATAGGCCATCTCATTGATTGGCCTAAGAATCTGGAAGGGACCATAATACCTTTTTGCTAGTTTAGCATAGTACTTTTGGTGGCCCGTAGGATTCTTGCCCGTCGTGTGCCTTAATCGAGCCTTGGGAAACTTTAACAAGACCCAATCGTTTTCTTTAAAGGCTTGGGCTCTTCTGTGCTTGTCAGCAGCAGCCTTTTGCCTTTGCTGTGAGATAGAGATAGCATCCTTAATCTTTTGGAAAGATTCTTGTAGGTCTCGGCTATACTCATCTGCAGCGAAGATCTTCCCATGTACCTTAAGTAGCAAGGGATTTTTTGATCTTCCCTCAATTACCTCGAAAGGTGCTTTTCCTGTGGAAGTATCTACAGTGTTATTGTAAGCATACTCTACTAAGGGTAAGTACTTCTCCCATTGGGATCTTTGATCTACTTCCGTTACATAGGCTTTTAGTAGATCGAGAATGGTTAGGTTAGCTATTTCACTTTGGCCATCAGTTTGTGGATGATAGGCCGAAGAGAAGTTTAGCCTTGTTCCTAAATTCTCAAAGAGACCCTTCCAGAAATTACTGGTCATTCTAGGATCTCTATCCGACACTATGGACATTGGCAAGCCATGGTACTTGAAAATTTGTGAAATGAAGAGGGTTGCCATTTGATGGGCTTTGATAGTCTTTTTGACAAGTATAAAATGAGCTTGTTTACTGAACCTGTCTACTATCGTCCATATTCCCGTATTCCCATGGATAGACTTAGGCAATCCAAAGATAAAATCCATGGATATGCTCTCCCACGGTGAATTAGGGATTGGCAAGGGTTGAAGCAATCCAAGTTGCTTCCCTCTATCAAATTTTGTCTTTTGACATACCACACATTTGGAAACATACTCGTGTATGTTCACTTTCATGGTAGGCCAATAGAAATATGTTTCAATTCCCTTTAGGGTAGACTGAATCCCTCTATGCCCTGCATATGGGGGAGCATGAGATTCATACATTACTTTCTCACGTAGTGAGTTAGTAACGCATAGTCTATTGCCATAGAGAAGATAACCATCTTGTAAAGTAAATGGTTCTTCTTTCTTCCCTAATGCAAGGGCTGAAATCACATCTCTAAAATCGGAATCAATAGCATACTCATCTATCATTGAAGATAGATCATTGTGAGTTGCTATGGAAACCGCATTCACTCTCGGTCGTCTTGAGAGTGCATCGGCTACTTGATTATGCTTGCCAGCAATGTGAGCAATATGAAAATGAAATTGCGAAAGGAAATTTGCCCACCTCATTTGTTTGTCGGAAAGCTTGGTCTGCGTCATGAAGTACTTAAGACTTTGGTGATCCGTTCGCAGAATGAAAGGAGTCCCCAATAAATAGTGCTTCCATGAGTCTAAGGCATGTAGAACTGCAAGGAGTTCTTTTTCGTATATGCCTAGAGCTTGCTCAACAGGATCGAGCCTTCGACTCTCATAGCCTATGGCGTGCCCTTCTTGGAGCAGAACAGCCCCAAGGCAATCACCACAAGCATCACATTGGACCTCAAATGGTTTTGAGAGATCCGGTAGTGTAAGCACAGGTTGAGAGATAAGCTTTTCTTTAAGCTTTTCGAAAGCATTGTTCTCCTTAGCAGACCACGTATACCTAACATTTTTCTTTGTTAGGTCATGTAATGGTCCCGCAATTTGTGAGAACTTTTCTATGAAGCGTCTATAGTATGCACACATACCTATAAAGCTTCTTAGTTCATGAAGATTCCTTGGTTTAGGCCATCCTTTTATTACCTCTAACTTGGATGGATCCATTTGGATTCCATCTTGAGAGATAATGTGACCTAAATATTGAATCTCTTGCAAGAAAAATTCACTTTTCTTTCGATTAACATAAAGTTTATTCTCTCTTAAAACTTGAAATATTACCTGGAGGTGTTGCTTGTGTTCCTCCAATGAATTAGAGTAGATGATAATATCATCAAAGAACACTCCAGTGAAGGTTCGATGAGGCCTGAACAGCTTCTCCATCAAGCGGTTAAATGTGGCTGGTGCATTAGTCAAGCCAAAAGGCATGACAATGTATTCGTAAAGACCAAATGTAGTACGAAATGCGGTCTTTACAATGTCTTGATCAACTATCCTTATTTGATGATAGCCACTTTTTAGGTCAATCCTACTGAAGTAGGTCGATCCTTGTAGCTTATCAAATAGGTCTTCTACCCGTGGAACGGGAAACCTATTCTTGATAGTGATCCTATTTAGTGCTCTATAGTCGACACACATACGATATGTGCCGTCTTTCTTTTGCACTAATAGCACAGGTGAGCAAAATGGAGATGAGCTAGGCCTAACCATGCCCTTCTCAACTAACTCATGCACTTGCCGCATAATCTCCTCTTGTTGAGCTTGAGAAACTCTATAAGGAGGTTTGTTAGGCGGTGAACTTCCTGGAAGAAGTTCAATTGCATGGTCGTCATTACTCGTTTAGGAGGTAGCTCACAAGGGATGTCGTCAATAAAGACATCTTGAAACCCCTTGAGAAAATTGGATAACTCTAATTCCTTTTGGTTGCTTTTATTTTCTTTTGCTAAAGCATTAGGTTCATTTTGAGAATCTTTAACAAAAATCATGTACACGGAAATAGAGCTCTTTATTGACTTGTTGAAAGCTGGTGTATGTACAATGGGGATGGTGTTACCCATCTCCTTAGCATCTATATACATGTCCTTTTCCCTGAACTTAAAGGAGATTCTCCTTTCAGGAAATTTAACATGGGCAGCCAGGCGGTCAAACCATGGTGCCCCTAGGATTACATCCTCATGCTTGAGAGGAGAGATAAAGAAGTCCTCTTTGTCCACATAGCCTTGGACATGAAGCCTCAATTTCCCGATTAAGGGAGTGACTGAAGCTTCTTGCCCCTTGAAGGCACTGTCTGCGGGTAGGATATCTCCCATCTCGTAGGATTGTATGCCTAGCTTGGTGGCTAACTCCATAGATATGAAATTGTGAGTAGAACCAGGGTCAAAGAGAATAAAAGCATCATGTTCTCTTACCTTTCCCCAAGCATGGCATAGAGGAGATCCTTTGTGGTGAGTTTGATGAATCTCCTCCTCTTGGATTTCAACCAAAGAAGCTCTAGGAGGATCTTGGCGGTTGTTCTTTTGGGGACAAGCGCGGTACGCATGCCCTTGTTCGCCGCACTTGAAACACCGGTTATCTTTACGATAACGCTCAAGCTCTTCAGGAGAGAGTTTATTCTTTCCTTTGTAAACTCCCTTCTCTTTAGCTTTGTTGGAAGTGCCCTTAGGAGACTTTTGGACATTGTCCTTCCCCTTAGGCTCATTGGAACCCTTGTTTTCCGGGGGCTTATTATTTCTTTTACCCCCCGTTTGGAAATTGATTTGCGAGGCCACCATAGTATGGTGTATTACCGCCGATATGGTACGTGGCCTTTGGGAGTTGACATACTCCGCCATTTCTTCGGTTAAGCCCGCACAAAATTGTTGCTTTTGCTCTCCAAAATCCAACTTTTTGAAGACAGTGGCTTTGAGTTGTAGGTCCCAAAACTTGTCTACATATTTGTGGATGGATTCATTGGGAGAGAGCTTTAAGCTTCGCCATTCGGTGAGTACTTTATCTTTGGCATCGGTGGCCAAAAACTGCTTCATAATGGAAGCTCTTAAAGCCTTCCATGTTCGTGGAGCTTCACCGTTGGCTCGTAGGCTAGACCACCATTGTCTGGCGGACTTTTGAAAGTGCATAGCTACATGGCATAGCTTAGAGGACTCCGTGAAGCCCTCATCTCCAAACGCCGCATCGAATTGCTGGATAAAGGCCAAAACTTTGTCTGTAGCACCAAAGGTGCCATCATAGGTAAGGAAAGAAATGCTCTTCCCTCCCTCTTTGAATTTCTTCAGCTTGGACGACCTCTTCCATGCGGCATAGGATTTCCTATGGCCTCTTCTTTTTTATGGTTCAAAAGTTGCACCATCACTTTCTTCAGAAGATGAAGAATTTGAAGAAGGTGGAGAAGAGGGTGACCTCTTTCTCGCCTTTTTCTTGTCTTGATCTTTGTCGTCTTCACCATAGCTTTCATAAGAGGAAGAGGGTGAAGAAGATGGAGAAGAGGGTGTCCTCTTTCTCGCCTTTTTCTTCTCTTGCTTTTTATCATCCCTCTTTGAATTATGGCGTGGAGAAGAGTGTGATGGTCTTCTCCGCTTTGGTGGTGATGGAGAGCGTTTAGCCCGCCGTCTTCGTGGAGCCATCTCCGCCGAGGTGGTGGGAGACTCGCTTCTTTCTCGTTCCTTCGGTGGAGGCTCTTGAGTTCTCCTTTGGGAAGGAGATGCATCATCAAGAAGTAAGTTCTTGAGCCCTTCATATGGATTCTCTTCTTCTTCCCGAATCGGAGAGAGACCTCTTTTGGTAGTCTCACAAGGAGGCTTCCTAGGTGTTCTCTCGTCATGGTGATGAGCTTGGAGAATCCCGTGAGCACGAAGCTGCCGTTGCACTTCACTTTGGAGAGATGGATTGCCCATGGCTTGTTGAAGCCTAGAAACAAGATAGTTAACAAGCATTGAAGCATCATTAGTAGCTTGCTCATGAGCAAAATCAAAGTTATCAACATTAATTTCACTCTCTTTACTATTGTCAGCCATTCTAACAACTTTTAGGTGTAAACTTTTTAGGTGTACTTTGGCACTTCAAGCCCTAGTTGCTACTCCTCTTTACCCCTTTAGAAAAAGCACTCAAGCTACTGTACCCGCGGCTCGAATACCATTAATTGCAAGGAATAGAAGAAGGGTCTTTCGACACCAAAACAGCACCGGCTCCTGTCAAGCTTCTAATAGCTCAATAGTGGTTAAGCCGTAGGCAAGCCCCGTAGGACTCCACTATTAAGACCATAGCTCTCGATGGTGATGCCCCGTTAACTGCACAAAGGCAGGCGCACTGCAAGGCTGAAAAATCCCTATTCTACTTATTCACAGGCAATTAATAATACCAACCATTTGTAGCTAGCTTGAGGACCTCCCTTCTTGAGCAAGAAAAGAGAAACCTTGAGCTCTGATACCAATGTAACATTTAATGGCCTAAAATCTTATGTGTAGCGGAAATTAGCATGAATATAGTGGGCATTTCATTAGAATAGATTCCTAATGAGAATTACAAGAGTGCTTGGGTGGAGAGAGAGCAACAAAAAGCATAACACCTAGTTAGATAGCATCGACAATACTTTCAAAAGAGAGAGCAATTAAGCTATTGACAACAGTTGAGGACCGGATTTGCATGGAGCCGGTCCCCCCTCCAAAAGGCTTTGTATTATGGTTTCTCCCATCAAGAGAGACATTGTACAATACAATTCTTTGTGTTCCTTCAAGACTAGCTAGTGCAATGAAGATGGAAGCTTCATACACCAAGCAAAACACTTAATCAAACACAACTTGAATTATCCCCGTTCTCAGACCCAAGACCTCACACACCTTCGAAGATGGTGAGAGCTAGCAGGGTATGAGAGTAGATTGAGAAGAAAAAGAAGTATCTTACGAGAAAGATGTACATCTCCTCACATAATCACTCATATTAGCATAGCTTAGCTTAGTAATTAGCTTGGTAGAGAAGAGGAGCATGCATTGAAGCTTGGCTCTTGGTTGGATTTGCATCCACATGCCAAGAGAGTGTTGATGTAGGCTTCTATCTCACAAGCTTGGAGTAGGTGATGAGCTCTCCATTAAAGCTTGGGAGGAGATAGAGTATTTTCCCTTCACACCTGGTCAAGTGTGAGAGTGTGTGTGTCAATGCCAAGCAAAAATCAGCCCCCTCTCTCTCTTGGGTGAGCCCTAGCTGCTAATTAAGTCTGGCTTTTCCCTCATTGGACCTCCCCAGGTCAAGCCAATAGGAATTAAGCAGCATAAGTGATAGCCTTTTGACATGTGTCCCCCTTTCCCCTTTTGTGAGAGCTTTAGGTAATTAAATAATTAAACTAAACTCTCATTGGACCCCTTTGCCTCCTGGCCAATAGGAATCAGGCAAGCCATGGGGCTCCTGAATGCTCATTGGACCCCTTGGGAGACTGCCCAATAGTCTTTTAGGAGACTTAATTCTCATTGGTTTCTTTTATTAAATGTTTTTAAATTAATTAAACTAGATTTACTCTAGCTTAATTCTCATTGGTCCACTTCAAGGGTCTTCCAATAGGAACTGGGCACACCTTGTGGACATCTGGCCTAGGGAGCTGACATGTGTCCCTCATTCCCTTTGTGTAAAGGGAGCCTGTGTGTGTGTGTGTGTGTGGTTTTCTCTCTCATCCCCTAGCTTTGGGGCTCGCCCCCTCCCATGTAGGGATGTGCAAAGACTTTTTAGGGCACACACTAAGCATCCAATTTTCCCTAGGGTTGACCTTTGGACACAATCTTTGAATTTTGGAACCTTAGCATTTTGGAAGTCTTAATGGGCTGAACCTTAGGGTCTTTTTGGCCCATTGTTTCACATGGCTCTTTTGCAGATGGCCCCCCCTTTGGATCCCTATTTTCCCTCCTTTGGATCCCTACTGTGGCTGGTCTGCTAGCTTAACCAATATTCTAGCTTTTTCTCCCTTGGCACTTCCCCACATTAAATGATCAGTTTAATATGAGAAAATCATTTAGGAGAATTAGATATTGATTATTATGACATGGTAGACGAAGAGATTTGGGCCAGTGATCAGCAACCTTACATCAGGTTTGTTGTCTATTCAGCCATTGAACTTAAAAACAGAGTCACCATGCATTTTTACAAGTCCCTGACAAAGAAAGACGAATCAAATATGAAAGATCCCTAGATGCGCTTAAATACCACCTCGCCAGCCATCAACCCAAAGACTGCTTCAATCCATGAAGCTGTGTCAAGGGACAACACAGTCGAGGAGGGGGGGGATGTTAGCAGTAAGATAACTTGGATAACATTTTTCAGAGCTATTATTGTAAAAACACTTATTATTTTGATAAATCAGGAATGTTGTAACTCCTACTTTTCAGATAAACAGTGTAATTGATGAGCCGGGCTACAAGATTCCAAATTGTATCAACCTATCTTTAGTTAGAGCTCCCAGATTATTGGTTTTGACCACAAAAACCTTGGCTAAGGTATAAAAGCCAATTTTTGTAAGTTTCTTGATAATAGAACACAGTGTGAGCTAACGGTGCTTACTTCTCTCCTTCTTGTGCTTCCTACTCCCTTCCCGGTTGTCACATTGCAGTGTTGTCTGCTACTTTGCAACTGCAGGGTAAGAGCTCTACACATTGACGTAAGCATTTCATGGTAATCCTAGCTTTTGACGTCGCCGACCCGCAGCCTAATTTCATCATAAGTAGGAATTTAAGCTTCAAAATCATAAAATAAGTATAGGCGGGGTATTGGGGCATCATTGCTAAGCATTTAGATGCATTCTGGGTCAAAAATGACTAGGTCAAAAACTCACTATCGTTAATAATCGTGATTTTTCCACTTGACCTAAAGTGACATTAAAGACCATAAGCATGTGTGATTAGGTTTTATAAACATGTCCTAGAAGTTTCATAACGTTTGGATGTTGTTTGATGCTGTAACGGTTATGATTTGTTTGCCAACGATTAGTGACTAGCTTTTGGTGATTTCTATTATTTGAGTGTAGCTTGAGTTAGATGCAAGTTGTCTGTTTTTTCCAAGAGATTGACAACCTCTTGTAGCCTATATGCACTAGTCGAGTCAGTTTTGTCCCATGATTGACAATTATATTCGTGGTTCTAACTATGTCTGCAATAAGATAGGAGTGACGTTAGACGCCCATCCCCACGCATGGCATAGAGGAGATCCTTTGTGATGAGCATCCTCTTCTTGAATTTTGACCAAGGTAGCTCTAGGAGGCTCATTACATGTATTCTTGTGATGACAAGCACGATAGGCATGACCTTGCTCCCCGCACTTGAAACAATGGTTATAATTCGATAACGCTCTAGCTCTCAGGAGAGAGTTTACTTTTGCCTTTATAAACTCCCTTCTCCGTTGCCTTTGGGAGACTTTTGGACGTTGTCCTTTCCCTTAGGCTTGTTATGATCATGCTTTTCGTGGGCTTAAGATTTTTCTTAGCCCCTTGTTGGAAGTTGATTCTTGAAGCCACCATGGTATGGTGTATGACCGCAGATATGGTGCGTGGCCTTTGGGAGTTAACATACTCTGCCATATCCTCAGTTAAACCCGCACATTATTGTTGTTTTTGCTCTCCATAATCCATATTTTTGAAGACAGCGGCTTTAAGATGTAAATTCCAAAACTTGTCTACATATTTGTGAATAGATTCGTAGGGAGAGAGCTTCAAGCTTTGCCATTCGGTGAGTACTTTGTCTTTGGCATCGATAGCCAAAAACTGCTTCATGATGGAAGCTCTTAAAGTTTTGAAAATTCATGGCTACATGACGTAGCTTAGAGGACTTTGTGAAGCCCTCATCTCCAAATGCCGTATCGAATTGTTGGATAAAGGCCAAGACTTTGTCCGTAGCACCAAAAGTGCCATCATAGGTAAGGAAAGAGATGTTCTTTCCTCCCTCTTTGAAATTTTTGAGCTTGGACGACCTCTTCCAAGCGGCATAGGATTTTCTATGGTCTCTTCTTTTAGGTGGTTCAAGAGTTGCACCATCACTTTCTTTAAAAGAGGAAGAGTATGAGGAGGATGGAGAAGAGGGTGACCTCTTTCTTGCCTTTTTCTTCCCTTGTTCCTCCTTGTCTGTGCCATCACTTTCTTCAGAAGAGGAAGAGGATGAGGAAGATGGAGAAGAGGGTGACCTCTTTCTCACCTTTTTCTTCTCTTGTTTTCTCTATTCCCTCTTTGAATTATGGTGTAGAGACGTCTTCTCTGTTTAAGGGGTGTTGGAGAGCGTATTTTTTGTTGTCTTCGTGGAGCCATCTCCGTCGAGGTGGTAGGAGACTCACTTCTTTCTTGTTCTTTTGGTGAGGGCTCTATCGTTGAAACTGGGGTTCTCCTTTGAGAGGGAGATGCGTCATCAAGTAGTAAATTTTTGAGCCTTTCATACAGATTCTTCTCTTCTTTCCTTATCAGAGAGAGTCCTCTTTTGGAAGTCTCACGAGGAGCTTTCCTAAGTACTCTCTCTTCTTGGTGGGGAGTTTGGAGAATACCATGGGTGCGCAATTGTTGTAGCACTTCACCTTGGAGGGATGGGTTTCCCAAGGCTTTTTGAATCCTAGAAACAAGATAGTTTACAAGCATAGGGGCATCATTAGTTGCTCTTTCATTAGCAAAATCAAAGCTATCAACATTCATTTCAATCTCTTTTCCCTTGTCATCCATACTAGCAAATTTAAGGTGTAAATTTTTACTTGTACTTTGGCACTTCAAGGCCTAGTTGCTACTCCTATTTACCTTCAAAGATAAGCACTCAAGCATCTATATCCATGGCTCGAATATAATTAATTGCAAGGAATAGAAGAGGGGGTTCAAGTGAGCCAAGACAGCACCGGTTCTTGTCAAGCTTCTAATAGCTCAATAATGGATAAGCCATAGGCAAGGCCCGTAGGACTCCATTATTAAGACCATAGCTCTCGATGGTATCCCCATTAACTGCATAGGCGTGCTTCAAGGATGAAAAATCCCTATTCTACTTACTCTTTTGCAACACCAACCATTTGTAGCAAGCTTGAGGACCTCTCTTCTTGAGCAAGAAAAGAGAAACCAATAGCTCTGATACCAATGTAACATTTAATGTACTAGTAACTTGTGTGTGGTGAAAATTGATAACATAGTGAGCATTTCATTAAGAACAAGTTCCTAATGAGCATAGAGAGAGTACTTAATTTGAGAAAGCAACATAGAAAATTACACCTAGCTAATTTGGAATTGACAATACTTGAAAAGAGAGAGAAATAGAACAATTGACAACAGTTGAGGACATGAGTTACATGGAGCCAGTCCCCCCTCCATAAAGGCTTTGTATTATAGCTTCTCCCATCAAAGGAGACTTTTGTACAATATAATTCTTGTGTTCCTTGACAAAACTCATTGGTGCAATGAACATGGAAGCTTCATACACCAAATTATGCTTGAAAAACACACCTAGTGTCCCTAGCCTCAGCCACAAGACCTCACACACCTGCAAAAGTGGTGAGAGCTAGTAGGGAATGAGGAAAGATTGAGAGGAAGAAGGTGTATCTTACAAGAAAGAAGTATTCTCCTCATATAATCACTCTAATAGCATAGCTTAGCTTAGTAATTAGCATGGTAGAGGAGATGAGCATGCCATTGAAGCTTGGCTCTTGGTTGGATTTGCATTCCATAGCCAAGAGGTTGTTGGTTAGGCCTCTACTTCTCAATACTTGGAGAATGTGATGGAGTTTTCTTTGCACACATGAGTTGTGTGTGCATGTGTGTAGCATTGAGTTAGAGTAAAATGCAGCCCTCTCTCTATTCTTGGTCGACCCCTCTTGCTAATTGCTCATGTTAACCTCCAATTGGCTCTTGTAAAGCTTAGCCAATCACATAATTAGACGTATAATTGATAGCCTTTTGACAAGTGTCCCCCTTTCCCCTTTTGTGAGAGCTTTAGGTAATTAAATAATTCATCTAAAATCTCATTGGACCTTTTTGTCTTCTAGCCAATAGGAACTAGGCAAGCCATTGGGCTGCTGGATGCTCATTGGACCCCTTGGTAGACTGTCCAATAGTCCTCTAGGGACCTTAATTTCTATTGGTTCTTTTATCAATCATTTTTAAATTGAGTAGATTAAATTTACTCTAGCCTAATTTTCATTGGTCCACCTCTATGGTCATCCAATAGGATTTGAGGGGAGCTTGGGGGCAACTGGCCTAGGAGCCTGACATGTGTCCATTATTCCCTTTGTCTAAAGGGGGAGCTTTGGTGTGTGTGTGTGTGTGTGTGTGTGTGTGTGTGTGTGTGTGTGTGTGTGTGTGTGTGTGTGTGTGTGTGTGTGTGTGTGTGTGTGTGTGTGTGTGTGTGTGTGTTTCTCTCTCATCCCCTACTAAAAGAGCTCACCCCCTCCTTCCTAGGGACGTGGGAAGACTTTTTAGTCTTCCCATGACCATCCAATATTTCTCCTACTTTGGCCTTTGGACAATACAATTAAAATTAGGAACTTTAGCCTATGGAAGTCTTAATGGGGTTGAACCTTAGGTCTTTTAAGCCCCATTGAAGCACATTGCTCTTTTGCAGACTATCCCCCTTTGGATCCCTATTTTCCCTCCTTTGGATCCCTGACAAAGACCGGCCTGGCAGCCTTACCAATATTCTAGCTTTTACTCCCCTGATACTTCCCCATATTAAATGATCAGTTTAACATGAGAAAATCATTTGGGAGTATTAGATATTAGTTTTTATGACATCTTACATTTGCACACTTTATCCTCTTATCCTTTGTTGACAAAACCATGAGGTTGTGCTACATAAATTTCCTCAAATATGTCACCATTCAAGAAAGCGATAGCAAAGTCTGACTGATGTACATCCCAGCCAAAATGATCTGCCAATGCACATAGAAAATGCACAGTAGTCATACAACAACTGGGAGAAAATTTCTCTTCATAATCTATGCCTTTTTGTTGTGCCTAACCCTTTGCAACAAGTCGAGCCTTATAGCAACCAACCTTACCATCCGGCTTGCGTTTCAACTTGTAAACTGACTTCGTACCAATGGACTTTTTTCAAGAGGCAAATTGCATAAGTCCATGTGTCAGTTTCTATGAGAGCCTTATATTCTGATTGCATGGCAGCCATCCAGTTTTTTGGATTTTGTGCTTCATCAAAAGATAGAGGTTCCTCAACATCATATAAACTAGACACATCCAAAGCATAAAAATCTGATGCATAAGATGCATGGCGAGAACCTAAACGTGTACAACTACACAAAGGTGCATCCAATTTACTATCACGCAAAGTATGCACCAGCCGGGGCACCAGCCATTTTGACATACCTCTAGCATGCTTATTCTCAGCCCTTTCCTCATCAAGTACATCATGTACATCTGCATCAGTAATAGGCTGATCCATAACATTTTTAGAAATCCCCATAGATTGTATATTTGCCTCATTGGAATTTAGATTTGAACTTCCACCACCAAAAATAGGCAACAAAGTGTCATAAATGTCTTGTGAGCTTACATTATTGTCTCTAGTACATAATAACAAGGGTTGAATAGAATCTTTCACAAACACAAAACCCTGTGAAACCAAGATACACTTTGTTTGTGGATAATACAATCTATAACCTTTGCTTTCAGAACTATAACCACCAAAAATACATTTGACAAACTTATCATCCAATTTGTTGTGTTGCGTCTATGGCACCAAAGCATATGCCAAACAGCCAAAAACATGCACGTGCTCAATAGAAGGCTTTCTATCATGTTGTTTGAGGGTTGACCGAATGGACACCCATGAATGGACACCCACCTGGCCGGACACGTAGCCGGACACCACATTTGTAATCTATTATTTTCATATCATAGATGAGGATCCGTCAGCCATCTATGCTCTTGGGTTTGATTAGGTTTTAGCCTAGCTTCATAGGCTTTCAAAATTGCATCTAAGGGTTCAAAGACTTTGTCGGCCAAGATTGAACGGCCCGAGTTAGTCATTTGACCCTTTAGGTCCCTTTGCATTTTTCTTTCTTTTTTGCTTTCGTTTAAGTTGTTCTTTCTTTGATGCAGTTCAATTTCTAAAGCTGTTTTCTCCTTCAACCTCTTTGCTTTCATTTTGTCCCTTTTGGCTTTCCACGATTTTCTTACTGTTCTCACTGATATGTTCTCAAATTTTTTTGAGGTGGCAATGTGGGTTCCTCTTCAACGATTGCATTTTTGGCTGCTTCTTGAGCTTGAGCTCGAGTCATCACCTTTACAAGAATTGTGGGTTCTATCTCATATCCACTTGAAAAAGGCATCACGCCTACACCATTCATTGTTGCTTTTCCTTTATAGTCTGGATTCTTAGCACAATGTTGGAGTAGATGGTCTCTCCCACAACCATCATAGAATACAAAGAATTTTATTTGTTGACCCTTGCTTGGACAACTTTGTGCCCAATTATCACCTCCACATTCATAGCCTGGACCTTCTTATTTCATAGCTGGTGATCCAGCCAATGGTTGTTCTTGTTTAGTAAGAATTCTCTTTGAACATCAGTCAGAAGAGGTGGTTGTTGCTCTAACAATTTTTGCGGCTTTAATTGAGTGCTACACCATTGGCTGGGGTGATCCCCTCCACAAGTATTGCATCTCCTCAATTGAGGTTGTCGTATATTCAGGTTATATTTGTAGCCTTGGTTTATTCTTCTAATCACCCCCTCCGCCACTTGATCAATGATTGGTTCCCAAGGAGTTTGAATATCTCTCTTTGTTGTTGATTTTCTCTTCGGAAATGAGGTACTAATAGTCGTGTTGTCTCTGTCTTTAGTCACCTCTTTGTAGGCTTTACAATTGTCAATTAGATACAAAGCTTCTCTAGTGACTTGCTCAAACATTGTGCATCCTTTTAAATGAAGGTCCTTTTTTAGAGTTTCATTACTCAAGCCCTCTATGAAGAGAATTAATAATCTCTCATCTTGCAATAGCTCTCTCACAGGAGATCTGTCTACGTATTGTTTGAAGCAAAGGCGATCTTCCTTCACTCTTTCTTTGCTTTATTTTTGAAAGTGTAGATTTGTAACACTGTGTTGTGTTTGATCCCCCTTTTTAACAACTCCTCTATAAACTCTTGTAACAAACTCTTGTAAGAGTTGTGCCATGTTTGGGAAATCATCTCTGTTTAAAGGTTGGAACCACGTCAAAACCACTCCTTTTAATGTCAAACAAGTATTGGTATCCAAAGAGCACATTAAAGTCAAAGACGCAGTTTGGATACACCAAGCACGGGTTCAACCACAACAACAAAAGGTGACAGGGTGGGTAGAATCAAATGAGTCAATCACTGCTCAGGGCTACTTCCAAGAAAGCACCGGTGTTTGGGCCAAAAATCCTAAAGTAATAGCCTAGAACTACCAACCTCAACCAACGAGTTCTACAAAGAATAAGAAGTGCTATTAACACAAGACAAACAACTCAAGCAGGAGAAAGAACAACCACAATAGGCAAAAGAAAAGATCAAAGAAACAAGCAATGCAACAAGTTTGGGTACCAAAGTCAGACGCTAGTCAAGTTACCCAAGAACAATAGATAATCAATGGATGATTCCAATCAAGCTACTCAAAGCACAAGGATTTTATGCAAGCAACACTCAAATATGGTTACCAAAAAGTGTAGCTCAATCTGGGACAACCAAGAGAAATTGAACAGCACAAGCTCCCGTCCAAAAACAAGGAAAAACAACCAACATCCAGTAGAAGCCAATTGCAATCAAGGCTACTGTAATCTACAAATGGATACCTCATCACCGTCTAAAGAATTAGGGCTTCTACAATAGAAACAATAAGGTATGGATATCAAAGCCTAGTGTCCTTCAAGTCATCGAGAAAAAGGACCAAATACAAAAGACAGTCACACAAGGACCAAAAACAAGATGGGTTCCAAAATTGCTAGTAGAAACTCAATCAAGAAGAACCCACACACATCAACAATCACTTCTAATGGGAGATAAAGCAAAAACTACATCAATCTCTACAAGAGCTAAAGGACTTGTTTCACAAAGTAGTGTGAACATACGACAAGCAAGTCAAGAGGAGCCAAAGTATGCCAGCCTACTCGACAAAATGGTGGCATCCAAAGACCAACACAATGGAAGAGGCCTAAATTTCCGGAACTACATCACACCCTACAAGAGCTAAAGGACTTGTTTCACAAATCAGTGTGAACATACGACAAGCAAGTCAAGAGGAGCCAAAGTATGCCAGCCTTCTTGACAAAATGGTGGCATCCAAAGACCAACACAATGGAAGAGGCCTAAATTTTTAGAACTTCTGGAGTTGGGTTTCTGGCCTTGAAAAGGTAAGCCCAAGTCGCCATTAAACATACGTGGCATAAAAGTTAGAGTTGAGCAACTAAGCCACTAAATGAGCAAGGCACTAGTCTCAAACCTTCATGTAATATTTCTTTGTGGTCTAAGCATCTTAGTTATTCTAGGTACTACTCAATCTGAAAGAGTTATGCATAATTATGTGTCGTGTCACTCATGTTGGCATAGGTGAGAATAAGAGTCAAAATTGTTGTAGTATAGTGATGAAGGGAAGGAGGAAGTTCAAAAGACACTCACACACTCAGTATAGTGAGGTATGAGTGGAGAAGCTTCTACATCAAAAAACCTTCTTGGAAACGTGGAAGTTATTGAGACGTCCTTTGATATCACATGTGCTACATTTGTTCCTTGAAGCACCCATCAACTCCATCTCTTGCACTACATGCTTCTGTTTGACAAATGTCTCTCATGCATATAGAGTGTCCCATAATTGACACTTGCATTAGGCACTCTTCCTTTGTTTCTCCCAAGCACTCACCTTGCATGACTGGTACTTCAAGTCTAAATGCTCAACTCCAATAAGAGCCTATACCAAAGGCACTTTTTTCCCACCGGGTTTTTTCCCTTTGGTCATCCAAGATTTAAGACCCTAATCTAGAAACCCTTGTCATCAACTTCTTATATATATTCCTTCTACATCAACAATAAGGAAATGGCTACCCAAATCAATCATCAACGACTTGGAGATAAAGTTGTAAATCACAACATGCTTACGCAAGCAACAAACCTCCATCAACAAACAAAAAAGATCTCAACAACAAAACATAAGGAGTTTCATAGTGCTAAAGCTAGTGAAATATTGCAAGTCAATGACAAAGATAGAAAAATCAAAAGAACTCTTCACGGCAAAAAGTGGCAACAAGAAGAAGAATGAGCAACAAGATGAAAAATTGCCTCGGCAACCGAAGTCCAACACACGCATCAACCATGCCACATGAGATATGAAGCACTCAAGGAAGGGGGGGAGCATCATCAATGACAAAGCACTTTCCACACTAAAGACCAACCTTGAAGACAAAGTTGAAGACAACCCTATGAAAAGACTGCACATGGTCATGTCAAGGGACGACACGAGCTAGGAAGGGGGGAATGTTTGAGGATTGACCAAACGAGTATCCACCTAACAGGACAAGTAGCCGAACACCACATTTATAGTCTATTATTTTGCCAAGCTAGTGTAGTGATTATGTAGATTGTGATTCTAGAGTAGCAGGTCAATTCCCTGAGTTGTAATTCTGTCATGACATTTGTAAAAGTCCACATGAACCGTCCACTAGCCAGTTAGAATACCTTAGGTATAAAGGTCAATAACTTTAATGTGAAGGGAGGCTTATCTTTTGAGACGATGGGAGCTCTAAAAAACGTACGCTCGAGCTACTAAGCTATCCAATTTGTAATCAGCTTTCCTAACGATTGGGTAATCAGTTTTCAATTTTGAAACTTGCATTGTGTTCCTCTCTCTTTTCTCTTTCAATTAAGTTTGAGCATTGTCAATTTTATTGTGGCTTGCGACTACGTGTATGTTAGCCTTAATTGCAAATTTGAGTGCTTAAATCACTACTTTTAGTCGTTTTGACCATAGGAGAGTGTTCCTAGACCATAGGGCGACCTTTTTGGATAGTTCTATTGCAGCTTTCAAGACTTTTTCATGATGGATTGTGATTTTGGTACCTTGTTGGATTGCGACCAAACTTGGTAGGGTAGTGCCCCTAGGTGTCCTAGACCTCCTCCTAAAGTTTTGTTGCATTTTGAGTCCGTTCAAGTGCCAAAATGGCGTGATGACCTAGAGCGATGAGAAAGGGCAGGGAGATTTCTGTGATCATTGAGTGTTGGTTTGCTTGTTGAGTTGGTGTGTTTGCTTGTTAAGGTTGTTGTTCCACTAGTTATCAGGGATGTACTTGTCAAATATCAGTCCTAAATGTCTAAAGGTATATGGATCGCGATCCATGTTTGGAAGCATTTTTTTATTAATTTTGTTCTATTGGTTTTGTGTCTAAAATGTCTATTTTGCTGTTTTTGCCCTATTAGCCAATTCTGATGTGATTTTTAAGTTTTTCTTTCAAGAAAAATTGATCAGAGCAATGTCCCACTAATGTATACTAGAATTGATCACTTTCCTGCAAAATTGGTCTTTGGGGTACATGGATCGCGATCCATGTTCCTCCACAGAATCATGCCAAACTTTCCAGATTGCTTCTAGAGAGTATGCCAATGCCCTTGATCCATAAAATTTTGAATTTGGATCACTTTTGAGGTCTCTACCATCAAATTTTTCAAAATTTTAGAGTTATGTTCATTTCGATCTTTTCACCCTTCTTTCCCTCAATCTTTTAGCCCAAATTTGATGGTGGTAGTTTCTACTTACCCTACTCCTAAGTACTGAAATGAAACATGAAACAAAAATAAACAAAACGGTACAAAATAAAGTCGAAACGGAAAATGGAATAGCACTCTAAAATCATAGAGAAAATCGAAGAATAAAATGCTTTTGGCTATCTCACTCACAACCCTCTTTACTTCTCAAGAATAAATATAGCAGGTCCTCGACTTCTAGACTCTACCAAGCACTAAACCACATGTCTAGCTACTTCATTGCTAATGTGTAAATGGAATGGAGAGAAAAATCTTCAAAAAGGAACACTCTAAATACGCACTAGGTCACTCACCATCTAAGGATCATATCCCCGGCAATAGCGCCAATGTTAGCGGGTTGCCGTGATGGACGTATGTGGCATAGCAATTGGGCACTAATATAATGTCAATGCGCAGGAAAGTGACTCGGATGGGGCACGGAGACTCTTTGAGATCGTCAATCTCAAGAAGTGAACCTAGAAAGCCAACACAACAACTCAACAAGCAAACCAACACTCAATGATCAAGGAAATCTACCTATGTCCTTTCTCACAGCTCTAGGTCATCACGCCATTTCGGCAGTCGAACAGACTCGAAATGCAACAAAACTAGGAGGAGGTCTAGGACACCTAGGAACACTATCCTACCAAGTTTGGTCACAATCCAACAAGGTACCAAAATCATGATCCATCATGGAAAAGGTCCTGAAAAGTGCAACAGAACTATCAAGAAAGGTCGCCCTATGGTCTAGGAACACTCTCCTATGGTCAAAAGGACTAAAAACAATGATTTAAGCACTCAAATCTGAAGATTAGGCTCACTAACACGTAGTCGCAAACCTCAACAAAACTGACCATGCTTACACTTGAATGAAAGAGCAAAGAGACAGGACACAATGCAAGTTTCAAAATTTAAATCTGATTACCCAATCATTAATCACGATGATTACAAGTTGGAGCAGCTTTGTAGCTTGAGCGTACGTACTGCGGAGCTCTTCTTCTTCTAAAGATAAGCCTTCTTTTACATTAAGGTTATTGACCTTTATATCTAGGGCATTCTAAATGGCAAGTGGCCGGTTCACATGGACCTTTACAATTGTCATGACAGAATTACAACTCAGGGAATCGATTACTACTCTAGAATCAAGATTTACATAGAGTATCATTACAGTAGCTCAGTAAAATAATAGACTACAAATGTGGTGTCCGGCTGTGTGTCCAACCAGGTGATCGATCAATCCTCAAACATCTACTCACTAGCCCTACACTAGGGGCCACCTTGGAAGAATCAATCACCACCCACACCTCGTTCAAACTATCATCACAGGGTGCGTGTCCTAGTGGGTTTCCAATGACTTTGTGCAACGCAGCCTACCCCCATACACCCCACTCGAACTATATACAAGGGTCTCTGCTAGGGAGGTATTCAAAGGCACTATGCAACTCAGCCAACAAACAAAAAGATATCTTGCCCATTTATATTAAAAGATAGAACGAGAAATTGATCTATCTATACTCAAATTGACAAGTACATAAGGACTCAAGTGATAGCAAGAAAATATCTCGGAGGCAACCATACATGGCTCTGCCAACGATCTAAATGACAACAACCAATCTACACTGTACAAAAATTCAACTGCCTTGAATTTCATTGTTGGCTTGTAGCACCACCCCAACACAATTGGATGCCACTATTAGTGACGTAGGGATACCTTAGAGTAGAGTTGAATATTCCAGTTTTCAAATCAGATGCAGTTGGGTGGAGAGAGAAGTGGGGACAAAGGTGTTTAGGGATAGCTAAACTATTGTATGTTTTTTCCATGCAAATCCATTTTATGGTTTTCCTTTGTATCAATCATGTTTGGCTGTGCTCGATTTTATGATTGCTCGGAAATTTTTGCTCGGAGTTTGAAATTCCTCGATCAAAACAGACGATGCCCATAGTATATTTTGAGACATTTTTAGTCATAGGCAAAAATTGTTTGAAGCATGTAAACACTTCACACTTCACTTTAAGCGGATATACCAATGCATGCCTGATGCATGGCAAAGTTTTGCATTTGAAATAGCCTTAGAATCCACAACAGCATTTGTAATTCCCACACTTCACGGCGTAAAATACCAGATGCAACAATTTCATCACCAAAACACAGATCATGTATTGTACATTTGTCATTCACAAATTTGACTACAAGACCAAGTCTAGAAAGTGCAAAAACAAAAAAAAAAGATTCTTCTTTATCCAAGGTACATACAATGCATCAACAAGTGTGAAAGAACTGCCGTTTGCAGCAATAAGCACAATGTTTCCAACTCTTTGAACCAAATAAGAGGCATTGTTGGCACAAGTGACTGGATTCCCATGAGGACAGACTCAAGAGAGGTAAATAAATCACGATGTGAGGTAATGTGCTTTGTAGCACCACTGCCAAAATGCCACACATGTGAATTTGCAGCAGTTGACAAACATGCATCATGAACAGAAGGATCATAAGTGCACTCTGCACTAAAAGCCCATACTGCACCAACATCAGCATCGTTGTCTCCTTTCATAAAGACTCAACAATAGCTACATTTGTAGTGGAACCAGTATTTGTAGGGGAACCAGCCTCTTTCTTCTTAGCCTCTTTTGCCTTCAACTTAGGACATTGCTTGATCAAGTGATCATTAGCTTGACAAGAATGGCAATGCATCTTCTTTTTGCCCTAATCACTAGAATTCCCAGACAAATTGCTGCAAGCAAAAGCATTAGGGATAGGTGATTTACCACTCTCAAAAGAACCATGAGAAGTGGCTACAATGTTGTTACCACCTTTTCTTTGAGTAGCAATAAAGGCATGTTCAATTGCATGTTGTCTAGTCCTGTTTTTTCTGGAAAGTGACTTGCAATAGCAATGTACATAATGCATCAAATTGACAACTTCTAAATTTCCTTTGGTCATGCATGAATCTCCAAGTACTAGCAAAAGTCGGGTAAGAATCTAGAAAAGCATCAAGAACAGTCTGCACAAGGGAATTGTCAGAAATGATTTTACCTGCAAAAATATCCAAAAAGAGGAGAAACGAAGCGGGAACAAAACGTGCTATGTAGCACAAACCATAGTAGACTATAAGGGACCTGTTATGCAAAAAATTGCACTGACAAAATTTTGCACAAAATGACGAAATAGCCTACGCAGTGGAAACGGAGGTCGAAATGAGCCCGAATCCAAAATCTAAGCAAACCGAGCTCTATAAGTTTATCCAAAATATTTTTTGACCTACAAATGCTCTCCAAAGCTCACAAAAATTGGAGAAAGTGAGCAGGCATGTGTGCTCTAGTTGTTGGCGACTAAGCCGGGGAGGACGCAACCTGCTTTGATATCAATTGTTGGAATAGGGTTGCAGGGAAACACACATAGCTTGGAGAAGATGAGGCTCAAGACACACAACAGAGAGTATATTACTTATTGTGCAATGGAAAGATAGATAGCCCTAGAGTGATAGCCGTATATACAATGCACACGGGAAAAAACCTCCTAGTGAGGGAAAAAATGCCTCGGTGGTCCTAAGTGTGTTCTCACACATCACTACCACATGTATATGGTAGCAAGAACACCCACAACATGATCAAACTCTAGAGTATTGGTACTGAAAATGGAATTACTTACGGCCATCACAAGATTATCCCAACTATCCGGCAAAGAGGATACTACTAGAAGAGCTCAAACTTTATCAGACTTTCACCGATTCACCAATCAAAGCTGACTTATGTTGGTGTTCAAGTCATTCAAATGTTCCACAATCAAATCATTCTCAATTATTTTTAAGTTGAGCAATCGCTTCATGAGAAATACCTTGTTTGATGTGGATGGTTTCTCGTAGAGGCCATCATGCAACTTTATCAAGTCCTCCATGGGCTTCATCTCCAAAACATTAAATGCCACCCTTAACGTTAATCAAATCCAAATTGTTCCCAATGACTTTTGATAAAGGATGTTTAAAGATTCATCTACCATTGTTGCGGGCTTCTTTGCAAGACCTCCCAATGGAAAATGGAGATCCTTCTGGTAGAGATTATCTTCGATCTACATATTCCAATTTTGGTAGTTCTTGCCATTGAATTTATCAATCTTGAACTTGCCCTCTTCTGCCATCACTCCCACTCAATTCAAGGAATACTTTCCTTTATATGTTTTGGCTACTAGTAAAACTCGCCTTGATACCAATAGCTAGGTTTAATGAGCTACTTAGTAGCGACTAGAGTGGTGACTTAATAGAGAGAGAGAGAGAGAGAGAGACAAGGAGGGAGAGAAAGAGAGAGAGAGAGAGGGAGAGAGAGAGAGAGAGAGAGAGAGAGAGAGAGAGAGAGAGAGAGAGAGAACACGCTTTGATACCAATAATTAGGTTTAATGAGTTACTTAGTAGCGACTAGGGTGGTGACTTAATAGAGAGAGAGAGAGAGAGAGAGAGAGAGAGAGAGAGAGAGAGAGAGAGAAAGACAGAGAGAGAGAGAGAGAGAGAGAGAGAGAGACAAGGGCCTTACAAATGTGCATTTCTTAGAATGAGAATTACAAGGGCAAATCAAGCTCCATACTTAACAACAAATGCAAATTTGGTGATGATACCAGTCAGAGAGGCAATTGCAGTGGTTGAGTATACCAATGATGGTGTTGTCACCTTTGCCTCCTCTAGTTTACCTCCGACCTATTTCATGTCTTTGGACTGCACACTTTCTTTGTGATGGTTACTAGATAACAATGCTACTTTGCAAATCACACCATCTGAGGATTGGTTTATTAGCTATTATAGTGGGAGATGCAATTGTGTGCAACTTTTGAATGATTCTAAGTATGACATTCTTAGTGCAGGAGATGTTTGGGTGTCATTGCTTAGTGGTGCATCCTATAGACTAGGACTGGTACTTATTGATTAAGTAAACTCAAGAAAAATTAGATTTTGATACTTAAATTTATCATTGTTTTTTGTTGCATCTAAAATTCTTTTAATGTAAACCTCTAGACTCTAAACTAATGCACTGTGATTTCACTGTGCTATGTTGCCCTTCGTGAGTTGTTAGGGTTTTTTGAAAATTTGCATGTTTAAAAAGTTATAACTTGGTAGAGACTGTAAATTTGCATTCTACTCTTGAAGCACTATTAAATAATAAGTCACATGTGGGGTTTTAAATTAAGCTTTTAGAGTTACCACTTTTAGAGTGTGTTGTGGAGGGCTCTCTCCTTGGTGGCAACTGCAAGCCCATCTTTGTGTCCCTTAGCTTTGAAGGATGTATGGGTATAGGGTGGCACCCTTTATTAGCTAATGTATTTGGCTCTTTGTGACTTTGTTACTGTTTGATGCCATGGCTCGGATAGAGCATGGCTCTTATTGTAAATGTTTTGGTTTCTTAATTTATACATCCACTCACTATTGTGAGTTTGGAAAAAAAAAATCTCTAAGAGTTACCACATGCCTTCTTGTAAAAAAAGAGCTATAAGAGTTACCACATGCCTTCTTATAAAATGGGATTGGAACCTCACCCGTTTTTTTATAATGGTAGTTGCTGCTAAGGATTCATAACAATAAGAGCTTCTTTGCCTTCTTTGCCTACAAATCATTCACAAAAAGTCACAGAACTTCATCAATGTAGTGAGTGAGAACACAAAAAGGCAGCCTTACTTTATGGAATATATGGTGGTACAAATTTGGCACTTTCAAGTAATATGAGGTGTAAACTTAGTCCTAAACTTACCAAGAATTTTTTGAATGGGTCACTTAGAGAAATTATCATTTTTTGAACATCAAGCATGAAAATAAATTCACTTTCTACATCAAGATGCTGGGAGATTTGGCAACTGAGGGACCTATTCATGCACACAACATAGGGGCTCAAGGCTTCTCGTGTGTAGCTCAAAATCTCCATACCACTCCATATCGTCTCTCTCTCTCTCTCTCTCTCTCTCTCTCTCTCTCTCTCTCTCTCTCTCTCTCTCTCTCTCTCTCTCTCTCTCTCTGGTGTTATTAATGGTTCAATCATGTAGCTCTGTGTGTGTGTGTGTGCACGTGCACGTGCACTAAATGTGGTGTTTATCTTTTTTGCACCTCTCTCTCTCTCTCTCTCTCTCTCTCTCTCTCTCTCTCTCGGGCTAATCTCTGTTGATGCATACATTGTTGTTGAATGTGATAGTTTCGTTTAGGGTCACAAGACATGAAGACTCCACCGTGAAACTTGTGTGGTGCAAAGAAGTCACAAACCTGTGAGTTCCTTAAAAGCCTATAATTAGAAACTATGTTGCATAGGTTGAGGCATGGAATAGGTATCTACTTATAGTAGTCCATGGTACTCTAAGTACTTTAGTTGGTAGCACATGAGAGTTCAAAACTCATGGTTCCTACAAACTACCTACCACAGGTACTTTATAAGTGCTAATGGAACCTTGCTAGTGCTCCACAAAGTTTTGGAGTTGTACCAAACATCGAGAATTCACAAAACCCACCGTCTGACTAAGATAAGACATGACATGGTACTTTTTGTCAGTACCATGTGAACTTTATATGTGGTTCACAGATTTTTGACACGATAATCGCACAAGTGGAACTCTTAAAATCTCCATAGGTATGGGATTATATAATACATGAGACTTTTTTTAACTAGCAATGGAACCTTATTGGTGCTTCACAAGGCACAAAATAGGTAGAACTATTAAAGTCCACCATCTGACTTGGAATAAATATGTCATGATACTTTATGTAAGTACCAATGGATTCTTATTTCTTATTCACAAAGCTTAGGTATGATATTAAATATGTCACTGGTACTTTATGTAGGTACCAATGGATTCTTATTGGTGGTTCACAAAGCTTAGGTATGGTAGCAAATATGTAGAACTGTCAAAGTACACCATTTGGTTGTGATTGCATAAACCATGTTACTTTTCTAAACTACCAATCAAACCTTGTTGGTGCTCCATAAAGCTTAGGGATGGTGGCAAATAGGTAGATCTCTTTGAGTCCACCATCTGATCGGCGATTAACATGGTAGATTTTGTAAGTACCAAGGGAAACTTATTGGTGGTTCATAGAGATTAGGGAGGGTAAGAACCAGGTAGGAATCTCAAAGTCCACCATTAGATTGGGATGAAAGGTATTTTGTTAAGATACTCTATTTGGAAGCCTTGTGTAAGGTTAAATTCAAGGTACAACTAAGGGTACCACTATATGCACTTTTTACATATTGTCCTATTACAAGGCAGCTTAGAGAGTACCTATCATAGGTTGGTACTCTAAAAGTACATAGGCCTTGTTGTTCAAAGTACCATTCATGGGTTGATAATCATTGGAAAAACATATACTTTGTTTTACCAAAGTAACTTCAATATATGCATACCTATGATTGGTAATCTAATCCTACCCTTGGTGTTGTCTTAGGTACCTGATGTGTACCCTTGGCACATTTTTTAATTGTACTTATTATGGGTGGTTTGAATGTACCCCTAGAATCCTTAGTACTATTTCTAAAAGTAATCATCATATTTTATTTCATTTTTACCATATGAAGTAGCATAATTTTTTTTCCCATTTGTTATGCAGAAAGAATTAACTGACTGAGAAGCATAAAAAACTACCTACAACGCTCAAGTTAGCTTTTGTGGGCTCTTGTTGGAGTAAGTAACTAGACGTGACTCAATGTTGCTACTTTCAACAAATGGTGAGTAGGGCAGTCACTCACAGGCCACAATGATTATTCTAGAAGCATGTGCTACATGTAGTCTTCTATTCATGGGTTTTGATGTAGTATGTATGTACACACTAGCATGTGGTGATGCATACAATTCTTGGTGTTTTGCTGGTTAGGTTAGGGCCAGTGACAAAATGTGCCAACCCTTCTTGTAAGGGGACTATTCTAGACTTGACAAAGGCAATGCTCTTGCGTAATGGTTGGTGGTTACTTATTCTCCCAGTCTCTATTGATTATTTGAAGTTGTTTAAAATGTTTTCAAATTTTTCTTATGCTACAACTTTCATGGTGTAGTTGCAGAATCCAATTATATGCCATTTGGGGCACCACTACCAGTTGAGGTGCCAAAGGTGTTTTTTAAGCTACCCCAACCGTCCACCACTAACACAATCTTTGATGATCATACGACTCTATTTGGGGGAAGGCTCACATGCCAAAGGTGTTTTTAAGCTACCCCAACCGTCCACCACTAGCACAATCTTTGATGATCATACGACTCTATTTGGGGGAAGGCTCACATGCCACCAAGTCAGAGCACTCCAACTATTGAGGTGGAGCCCTCTATAAAGTTGAAAGGTGAGCTGGGAGTCTTACAATACACTAAGCAAAATTTACCGAGCGAATGGTAAAACCGAGCAAGACCCACCAGAAAGAATGCAATTGAACTCTACCCTACCCTATATCCATGCTTAGGTGAGAGACCTATAGTTGAAACACATCAAGTGTCTGATTTAATTAAATAACTTTAATTCAAGCTCTACCATATGAGTTGACTATAGGTCACTATACTAGCACAAATGTAGCCACACCACTTACTCCTCTTCTTGATTTTTCATGGAGTTGCGACAATCAAACATCACATACATTCCCTATGACGCTTCTCTAAGGCTCCTAGGATCATAATATTGGACCAATGCTATAACTAGAGCTTATTGAAAAAATAATCTTTAGGATATTATCACTAGCTTAAAAGTCAAAAGACAAACTAGATTTCAAGAAGAAAGTTGGTTTAAAAAAATGATGAAATTAAATTTACACTCTTTTTTCTTGATAACTGAAAAGTAGTTTCACAAGATGGTTGTGTGCCAACCTAATGAGGCTTCTCTCTCTCTCTCTCTCTCTCTCTCTCTCTCTCTCTCTCTCTCTCTCTCTCTCTCTCTCTCACACACACACACACACACACACACACACACTAAAAAATCAAAGTTATTCCATTGTGGAGACATCCTAGTACACATGAGAGATAGACGTGAGTAGGTGCCCAATAATATATGTGGGACTTACTGGGAGAAAGAAATGCTAAAAAACATTACTAAACCCCACCCTGGATCCATGGTCTAAACCATGTTATACCATTGGTTACATACAAATTATTAACTTGAAGCACACTCATCATCTATGAAGAGATGCCGTCTTCGAGGACTTTCCTTTGGACGACCATCGTAACGTGGGTCCAATGTCATACGTCTCGCCTCTGCCTCAATGTATTCAGGTAATTCACTTCAACAAAACAAAATAAACACAAAATTTCAATTCAACCAAACAACCATGGCCCATAAATTCATATGCAAAAAAACCTACAAGTGGTAATATCAATGTTTGAATCATAAAATAATTTGGGAGACAACAAAAAGATAATCAACCATAAAAGTTCGCTAACATAACCCAAACAAAAGAAAAACACTATGAATGTCTTGTGGTAAGTTGAGAATGGGAATCTCACAAATCATCAAAAGGGTTCCCACCACAGGTCGGTCTCCGTCATCCACCACATCTATGGATGTGGTTGCATCCTCTCTCCCTTGCTTCCTTGGTCGAAGCAAGGGCTGCAAGCAAGTGGAAACAAGTGCCTCATCAAAATCTAGAGATGCACATGCACGACCAGAGACTAAACAACCTGTCAAAACAGGAGCCGTCCCACATCCAAACTAAAGGCATAACCCTCTAGGACGACACAACAACTCAATAAAACATGCCACAAAACTATGTCTCTTCTGTGCAGACCCTCTCCATGGCAATCCGGAATCCATAAGGACTCGACCTGAATCTGGCAAATAGTGGCGCATAGTGCTATCCATGGCACTCATCCCTAGTGTATGAAACAAAGAAGCACTCTCTACAATGTAAAGTGGTGGGGGTGGTCCATGTCTGTGGACCAAGAACATGATAGAAGTGTCGCACTACAAGGAAACAAAAAATCAATTTCAAAAACTGCGCATTGACACTTTCTTACCATGAAATAATAAGTAGAGGGATCACCTCATGTCGCTCGCCGGACGACTCTACATATCCATAAGGTGCATGATGAAAAACCACCACACGTCGATGAATAATCAACTCTGATGCCCTGCAAAATCGCTCAACTCAAAAGATTGTGTCCTACAAGGACAAAAGACATCAATGATTAAAACTGAATATATTAATGACAATATCAATATCTAGGATTGGTTTTTTTACCAGCAAGAGGCGCCATCACAAGTAGCAACCCCGAGTCCGCCAAGGTACTATGGCTCAAATGAATAGCTAATCGTACATGATCCTCTGTACATGTATCCCATGGAGGTTGAGGTGATGGTGAGTGTAGGAAGCCTCCAAAAGGCAAGTCAACAAAGATAAAGTCAGTTGCCCATGACACTGATCTACCATTCCTATGATATGGAATCTCTATAAATCAAGATCTAGCCATATGCTCGTGTACAAGAATCCATGATCTAGACTGCACACTGCTATGAAAATCTCCAGCAATCGCAATATAGTCACCAAGCAAAGCAACACACCTAGTATTAATGCAACCACTTTGTACAACAGGCTGAAGAGGCAATGGTGCATACACAAACTGAAGGGCACGTCGCAATCTTTGTGTTCCCCACTCTCTACAGGAACAAACACATTATCTATATAAATATGAGTAATATAATAGAGCTGCCACAACAATACTCCAAAAAAAAAACAAGATTATACCCAAGATAGATGGCAGATCATCAATCACAAGGTCTACAGTAGCAGATGCATTCTAATTCTTATCCAAAAAGCTTGTTGCTTAAGTTTAGAAAAAGTGTCAAAATAATTAAAAATTCTAAAATCAACAAAGTTTAGGACACATAGAAAGTGAGAATGAATCCAACTCACAAGTTCGAGTAGGTGGACGACATGGTAGAGGATGAGAAGATGGATCAGAAACATTTGTGGCTTTGGGTGGTGGAAGATCCGTAGATGGGGCTCCTCTAAACTTCACATTATGCAATTCTCTCTCTCTAGCAAGGGCATGGCCTCTATCCATGTCGATCCACCAAGTTCAATGCTCAAGCTCCCACAGTGAGAGCTAATGCATGGTTGGCGGATACATGCATCCCTCACCGCTCTCAATGTGTGTCCAAGAACGTGCGAGCACAGGTATCGTAGCAATGTGACGCATGGTCAATAGGTGAGCAAAGTATCTACAAAATCCAACAAATAAATATTCTAAACTCAAGTAAGAATCAATAAACAATATTAATTGAAGCCAAATTATGATACAAAAATAGTCAAATCATTTTTTACCTGTAAACTAGTCGTTGAGAAGCCATGCGGCAATAGTCAATCCTCTTTAAGGCTTGCAACTCTACGTCCTTCGTTTTGTTTTCCAAAGACACCTCTAGAGGGAATAAGAATTTTCTTCCCTCCACCATAATCTCCGTGTAGAACATATCCATGGTGCATGAGGGAGGAATATCAATCCCTCCAGGCACATCCACATAGTCCACAAGAAGCTTCTTGGACTTATCTAAGATCCTTTGCAAAGCTCCCTCTCGTTTTAGCCACCTTTCGACCAAGCATACAAAAGAAAAATCAAACTTCCCACTAACATTCACAAGTTTAATAAAAATCCAGTTGCATCAAGATACTCACCCTCGAAACTTATGGCCTCCTTTCACCATACAATAAGCAGCACGAGTGATCTTGCTTGCCTCTAGCAAGGACACCCATAAGTTTTTATTTTCTATGGAAGCATCATGTAGAGCAATCAAGTTAAGTTTCTCTAGAGTGGCCCAACTATCTTCCCCCCATTGAAGGCTCATCACACGATCAAACCAATCCTTCCCTAGACTTGGATCAACAATGTTAAGAATCTACCAAACAAGAGCATTAGTCAATAACAATTGCATCTTACAATGTATCAAAGAAAATACAAGAGATGGTTATATACCTTCTCTACACGATCTGAATATTTATAATAAAGATCATTCATGATCTTAGTCTCTTCTTTTTTCAAGTCCTGTTTAGAAAGCAACGATTCCTTGCTCTCTAGCTTAGTGTGTAGTTCTTTTGACATTTGAACCTTCAAAGTAAACTAATACTATTCAAAACAAAATGCTTCAAATAAAGCATACAAAAAAGAGATCCAATGTCAAACACACTTACATCAAAAAGAAGCCTAGCTAGATATCTTCGTGTAAGAGGATTCCATGGCTCCTCTCCTTTTGTGGTTCTCTTGCGCAGAGTGTCGATCAATTTTTTATCATTCTCCAGTAATGCACGAAGGTAATCTTCATGATCCGATGAGCAAATGTTTGCACAATTCACCAACTCATCTCGAAGATGAGAAGATACCAAAGCATGGGTGTTCATACTGATAAAAATATTAGTAAGTTAATCAACTTCAATCATATAAAGTTTACCTTCAAACAAGAGTAAAGTCTCACTCACAAATTCATGCGCTGCAAGCTCGTCAATAATGCTATTTTGAAAACCTTTGTGGGGTCAATGATAGTACACAATACCTACAATGCTTCTCCCTGTTGTTGGAAAACATTTCTCTCACAGCTGCTTGCCATGCTGTCGTCCTGTGATTGCCTTCCGACACGTAGAACATTTTACCAAGGAGTGACTCTAGCTGTGGCTGCAATTCTAACTCCTCTTCATAGTATTTATTTATTTCTTTCCAAAGTGGGTCCCATGTATCAACACAATATCATCTATTTTCATAAATAAATGAGACTCCAAAAGAACATTAAACATTCTAAAACAAAAGTAATGTCAATCCACAAAAGTACTTTGAAACAACAATGATTACCTGTCAACAATGTCTGTTCCTTGTGACATGTTTGAAGTGAAACTATAAAAGCACCTTTTTCTTCTATGTAACCTTCTCTGGCAAATGCATCCTTCAAACTAGAAACATCCGATCGAAGGCCACGTACTCGAGCATATGGAATAAGTCTACACAAAGGAATTAGAGGACACTCAAAACAACTAAAAACCCTTGTGGTTTTGAGAATGTCCTCTCCTCTATCCATATGCAAATGACTATCATCCACATCATCAGCAAACGGCCCAACTTCGGGGGCAATATGAAATGGGACCAATTCCAAAGCTGCCCCTTGTCTAGCTATTTGAGCATCAACTTCATTCATTGATCCTAATCCAATGTCGGTACTCTCGCTCTCATCACCAATAGCATCAATGTCATTGAAGTCATCTGTGAGACTACCACAGAGCTCACCTGATCACTGCATATAGAATCAAGAGGCATAACCTCTTTCCCCTTTTGACGAGAACATCTCCCAATCGTAGGACTACACAAAAAATTTCAAACAAAAATAAAATAATCCTTTCTATCATTGGTCTCAATTTAACATTCACTTACTTCATCATAAAAAAACTTTGATTTTTTTAGATTAAAACCAAGAACATGATTATCTTCTTTAATATCATTGAAGAATATGAAATAAGGCCGGACAATCATATAAATAGTTTTGGCCGCCACACAGAGATCTGTTGATTTTCTCCTTGGATGGTAAGGTTCTATGCACAATTTCTTGTATAATAAACCCTTCACCCTAAGTAGATGGAAAGTATCTAACTTGGCCTCTTTGAAATCTCCTAAGAGTTTAAGGGTTTAGTATGTGGCGCCAATGTACATTGTCATTATTGCAAAGTTTTTATGTCATTGCTTAGTGTAGGTTATAGGTTGTTTACCTAATTAGAAATGTTGTAATGAGCCTAGGACTAGTTGTAAACAAAAATGAAAGCATCACCATTTCACCTTTGCTAATAGCGTCAATTATTCTTACATGAAATCAATTCAACATGTTAAATTATGAGCTTAGGACACAACATTTCTAGAAGAAAATGGGAAGAATGAATGAGTTGCTTTTATGAAATGATGATTACATCAGTCCTAGCAAGTCTTTGAAGCAGATCTTTATGCTATTTTTTTATTGTTTAGCATATCAATGAGATAACCAAGACCTATGCAACCAATGGGCAATCATCAAAAAAATCATAACATCCAAAATGTCGCCAGTGGGCAATCAATTTTTATAGAGGTCGGAACGTTGCTCTAACCAGTCTGCACCCGTGCGGACTGGTTCGAGCAGCGTTCCGACCTCTATAGAAACTGATTTCCCACTGCAGGCTTTTGGATGTTGCTGCTATTCAAATTGTCTCACCTGGAAGGGGGACGGCATCGAGGTGGCATATCGTCTAGTATTACGCAGTCAAGAACCTTCAAACAAGTCCTGAGAGATGTAAGAATCCCAGATTTGCACACATAGTTCACTGGATGACAAGAGCTTGCAACGATTATAATTCCTCTAGTAGCAACTGTCAATTCCTTGTCGAGTAGAAATTGCTTCCTTTCACGACCTTGTCAAAAGAGACATAGAGCTTGTTGAATGATATGAGATTACATCTCTAGCATAGTGATTTCACAGAGTCGAGTACATAGTGACCCAGGGGTATAAAATGGACGAACAAAGAATTAAGTCCACTTGCAAACCAACAAATGAGATTGAGAATGTGCAGGTGTCATCAATGTGTCATTATTGCTTATGTGGCATTTGTTTCAAAAGCACTGAAAACACAGTATGCTTATTGCTTACAAGCACTCAAAAATATCTATTACTTTTATGGCATTTGTTTACCTTGGCTTAACGATTTGCTAGCGCTTCCTGCAGCGTAAAATCACATGGTGAGCTAGTTCAGCTGCAACATTTAAAAAAAAACACACCCGCTTGCTGCTCCTCATCTTGCTTACCATCTCATGCTCAAATGCCTGGTTGCAGCACGGAACCAGGCATTTTAGCATGAGATGGTAAGCAAGATGAGGAGCAGCAAGCGGGGCGTAAAAATGCAACATGGCAAACTAATTTACCCGCAACAGGCAGGATCCCCCAAGCTGAACTTAATTAACGCGCCATCCTGCAGTGTAATACACAAAACAGCGCACGTTAATAAACAAAACCGCGCTCAAATGTTGCAGCGTTTTTTAAAAAAACCAACTCACCTACTGCCTCACAGCATGTGCATCCTCTCAAACTGAAATGCCTGGTTCCGTGCTGCAACCAGTCCGGGCCGGTGCGGACTGGTTGCAGCACGGAACCAGGCATTTGAATTTGAGAGGATGCGCACACTGAGGAGCAAGTAGGAAGCTGAATATTTCGGCATTACTACGTTACTTTACCTACATAAGGCCGTTGAGGCAGGTCCATGCAAAACTAGTCATGGCATGTCGAGTTAGCGGTAAGGCAGTTAGGTGCAGGCAAAGCACACCCACCGCAGATGAAGCGCCGCTGAGGCAGGTCAAGATAGCTTTAGGTTCTATCAGAAAACTAACACACGGGCGGACCTCCAAATGCAAACGTAAAAATCGCCCTGTGACCGAGCTAAAAATACAAGAAAAACAATTAAATGATTTTAAAAATAAAAAATATAGACATTGAACGAGTGTAAGTTTTCCGTATTTTGATATTTTAAGGCTATATTTTTCACAAACCTTCAAGTCGACACGCTTTTATTTGCTGTCACTAACAACTTCAAGACTCTGACAACTACAACATTTTCAAAGATGATCTTCGAATAAAAATCATTGTAAAATATTTTTTGTGCTCATGACAAAAGAAGACGCCGCCTACAATATTAATAACACTTTAAAATAGATAAAAACGTTGTAGTTAATAACACTTATTACTGTGAAGAGTATCACCACTATATCTGTTCTATTTTCTCGATATTTTCTTTCGATTCTGAAGCAATGAGCAGACACATTACTGTCTACGGCACCTAGAGAGGTCAAAAGCTTGTTCTTCTATCTGACAATCGGGTCCAAGATATCAAGGTTGACACGATTAAACAACATTTTGATATTCAAAATGTAGATTTCTCTTTGTGTCCCCTTACACTATCTGGAGATAATGGCCACCTTGAACGCAAAGAGAACAATGATGGTGACCTAATCTACACCCTTCACCATGAACTTTCACAGTTTTACAAGATTCTTGTCACCTCTTGTTTATTGCCTGATGCTGATGGATCAAAGGTTTCCCCGCCAATAGTGATCAATGAAAAATTGGACGACCTGTGGCTTCCATGTGCGAGTGTCATTGACTTCATTAGAACCCTGCCATTGCAAACTAACCTTGCTGTCGCTATGAGTCAAGTTCAGAAAGTTATGCAAGTGTCTGAGCTCCCATGTCAATATGATGGGTATATTGCTTTCGAGTTACCTCCACAAGCTGAAAACACAAGTATGAATGGTATGGAGCAACGGTTTGATGGCCATTCTTGGGTAGAATATGTGACTTGCAATAGTGATTTGTTCAAAGGTGTTGTGCGATTTAGCAGATGTTGTGGCCATCTACACTGTGTCAATCTTGATTGTAGTTATCATTTGAGAACAAAGCTTCCAAATGAGAGTCAGTGGAAGGGACGATTGTCGCGAGCACCACATTGGGGATTAATAGGAGCAGAATTTGGCAAGCTTGTTTGTGTCCATTGTCATCAGTTGCCAGAATGTGTAAATGCTTGTGCTGTAGTCCTGGTAGTGGGGTGGACTTGGTGAATCATATGCGTCCTGGAGGTAACTTGCAAGATATGTGGGTACACTTTGACCATGTGCATAGAGTTGATGGATGGCCTACAATGTTAGCACATGTATATGATCCTTACGTTCGAGAACTTTAAACTTTTGCAATATGTGAATTTATAGTTGAAAATAAGCATGCACAGATTGAGTTTTGGGGAATGCTTAACAAGGTGGTGATGGATATGAGATTCCAAAAACCCGAGTTTAGAGGTTTCATGGCAGATGAGGCTAATGCAAATTGGATTGCTATTCGTACGGTTTACTTTGGCGGTGCAAATAAGAAAATGCATGAAAAGAAAGATCATGTGTCTTCCATTGGGAGAAAAGTATGGTTAGGCATACTTCAAAGTGTATCCATCCCTCTTACCAAGAAGAGCACAAAC
This sequence comes from Adiantum capillus-veneris, assembly GCF_014529385.1. Classification (NCBI taxonomy): domain Eukaryota; kingdom Viridiplantae; phylum Streptophyta; class Polypodiopsida; order Polypodiales; family Pteridaceae; genus Adiantum; species Adiantum capillus-veneris. Next base: position 138,583,865 of record NC_140941.1, read on the forward strand.
TTAAATGCCGAAAGTGGATGCATGCCTCCACAGAGAATGCTGCAAATGTTTGTAAAGAGGAGCTTAGAAAATTCTGGCATGTTGGGCATGCCATTGAGTCAAAGATTCCATCATTAGAAACATGGTTGTCTTGGTGGGAAGTAACAGTTCCTCATAGGGGTGATAGATTTATTTGTCAAGATGCAACCGGTGCTTTTGTGCCAAGAACCAATCTCGCAGAGGCAAAGCATGCTAGCATGCATGCAGCTATTGGTTACAAGTCTAGTATCGGTTTGTACAAAGCAACCTATGCAGATATGGATCTAGCTGTGTTGCAGAGTGTTAGATACAATGCATACCTTAAAGGGAGTAACACATGCACTGGACCAGTAGTGGCAAATTTGGCTGCAAGGTTTATAAGTCAGCAGGCTGCTACTGGGTCGGGTAAGAAGCTCATAGACCTTGCAAATTCTTCTTTGAGGGAGATGCGCATGCCAAGTACTGAGATGAACACGGAATCAATGAGGGAAAAGAGTGTTCAAAGATCTAGACCAATATTTGTGGACCCTGATGAAATTCTAGAAGACGACAGTCATAGACTTGAGTATGTGACAGTCACGACGACAAATGGGCTACCTAAGAGTACACAATAGCATGATTCCATAGGTCCCCTTGTGTGGTTGGAGCAAAAAGTGTCTTGGACTTTGTGGGCAATTAGGCGTACTGAGCCTGGGAGAAAAATGACATGCTTTGGTGTTCTTGCAAATCATACTACAAGATGTGGGAGGTTCATTAATGAAATTGCACCTTCCATGAAACACGGAGTTCCTACACCAAGCTTCTGGGGCAGGCAAAAGGATCCAATCTGGGAGGCATTGTTGAGAGGTTTGTGTGGTTCTGCAACAGTAGTAGCACTCATACATGGAATGTGGATGACATGATTGTCGGTCCTCTAGGACCTGCACCTGGGACTTGGGTTGTGGATGAGGGCACTAATCTACAGCCATTTAAGGTTGAAATGTTGTTGAACAATGGGTTTGTTCTAAAAGAAGCACATGCGAATGACGAGTGCAGGTGCAATGCTAGAACATGTGGTAGCACACCGAGTTCATTTCGTCCAAAATTTAGAGATGGCAAACTTGTTAGATGGAGATCAAAACTTACAAGAGATTTTCATGATAAGATTGCACAGGGAAGAACTATGGCTACCAAATTAGTACGGGAGGTAATTGTGGTCTCGAATGTATCACATGTGTTTGATGTTACTACAACTACGTCAGTGAGAAAGGTGTTACGTATGCTATCACACTTGCAGACTTACCTCGATGCTCATGTGAGGATTTTCAGAGGCGTGATAGCAAACGTGTTGCATATGTGCCTTGCAAGCACATCTACTTTGTGTTTATTAGATTCTTTGGTCTGGACTCCATTGCTCATGAGTTTGTGCATCAATCTGCACTTACAAAAGTAGAGCTATTTCAAGCTTTGGGAGGTGTTGGAATAGCATCATAGGTGCTAGAGTTCACGTGTTGACTTTTTTGGAAAATGTATGTGCCCAATTTTTTATGGACTATTTTGGAGAGGATCACCAGGAATTATGCTATGTGTCGAGTATTATGATTTATAAATGGTTCTAAAATCTAAATTAACATATTTGTGGTGCTGAAAATAACATGGAGATTTTTGTATGTGCCCAATTTTTGATGGACTATATTGGAGAGGATCACCAGGAATTACGCCAGGAGAGGATCACCAGGATCACCAGTATTATGATTTATAAATGGTTCTAAAATCTAAATTAACATATTTGTGGTGTTGAAAATAACATGCATGGCATAAACATTTTATTTCACAATTGTTCCTATTCTGCAGAAATATTTTTAGTGCAAAATATTTTCAGAGGCGTGATAGGAAACGTGTTGCATATGTGCCTTGCAAGCACATCTACTTTGTGTTTTTTAGAATCTTGGGTCTGAACTCCATTGCTCATGAGTGCGTGCATCAATCTGCACTTACAAAAGTAGAGCTATTTCAAGCTTTGGGAGGTGCTCGGACAACATCATAGGTGCTAGAGTTCACGTGTTGTATGTATGTGCCAAATTTTTGGTGGACTATTTTGGAGAGGATCACCTAGAATTACGCATTGTGTCGAGTATTATGATTTATGAATGGTTTTAAAATCTAAATTCACATATTTGTGGTACTAAAAATAACATGCATGGCATAAATATTTTATTTTACAATTGTTTCTATTCTGTCAATTTACCCTTGGACTTGCTCAGAATGTGACTTTGCTCTTTTTTTTTTGCTCGATGATTAGAAATCCCCGTGAGCTGGAAGCAAAGGAAAATGAACCAATGGAAGATGTTGACATTGAGATGAGGGAGTCTATGGCACAAGAGCAAGTGGATGCAATGTAGCACATGTTTCACAGAGTAAGGGATCTAGATTTATCTATCTTCCTTAGTGAAATGATGAATAACTCAAAGAAGCACAAGAAGCTTGAGGATGTCAAGTGGTTTTGGCTACAAGATTTGGCACCTTATTGGCATTGCATGACTGTGATGATGTGCATGTTTATGATGTAGCTATACATTCCAAAAAGGTGCAAGGGTAAGAGATAGCACTCTCAAAGCAATAAGCTAACAAAGGATAATGATAAGAGTGATTGAGAGACCTCCTTTATACATGGATTGTTCTTGAATTTCATCTCAGCATATCGAGGAATTTTTAAAAGGCATATCATTGATGTGCTCATGTATGTATCTCATGTCATGTGTAGGACCATATAACTCTATTGGATTTTGGTTTTAGGTGGATATGGAGAAGCAATGAGTAGGGAAGTGTGAACTCCTTTCCGACATCCTTGTCTTGTTTCCTAGCCCAAATGCAAAAAACTATGACATTGAAGACACATAATGTCTTCATCTCTTGTAATGACAAGAATATTTGATTCTTGATGGAATTAGGGTTGCACACACAACTTGGGGTAATGAAGTTTCTGAAGGCACATAACAAAAAGTATGTTGCTTAATGTGCAAATAGAAAGATACATTAACCTAGAGTAATGGGCATATAATACATTGCCCATGGGAAAAGATCTCTTAATGAGGGAAAAAGTGCCCAAGAGGTCCTAATTGTATTCACACACATCACTAACACATTTATGGTAACAAATTCCCCCTGGATGTGATGTGGTGAAAAAGAGCTAGCACATAGTGTATAGGGAATTGCCACACCCTAAGGACATGATCAATCCACAAAGGGAAGAAATCCCAAATATTTTTGGAAAGCTTCCAACTTCTCATGAGGCAATGCCTTTGTGAATATATCTGCAAGGTTATCCTATGTCGGCACATAGGCAAACTAATCTCTCTTAGTGAGAGTCTCTCCCTGACATAATGATAGTGCACCTCAATGTGCTTTGTGCGAGCATGAAAAACTGGGTTTGTTGAAGTTTTGTCACTGTGCTCTAAGTATCAGTGTAGATGATGCTGGAAATGTCCTATCCAACACCCAAATTAGCCACAAATCATATGAGCCATACACACTCAATCTAGCTATGAAGATTGCCCTCTACTCAGCTTCACAACTAAAAGTAGGTTGCTTCTTGCTCAACCATAATATGCATGAAATTCTCAGCATGAAACAAAAACCACTTGTGAACACTCATGTGCTATAACAACCAACTCAATATGAGTTCAAAAAAGCATGAAATTTTGGCAGCAATGATCCCCCTTGGGATAAAACAACCCTAGATGTAAAGTGCCACTGAAGTAGTGAAAGATCCTTTTTATAGACTACCAATGCTTAGACTCTAGGCTATGTATAAATTTGTTGACTTGTGAGACTGCAAAGTGAATATTTGGCATCATATTGCATACATAAATAAGGCATCATATGGTTGTCTGATAAAGAGTGAGATCAACAAGATCTCCATCATCATGAAGACTCAGTTTCAAACTTGTTTCCGTTGGAGAAGCAATGGGTTTGCAATCCTCAAGTCAAAACTTACATAGTAATGTCTCTATGAATTTTGCTTGACACAAAGCAATACGTCCATGTTTCTAATACCAAGTGCATGAGAAGAAAGATTCAACCCCTCGGGGGGTGCACTATTGAGTACCCCCCAATATAACTTACGTTCATGGAATAATTAAAATAATAATGGGATATACATCACCCTTGCATTTGACATACAAAGTACTTTCAGTTGGATATTTATGATAGCCTTGTTTAACCAAATGAGTCTCAAATTTCTAAGACGAAGAGTAGAATTCAATTCACCTTGAGTAGTGTTCTCTGCAAGCATACAAAATGATAATGGGATATACATCACCCTTGATTCAGATGATGTATATCCCATTATTGTTTTGTCTTTCATCTTTAAAGTAGAATTCAATCCACCCTTGAGTAGTCCCTCTCAAGCTTAAACTTACATATTATGGTTTTGTTCTCTACAGACAAATGAGCTAAGCCAAAATAGTCATCCATGCAATCAATCCAATCCTGAAGAATCTTGTCCATGTATTTTTCTTCACCACTAAAGCTTTGAATTTGAAAGTTCATAATTCAAATCATACACCATAAACCATCACATGGATGAGCACTCCACCCCTCTTTAGGTGATGCACAACCATCCCTACAAAACCACATTGATACACCACATGGCTACAAACATTTTGGTAGTACAACCATATGCAAATAATATAATCCAAGATCCATATCATCTATCATAGAAATAGCCATAACCATCCAGGAACTTTAGTTTTTGAACATTAACCAAAACAATCCTTAAACATAACTCCCACATTTGGAGTTTTAGCTGCATCCACTATTATATACACTTGCTAGACTTGGTCTTGTAGTCAAATTTGTGAATGACAAATGTACAGTACATGATCTCAGTTTTGGTGATAAAATTGTTGCATCTGGTATTTTATGTCATGAAGTGTGGGAAAAATTTTCGAATATTGTTGTGGATTCTAAGGCTATTTCAGATGCAAAACTTTGGCATGCATGTTTTGGGCATTTGAATTTTTCTAGTTTGCTACGTTTGCAAAAATCTGATATGGTTGCTTCTTTGTCGCCTCTTGAAGCACCTATCAAACATGTTTGTGAAGGTTGTACTTTGGGTAAGATGCGGCGTTCAAAGTTTCCAAAGGATGGTTCGGTTAGGGCCACATGCATGTTGCAACTTGTGCACAGTGATGTCTGTGGGCCCATGCAAACTCCATCCTTGGGCAGTTATCTTTACTTCACGACTTTCATTGATAATTACTTCGGGCATGCATGGGTGTATCCACTTAAAGCGAAGTCTGAAGTGTTTATGTACTTCAAATAATTTCTGCCTATGACTGAAAATGTCTCAAAATGTACTATAGGCACCCTCCGTTTTGATCGAGGGGGGGAATATATGTCTCGTGAATTTAATGCATTTCTGGCTAGTCATGGGATAAAACACTAATTTCTGGCTAGTCTCTTGACAACCTCCCAATGCTTAGACTTTGGGCTATGCATAAATCTGCTCACATGTGAGACTGCAAACTAAATATCCGGCCTTGTGTTGCATACATAAATAAGGCAGTCAATAGCAGTTTGGTAAAGAGTGACACCGACAGGATCACTAGCATCATGAACACTCAATTTCAAACTTGTTTCCATGGAAGTGACAATAGGTTTGCAATCCTCAAGTCCAAACTTTATAGCAATGTCTCTATGTAACTTGTCTTACGGAAGGCAATACCACAATCACACTGCTTAAACTATATACCCAAGTAAAAATGCAACAGCCCCAAATCTTTCATCTTGAAAGTAGCATTCAAATCAGCCATAAATTCAGCAATATGTCTCTCATTTGGTCTACTGACTAGCAAATCATCCACATAGAGAACCACAATGAGAAGTACATCACCGTCACGCTTACATACAATGTGCTTTCTGTTGGACTGTTAGGAAAGCCTCCTTTGACCAAATGAGTGCCAACCTTCTCATACCATGCACGAGGAGATTGTGTCAACCTATACAAAGCTTTTTTACATTTTCACACTTTATCCTCTTATCCTTTCTTGACAAAACCACGAGGGTGCGTTACATAAATTTCCTCAAATATGTCACCATTCAAGAAAGTAGTAACAATGTCTGACTGATGTACATCCCAACCAAAATAAGCTACCAATGCACATAGAAAGTGCACAATAGTCATACGACAAGTGGGAGAAGAATTATCCTCATAATCTATGCCTTTTTGTTGTGCCTAACCCTCTGCAACAAGTCGAGCCTTATAGAAATCAATCTCACCATCTGGCTTGCATTTCAACTCGTAAACCCACTTTGTACTAATGGCCTTTCTTCCAGGAGGCAAATCACATAAAGTCCATGTGTCACTTTCTATGTGCCTCATATTGTGATTGCATGGTAGCCATCTTGTTTTTTGAATTTTGTGCTTCATTAAGAGATAGAGGTTCCTCAACATCATATTTAAAGTAGACACGGCCAAAGCATAGCAATCACATGCATAAGATGCATGGCGAGAACCTGAATGTGTACAACTAGACAAAGGTGCATCCAATTTACTATCATGTAAAGTATGCATCAGCCATTTTGGCATACCTCTAGCCTGCTCATTCTCAGCCCTTTCCTCATCAAGTACATCGTGTATATCTGCATCTGTAATAGGCTAATCTATAACATTTTCAAAAATCCCCATGGACTGTACATTTGCCTCATTCGAATTTACATTCAAACTTCCACCACTGAAAAGAGGCAACAAAGTGCTTACATTATTGTCTCTAGTACATGATAGCAAGGGCTGAATAGAATCCTTCACAAACACAACATCCCATGAAACCAAGATGTCATAAATGTCGTGTGAGCTTACATTATTGTCTCTAGTACATGATAGCAAGGGTTGAATAGAATCTTTCACAAACACAACATCCCGTGAAACCAAGATACACTTTGTTTGTGGATTATACAATCTATAACCTTTGCTTTCAACACTATAACCAACAAAAATACATTTGACAGCCTTATCATCCAATTTTTTGTGTTGCGTATATGGCACCAAAGCATATGCCAAACAACCAAAAACACACACGTGCTCAATAGAAGACTTTCTATCATGTTGTTTGAGGATCGATCGAATGGGCGTCCACCTAGCCAGACACGTAGCAGTAACCACATTTGTAGTCTAATATTTTCATAACCTGGATGAGGATACATCATCCATCTATGCTCTTGGATTTGATTTTGTTTTAGCCAAGCTTCATAGGCTTTCAAAATTGCATCTAAAGGTTCAAATACTTTGTTGACCAAGATTGAACCTCTCGAGTTAGTCTTTGACCCTTTAGGTCCCTTTGCATTTTTATTGCTTTCTTGCTCTCGTTTTAAGTTGTACTTTTGTTTGATATAATTCAGTTTCTAAAGCTGTTTTCTCCTTCATCCTCTTTGCTTTCATTTTGTCACTTTTGGCTTTCCACAATTTTCTTCCTGTTCTCACCGATATGTTCTCGATTTCCGTTTGAGGTGGCAATGTGGGTTCCTCCTCAACGATTGCATTTTTTCTTTCACATTAAAGTCAAAGACCCGGTTTTGGATACACCAAGCACAAGTTCAACCACAACAACAAAAGGTGACAGGGTGGGTAGCATCAAATGAGTCAATCACTGCTCAGGGCTACTTCCAAGGAAGCACCGGTGTTTGGGCCAAAAAGCCTAAAATAATAGCCTGGACCTACCAACCTCAACCAACAAGTTCTACAAAGAATAATACATGCTATCAACACAAGACAAACTGCTCAAGCAGGAGAAAGAACAACCACAATAGGTGAAAGAAAAGATCAAAGAAAAAAGCAATGCAACAAGTTTGGGTACTAAAGTCAGACGCTAGTCAAGTCACCAAAGGAAAACAAATAAAGCAACACATGATTCCAGTCAATCTACTCAAAGCACAAGGATTTTATACAGATAGCACTCAAATATGGTTACCCAAAAGTGTAGCTCAATCTGGAACAACCAAGAGAAATCAGGTGTAGCACAAGCTTCCATCCAAAAGCAAGAAAAAACAACCAACATCCAATAGTATCCAATTGCAACCAAGGCTATTGCAATCTACAGATGGATACCTCATCATCAACTACAAAATCAAGGCTTCTACAACAAAAACAATCAGTTATGGATATCAAAGCCTAGTGTCCATCAAGTCATTGGAAAAAAAGAAGAAAATCAAAAGACAGTGACACAAGGACCAAAAACAAGATGGGTTCCAAAATTGCTAGTAGAACTCAATCTTCACAAAGAACTCATAAAGCAAAAACTACATCATTCCCTACAAGAGTTGAAGGACTTGTTTCACAAAGCAGTATGAACATACGACAAGCAAGTCAAGAGGAGCCAGTCTACTTGACAAAATGGTGGCATCCAAAGACCAACACAATGGAAGCGGCTTAAATTTCCACAACTTATGGAACTGGGTTTCTGGCCTTGAACAGGTAAGTCCAAGTTGCCATTAAACATACATGGCATAAAAGTTAGAGTCGGGCACCTAAGCCACTAAATGAGCAAGGCACTAGTCCCAAACCTTCATGTAATATTATTTATGGTCTAAGCATCTTAGTTATTCTAGGTACTGCTCAAGCTTGAAGAGTTAAGCATAATTATGTTATGTCGCTCATGCTGGTATAGGTGAGCATAAGAGTCGAATCATTGTAGTATAGTGGTGAAATGAAGGAGGAAGTCTAAAAGACACTCACACACTCAGCACAGTGAGGTATGAGTGGAAAAGCTTCTACATTGAAAACCCTTCTTGGAAACATGGAAGCTATTGAGACATCCTTTGATGTCACATGTGCTACATTTGTTCCTTGAAGCACCCATCAACTCCACCTCTTACACTACATGCTTTTGTTTGACAAATTTCTCTCATGCATATAGAGTGTCTCATAATTGGCACTTGCATTAGGCACTCTTCCTTTGTTTCTTCCAAGCACTCACCTTGCATGACAGGTACTTCAAGTCCAAATGCTCAACTCCAATAAGAGCATATACCAAAGGCACTTTTTTCCCATGGGATTTTTCCCTTTGGTCATCTAGGTTTTAAGACCCTAATCTAGAAACCCTCATCATCAACTTCTTGTATATATTCCTTCTACATCAACAATAAGGAAATGGCTACCCAAATCAATCATCAACTATTTGGAGATAAAGTTGTAAATCACAAAATGCTTATCGCGAGCAACAAAGCTCCATCAACAAATAGAAAGGTGAAGAATGTCATACAAAGACAACGGAAAAACACTGATAACTTCAACAAAAAAGCTCTCAACAAGAAAACATAAGGAGTTCCATAGTGTTGAAGCTAGTGAAATATCACAAGTCAATGATAAACACAGAAAAATCAAAAGAACTCTTCACGGCAAAAAGTGGCAACAAGAAGAAGAATGCGCAACAAGATACAAAATTGTCTCAACAATTGAAGTCCAACACATGCATCAACCATGCCACATGAGATATGAAGCACTCAAGGAAGGGTGGAGCATCATCAATGACAAAGCACTTTCCACTCTAAAGACCAACTTTGAAGACAAAGTTGAAGACAACCCTATGAAAAGATTGTACATGGTCGTGTCAAGGGATGACATGAGCTAGGAAGGGGGGAACGTTTAAGGATTCATAGAAAGGGCATCCACCTGGCTAGACACGTAGTCGGACACCACATTTGTAGTCTATTATTTTGATGAGCTAGTGTAGTGGTACTCTATGTAAATTGTGATTCTAGAGTAGCAGGTCAATTCCCTCAATTGTAATTCTATCATGACATTTGTAAAAGTCCACGTGAACCAGTCACTAGCCATTTAGAATGCCCTAGGTATAAAGGTCAATAACTTTAAGGTGAAGGGAGATTTATCTATTGAGAAGAAGAGAGCTCTAAAAACGTACGCTCAAGCTACTAAGTTTTCTCAAATTTGTAATCAAATTTCCTAAAAATTGGGTAATCAATTTTCAATTCCAAAACGTGCATTGTGTTCCTCTCTCTTTGCTCTATCAATTAAGTGTAAGCATTGTCAGTTTTGTTGTGGTTTGCGACTACATATATGTGAGTTTTAATCGCAAATTTAAGTGCTTAAATCACTATTTTTAGTCGTTTTGACCATAAGAGAGTGTTCCTAGATCATAGGGCGACCTAAAGAACAACTTAAACGAGAGCAAGAAAGCAAGAAAAATGCAAAGGGACCTAAAAGGTCAAAGACTAACTTGAGAGGTTTAGTCTTGGTCAACAAAGTCTTTGAACCCTTAAATGCAATTTTGAAAGCCTATGAAGCTAGGCTAAAACCAAATCAAACCCAAGAGCATAGATGGCCGACATATCATCATCCAGGTTATGAAAATAATAGACTCCAAATATGGTGTCTGGCTACGTGGGCGCCCATTCTGTCAATCCTCAAACAACATGATAGAAACCTTCTATTAAGCACGTGCATGTTTTCAGTTATTTGGCGTATGCTTTAGTGCCATAGAACAGCACAGAAAATTGGATGATAAGGCTGTCAAATGTATTTTTGTTGGTGTTAGTGTTGAAAGCAAATGCTACAAATTGCATCATCCACAAACAAAGTGTATCTTGGTTTCTCGAGATGTTGTGTTTGTGAAAGATTCTATTCAGCCCTTGCTATCATGTACTAGAGACAATAATGAAAGCTCACAAGACATTTATGACACTTTGTTGCCTCTTTTCAGTGGTCGAAGTTCAAATGTAAATTCCAATGAGGAAAATGTACAGTCTATGGGGATTTTTGAAAATGTTATAGATTAGTCTATTATTGGTGCAAATGTACATGATGTACTTGATGAGGAAAGGGCTGAGAATGAGCAGGCTAGAGGTATGCCAAAATGGCTGGGTGCATACTTTGCATGATAGTAAATTGGATGCACCTTTGTCAAGTTGTAGACGTTCAGGTTCTTGCCATGCATCTTATGCATCATATTGTTATGCTTTGGTTGTGTCTAGTTTATATGATGTTGAGGAACCTCTATCTTTTGATGAAGCACAAAATTCAAAAAATTGGATGGCTACTTATAGAAACTAACACATGGACTTAATGTGATTTGCCTCTTGGAAAAAAGGCCATTGGTACAAAGTGGGTTTACAATTTCAAACGCAAGCCAGATGGTGAGATTGATTGCTATAAGGCTTGACTTGTTGCAAAGGGTTAGGCACAACAAAAAGGCATAGATTATGAAGAGAATTTTTCTCCCACTTGTCGTATGACTACTGTGCATTTTCTATGTACATTGGCAGCTCATTTTGGTTGGGATATACATCAGTCACACATTGTTACTTCTTTCTTGAATGGTGACATATTTGAGGAAATTTATGTAATGCAGCCTCGTGGTTTTGTCAAGAAAGGATAAGAGGATAAAGTGTGAAAATGTAAGAAAGCTTTGTATGGGTTGAAACAATCTCCTCGTGCTTGGTGTGAGAAGGCTAATACTCATTTGGTCAAAGGAGGCTTTCATAACAATCCAACAGAAAGCACATATTGTATGTAGCATGAGGGATGTACTTCTCATTGTGGTTCTCTATGTGGATGATTTGTTGATCACTGGACCAAATGAGAGACATATTGGTGAATTTATGGCTGATTTGAATGCTACTTTCAAGATAAAAGATTTGGGGATGTTGCATCATTACTTGGGTATATGGTTTAAGCAGTGATCATGATGGTGGTATTTCTTGTGTTAGACAAGTTACATAGAGACATTGTTATATAAGTTTGGACTTTTTGAGGATTGCAAACCTATTGCCACTCCCATGGAAACAAGTTTGAAATTGAGTCTTCATTATGTTGGTTATCCTGCCAATCTCACTCTGTTGTTAGCTGTCTTATTTATGTATGCAACACAAGGCCGGATATTTAGTTTGCAGTCTCATAGGTTGGCAGATTTATGCATAGCCCAAAGTCTAAGGATTGACAAGCTGTCAAGAGACTAGCCAGAAATTAGTGTTGTATCCCATGACTAGCCAGAAATGCATTAAATTCATGAGACATATATTCTCCCCCCCCCCCCCCCCTCGATCAGAACGGAGGGTGCTAATAGTACATTTTGAGACATTTTCACTCATAAGTAGAAAGTATTTGAAGCACATAAAAACTTCGGACTTTGGTTTAAGCGGATACACCCATGCATGCCTGAAGTAATCATCAATGAAAGTAGGGAAGTAAACATAATTGCCCAAGGATTGAGTTTGCGTGGGCCCACAAACATCATTGTGCACAAGTTGCAACGTGCATGTGCCCTAACTGAACCATCCTTTGGAAAATTTGAACGCTACATCCTAACCAAAATATAGTCTTCACAAACATGTTTGACAGGTGCTTCAAGAGGCGACAAAGAAGCAACCATATCAGATTTTTGCAAACGCAGCAAACTGGAAAAATTCAAATGCCCAAAACATGCATGCCAAAATTTTGCATGAGAAATAGCCTTAGAATCCACAACAGCATTTGCAAAAAAATTTCCACACTTCACGGCATAAAATACCATATGCAACAATTTCATCACCAAAATTGAGATCATGTACTTTACATTTGTCATCCACAAATTTGACTACAAGATCAAGTCTAGCAAGTGCAGATATAGACAAAAGATTCTTCTTGATCCAAGGTACATACAGTGCATCAACAAGTGTGAAAGAATTTCCATTTGCAGCAATAAGCACAATGTTTTCAACTCCCTGAACCAAATAAGAGGCATTGTTGGCACAAGTGACTGAGTTCCCATGAGGGATAGACTCAAGAGAGGTAAATAAATCGGGATGTGAGGTAACGTGCTTTGTAGAACCACTGTCAAAATGCAACACATGTGAATTTGCAGCACCTGACAAACATGCATCATGGATAGAAGGATCATAAGTGCACTCTGCACTAAAAGCCCATATTGCACAACATCATCATCACTGTCTCCTTTCATAGTATACTCAACAATAGCTGTATTTGTAGTGGAACCAACCTCTTTCTTCTTAGCCTCTTTTGCCTTCAACTTTGGACATTGCTTAATCAAGTGATCATTATCCCTTATCACCAGAATTCCCAGACAAATTGATGCCAGCAAAATCATTAGGAACAGGTGATTTACCACTCGTAGAAGAACCATGAGAAGTGGCTACATTGTTGCTACCCCCTTTTCTTTGAGTAGCAATAAACGCCTGTTCAATTACATGTTGTCTAGTCCTAATTTTTCTAGAAAGTGACTTGCAACATCAATGTGCATAATGCATCAAACTTGACAACTTCTCGATTTCCTTGGGTCATGCATGAGTCTCCAAGTACTAGCAAAAGTTTGGTAAGGATCTGGAAAAGCATGAAGAACAGTCTGCACAAGGGAATTGTCAGAAATGAATTCGCCTACAAAAAAAGTTGCTCATTGATATCCTTGACACAAGCAAAGAAAGTGTCCATATCATCTTCGTGATGCATAATATTTTACTCTAGCTCTTTCACCAGCAATGCAATTTTTGCCTCATTGCGACTTGCATAAAGACCAGCTAGAATATCCCAAGCCTGTTTTTCACATTTCATTGAACGAATGTGAGGAGTAATAGTGTGCTTCATAGACAACACAATAAATTCATGAGTCTTCACATCTTTTATATCCCAACGAGCTAGCTCAGTCGTAGGCAGAACAGCTATGGCAGCAGCAATCCTACCACCAAAACTTGCAACATCCTCTACATCGCCTACATCCTTAGAACCAGAACATACATCAATGCCCTGCACAATATTCCAAATGCCCTTTAACACAAGGACATGTAAGCCCACATAGGGTAATTGTCCCCATCCAATTTGTTCTCAGCAGCCAACATCTTGAACACATATGTGTCATGGCAAATGCTGCACCTAATGTGAAAACTACCCGAAAAGAGGAGAAACGAAGCGGAACAACACATGCTATATAGCACAAACCGTAGTAGGCTATAAGAGACTTGTTATGCAAAAAATTTCATTGATAAAATTTCTGCACAAAATGACAAAATAGCCTACACAATACTGCCTGTAGTGGAAACGGAGGTCGAAATCAGCCCGAATCAAAAATCTGAGCAGACTGATCTCTACGAGTTTACTCGAAATATTTGTTGACCTATGGACACTCTTCAAAGCTCACAAAAATCAAAGAAAGTGAGCAGGCGTGTGTGCTTGAGCTGTTGGCGACTAAGCCGGGCAGGACGCAACCTGCTCTGATATCAATCGTCGGACTTGGGTTGTAGGGAAACACACACAGCTTGGAGAAGATGCAGGAAGCTCAAGGCACACGACAGAGAGTATATTACTTAGTGTGCAATGGAAAGATAGATAGCCCTAGAGTGATGGTCGTATATACAATGCACGCGGGGAAAAACCTCCTAGTGAGGGAAAAAATGCCCCGGCGGTTCTAAGTGTGTTCACACACATCACCACCACATGTATATGGTAACACTTAGAAACTTTCCCTAGCATGTTATCCCAGTTAGGTGAGGTGTTGTAGGCCACATACTACTTCTACACTACCCATTTGGTGGAGTTCTAGAGTTTCCAGGCCTTGTAGTTTCTTCCCTTCATGATCTAAATGCCATGCCACCCCCATGGTACTCTATGTGCTTTTCAACCCTTACAGATTACACAGGACCTACAAAAGTTTAAGGTTTAATTAAGTTTTGATCTAGGTTTAAAGGGTCTAAATTTGTTTCATGTAAAAAGAGACTATGTGAAGTAATGCTCAACTTAAGATTCATATAAAATCCTACTTTATTTCATTTGGAATTTTCTTGAGCCATTTGTAATAAAAGAATGCTAAGTTTTGTTGGGTAAGAAGATAGGCACCTCACACTTACCCAAAATGATGGGGGCGTTTTGTATCATGCTTATGATTATTTGGTGATGAAATGTTATGCATGAAATGTCAGAAAGCTTATGTGAAAAACTCATGTGCATGTATGCATCAATCTCCATCCTTCTAGCCCTATGTGCCGATACGAGGAGGTACGGTTATGGTATGGCACTTGCATACGGTCAAACCCTTAAATTTATTTTTTGAGAAGGTATTTACTCACGTGAGTCATGTATGTGTTGTGACTCTACTAATAGTGGATGCAGCTAAAACTCCAAATGTGGGAGTTATGTTAAAGGATGGTTTTGGTTAACGTTCAAGGGTTGAAGTTCCCCAACGGCTATGGCTATTTCTATGATAGATGATATAGATCTTGGTTATATTCTTGCATATGGTTGTACTACCAAAATGTTTGTAGCCATGTGGTGTACCAATGTGGTTTTGTAGGGATCGTTGTGCATCACCTAAAGGGAGGTGGAGTGCTCATCCATGTGATGGTTTATGGTTTATGGTTTGGATTATGAACTTTCCACTTGGAAGCTTTAGTGGTGAAGGAGAATACATGGACAAGATTCTTGAGGATTGGATTCATTGCATGGATGACTATTTTGGCTTAGCTCATTTGTCTGCAAAGAACAAAACCATAATACGTAAGTTTATGCTTGAGAAGGACTACTCAAGGGTGGATTGAATTCTACTTTCAAGATGAAAGGCGAAACGATAATGGGATGTACATCACCTGAATTGAGGGTGATGAATATCCCATTATCATTTTGTATGCTCACAGAGAACACTACTCAAGGGTGAATTGAATTCTACTCTTGGTCTTAGAAATTTGCGACTCATTTGGTTAAGCAAGGCTTTCATAATTTTCCAATTGAAAGCACTTTGTATGTCAAATGCAAGGGTGATGTATATTCCATTATTGTTTTAATTATTCCATGAACGTAAGTTATAGAGGGGAGTTACTAAATAGTGCACCCCCGGAGGGGTTGAATCTTTCTTCTCGTGCACTTGGTATTAGAAAGTTGACACTCATTTGGTTAAACAAGGCTTTCATAATTTTCCAATTGAAAGCACTTTGTATGTCAAATGCAAGGGTGATGTATATCCCATTATCGTTTTGTATGCTTGCAGTAAACACTACTTGAGGGTGAATTTAATTCTACTTTCAAGATGAAAGACTTGAGGTTTATGCGTCATTACTTGGGCATATAGTTAAAGTAGTGTGATGGAGGTATTGCTTTTTGTCAAGCAAGATACATAGAGACATTAGTATGTAAGTTTTGACTTGAGGACTGCAAACCTATTGCTACTCCAATGGAAACAGGTTTGAAATTGAGTCTTCATGATTCTAGAGATCTTGTTGATGTCACTCAATATGAGGCCGGATATTCACTTTGCAGTCTCACTAGTCAATAGATTCATGCATAGCCTAGGGTCTAAGCATTGGTAGGCTATAAAAAGGATCTTTCACTACTTCAGTGGCACTTTACATCTAGGGTTGTTTTATCCCAAGGGGGGATCATTGCTGCCAAATTTTCATGCTTTTTTTAACTCATATTGAGCTGGTTGTTATGGCACATGAGTGTTCACAAGTGGTTTCGGTTTAATGCTCAGAAGTTCATGCATATTATAGTTGAGCAAGAAGCAACCTACTATGGCCACTTTTAGTTGTGAAGCTGAGTAGAGGGCAATCTTCATAGCTATGATTGAGTGTGTATGGATCAAATGATTTATGGCTAATTTGGGTGTTGGATAATTTTCAACATCATCTACACTGATAGTTAGAGCGCACTAATAGAACTTCAACGAACCACGTTTTTCATGCTCGCACAAAGCACATTGAGGTGCATTATCATTATGTCAGGGAGAGACTCTTAGTAAGAGAGATTAGCTTGGCTTATGTGCCGACATAGGATAACCTTGCAGATCTATTCACAAAGGCATTGCCTCACGAGAAGTTGGAAGCTTTCCCAAAAGCTTTGGCATTATTTCCCTTTGCGGATTGATCATGTCCTTAGGGTGTGGCAATTCCCTATACACTGTGTGCCAGCTCTTTTTCACCACATCACATCCAGGGGGGATTTGTTACCATAAATGTGTTAGTGATGTGTATGAATACAATTAGGATCTTTTGGGCACTTTTTCCCTCACTAGGAGGTCTTTTCCCAGGTGCAATGTTTATACGCCCATTACTCTAGGTTACTTTATCTTTCTATTTGCACATTAAGCAACATACTCTTTGTTATGTGTCTTGAGAAACTTCATTACCCCAAGTTGTGTGTGCAACCCTAATTCCAACAAGAATCAAATATTCTTGTCATTACAAGAGAATGAAGACATTATGTGTCTCCAATGTCATAGTTTGGTGCATCAGGGCTAGGAAACAATACAAGGATGTCAGAAAGGAGTTCACACTTCCCTACCCATTGCTTCTCCATATCCACCTAAAACCAAAATTCAACAAACTTACATGCTCCTACACATGACATGAGCACATCAATGATATTCCTTTTAAAAATTCCTCTATATGTTGAGATGAAATTAATGAACAATCCATATATAAAGGAGGTCTCTAGATCACTCTTATCATTATCCTTTGTTAGCTTGTTGCTTTGAGAGTGCTATCTCTTACCCTTGCACTTTTTGGAATGTCTAGCTACATCATAAACATGCACATCATCACAGTCACTCAATGCCAATAAGGTGCCAAATCTTGTAGACAAAACCAATTGGCATCCTCAAGTTTCTTGTGCTTCTTTGAGTTCTTCATCATTTCATTCCCATTTCATTAAGGAAGATAGCGGAATCTAGATCCCTTGCTCTATGAAGCATGTGCTACATTGCATCCACTTGCTCTTGTGCCATAGACTCCCTCATCTCAACGTCAATATCTTCCATTGGTTCATTTTCCTTTGCTTCCAGATCACCTTTTGACTTTATAGAGGGCTCCACCTCAAGAGTGGGATTACTCTCACTTTGTGGCATGTGAGCCTTCCCGCAACTAGAGTTGTATGATCATCAAAGAGGGTGTTAGTGGTGGACGACTAGGGTAGCTTAAAAAACACCTTTGTCACCTCAAGTGGTAATGGTGCCCCACATGGCATATGATTGGATTCTGCAACTACCCCATGAAAGTTGTAGCGATAAGAAAAAATTGAAAACATTCTAAACAACTTCAAATAATCAATAGAGAATGGGAGAATAAGTAACCAACCATTACACAAGAGCATTGCCTTTGTCAAGTCTAGAATAGTCCCCTTACATGAAGGGTTGGAACATTTTGTCACTGGCCCAACCCAACCAGCAAAACACCAAGAATGGTATGCATCGCCACATGCTAGTGTGTACACACAAACTTCATAAAAACCCATGAATAGAAGACTACATGCAACACATGCTTCTAGAATAATCATCGCGGCCTGCGAGTGACTGCCCTACTCACCAATTGTTGAAAGTAGCAACATTGAGTCACGTCTAGTTACTTACTGCAACAAGAGCTCACAAAAGCTAACTTGATCATCACGGGGATCATCATAGGTAGTTTTTTACGCTTCTCGGTCAGTTGATTCTTCTGCACAACAACTGGGAAGTAAATTTATGTTACTTCATATGGTAAAAATGAAATAAAATATGATGATTACTATTAGACATAGTACTAAGCATTCTAGGGGTACATTCAGACCACCCATTATAAGTACAATTAAAAAATGTGCCAAGGGTACACATCAGGTACCTAAGACAGCACCAAGGAGGCTTAGATTACCAATCATAGGTACGCACATATTAAAGGTACTTTGGTAAAACAAAGTATATGTTTTTCCAATGATTATCAACCCATGAATGGTACTCTGAAACAAGGCCTATGTACTTTTAGAGTACCAACCTATGATAGGTACTCTCTAAGCTGCCTTGTAATAGGACAGTATGTTAAAAGTGAATATAGTGGTACCCTTAGTTGTACCTTGAATTTGACCATACATGAGGCTTCCAAACAGAGTATCTTAACAAATTACCTTTCATCCCAGTCTAGTGGTGGACTTTGAGATTCCTACATGTTTGCTACCCTCCTTAATCTCTATGAACCACCAATAACCCCTTGGTACTTACAAAATCTACCATGTTAATTGATCTCGATCAGATGGTGGACTCTAAGAGTTCTACCTATTTGCCACCATCCCTAAGCTTTATGGAGCACCAACAAGGTTTCATTGGTAGTTTATAAAAGAAACATGGTTTATTAAATCACAACCAGCTGGTGTACTTTCAGAGTTCTACATATTTGCTATCATACCTAAGCTTTGTCAACCACCAATAAGAATCTATTGGTACTTACATAAAGTATCACTGACATATTTGCTATCATACCTAAGCTTTGTGAACTAGCAATAAGAATCTATTGGTACTTACATAAAGTACCATGACATATTTATTACAAGTCAGATGGTGGACTTTAATAGTTCTACCTATTTTGTGCCTTGTGAATCACCAATAAGGTTCCATTTGTAGTTATAAAAAGTCTCCTGTATTATATAATCCCATACTTGTGGGGGATTTTTAGAGTTTCACTTTTACGACTACAGTGTCAAAACTTTGAACCACATATGAAGTTCACACGGTACTCACAAAAAGTACCATGTCATGTCTTATCTTAGTCAGATGGTGGGTTTTGTGAATTCTCCATGTTTGCTACAACTCCAAAACTTTGCGTAGCACTAGCAAGGTTCTTTAGCACTTATAAAGTACCTATGGTAGGTAGTTTGTAGGAACCATGAGTTTTGAACTCTCATGTGCTACCAACTAAACTACTTAGAGTACCATGGACTACTATAAGTAGATACCTATTCCAGCCTTAAGCTATGCAACATAATTTCAAATTAAAGTCTTTTAAGGAACTCACATGCATATGCTAATAGATGCCTTGATGTATACCTTCAAACAATCAGCTTTGTTTCTAGCATTCAAAGCTATTTGCATGAGACCCAAGAGCAATATATGAACTAGAAAGAGAAACAATCTTGGTCTCCATCACCAAAACTTAAAGATCATTTGCACTAATTGATCCCTTCATGATAGCTTGCAGAGTTTGTAGCTCCTTCAATTTCCATTGAAGCATAGAAACAACTAATGATGTGCCCTCTATCTTCCACATGCTCTGGATTTTCTTTTATAGTTGCAATTTTACAGCATCTGGTCCACTTCTACTATAACTTAAATAGTGGCAAAAGGGAACTTTGATCTCATTGCAGGCTTACACTGGACGGGATACCTTTGATTGTTATCCCCCCACACTCATAATGGGACTTCAGAGTGGAAAATGGGGCCTAAATTAATGGCATGGAAGAGACCTCATTGTAGTCAATCCAATTCTTGAGCTTCTCATCCATCCCACCGGAGAGGATCTGGCAATGTTTCAAGACTTGCTCGCCAAACAAAGCCATGAAACTTTTTGACCTATTTGAATCTGCATTGTAGTTGTGCATCTCTCATAGACAAACATGGTTGCAAACATTGTTATAACACCTATTAGCTAGCATGGCTTGATAGACTTTGTGGAATATCAACCTACATTCTTTTGCATATTCCAACTGCACCATATGCAAGAATATCTTGGAACCTTTGTCCCTTTTCTTTGTGAATACTACCAACTAGTCCTCATCTATCATGTCCTCATCAAACAAGTACTAGTAGAGCTTGCCTTCCAAGCTCAAACCATACTCCACGTGTAGCTCATATCTTGTAAAGAAAATTTGTCTCTCCTTGGGATACTTAGGAGGTAATGTTGGTCACCAAAAAAATCAAAGGGAAAATAATCAGTAAGAATACATCTCTATGTATGAAATTACAAAATTGACAATATACCTAATTTTCCCAAAAACCCTTACCTTGCTCTATCAGCTATACTAAGCTGTCTCACTGACCTTGTCAGTGCTCTCCAACTGGAGATGATAGTCCTACCGGACTTAAGGGAAGTTGTGAAGGAATGCTTCCTTCATAAAGTTTCACGACTACCTAGTAAATGGTTATCATCTGATGATTCTTGGCTTACTTCTCAGCTAACTCTTGATTTTCAAAAAATCTCTGATAAATGGTTTGTTGTCGGGCTTGAAAACTGACCCACTATCATTTTCAATACCTTGCCTGGAAGGCCGCTCGTAATTGAGTATCTGGTAAGGAATTCTGTCTTATTAAATCTCCACTACAATCTATTACCAATAAAATTGCTAAACACTTAGGGACTCTAGGGTATTCTGTGTTGAACACTAAGTTACCTGTGTTATTTTTCACTTATAAGATTCATAAGCATAAGTTCAGGTGGATATCTAACGCCTCCAATAGTATCTTTACTGATATCACCAAAGATATTACTTTTTGCCTTGACCTTATATTATCTAAATTTGAGCTTATTTGTGCCACTAAACAGAAAATCTGCCAAGACTTCTTACATATTCAATACAATCCTTTTTGGCTTACAAAAAACTCTACAGAGGTCTCACTTAACCTTCCTCAGCATATCTTCCACATTTTTACTGCTGACATTACACAATGTTATGAAAACATTCCCCTTGAAGGGGATCTTGGCCTTAAGACAATTCTTGCCAAGGTAATTAGATTAGCTTTCTCCAATGCCAGAAAGAAGAAGCTTTTGTACATCTCTCTTTCCAAAAAACCCAGGTGGATTAACGTATCTCACTCCGTACACTCCTTACACTTTAATGAAGCTAACTTTTGCTCTTACATGTCCTGGCTGCTAAGTAACTGCACTATAGTTTCAGGTGGTCTTTGCTTTAACCAATGCTTAGGCATCCCCATGGGATTCTCATGCTCTCCACTTATGTGTAATATTTACCTTGCTTTCTTTGAATACAAGTGGTGTCTCAAGACCATGGAATCTTACAAAAATAAGCTTTCACAGTTTAGACATACCTATAGATACATGGATGACTTACTTACTATCAACAATAGAGACTTCCCCAATGAAATTTGTCTAATTTACCCTCACTGCCTTAAAATTGAACCTACTTCTCTCCATGAGATCATCAATGGGGCTTTCTGTACATCTGTCCAATTCCCTAACCTCTCTATCTCCCTTCATGACCCATCTGTTGGTGGGTATGACTTAAGGTTTGTGTGGAAAAGGGTTCTCTTGAAACTACCACTTATAGAATGTAATGGAATTTGCCTATTCAATTTGAGAATAGCGGAATTTAATGAGAGTACTTTCAAGAAATGATTTTGTGAGCATAGCGGGTATACATAATTGAAGATAGCAACATAATCATAGCAATTAGTTAACTTGGCATAGACAATACTTTTGCAAGAGAGAGAGTTTAGAGAACATGACAACAATTGAGGACCGGATTTATGTGGAGCCGGTCCCCCCTCCAATAGGCATTTGTATTATGATTTCTCCCATAAAGAGAGACTTGTTACAATACAGTCTTTGTGTTCCTTGTGACCTAGGTGATGCCATGAAGATGGAAGGCTTCATGCACCACAAACATAACATAAACTTGAAGAAAGCTTTAACTATCCCAAGCCTCAGTCCCAAGACCTCAAACACCTTCGAAGGTGGAGAGAGCTAGCAGGGAATGAGGGTAGGGAAGAGGAAGAAGAAACATTTCGTAGGAGAAAGAATTAGTTCCTCACTTATCATACTCTTGTTGCTAGCATACATAATAGCATAGTAATGAAGAAGAAGGAGATGGCAAGCTTAAGCATTGAAGCATGGCTCTTGGTTGGATTTGCACTCCATAGCCAAGAGTGTTGGTGTAGGCTCTCAACCTCTACTTGCTTGGAGAGGGAGCTCTTGCACTTTGCATATCACACAATGAGAGTGCTTGTGAGTGTGTGTGGGTGAGTATACCCCCTAGGCACCCCCCTAGCTTGCTTGGGTCGACCCCCCCTTGTAGCTCATGCCTGAAGCTCATTGGACCCCTCCAGGCCTAGCCAATCACAAGCAGGAGCCATTACAAGCAACATGGGTAGCCTTGGGACAAGTGTCCCCCTTTCCCCTTTGAGAGAGAGGACTTGATAAATGCTAAAACAATTAGATAATTCATGTAATTTATCATTGGACCCCTTTGAAGCCTAGCCAATAGGCTTCAAGCAACACATGAAGGTAACATGGGTAGGGGCCTGACATGTGTCCTTGCTGCCTCTTCAAGATGGGCTTCCCTTGTGTGTGTGAGTGGGTGTTCTCTCTCTAGGCCCTAGGAAAAGGGCTCGCCCCCCCTCTTGTAGGAATGCTTTTGACTTTTAGGTGATCAAGCACCTTACTCACCAAGCATGACAAAGCACTTGAACTAGGGGGGGTTCCCACAAGCATCTCAGGCAAGCTTCTCAAGGCACCTCAAGTACTTTAATCATGCAGCAAGTCAAGCACCTCAAGCATGGAGCCAGTCAAGCACCTCAAGCATCTTAATCAAGCACCTCAAGCATGAAAAACACCTCAAGAATGACAAGCACCTCAAGCAGGACAAGCACCTCGAGCTTGGGCCGGGTTCCCACCTCAAGCTCAGCCCTAGCTTACTTAAGGTCAAAAGGACTTTTACACACATTTATTGGAGGTTTTCAATGAAGCTAACCCTAAGGTCTTATGCTCCATTGGTTAGCCTTGCTCTTTGATAGACCATCTCCCTTTTGGGCCCCTTTACATTGGCCCCGTGTTGAGATAGATCTAAAAGCACATACCTATATCTTAACACTTTTTCCCTTTTATTCTCCCACATTAAGTGATCAATTTAATATGAGAAAATCATTTGGGTTAGTTAGATATTAGATTTTATGACATAGAATTCATAAAAAAGAATAGCAATAGGCCTTACAAGGTGGCTATTAGCTCTTGCATCAGCCTGCTACACTTAATTTACTATTCTTCCGTCCACTATTTAAACAGGTGAGCGCACTTCTCTGCCCCTCACTTAGCCAGTATTGTTTTGTTGTGTTTTTTTCTAAGAAGACTGATTGCTTGCTTCACAAAGGGAGCTATGGAGCTCACTACCCTTGCTTGCCTCGCTACTAGATTTTATTGGAATTTTCTTGCTATTGTTCTACATTGAGCATTCGGTTGTTATTTGGCATAGTAAGGTAAGTGGTTAATGTTTGTAAGACAATAGCATGATGGAGGTGTATACCTTGCTTAAAAAGCCTTGCCTCAGGCGCAATCATATTATGGTAGGATGGGTTGCTTTATGGCTGTCGTTAACTGTCTTGGTTGTCACACTATGCGCAGCAGGAGTTTATATTACTCTTATGAATGATAGGTGGTCTTGGTATTACTGTGGTACCTTGGAATTTCTGCTGGCTTTTTTTGTTTGCAGACTATGTCGGTTCAAGTTGTCACACTATTAGTAGCAAGTGTTATTACTACTCCTATGATGGATAGGTGGTCTTGGTATTACTATGGTACCTTGGAAAATCTTAGCTTCTACAAGCTTTTTTTCGATTGCAGACCGTGTTGGTTCATACCGTCCTACTGGTTTTTTTAATTAAAAGGTGTAAAATGGGGGTGATCTTGGCAATTTTGACACTAGAAGCATCGGGAATATGGGCTTCTGAGTCGGAACTATGGTTTTTCATATCGTTGCTACTATTGCCATGTGATTGAAAAATCCCACCGCTGATCTGGTACACTGTTTTGGAAGGTAAGTATACGGACTTTTCTGCTTGACATTTGTATGGTGAACATCCGATCTGGGCTTGAAAAGGGATACAGCTCGAATGTGTATTATATCCTACAAATGTTACTGAAGTTGGTACGATTGGGTTTCTTATTGGTTATCGCTTCGGCAATCTAATTAAACCCTCTGTAAGTGCGGCATATGGATTTTTTATGGAAAAAGAAACCTTATACCCTTTTTGACCATTGAACAAGGTAAATTGTCTACTCTCTCTAAACATTGGCAGGAATTTGGTTCCGTGGCATTCATAAGACCTGATATGTACTATGTTGGTCTTTTTTGAGACAAGGTAATATGATTTTTGCATTCACTTACTGCTTTTAGATGGGCTATGCCGCTACCTTTTTTGGCTAGCTATGAAATTGTGATGGTCTTTTATTGGAAGTAGTGAACTCCATCTTTTGAAAAACAAAAATACATTATCAGCTTTTATCTTAGAACCTACTCGTTATAAAATACTTAGGCTTAGTTGCTGGTAAAACCTCATTAATCCAACAGAGTATGACTCAAGTATTTTGCTTCTTAAAGGGATATACCACTTGTGACGATCAAAGAGGGGTGATCTAATACTTGGATTAGAAGAGATTTTGGTTCTCTTTGACTAGAAAACACTGTGATAAATTGAGTTACTTTGGACTTAGCTTGTAAAAGGTAAAATTTTTATTTAGGATGGACATGGATAACAACTGTTATAGTCCATTAATACCTGTAAGACACATCCAAGGCTAACTGAATTGTTGTCTTGTTTGGATGGATGCAGGTAAGGACTCTATCTTATCTTGGAGGTTTTTTTTACTTTGGCAAGCTATCTCACTTTGGATGGAACACTCACTTATGACTTGGGAAGTTCCTTTACATTTGCATACTGAAAGGGGACCTCTTTCCTACAAACATTGTACTGAAATGATTCTAATAATGAGTTGTTTTTGTACTTATCTATTCCTTGTTCCATTGCCAGCTGTCTTTTGAATGTAAAAATTCAATAATGTCTTATTATCTAAGATTTAACAGCTACACACACACACACACACACACACACACATATATATATATGGTTGATTATAGCGTGTTGCTAGTTCCCCGTTATAAATTTGCTGGGATTGTTGGCTTGAGGTACTGGTACTGGTAGTACGAAAGGTTGGCCTAAGATACCTTTGGTACTACTAGAGTACACTGGCACTGGTAATGGCACTATACAATACTGATGCTGATACTGCTATACTCGTATGGTATTGGTAATGGTACTATAGCCTACTAATGATGATACTACTATACTCTTATTCTCGTACTAGTACTGGTATTATATAAATTGGTACTGGTACACATTCACATATGGCTGATTATTGCGTGTCTCCATTTACCTAGTATAAATTCACGGAAGTTATTGAGAGGTGTATATATGGATTCTTCACAATGCACAAAAGGATAAAAATACTTAATACATGACAAAAAATGAGTTATGGATCCTTCACCGGCTCCATGAAAATCCGGTCCTCAACTGTTGTCAATAGCTTAATTTCTCTCTCTTTTGAAAGTATTGTCGATGCTATCTAACTAGGTGTTATGCTTTTTGTTGCTCTCTCCACCCAAGCACTCTTGTAATTCTCATTAGGAATCTATTCTAATGAAACGCCCACTATGTTCATGCTAATTTCCGCTACACATAAGTTATTAGGCCATTAAATGTTACATCCTTGACACTAGCAAGGAAAGTGTCCATGTCATCTTCCTCATGCATAATCTTTGACTCCAGCTCTTTACGCAGCAAAGCAATTTTAGCCTCATTACAACTTACATAAAGACCAACCAATATATCCCAAGCCTATTTTGCAGATTTTGCAGAGCCCCTAGAACATATGGCCGCTCCTTGGCCATATGTACCATAAATTGGTTAACTACCTCCATGTGTGTAGTTAAGTTTTTGTTTATGACGGCTAAGTTCATTTCAATTTTTTGAATTCATTGTGAGAGAGCATTAAGTCATGCACATCAACTAAACCGTGCTCTGTTGGCAAAAATTTGTTCTCTATTGCTCACATGTCCTAGCACAGCCACATCTACCCCAAATTGTGGAGGATCTTCAAAATAAACATATGATTAGCTGGAATAGCGTTTCTTGATGACATGATAGCTCGTATGAAATTATGCTCCATAAGAAAATTAGGAAAGTTTAGGTCCAACAAGGGATGATAGAATGAGGATTACTTGTGTATTCATCACCCCAAAGAAGCCCTTTGCTTGAGTAAGGAAAGTGTGCCTAAGCACATTTCTTTCAAAACTTGACGATGTTCTATGAAAAATAACTGAAACATATTCTAGTCGAGAATGGGCAACGGAAGCATGCATACATGTGCATGCCTTTACATCCGAACGGGCTTGTTCTATTGTAGGCAAAACAACTCTAATATAGCAGCAATCCTTGCGGCAAGACCTGCAACATCCTCAATATCGCCTGCATCCTCAGAACCAGGACGGTACATCAATGCCCTGCACAATATTCTAGACGCCCTTTGACACAAGAACATGTTGCATCATGTAAGCCCACATAGGGTAATTGTCCCCATCCAACCTGTCCTCAGCAACAAACATCTTGAAGACATCTGAGTTGTTGTCAGCCATGGTAAATGCCGCACCTGATGTGAAAATTTTCCAAAAATAGGAGAAATGGAGTGGGAACAACACATGCTATATAGCACAAACCGTAGAAGACTGTAAGGCACCTGTTATGCAGAAAATGGCACCGACAGAAATTTTGCACAAAATGACGAAATAGCTTGTGCAGACCTGTCTGTAGTGGAAACAGGGGCCAAAATATGAGCTCGAATCAAAAATCTGAGCAGACTGATCTCTACGCGCTCTCCCAAAATATTTGTCGATCTACGAACGCTTGCCAAACCTCACTGTAATTGGAGAAAGTGAGCAGGCCTGTGCTGGAGCAACTGGCGACTAAGCCCGGGAGGACGTAACCTGCTCTGATACCAATTGATGGAATTAGGGTTGCAGAGAACCGCACACAGCTTAGAGAAGATGAAGGAAGCTCAAGGCACACAATAGAGAGTGTGTTACTTAGTGTGCAATGGAAAGATAGATAGCCCTAGAGTGATGGGCGTATATACAATGCACAGGGAAAAAAACCTCCTAAAGAGGGAAAAAATGCCCCGGCGGTCCTAGTGTGTTCATACAATTCACTACGACATGTATATGGTAACAGGCTGTTTTGCCTACTGTTAAGCAAGCTTGTTTTGGGATGTAAAAGATGCGCAGACTCATGCATTGATTGCATTGTCTATGAAGCGCACTATTACTCCTCAGATTCATTCAATTAAATGTGCAAAACAAGCTTTGGATATTCTAGCTGGTCTTTATGCAAGTCGTAATGAGGCAAAAATTGCATTGTTGCGCAAAGAGCTAGACTCAAAGATTATGCATGAGGAAGATGATATGGACACTTTCTTTGCTGGTGTCAAGGATATCAATGAGCAACTTATTTTTGCAGGTGAAGTCATTGTTGAGACAGTTCCCTTGCGCAGACTGTTCTTGATGCTTTTCCATATTTTTACCAGACTTTTGCTAGTACATGGAGACTCATGCATGACCCAAGGAAATCCAAAAGTTGTCAATTTTGATGCATTATGCACATTGTTGTTGCAAGTCACTTTCTAGAAAAACAGGACTAGATAACATGCAATTAGACAGGCCTTCATTGCTACTCAAAGAAAAGGTGGTAACAACAATGTAGCCACTTCTCATGGTTCTTCTACGAGTGGTAAATCACTTGTTCCTAATGATTTTGCTGGCAGCAATTCGTCTGGGAATTTTGGTGATAAGGGCAAAAAAAAGATGCATTGCCATTATTGTCAAGCTAATGATCACTTGATCAAGCAGTGTCCTAAGTTGAAGGCAAAAGAGGCTAAGAAGAAAGAGGTTGGTTCCACTACTAATGGGCTTTTAGTGTAGAGTGCACTTATGATCCTTCTATCAATGATGCATGTTTGTCAGTTGATGCAGATTCTCAAGTGTGGTACTTTGACAGTTGAGCTACAAAGTACATTACCTCACATTGTGACTTGTTTACCTCTCTCGAGGGTGACCCTCATGGGAATTCAGTCACTTGTGCCAACAATGCCTCTTATCCAATCGAAGGAGTGGGAAAGATTGTGCTGACTGCTGCAAATGGTAGTTCTTTCACACCTGTTGATGCACTTTATGTACCTAGGATAAAAAAGAACCTTTTGTCTGTCTACGCTTGCTAGACTTGGTCTTGTTGTGAAATTTGTGGATGACAGATGTACAATCCACAATCTCAATTTTGGTGATGGGATTGTTGCATCAGGTATTTTATGTCGTGGGCTGTATAAGCTCGCTTTATATGACAAGTCTGGGCAGAATTTTTCAAATGTTGTTATGGATTCTAAGGCTATTTCAGATGCAAAACTTTGGGATGCACGTTTTGGGCATCTAAATTTTTCCAGTTTGCTGCGTTTGTAGAAATATAATATGGTTGCTTCTTTGCCGCCTCTTGAAGCACCTGTCAAACATGTTTGTGAAGGCTGTATTTCGGGTAAGATTTAGCGTTCTAAGTTTCCAAAGGATGGTTCAGTTAGGTCCACGTGCAAGTTGCAGCTTGAACATAGTGATGTTTGTGGACCCATGAGTTCATGTATTTCATAATTGAGCAAGAAGCAACCTACTATGGCCACTTCCAATTGTGAGGTTGAGTACAGGGCAGTAGTCACAGCTACGGTTGAGTGTGTATGGGCTCAAACACCTTATGGCTAATTTGGGTGTTGGATAGGACACGGCCAACTCTATCTACACTAACAATTAGAGGGCATTGGCAATTGCGATAAACCCAGCTTTTCATGCTCTCACAAAGCAAATTGAGGTGCACTACCTCTATGTCAGGGCGAGGCTCTCAGCAAGAGAGATCAGCTTGGCTTATGTACCAACATAAGACAACCTTGCAGATATTTTCACTAAGGTATTGTCTCATGAAAAGTTTGAAGATTTCTGCAAAGCTTTGGGCTTACTCCCCTTTGTGGACTGATCATGTCCTCAGGGCATGGCACTTCCCTATAATCTATGTGCCAGCTCTTATTCCCTGCATCACTCCCATGGGGGATTTGTTACCATATACTTGTGGTAATGATGTGTCTGAACACACTTAAGACCATCGAGGCATTTATTCACTCACTGGGAGGGTTTTTTCCCCGTGCATTGTATATACACCCATCACTCTAGGGCTATCTATCTTTGCATTGCACACTAAGTAATATACTTTGTGTTGTGTGCCTTGAGATTCCTTCATCTTCTCCGAGCTGTGTGTGTTTCCCTGCAACCCTATTCCAACAATTCTATTAAGCAAGGAAATGCAAAGGAAGAGCACAAAAGAAGCATCAAGTGCTACATTGTCAGTAATGATAAGAAGGCCAAAGGAGAGATTCAAAAAGCAAAGGATTTGATCGTTCAACGTGTAGCAAGTCACGAACAAAGTCAATTATGGAGTGAACTATGGCAAGAAGGGCCACGTCAAAAAGGATTGAAGAAGAAGGAGCTTGAATCTAAAGAAAGCAACCCAACATTGGAGGCCAATATGGCAAGTAAAGTAGAGCAAGATGCTCTAATTCTTTCATTGAACAATGTATCAAACTCTTGGGTAGTACACTCTCGGGCTTCATTCCATGCAACTCCCCACAAGAAGTATTTCCAAGACTACACCAAAGGTAATTTTGGGTATACATGTACTCAAAAAATGATGAATCTTGTGAAATTGTTGGCAAAGGAATAGTTTTCCTTAAAACTAAAAATAAAAATGAATGGAAGCTTAAAAGATGTTAGGCATGTTTCTTCTCTTTGAAAAAAATTAATCTCTACATGTCAATTGGATAATGCATGTTATGGCCTTCAAATGGATGATGAAGGCCATAACATTGCATTCAAAAACAAATGATCGAAGGTCTCAAAAGGATCTTTGGTGGTTTGAAGAAAGTAGACTTGGACTTTTGTGAGGACTGTGTTTTTGGCAAGCAAAGGAGGGTAAAATTTCTTAAAGTATGAAATGAAATGAAAAGCAAAAGGTTTGAATTGGTTCATTTTAATGTATGGGGTCTCGCTAGGACACGATCCCTTGGTGGTTCATTATATTATGTGAAATTTATAGATGATGCAACTAGGAGGACATGGGTTTATCCTTGATGAAAAATAAATCCGATGTACTTTTGATATTTCAAAGGTGGAAGTCCTTTGTGGGAAATGAAGATGGTATTAAGCTGAAACGCCTTACATCAGACCATACAAGAGAGTATTGTAGCCAAGCTTTTGTAAGCGTTTGTGTTAGCAATGGCTTTCAAAATCAAAAGACAACACCAAGGACACCTCAACAAAATGGAGTTTTAAAAAGGATAAACAGGGCAATCGTGGACCAAGCAAGAAGCATGAGGGTACATGTAGGTTTGTCGCTTGAGCTTTAGGTAGAAGGAATAAGTACCTCCGTCTACTTGGTGAATCGATCACCCTCAACCACATTGGATGGAGGAATTCTAGAAGAGGCATGGATAAGTACAAAGGTGAGCTCTATATATCTCAAAGTATTTGGATGTGAGTCCTTCATGCACATAGACAGAAGTCCAAGGTCTAAACTAGATGCAAAGTCCAAGAAAAAAAATCACTGGTTATGGAGAAGTGGATTCTGGGTATCACCTTTGGAATCCTAAAGATGGTAAATTCTTTGAGAGTAGAGATATTATTTTCACTGAACATAATATGTACAAAGATAACTTGGAAAGAAAACAAACAAAGAATGCAGGTGATGAGTACATGGAGCTTGAGGACAATGAAGACTCAAATAGTACAAGTGGTGACAACTTGCAACAATGTCAACAAGACGAGGAACCTCAACCTATACCCCAAAGATTTACAAGAGTTAGTAGACCTCTAGAGAGATTCATTCCTTCAACCATCTCTTGGTCAAAGATTTTGGAGAGCGAGGGCATTAAACAAGAAAACAATGAAAACACATTTAAAATCCCAAGGATTGAATAGACAAGGATCTACCTACTTAGTAGAATAGACCTTAAAAGTGGATGCTATTAAATACAATTGTGTTGGAAGATATTCACAAGACATCCTTTAGGACCACCTTTGGCTTGTACACATATCTTGTCATGCCTTTTGGGTTGACAAATGCTCCAACAACATTCAATCGAATGATGGAAAGAATTGTTTGTGTACACGGGGCTTACACTAGAGTCCTCTTTGATGATATTGTAGTCTACTCTAAGTCCTTAGAAGAACACAAAGAGCATCTCAAAGTAGTGTTTCAAGCATTGCAAGAGAGTAAATTATTCATTAATCGCAAAAAGAGTGAATTATTCTTAGACGAGATTCAATATTTCGGTCATATTATCTCAAAGGATGGTATCCGTTTGGATCCACAAAAGCTTGATGTGACAAATAAATGGCATGAACTAAGGAATCTACATGAGCTACAAAGTTTTATTGGAATGTGCTCGTACTATAGAAGATTCATTACAAAATTCTTTGCCATAGCAGGACTATTACACAATTTGACCAAGAAGAATATCAAGTATGTATGGATTGAAAAGGAGAGAAAAGCCTTCACTAAGCTTAAAGAGAGACTCACGTCTCAACCTGTCTTAGTGCTAGCAAACCTCTCAGGCCATTTGAGGTCCACTGTGATGCAAGTGGTGATTTCCTTGAAGTGGTACTACTTCAAGAAGGGCATGCCATAGCATATGAGAGTCTCGATTGCACTCTGATGAGATGATACTTGGCATCTATGAAAAAGAGCTTCTAGTTGTCTTACATGCCTTGGATACGTGGAAGCATTACTTACCTATCAAAAATACTATTAAGGCTCCAGATATGGCACAACTATTCATCTCTCAAATATTTAAGTATCATGGTTTGCCAGCAAGTATTGTTTCTGATTGAGATCCTAGAATGGCCAATAATTTTTGGAAGGGACTCTTTGAGAATCTTGGAACAAAGCTCAATTTCTCGTCCACTTATCATCGTCAAACAGATGGGCAAATTGAAATTGTGAACTCCATTGTGCTTGATCTACTCAAAGCCTATGTAATGGAAGTAGACCAATGCATCCAAATGGAGAAATGTCTACCTTTAGTAGAATATGCATACAACAATACAATGCACTCTTCTACAGGTAGAGCACCTTTTGAGGTTATTGAAGGAAGGTCAAAAGTTCCTCCCATTTTGAAAATGCATGGGAAGATCTTCGTTGTTGATGAGTATAGTCGTGACTTATGCAATGCTTTTGTTAAGATCAAATAAGCTCTCTCTATCGCACAACAAAAGCACAAGGCTAGTGCTGACAAGCATAGAAGAACCCTTCAATTCAAAGAGAATAACTAGGTTCCCTTAAAGTTTCCCAAATCTCCCTTAAGGTACACTACGTGGCAAAAGTGCGCAATCTTGATGGCAGGCATATGGTGGCCAACACTTTTTGCCGATGCCAAAGAATATGTTCGGAGATGTGATGCTTGTCAACGAGCAAAAATGGCAACACGAGTAGACACCATGCCCTTAAGACCAATGATGGGACTAGAGCCTTCACAAAATGGGGTATAGATTTTGTTGGACTGATATAGCCACCTGCTTATAGAACCCAAGCTAAATATATCATTGTAGCTACAGACTATTTGACCAAGTGCAACGAGGCTAAAGCAACTCAAAAGAATGATGCCAGAACCACTGCTGCATTCTTATATGAGTATGTATTCACAAGATATGGATTGCCAATAGAGATTGTCAGTGATCGGGGAACTCATTTCCTCGGTGGGCATGGAGAACTCACAAGTCATCAAAAGTACTATGGAAAATTAGCACGCAAGTATTATGGACCATTACAGATTCTATGGTCAATCAATGAAATGTCTTATCAAGTTACGCTCCCCTCTCATTGGCCAATCCATAATGCATTCCATGTAAGTCTACTAAAGGGCTACAAGGGTGATCCACCACAAGAGCCAGTAGCAAAAGATCCTACAAAATTTGAAGGGGCTGAAGAGATATTGCAACCCGAGCATATCATCCGCCATGAAGACAAGGTGCTACGCAATGGTAAGGTACTACGTAAGTATCTCATTAAATTTAGAAAATACCCTTCTGAAGATGTTAAATGGATGCAAGAGCCACAATTGAAGGACAATATGTCACTTGTAAGCTGCCTACAATGAATTGCATGCAAGCCCTAATGTTTTTACAACGATGTATTCAATGAAGAAAAACATGATTCTCATTATTGAACTCTGTTTTCTCAAATTCTCATTAATGTTTATATGTAATTTTTATGCATACCAAATGTTGCACACTTGTAGTAGAGTTTCTTCCGAGTACTGAGTAGACTTGCAATCTACTGCGGGAAGGTGCTAGTGCTAATAGAGTAGACATAATTGCAACATATTTTCTCCCAAGTACCAAGTAGATTGATCATCTCCTTTGGAACACTGTCGAATGTGCTAAAAGTGGATCCTAGCAAAAAGCCAATGGACCAAAGATATCTCTCTTGAATAGAAGCACAGTCAAGGACCACTATGATTTCAAGGGTGGGATAGTGTCACCAAATTACATTTTTCGTCTAGTTAAATGAATTTTCTCTCGCTAGAATTAGCCATTATAGTGAGAGAAAATAAAAATAGTAGAAGGTACAATTATGTACAATGGACAGAGGAATGTGTTTGTGAACTAGAGAGTTCCAAAATTTAAATGCATATGTCACAAGTGCCATCAAAATTCAACGTGGATTCAATTGAGATGGGGCAAAGACAAGATATTAACAAGTCCAAAAGAGTCCAAAACAGATCCTTAAAGCCTCTGAAAGTAAGAAGGATAACCAAAAGGTGGCAACGGGAGCCAAGGCATTATTATCCACACTTGCACACCTAAAGCTATGTGGAGATAAGGGATGTGGTCCACAAGCCTCCCATGCAAAAGAGAAGGCAAGAGGAGTACATCTAAAAATAGAAATTTGCTTTTTCAGGACCTAGGGTGAGTATTTTTGAAATAACTCAAAAAAGAAAGTGTTCATGTAAAAAGGGCCGTGTGGCTTATTGGAAACGATGAGATGAAAAACTTTTTAGTTCAAGATTTTTCATTTGAGGACCACAAGTGGGATTTTTCTTTGTTTTTCTACTAGGCTGCATTGGAGAGAGCCCTGAAACTTCTGTCTTCCTTGTCTAATGAAGCTCCATGCAATCCTCAGCAAAAGAAGCTCTCCATGCTCTTCTTAAGGCTAATCATTGTTAGGTTTAATGGCCATGTAGCCGACCGCCCATCACTAACTGCCGCTAACCCTAAGTGTACAGCTATACACTTGTGTGAGCCACTAACACTAAGTACAATGTGTATTGTGCCTTAGTGCATAAGATAAGAGAAGAAAGAAAGGGGGCATACAGTACGTTGGCTCTCCCCCTTCAACCTGTGTGTGGCTATGGTGGTGTGTGTGTGAGTGAGTGTGTGTGCGTATTCTTCTTCCGTTGTGCTCTCAGATCCTCCCCATCATCTGGTATCAGAGCGGTTTCATTCCCGAAACCGTTTCCTCACGCGCGCACTTTCAAGAGTGCAAACAGGATTCCGATTTCTCCATTGGCGAGTTCAGCTTCCCGAGAGCGTTTCCAACAGGTGTCTTGAAATTTTAACCCCCTTTCGGAGCCATTCGAGCCATCAGAAACCCCATTCAAGCTACGGTTCAAGAGCTGAAATTTTCAGCCCTCTTGTGGTAGTTTGTGCTGCAGTGCTTCCATAACCAGTTTTACAGGTACCATTGTTGTAGTCTCTTCCATCTACGAGAGCCCACGGCTCATTCAAGAGTGTGTAGCCTCTTTCGGCGTGGCCTCATACACACACATCGAGTGGGAGCTTGAAATCATTGTCTTCTTCGACTACAGGTACAGGTACAGGCTACAGGTTTCAATGCTTGCGATATTATGCTTCCAGTGGGAGGAGTTGTTTATGCGTACATGCATATGTTGACACTTTTGACAATGTTTGAGCTCTTTTGAGAGCGGATTGACTCCCCGCAAGGATGTTTAGTTGCAGGCACATGCTTTTGACGCCTGTTTGAGCGTCTTGACAGACTTGTACGTCTTTGTGGATACTGCCATTGTACGCTTTTGTGGAGCCATCTTTTGGCCAGTAGGGCAGTCCCAGCCATTTCTGAGAATTAATCCGGAAGATAGCCATTTCTGAGACTTGGCTATACGTTTTTTGCTGCATAACCTACGTTGTTGAGGGTCGATAGCGTGAGGTTTTCATTGAGCTGGGGTATTCTCAAATGTGGAGATACCTTCGGTGATACAGGTAGCTGGAGCATCCCTTACGAGGCCTCGCCCATAGGATATGTATAGAGTGGTATAGGTGCTTTTGACGCCGAGTTGGCGGTCTATGGTTAGTTTGACTGTTTATGCGCCTCAGTTGGTCTCTATACAGTGTGCTTTTGAGAGGCATTGCTCTCTTCTATGCTTTGTGACTGATATACTTGGTCATTTTGTCTCGTATTTTGGTTGACATAGTCCCAAATACAAAGGAGACTCTGCCAAAATTTTCCCAGAATCTTTTGGTAGTTTTGTACTATGTCTACTAGCAAAGACCGTGACATTTATGACATAAAGAAGTTTGATGGCACTAATTTTCAGCTTTGGAAGAATCAGATGCAAGATGTGCTTGTCCAAAAGATACAGAAATTGCCTATTATTTATGCGACATGGACTGAAGAGATAAACTTGACTCAGTTTCAGTGGGAAGAGCTTGATGAGCTATGCAGATCTACTATTAGATTGCACCTTCCTGAGTCAGTGTACTTGTCGGTGCTAGAATGTGAATCTGCCTATGCTTTATGGCAAAAGTTATGCAGCACTTATGAGAAGGATACGACAAGTAATAAGGTTTTCATGATGCGAAAACTGTTTAACCTTCGCATGAAGGAGTCAACCAGTGTTGCCAGTCATATTAATGACTTTGATTCTCTATTTGCTCAGATTCGTGCACAACGGATCAATATTGATGATGAGATGAAAGCAGTCTTCTTACTTTGTTCGTTGCCACCCTCATGGGATATCTTTTGCACAGTTGTCAGTAACTCTGCTCCTAATGGTACGCTAGTGTACATTGATGTCACTAGTTCTCTTTTGTCAGAGGAAATGCGCCGCAAGGCTATGGATAGCTCGCATCATGGCGAAGCTCATTATGTGCAAAAGGATGGAAAACAACGTAAAGGTCGTTCTTGGAATCGTGAATCCAAGAAAGAGGGCAATAGAGATGCTTCAAAGGGTAGATCAAAGTCTCTTGGTCGTCGCAATGTTCAATGCCACTATTGTGATAAGTTTGGTCACATAAAGAAGGATTGTTATGCTTGGAAGCATGACAAAGGTAAAGGCAAAGGCAAAGACAATGATGATAAAGAGGAGAAACCAAAGAGTTCGGCTAAGATTGAAGAACTGAACATAGTGCAAGATGATTGTGATGCACAAGACATCTATATGTTGACTGAAAATAATGATGTATTTTATGATGCACAAGAAACTCTATCTTTGCAGAGTTCTATGCCAGCAGAGCTACTTGTTAGTGGTGAAGTGTCCCATACATGGATTCTTGATTCGGGCGCTTCGTTGCATGTCACACCTCATAGGCATTGGTTTACTACATATGAGGAAACCATTGGTGGTGTTACGCTAGGTGACAGCTACTCTTGTGACATTGTGGGCATAGGTGATATTGCTATGGTTATGGCAAATGGGGTGAGGTTTACCATACATAATGTGCGTCATGTTCCAGCTTTGACACGAAATTTGATTTCGGTTGGACGTCTTGATGACTTGGGTTACAAAGTCACTTTTCATCAGCAGTCTTGGCGTATTGCGAAAGGTCATTTTATTTTAGCCCATGGTTCTAAAGTTGGTACACTTTATCCTCTTTATGTATCTGACAAGAACAATGTTCTTTCTATAACCGAGCTGCCAACTGTTGCTTTGTGGCATAGCCGGTTAGGTCATATGTCAAAGAAGGGAATGGAAACTCTTTCTTGTTTGGGCTACTTACCGTCTTTATCATTTTTTGATTTTCCCTTTTGTGAACACTATCAATATGTTAAGCAAACACGAGCACGTCGTACACAATCTTTTGACAAAGAAAGAAAGCCCTTAGAGCTTGTGCATAGTGATTGATCTGGGCCTATGCCTTCTAAATCCCATGGTGGTGCGTCTTATTATGTTACATTCATTGACGATGCAACACGACATGTTTGGGTTTATGCCATGAAGTCTAAAGATGAGACTTTTTCTTGTTTCAAAAAGTTCTTATCTAGTGTGGAAACTCAATCTGAACATAAGTTGAAAGCTTTACGCTCAGACAATGGTGGAGAATATGTCTCCAAAGAGTTTGCAAACTTCTGTTCAAGTAGGGGAATTAAGCGCGAGTTTACAACTCCTTATACCGCTGCACAAAATGGTGTTGCCGAACGAATGAATAGGACCATCCAAAAGAGGATTATGTCTATGCTATCACAGGCTAATTTACCGCAAGTGTTTTGGGCTGAAGCATTATACACTGCTGTGTATTTGATCAATAGATCACCACATGCTTCATTGCAGCTTCGTGTACCTTTGGAGTTATGGTCAGGACATAAGTTGTCTTATGAAAAACTCCGTACATTTGGCTGCGAAGCTTATGCACATGTACCCAAGGAGTTGCGTGCTAAGCTTGACCCTAAGTCCAGGAAATGCATCTTTATTGGCTATGGTGTAGATGGTCAACTTGGCTATCGTTTATGGGATCCGGAAAGTCGATCAGTAATCCGTAGCAGTGATGTTGTCTTCAATGAGACCAAGATGCATAGGCAGCCAACGAAAGAGGTTGAATTCCGAAAAGTGAGGTTTTCCGATGTATCACCTCCTGTATAGATAGCTCCAAAGCCAATTACTACACAGGCTAGTACAAGCTCTGATTAGCCGAGGAGATATCAAAGAGTCTCACATCCGCCAGAACGGTTTGTTCCAGGCGTGGACTTTGTGTTGCTGACAGATAGTGGTGAGCCTTCTTGTTACAAAGAGGCTATGCTAGCCAATGATAAGGTTCAGTGGGAACATTCTATGAAGAGGGAGCTATCCAGTATTGCAAAGAACAAAACATGGGAACTTGTTCCATTACCAAAAGGTAGGAAAGCTTTGCCTTGTAAATGGGTTTACAAGAAGAAGATTGCATCCAATGTTGAGAGTTACAAAGCTCGTTTAGTGGCCAAAGGTTTCAAGCAAGAATATGGTGTAGATTTCCAGGAAATCTTTTCTCCAGTGGTCAAGATGACGACACTAAGAATGTTGCTTGCTTTGGTTGCCACTGAAGATATGGAGCTTGATCAAATGGATGTCATTACAGCTTTCTTACATGGTGATCTTGAGGAAGAGATTTATATGCAGCAACCTGAAGGGTTTGTGCTCAAGGGCAAGGAACATTTGGCCTGTAAGCTTCTGAAAAGTCTCTATGGCTTGAAGCAATCATCTAGACAATGGTATCAAAAGTTTGATGCATTTATGCGTTCCCTAGGCTATAAGCGCAGTAATGAGGATCCATGTCTTTACATGAAAAGACAACCAAATGGACAGCTTATTATGCTTACCCTTTATGTAGATGACATGCTTATTGCTGGTCATTCTAAGAAGGACATTGCTGACTTGAAAACCAAGCTGAAAAGTAAATTCGACATGAAAGATTTGGGTGAAGCCAATCACATTTTGGGTATGCACATTACTCGTGATCGTAAGAAGAGGTTGTTGTACCTTTCTCAAAAAGAGTATGTGCACAAGGTTCTTGATCGTTTCAACATGCAGAAGGGGAAGGCCTTGAGTACTCCATTGCCTGCATATTTGAAACTTAGCAAGAACGATTGTCCCAAATCTGCTGAGAAAAAAGCTGCGATGGCTAAAATTCCTTATGCTTTAGCTTGTGGTAGTCTCATGTATGCCATGGTGGCTACAAGACCTGACATTGCACATGTAGTGGAAGTTGTCAGTAGATTTATGTCTAACCCTGGTAAAAAGCATTGGGATGTTGTCAAGTCGATCCTCAGATACTTGAGTGGCACTGCAGATAGACAGTTATGCTATGGTCGTGGAGAGTCATCCATTCAGGCATTTGTAGACAGTGACTATGTAGGCTGTGTTGACAGTCGTAAATCAACAACAGGTTGGATTTACACATTTGCTGGTTCTGCTATTTCTTGGAGATCTGTTCTTCAAGATTGTACATCCATTTCTACCACAGAGGCAGAGTATGTTGCATTGAGTGAAGCATGCAAAGAAGCTATTTGGCTTGCTCGCCTAGTGAAAGATCTTAGATTGGAGCAGTGTACACCAGTTCTTCATTGTGACAGGCAAAGTACTATTGCCTTGGCTAACAATCTAGTGTTTCATTCCACAAAGAAACACATTGATGTGCGCTATCACTTCAGTCTTGAATGCCTGGCAAACAAGAGCCTTGATTTAGTGAAGATTCCTACGTCAGAGAACACAGCGGATGCACTCACTAAGAGTCTCTCCAACCATCAATTTCAACACTGTCGTAAGTTGATGGGCATTGTGTGAAGAGTGGTGCTCTTCCATTTTTATAGTCTCCCACATTGGCCATCAAGTGGGAGAATGTTATGTTTAATGGCCATGTGGCCGACCGCCCATCACTAAATGCCACTAACCCTAAGTGTACAGCTATACACTTGTGTGAGCCACTAACACTAAGTACAATGTGTATTGTGCCTTAGTGCATAAGATAAGAGAAGAAAGAAAGGGGGCATACAGTACGTTGGATCTCCCCCTTCAACCTGTGTGTGGCTATGGTGGTGTGTGTGTGAGTGTGTGTGTGCGTATTCTTCTTCCGTTGTGCTCCCAGCTCCTCTCTCTCTCTCTCTCTCTCTCTCTCTCTCTCTCTCTCTCTCTCTCTATACACAAGTCTCATTAGCTATGACTTCTCAAGTTTATACATAATTAACTATGCAAGGTACTGTTTCTTAATGCTTACATATCTTCTTTCCAACCGGATTCTTGCTTAATCCCCCCATATCCTATCACCCGTGAGGTGTTTAGGGCCTTGGGATTGAGTTCAACAAGGTGTTTTAAATGAAGATTGTAATCGCAAACTTTACCAAATCTTACAGCTTCTATCTCTTCAATTTGTGCAATTAAAAGTGCAATTACTCAGTTGTATTCAGTAGGTCTTATGAAGAAGAAGAATTTATTTATACAAAGTCCTTTTGGAGGGGTGGTCGGCTCCAAAAAGTCCAACCCTCAACTGGTGTTGAATTCTTCTCTCTCTCTCTCTCTCTCTCTCTCTCTCTCTCTCTCTCTCTCTCTCGTAGTTTGATACATGTTTGTGATGTGTGATTAAATATAAGTTAATGCATGCTCTGCAATTGTCATGCTCAAATATGCTCAATGTTACACAATTGATTGATTACTCTAGTTAATCTATAATTTTTGTTGCACCTTAATTACAATTCTCTAACAAAAAGACATTTCAAGAATTTTTCTCTATGTGCTCGACAAATTTGTGGGATTTCTCCCTTATAGATCACCATCATCGGACCTCATCAAAAGCCATAGAAATCATTGTCAACGTGGTTATTTAGGCTCCATTGACAAATTTGCCTTCATGCACGTTGTTTGAAACCAACTGTATCAACCACCAAGCTTTCATTAACCCTGCGCACTATCATTGTTGAGGTTTTCTCGCGGCCACTTGCTTTTAGCCATGCATCCACACCTTTTTTTAAGGTTGTGTTCATAAACATGCACCCAAACATGAGCCAAAGGAGCGCAAAGAGGACATGGCAAAACTAGATTGGCTTATAAAAGTATAATTCATTTTTGGACCCGCCGTCACTATGCGTGGCCTCGATCCCCGAACACAGTAGCATTCCATGTACTTTTCAGCAACAATGCAGGGAAGCGTTGAGCACATGACATCGAAAGCTTGCAGCCATCCAATCTAGCCACTCAAACCGTCACGGTGGTGTTCTTGAAGTGGCAGTAGTAGCAGTGTGAATTGGAGAGATTGTAGAGGGAGCTCGACTCATGACATTCTATGAGTAATTTGAACGTGCCCTAAAGGTGGGCAATAAAGTTGGCTTCCCACAACCTTTAACCATTTTGCTGCCCATTTTCAACCATTTTTAAATATATATATTAAAAAAAGGAAAAAGAAAAGAAAAGAAAAACGCACTATCATGGATCATCTTCCACAGCCACTAACAATTGCAAAACAACTCACAATTTTACAACAATCACTTGCATATGAGCGCATGCGAAGACAAGAACTGGAAGATAAGTTATTGCACATTGATTTTGACGGCACCAAAGATGCTAACACTTTTCTAGCATGGGCTAGTCAATTAGATGACTACTTCATGACAAAGAATTTCTTGAATGTAACATGGTCAAATGTGTATTAAATCACCTCACTAGTAGCATTGCAATATGGTGGAATGCCACCAAACAGCACGGTAGATGACCACATACCTGGCATGCATTTAAAAAGTTATTTCTACCCCACTTCTTACTCACACAATATAAAGCCAAAGCAATCCACTAGTGGGATTCAACTCGTTAAGGTAGAAATGAAATGTGCAGGCCTACACTAATTGTTTCTGGAACTATCTCATTCAATTGCAAGCCATTGAACATGTTAGCCACTGGAAACTAAAACGTAAGTACATATCAAGGTTAGCACTACAAATTGGGGCTGAGGTAGATATGTTGAGCCAAATTCATTGTCAAGATCTATTAACTTGGCTCTTAATGCGAAAAAGAAGAAAGGTGGATATCAATCCCACACTCATCAACCTACTAACAATAGCCGTCAGAAGAGAGTTTATTTCTCTCCTAAATTTGACAAGAACGAGAATCAAAGCTGGACCTTCTTCAAGAGATGCAAATTTGAAAATTTTGCTACATCTTCTTAACCCCATGAAAACAACAATAGCAACAACAACATGTAGCAAAGGGACAAACAAAATCTTTCAACCAATCAACGTTTTGCTCAACCATCCAACAGTAACAAAATGTGAAACACTTCAAATGTTTTCAGTTTGGTCTCTATGCAGATAAGTGCCCAAACAACACGGCTACAACAATGGTCATTCCAATGGCCAAACCAATGGAGTCACACTTAACCCTAACCAAAGAACCTTCAACAACAACCATCCAAATAGTGTTGCAACAGTTAACCTCATCGAAGATGCTTTCTCTGACGACAATGAAGTTGAAGCCAATCACGACGACGGATATGATCTTGAATATGATGCCAATGACAATTCTTCTTCAAGTATTCCTATATAACCACACACTTACTTAAAGTAAAGAGCACAATTAAGGGTGAAGATAGCACAATTCTCTTAAATGATGGCATTAGTCATGATTTCATTTTTGCACGATTGGAACAACAACTCTCTCTCTTTGTAAATTCTCTTCACCCCACATACTATTTTTAATAATCAACATTTCAATTGTAAGACCCAAGTCACAGTTGAAGTTTAAATTGGTGAATTTTCACATACACGTACATTTTTAGTGGCACCATTGTATAGTATTGATATAATTTTGGGAATGCTTTTTCAACATGAGTTTAGACCACCAATTAACCACAAAAACATGCATTTTGACTCTATCCCATGAAAACAAAACCTTCTCCGTCCAAGAAACACTCGCAAATTAAAATTTTCCACTTCTTTCTCACACTCAAGCCAAACAAGCCATTAGAAAGCAAGGGAAAACATACGTAGTGCTTGTAAACCAACTCTCTGCTAAAACTAAAACTCCACATCACTCTTCACACGATGACTTTCTCTCACAGTTTAAGGATTATTTCATGCATGATTTGCCTCTTGGGATTCCATCTTCATGCCCTAAAGACCATAAAATTGATATTATCCTAGGTAGCGAACCTCCTTGTAGAGCACGTTATTGTGTAAACCTAACTGCACACAAG
This sequence comes from Adiantum capillus-veneris, assembly GCF_014529385.1. Lineage (NCBI taxonomy): Eukaryota > Viridiplantae > Streptophyta > Polypodiopsida > Polypodiales > Pteridaceae > Adiantum > Adiantum capillus-veneris. The sequence continues at coordinate 138,627,402 of NC_140941.1, forward strand.
GAGATACAAAACCAAATCATCGACTTACTTGACCGAGGCTTATACGACCTAGTAGTTCACCATTAGGGGGTCCATTACTTGTTAATAAGAGTAATGGAACCTTTCGTATGTGTATTGACTATAGGGCTTTAAATAAGATCACCATTAAGAATAGGTTTTCTATTCCTAAAGTTGATGATCTATTAGATAAACTAAAAGTGCAAACATTTTTAGTATAGTTGACCTTAAAGTGAGGCACCACCATGTCAAAAGGTTTTGGGGAATTGTTTAAAAACTACATTCAGGACACAAAATGGGCATTATGAATTCCTTTTTGTCATGCTGTTTGGGCTGACAAATGCACCAACGTAACAATACCTTGAAATGCAATGGTTGTCTTTGCTCGCCTCCACCACCACCATGGGCTTTGATACCAGCTGTCGGGAATGGCAATGGCCTCCCTTACAGACATGGGTTTGACACATTAAGAAGGAACAAGAGATAAGACTAGTGTGTACGAAAGAAGAGAGATCTCATTTAGGGTTTGGGCCTTTTGAAGAAAACACGAAGAGTTTACATGTGATGGCCGCCCAAGTTGGGTTGATCCCTAATACTGTTCTCCACATAAGTTGTGGATGTGCATATATTCCTGAGGATGATGGGATTTTTTTGTCAAAGTATCTTGTAAGGTACTTTCAGAACTATCCACAAACCAAGTGAATGAAAACCGCATTCCTTCTTGAATGACCATAAAACAAAATTAGACATAACTAGTCCCATTTCAATCCAAACTTGATCAAAGTTCACCAATAGAGTTAGACTCGCTCTAGGGACAAGTGTACAAAGTGAAAGTAAAAATTAGCTTGGGATATGTGGATTGCAATCCATCATTTTTGGCAAAGTTCACTTTTGATGTTATGATTTGGATCAGGTTGATGAGTAGATCCGCGAAGAAGGGCACATAGCAAAGGATTGTCTAGCATCGAAGACTTGCAGCATTTGCGGGAAGAAGGGTCGCCTTCCTTCCAAGTGTTTCTAAAGGGACAGAGGCAGGACCAACAAAAATCCAAGGCCCAAAGTGCATTTGGCAGAAGAAGACAAAGATGAAGATGAAGAAGAAGGTGGCAATAGCTTTCTAGTCTACGATGACATTCTCTAGCATTTTTGTTTTGCCTTTCCCCTTCAGTTGTATTTATTTGGAGATAGCTTGTACTAGCTTGGTCTCAATTTTATACATCTGTTTGAAGGGAGGTGTTGAGTGTCTCTTGGATTAGAGATAGTTTGTCTCCTATATTGGAGATGTTCTTTTTGCTCCTGGATTGGAGTGTGCTAGAGATGTCAGTTTCTTCCTAGTACAAACCTCAAGGGGAGGATTGTAAGGTGTGAGCTTTGTCCTGGAGTACTAGAGCATGAGTCAAGGAGAGGAAAGGTGGATTTATCCCACATGCACTGGTGCAAGGCTATAGAGCTACTTAAAGCTCATTTCATGAATGAATAAACACGTCTATTTTGCATTACATCTCTCTTTTTTATGGTGAGCTTATGATGGCTGAGCAACAATTCAAGGTCGTGTTTACGAGTCCAAGTTATTTGATCTTGGAACCTAATTTGCTTGAGTGATAATCTAGCCAACACACACTCACTTGTATGCACGATGTTTCTCTTTCATCCACCGTAGCTAAAATGATCCTTTCCCTTCAGAGCGGGCTAGAGGTACGCCTAAATGGCTGGTGCATACTTTGCGTGACAGTAAATTGGATGCACCTTTGTCTAGTCGTACTTGTTCTGGTTCTCACCATGCATCTTATGCATCAGATTTTTATGCTTTGGCTGTGTCTAGCTTACATGATGTTGAGGAACCTCTGTCTTTTGCACAAGATTCAAAAAATTGGATGGCTGCCATGCAATCAAAATATGATGCATGTATAAAGAATGACACATGGACTTTATGTGATTTGCCTCCTAGCAAAAAGGCAATTGGTACAAATTGGGTTTACAAGTTGAAACACAAGCCGGATGGTGAGATTGATCGCTATTAGGCTTGACTTGTTACAAAAGGTTCTTCACAACAAAAAGGCATAGATTATGAAGAGACTTTTACTCCCACTTGTCATATGACTACTGTGTGTTTTCTATGTGCATTGGCATCTCAATTTGGTTGGGATGTACACAGTTAGACATTGTTACTGGTTTCTTGAATGGTGACATATTTGAGGAAGTTTATGTAACGTAGCCTCACGGTTTTGTAAAAAAGGACAAGAGGATAAAGTGTGCAAATGTAAGAAAGCTTTGTATGGGTTGAAGCAGTCTCCTCGTGCTTGGTATGAGAAGGCTGACACTCATTTGGTCAAACGAGGACTTCCAGTTGTGAGGCTGTGTACATGGCAATATTCAAAGCACTTTCGCACCTAGAACTCTCACACTAATAAAGAAGAAAACAGAAAGGACTTTGTTCCATTCCTTAAAAGGATTGATGCATCTTTGGTTGCATCTCACAAGGAAAATTTGTCCATAGCTAAAGAGTACTTGACCAATTTTTTCTCTACTCTCCTTGACAGAAGTAATTCCAAAACACAAGATAGGGCCAAAGTGGCTCAAGTGAGAAGAAAGATTGTGACCTCTCAAATGGCACACTTTTTGGAACAACCATTATTAGAAAAGGAGATCAAAGAAGCGATTGGTAAAGTCAAGGCTGGCAAGTCTCCTAATGTGGATGGAACTCCTAATGAATTTTTTATGTTGTATGAATGTTTTTTTACCTCATACATTATGCTAGTCTAGCAAGAAGCTACTACGAAAAGAGATCTCCTTGATTGTATTAACACCTGTTTTTATAAAGTTGATACACAAAAGAGGGGAAAAAGAGGATTGAGGGAATTGGAGGCCCATAACATGTCTGACAACCACTACTTGTTACCTTCCTTAACCTACTTCTTGTCTTGTTGGAAGCCTTCAAAGCAGTAGATCAAACAAGCTATTACAATGGCACAAAGATTCCTGTGGGGAGGATCGGATGATGTTTATAAGGTCCCTAAGGTAGCTTGGAAAACCTGTTTCTTACCCAACTCAAGAGGAGGTATCGAGATTCTTAATATAGGACAATCGTCCACCAAGATGACAGCTAAGAGGACAAGAGATCTTTATAATTAGAAATACTGGGCTTGTCTACTTAGAAGAAATATTGCTAACTTTTTATTTCGGGGATATAAAGCTTGGACCAACCTGTCAAAAGTGAGACCTCTTCACTCTACCAGCTCCTATCATTCCAACTGGCTTCAATTTATCCAAAAGATTTTGGCAAGCCTAGTTTGAACTGAGAACTAGGTGGACAATCCCTAAAGAAATATGGGCAAATCCTAACTTTTTGATGCAGGACTCCATATGGTATGGGAAAGTACCTCGGCAATAAAGAAAGAAACCAAGCATAAAAGCCCATACATGCTTCAAGGTAGGGATCAAAACTTGGGGAGATTTCTTTCACATTGGCCTACCTATGTTAGCTAAAACCTCAATGGACAATCCCTAAAGAAATATGGGCAAATCCTAACTTTTTGATGCAGGACTCCATATGGTATGGGAAAGTACCTCGGCAATAAAGAAAGAAACCAAGCATAAAAGCCCATACATGCTTCAAGGTAGGGATCAAAACTTGGGGAGATTTCTTTCACATTGGCCTACCTATGTTAGCTAAAACCTCAATGCTGCCTATCTTGCTGAGGTTTTGTGTAAGTTTGAACAATTCAAATTGATGACAAAAAACCAGTATTGGGAAAACAAGAAGGAGGTTACACTAAAGACACTTACGAAGACAATGTCCATGAATTTCTCAAGGATTTCTTAATCCCAAGAAGAACTCAAAAGGAAGCTCAACCAAAAATGGAGAGTTCAATGGAGTTGCAAGCAATGGATTTACACATTCAAATGTATATGGGCTTTTCCTATCCCAGCAAAGCATAGCTCTCATTGTTTGGTTGATTATTCACAAGGAGGTCTTGATAGCTGATAGGGCAAAGAAAATGAACATTGGTCAAGGCAAATGCCCCAAGTGTCAAAGAATTGAATACTTGGAGCATCTAATTTTTGGTTGTCCCAAGGTATCCAAACTTCTGGCTTGCCTTAAGCAAGGTTGCCGAACAGTTCATCCACTCCATTTCTCTATCAAAGAGATTCTATTGGGAGAATGTAAATACTTGGATATTCCATTGTGGAACATGTGGAGAAGCACTTATCTTTGGCATTGCTGGTGTTAGAGAAATGATGCTTTGTACAGGAGTCGTAGCTAGTTTTATCATTCTACCTTTTGTACAGTTAGTGTAAAGGATGCCTTAGAATCCTCTCTACATTCTGTTCAAAAACATTTCAAATGGCAAGTCTGGCGCAAAAAAATGATAAGTATGTACTCCAAGGAAAGACCTCATGTCAGCAAATATTTTGAAAGTCTAATGTTTGTGTAGGGATGACATCTTCCCCCTCCTTTGAGGGGAAAGTCTCATGTCAAAAGATATTATGAATGTTTAATGTTTGTGTGGGGATATCTTTCCCCTCCTTTGAGGTCCTTTGTAACATTTATTTTTCCTTCTTTTTAATACATTCCGAGAGAGAGAGAGAGAGAGAGAGAGAGAGAGAGAGAGAGAGAGAGAGGTCACCCTTGAGTTCTCTCTTTGTTACAGGCTCAATGAGTTGAGCGCATGTGCGAAGAGATGGAGAAGTATATATATATATATATATATATATATATATATATATATATATATATATATATATATATATATATATATAAAGAGAGAGAGAGAGAGAGAGAGAGCACACTGTTGGGGTATAGGCGCCTGTGCCTTGCCCGGCCGCCCAGAGTCTGGGCGCCCACTGACTTGTATACCTTATACATAGCATAAGTGTATAGGGGGCTGCTCACTCTTTGGAGTCTCCCCACCCATATCTGTGTGTCGTGTGTCTCCTTCTCTCTCTCACTCTCTGCCTGTGGTGCTCCCCGATCCCCTTCAATTGGTATCAGAGCTTTGGCTTCGCGACAGATGGAGTGCTACAGAGAAATGAGCTTTCGGCTATGGTGAGCTCGCTTTCGGTGGAAGCTTGAGATCGGTGAGCAAACACCAGATCTGTGCTCATGGAAGCTTGAGGGGAATTCCCAAGCTTGAGGGAAGAGTGTATTGCAAGTGTGTATGGTTATTTGTAGCCATACTTGCAGGAAGAATGCAGGTTTTCATTTCCGCAGGTCATTTTTCGGGCCCCAAAAACAATGTTTTTTGCATAACTTTTGCATACGGAATGCGATTTATGCAAGGTTAAGGTGTAACCTAGGGTTTTGGCACGCTCCGGACGCAATGGTGATGTCCATTTGAGCTGATTTTGACCTCTGAAATTTCTGCAGCAGCAGCAAGTTTTTGCTGCGTTTTTCGGCCGAAAACAGTGTTTTTGGCATATTTTGCACACTCGGATTCGGATACATGTGATCCAGGAGTCTACCTTGGGGTTTTGGCACGCTCCGGACGCGCTCGTCATATCAGAATTTTAAAATTCTGAACGCTGAATTTTCTGCAGCAGCAGCAGTTGTTTATTGTGTGTCGAGGATTCCACACATGGTTTGCTCTCAGATGTGAGAGTGATATTTGCTGCAAGTTTCCTCACAGGTGGGAGGATACGATGTATGCCTTATGTGGTTTGATGCTCAGGGAGACTAATGTGATTGCATTTTGAGCTCGGCAATGTATGCCTCGAGCATGTTTTTTGGCAGTCACAGGTAGAGCAGATATTTGTGTACTAGATTTGCAGGTGTTTGAAATGATGTATGCAAAGTATGGAGATTGGTGCATGCATTTGGAGTGTGATTTGACGCGCTTTGATTGCTTATGGTTTTGAGCGTGCAGTCAGTTTGGTTACTGGTTTTGTGGTCGTTTTACTGACGAAACTCTGGCGAAATTTTCCCAGGAGTTTTATGTGCATCATTCATGCGATCTAGGTAGAGATTGCGGGTTGCACTCAGCATTTGTGTGCGGTGTTCTCTGCAGGTGGAAGATTTGTGCGTGTGTATGCATCGATACCGCACAGTGTGGGCTTGGTGATTAGCTCACGGGTTTGACAGGCGTACAGTTATCTTGGCACACTCACAGGAGTGAGTATTGTGATGTATGCTTGTGTGGCTACGAGCTAGGTAGTCGGATTCGAGCACTAATGGCTTGAGGTTTTTTCAGCAGGTTTCAGCTACAGGTTTACAAGTTTACAGGCAGGTTTGAGAGCTTATTTGGGCGCTGAATTTTCAGCCATTGTTTCCTCTTTGCAGGTGTCCATGTATGACTCAGTTGTAGGCTGATCTGGGACACGTTTGTGACTTGTTTATGCAGTTGTTTAAGAGCTGAATTTTGGGGCTGTTTTGGGGCTGATTTGTAGCCATATCTTACAGCCATATTTGCAGACTTTTGTTGATGTGATTCAAGCCAGTTTAGGGCTGATTTGGTTGACATTTGCTACTCATTGTTGGTTGCTCTTTTGCGAGCATTATGGCTGATTTTTCATTTGACTTCCAGCGTTATGGTCTGACACAGTTTGATGGTGTAGATTTTGTTGCTTGGAAGGAGCATATGCTTGTTGCATTGGCAGATTTGGGGCAGGATAAACCCTTGCTTGGTTTATCGGCGAAGCCCAAGTCTATGCGTGATGATGATTGGCAGGATCTTGATGAGTTAGCCATGTCTACAATTCATTTGCATCTGATTGAGTCTGTTTACTGGCAGGTCTCGAGGGAGACTACAACTCATGCTTTATGGTAGAGTTTACATGCTATGTACACGACATCCATGTCTACAGGGGAGTCTAGTCCCACTTCTATGTCCATGGGAGAGATTGGTCCCACACGCAAGTCTCGACGGCATAGAGACTTGACATGTTGGCATTGTGGACATAGAGGGCACATTAGGCGTCGATGTTTCAGGCGTTTGAGACAACGGAGGCGAAAGATGCGTGATGCAGATTTGGGCATGACAAATGCTAGTGAGATCAGTACGGTGGTTACTGAGTATGCTTGTGATGGCGATGTCACATTTACATCTAGCTTGTCTTCAGACGATCTTATGTCTACGGATTGCATATCGGATTGCACATTGTCTTCACATTGGTTACTAGATTCAGATGCTACTTTCCATGTCACGTCGCATCGTGAGTGGTTTAGCACGTTTTCTAGTGGGAGACTTGGTTGTGTGCACATGGCTGATGGTGCTATGTATGACATTGAGGGTACAGGAGACGTATGTTTGTCCTTGCCCAGTGGTATGAGATTTACCCTGCGTCATGTGCGTTATGTGCCAGATCTGAGACGGGATTTGATCTCAGTCAGACAGTTACGGGATAGTGGATGTCAGATTTTGCTACGAGAGCGAGATTTTGTGACGTATTTGGGTTCGCTAGTGATTGCGAGAGGTGCCAGGAGTGCTACAGGTTACCCATTGCATGTGGATCACGCGAGAGACGGTGTTGTCTCTGTGATCACGCAGCCAGGTAGAGAGCGAGAGAGCAGGCGAGTCTCTTTTGCTTGTGGGTTGCAGGATGCTTTGCATGGAGTGCAGAGTAGTGAGCTCGTTGTGCACACAGTTGGGGCACGACTTGAGCAGTCACACAGAGAGGTGACAGAGTCAGACATGCATGCTTTGCTAGTGACTGAGCAAAGCAGAGAGTCAGTTGTGCGAGATACTTCTATGCAGGATAGACAGGTAGAGCGGTCTTGCTCTAGTGAGTCACGACAGGAGGACGTTGTGCAAGAGTCTATGCATACGGAGTTAGAGCATGAGAGCTCTAGTGAGTCACAGCAGATTGAGTGGTCATGTTTGTAGTGGATGATTGCAGAGGAGGCTGAGATGTCATCGATTATGCAGTCATTCCTTTCTATGCTCGACAGTGAGCATGGGGATATAGTTGTGCAGGATATGTCTTCCAGCAGACACCTAGAGCAGCTGGTTTGCTCTGAGGTTGCATGACAGGTTGATGCGTCTTTTGCGGACAGTCAGGAGATGCATGTGGCTGACACGCCTTGTCAGTCAGAGATGCCTATTGCCAGGGATATATATGTTGATGCATGCTCCGTAGAGCTAGCAGGGCCCGCTAGCATTGCATCGGCATTCGGTGGTCTCATGTATGAGATGCTGATCTTGAGACCGGATATCGCAGCTACAGTGGGAGCATATGTAGTTGGGGTTGTCAGTCGTTTGTTGACTGATGATGGCATAGTGCACGAGGGAGATATGCAGGTATTGCGTACATACTTGCAGTACGTGTGCGGTACGTCTGGTGGTGTATGGACTTACACGGGAGCAGGACAGCCGGATGCACACGATCACAGCCAGCCAGTGGGCATCGGTTGAGAGCAGTTTTCTCTCACCTTTTGTAGTCTTTAGACTAGGTTCCCTTGCTTAAAGGCACAGTCGCCTTTAAGTGGGAGGTTGTTGGGGTATAGGCGCCTGTGCCTTGCCCGGCCGCCCAGAGTCTGGGCGCCCACTGACTTGTATACCTTATACATAGCATAAGTGTATAGGGAGTTGCTCACTCTTTGAGTCTCCCCACCCACATCGTGTGTGTCTCCTTCTCTCTCTCTCTCTCTCACTCTCTGTCTGTGGTGCTCCCCGATCCCCTTCACACACCGCCCTGCACCTGCCCTACTCCCTTGGCGCACGTGGCTCTTCTCTCTCGCTTCCCTTGTTGCCACCTCCATTTCGAGCATCATCTGGAGATTCTGCCTTTGAACAACTTTTGTAGAAACTAGCTTGCACGACCTGCCTACCGGCGGGTCTTGCTCGCTCTTATTATGACACAAATTAATTTAATGACACACATGCCAGAACTTTGAGTGGCTCTCTCTTTGGATGGGTGTTTTCACACAAACACACACACAGTCTTGTATCCAGTTCTCATGGGTGGTCCTCTCTCTCTCTCTCTCTCTCTCTCTCTCTCTCTCTCTCTCTCTCTCTCTCTCTCTCTCTCTCTCTCCATCTCCATATCAGTCTAGCTCTCCGGTTTCTCTCTCATCGTTAGAGTCTCTCTCTCTCTCTCTCTCTCTCTCTCTCTCTCTCTCTCTCTCTCTCTCTCTCTCTCCAGTGTTAAATCACTCGTGCACCTATGTACTCTCTTCAGTTAACATTGCCGAGCAAGACGACGTGTCACGTCGCGTTCAGTGGTGCTCACTGTGTGCGCGTGTGTGTGTCGTGCTCGTTGTTTGGTCGGGCCGACTCAGAGCACACTCGTCGGTTCTATTGATATCACTTCACTCAGGCAAGTATGGCCAGATGAAACCATTTTCAACCACGTGACCCCTTGAATTCCTCTTTTATATATAGTATAGATGACCATCTCTCTCTCTGTCTCTGTCTCTCTCTCTCTCTCTCTCTCTCTCTCTCTCTCTCTCTCTCTCTCTCTCTCTCTCTCTCTCTCTCTCTCTCTCTCTCTATGCACTATCCACCTAGGTCGTCGGGGTTGCAGGGAATATAGCTGGCTGAGGGCAAGGGGAAAAGGAGAATTTCCGGCCCAAAATAGAGAAAAAAGTGTGAAACTCCAAAAAAAAGCATAATTTTCTACAATTTCCTCTTGACAAAATCAAGGAAATGAATTTTGTATGTGTGGAAAAATGAATTTTCTCAAACATAGGGAGTAGGGAGTATGGTCTTGCTCGCTCTTACCACCGATACATGTATATGTGTGTGTGACGAATGTGGCAATTTGCCGACATGCGTCATTGTAGATAACTTTTTTGGGTATCCGCCATGTTGTCGGTATGCAAGCAAAAGTGGTTGCTTCTCTGAGGAATAGGGGAAACCCCATGCTTGCCACCCATGCCTCCATTCCGTGAACCTCCCCAAGTTGTGGATATCCCTGCAATAGGTGCATTTCAAGAGATGACATCCCCAACATGAAGCTCCTCAAACCCTTTGTGTGCTTTATGAAATGCATCACATGGCATACATGACGACCAAGGCACCCACAAAGCGACAAAAAATCTCCCTCCCTAACCTTGTTGGGCATATCCTGCAAGCAATGCACTCCATGAGAACATTGCATCTCGAGACACACCCTCAATTTGCATCCGCCGAAAATAGCCCAAGGTGTGGATGAGACGCCCTCGATTTGCATCCACTGAAAACAACCCAAAGCTCGTTGTCCCCTCGATCCGAGGTTCAATCCCTCATCTTGAGCGTTTGGCAGCTAGTGGCGATTGGACTCCCTTCTAATAAGGCATATGAAGGATTGCTGCCTACAATTGTACCACTTTGAAATTAAAAAATTCTTGGAAGAGGAAAAGGAGAAAACCTCCTTAGATTTTGGGAAAAATAGTGTAAAATTAGTAAAAATTTACTCTATTGTTCAATATTTCCTCTTGGAAATCCATAAATAGGAGTTGTGTATGGTTGTGAAAATGATTTTTTTTGAACACTGCTACTCACCACTTTACCTTTTGCCTCCTGCCTTCATCCTCCCATTTCTATGCTATGTACTGGCCATCCCTACGCCAGTAAGTACTTCTGCCTCCTTTTTTAATCCTCCCCTTTCTAAGTTGCCCATTGCCGAACCCTGTGCCTAGTGCACGATCAAGGTTTTGAGCCTTTGTACATTCGCTACATGATTAAACCCATGTATGCCCGCGTACATGTTGCCTCTCTCTCTCTCTCTCTCTCTCTCTCTCTCTCTCTCTCACACACACACACACACACACACACACACACACACACACACACACACACACAAACACATCACCTGTGCCTATTCGGCCTCAAATTTCAATGCCTGTCTAGACACGGAAAAAATCGCCAACAAAGAAGTCATATAGATATTTAAGGTCTCTTGGGATAGTTTCCTATGACGTTAAAATTCTCTTCTTCTTCTTCCGTCTCTTTCTCTTTCTCTCTCTCTCTCTCTCTCTCTCTCTCTCTCTCTCTCACTAAAAGAGAGAGAACTTAGAAGACTTTTCGAATTAGTCTCCAAAAGACTAATTCTTTTAATTTTTGCGTTAAAAGGTTAAAGGGATTAAAGAGAGAATAAGAGAGATTTTTTCCTACGATAATGAGCCCGCAAGTTGTGCGTCTTGCTGTGTGCGCGTGCCTGGCTAGGCTCAAGACCAAAGGTTGAGCACGTAGGCCAGCACGTTGAGTGAGGCAGAAGTCGCCAAGGCAACAGGGCAAGAGCGGAAGATACATCGTCTCTCTCTCTCTCTCTCTCTCTCTCTCTCTCTCTCTCTCTCTCTCTCTCTCTCTCTCTCTGTGATGCGGTTGAGGGAGCGCCACTATGGACATTGGACGGGCAATGCAAAAAGGGGGGGGGGTGCAGGGCGTGCTATGGTGGCACGTTCTCAAGGAGGGAGGTGGGGGTCCGGGGGATACTGTGGCAAACCCACACAAAGCAGGACACATTCTCTCTCTCTTTTTGAACGCAGCAAAGGCCGCTGTGTGTTAGACAACTGGACACTGTGACAGTCGTCGGCTCAGATTCACAAAGAGAGAGAGAGAGAGAGAGAGAGAGAGAGAGAGAGAGAGAGAGAGAGAGAGAGAGAGAGAGAGAGCTTCTTTGCCAGTCTGTGCACTGTTTTGCCTCGTTGCAAGGCACACACGCCAGATGTAGAAGCTAGTACCCTCATTGGATGCCCACTCACCAGATGCATGTTCATTTGCCGGCTGGGTCCTTTGCTTCTTTTGCCACGTGGTGGGCCGAAACCCTTGATGTCTGTCCTACTGATGCGTGGCAAGGAGAATCTCTCTCTCTCTCTCTCGATTGCCTGGCCAGAGGTTGCAAAGGATGATACGTGTGCATCGGAATCACATTCTGCTTAATGTATAGATATAGATATAGATGACCATGCTTAATGTATAGATATAGATATAGATGACCAGAAAGAGTCCTAGGCCAAAAATGTTAAATTTTGACACGCGTAGTCAATGTTCGGGATAAATCATTTTCCCAAACATACAAAATGCCTTTCCTTGATTATGTCAAGAGGAAAATCTAGAAAATTAGGTTACTTTTTTAGGTTTTTACACTATTTTTCTCTATTTTGGGGCGGAATTTCTCCTTTTCCCCTTGCGCTCAACCGGCATTTTGGAAATTGAAAACATTTTGGAAATTGGATATTAAGTTGAGACACATTTTTCCCTAACACTGCGCGGCGTAGTCTTAATGGAATTTCCATCGTGAATGAAGCCAACGCAGCGTTGAGTATCTCGTGACTTGCGAGTGCTGACCAGGTCAAGAAGCAGCGAAGCTCCTCTGTGGAAGAGAAAAACGATGACGATCAAGGCTGTTGCAGTGCTTTCTGGCAGCGAAGGTGTGGGTGGCACTGTGTATTTTTCCCAGGATGCCGATGGTAAGCTCCTTTATTCTTTTGGTAATGGTAGGTAGCTTTAGCAGCTCTCGCCTGCACGTACGTGCATGTGCTTCCATGCCCGTACGCACACCCACCCACCCGAATAAAGCTTTCCGATTTCTGTTATGTGGAACCTCACTCATTTTGCCCGTGCGAATTTGTCACCCGTTCATCATACTTTTGGGCGTAAGGTACAGTCAATCTGAGGGTAAGACATTGAGGCTCGGTTACAAGTACAACTTTGAGGGTAATGATTGGTACCTTGATTGTGGCGGCCTTGTCCAGATCTGAGTGAAGGGATGTAGAATTGTCCTACAATTCAAGCGACTTTTGACCCCGTGGGTGACAGTCAAGCCTTTTCAGCCGCTATCATTGACTGTGAACAAAGTTAAAGATGGTGATTCAGCAGCATTGCATTCTTTACACTGACCCAATTTATTGCTTTCAAAGGCAAACAAGGCACATTCTTTGCTGATGTAGGTGGATCATGGTGTGCAGAGAGCTTTCACTTGTCGTCTGTTATTCTTCATTGCTTATTTTGAGACTTGAGCAAAACTTTGTTAAACATGTCTATATAAAGAATATGTGGAACCTTGCAAGTCCCTCAATGATTATTATTTAGAAAAGGTACTTTTCCAAAAAATTCTTCTGCAACACATCTTCAAGTGCTGCAAAAAAATTAGAGTATGCAATCTTGGAATGTCTATTGGACTGTGATGGTTCTCATGTTATCAAAGAGTGCTCCCCATAAGAGACTATTCATCTCTTTATCTCAAGATAAGACGGCATTCCTGACACTCAAGTTCATGAGAAGTTGAGCCATATGATTCTTCATTTTTGCTTAATGTCCAAAATTTGGAACTCGAAATAAAGCCCATGCCATTTGTCTTTTAAATTTCGGGATGCATAGAATACTTTTTCTTCTGAACAAAGTATATTTGGGTTCCATACAAGGGGAAACCAAATGTATACTCTATGGTTTGGGTTCACGGTACGAAAACTTTGTACCATTTTAAAACCCATTGCATTATATAACATATCAGGACATTTTCAAAAGACATTGAGACATACAAGGTGTCTATATATATACCACACTTATTTGGACTCAAGAGATTAGGGAGTACATTACCATCTAGAACACACAATCAACATATGCCATAGAACATTAAACATTTGCGCTCTATAAATATCAGGGATCAGGGATTTTTAAGCCCTTATCTCTCTCAAGGCCCAGAACCTCTTGCATGTAGAAAGTGTCCCCTAATGGCTACTCGAGAGCCCGAGTATTATGCAAACATTTACGCCCAGTACGATCTGATCCATATGCACGGATCCTGTAAGGTATGGATGTATTGCACGATACGATTTGTACGTATATAAGGATCCGCTGTCATTCGTTGTGTCCATTGTACTTTCAGCGTCTTTTCGTTGTATTCCATTGTACCCTTCTTCGCAAGCTTATAGAATCGAGCTCTATAAACCACGAAGGTTACGCGTTGTGTAATCTACACTCCAAACACTTCAACACTCCAACAAAAAAATACTCTTAAAGAATTTTTGTGAATTGGAATTTGGTGTAGTATAACTATTTAGTGGCCTTTCATGTTTTATGGCGTTAATACAGTATTGATGGCTTTGCTACATTGGTTGCACAGGATCAACTAACGTCTCAGGGAAGCTCTGTGGGCTAAAACCTGGGAAACACGGTTTCCATGTCCATGCTCTTGGGGATACAACAAATGGATGTATGTCCACAGGTACAAATTACCGATTTTCTCAACACAGACTCAATATTTATATCTTTCTGTCGTCGTTTTCCTTGCTGTGTGTGTGTTAGTGTGTATGTGCATGTGTGGTTTTCCCCTTGGTGCTGAATGTGTGGCTTAGATGCGTGTGTGGGTGTGTGCATGCGCGCGTTTTTGTATACAGGCCGGTATGGTCAGGTGCAGGTTTGATGCTATGATTGAAACTACATTTGATTGACAGTTCTGTGGATGTTGAAATGTCTTTTTGCAGTTGTTCAGATGATCTGTATATTTTTGATCAGGTGGGCACTTCAACCCGAAGGGCATGGAGCATGGAGCCCCTGAGGATGGAGTTAGACATGCTGGAGATCTTGGCAATGTGACTATTGGGGATGACGGTACGTGTAGGATGCCTGTACTAATCTCTCACATTTTTTTGAAAATTTTCATCCTTCTCTTCCCTTATTTGCTATATGCGTATCAGTGTAGTTAATCCATCTAAAGGCCTATACTTCAAGGTTGGAAGCTGTAATTATTTATTTTCCTTGAATGCAATGAAGGCACCTTTTGGAGGTGATTTTGACCGGATGATGACTAACGCCTCACTGGAAATACCCACACTTTGATGGCACTGGCTGAGTGGAGCAACTTCTGTGTCTAAATTTTTCCTTTGAAATCGCTGAACAATCGCACAATTATGAGGGAAAGATCTACCAAGGGGTCTTTCAAGATTATAAGGTGCAATTATCTTACTTGAATGAGACCAAGGCTATCTTGTTTGAATGATACGAAGGCTCCATTGTGGATAATTTCTATCAGATGGTGACTAAGCTTGCATTTTATGTTGAGACGAAAACTGATTGTACTGGCTGAGTGGAGCAGGTGCTTTGCCCCACCTTATTTTTGCCTTACAAATCGTTGAACAATGTGCACAATAGGTTACTACATTATCACACACTGCTTGCAATAGTCTTATGAGAAGCTCTGCCAAGTGGTCTTTTATCTTCTTGTCTGACGAGAGGGTGAAAATATATCTAACTGCATTTTCATTTGTCGAGAAGTAATTGTTCAAATGTTGCAAGTTGCAAGATTCTCGTTGGAATTTCAGCACATACAGGAGCCGATACACCATCTTAACCTTTGCTTTGTGACTCTTGAGCCATGACAGAAGTTCTTTTTGCGCACCCTTGTCTGATTATATGCCTATAAGTGTGCGTGTGTCGTACATGTGCATGGGATGTGTGTATGGTAGCATATATCGATACACCCACTATCGATCATGAGGACCCTAGTGAGATGCCACAGTATTTAGTCAATACTGTGCATATTGAATGTATGTAATCGAGGGCGATTACAATTCTTTCAAGAAGGGGTATGTCACAAACTCATGACATGGTCGAGGGACGTAAACCCCAATAAAGAGAAAGATAAGAAGTTTACCAACTTACAACTTATGGTGGAGAGGCTAAAGGGGTTAGGGTTTAAACCCTAACTCCTTTGAACTTGGAGAACGTGGCCGAGGGGCCTAAAGCCTTACAAAAGGAAGCAAAGGACCCAAATCTGCGTAGAGATGATGACGCAACACTGTTGTACGGACGTTGTGCGTTTGGGTTATCCCTTTTGGGAGACCCAATGCTTTTGGGGACAAGGCTTTTCATGTATGCTTTTGGCCAAGGGCCTTTAAATAAGTTGCCAAGGCCTCTTCTCTTGGTAGATTGGCTTAGGAGCATTGAGAGAGGACCCTCGAACATTGTATCTTGTGAAGCATAATAATAAAGAAATACGGAGAAGGGGCGCCAGTCTTTGAGGCCAATGAATCTGGGCACAGAACTCTGCTGTGCTTGTTCTCTCCTCCTCTCTCAGTGCTTAGGAGCACTGAGAGGAGGACCGTCGAACATTGTACCTTGTGAAGCATAATAATAAAGAAATACTGAGAAGGGGCGCCAGTCTTTGAGGCCAATGAATCTGGCCGCAGAACTCTGCCGTGCTTGCTCTCTCTCTCTCTCTCTCTCTCTCTCTCTCTCTCTCTCTCTCTCTCTCTCTCTCTCTCTCTCTCTCTCTCTTCCCCACGTGTAAGAAGACGCATCCCTCGCCAGCCGCCCACAAAGCCTCCTTCATGCGGACATGGAAGACGATCTCAGCAATAGAGAAGAAAATGAGGGAATGGAGAAATGAAGTGGAAGATTGGAGGAAGGAGAGGAGCACCATTCTAAAGATGGACTGAAGAAAGAGATGGCATGCACAGAAGGATCGCTTTGCTCGGGCCATCCAAGATTCCATCATCCGAAATCTACAAGGGGAGCTTCTTGAAGCCAAAAGTGGGTGACTTGAAGAAGGGGAATTTCAGCCTTCCATGATGGAGGAGTTGAACACAATCAAAGAACAAGTGCGGGTCATCAAGGAGAAGGAAGAAAAGAAGTCATCTTGGGTCGAGGTCATCACCAAGACAAAAAAAAAAAGTGGAGGCGGTCGAGAAGTGGATCAAGAACGCCAAAAAAGGGAAAGGTAAAGAGGCTTCTTCTACACCTACCATCATTAATATGACCCTTGAAGAAGAGCAAAGTAGGCGGCTACGTGCCTTACATGTGAGGGTCACCGGTCTCAAGGATGTCAACAATGTTGAAAAAGAAGTCACTGTCACAAACCAATGACGTGGCAGCCTGGATACACACACACATACACCCCGGTTGGCAGGCCCATGACTTGCGGAGACAGGCTGACATGGCAGATTCCGTGAAATGCTGTGGGCTGGTGACGTGGCATGCCGTACGGACTTACTTGATTTGCGTTGCAAAAAGCGGGCAGCTGTATAGAGATTTTGCTTTGGCACTGAGATTGGTTGAATTGGTAGCTTTTGGTTACAGTTGCTCTATGTTTAAAGAGCTTTTAAAAGACTGCGTTTGGGGCTCTGCTTTTGGGCATCCCTTGTAACAAATAAATAGGTGGGCAGGGCCCTCACTCAGAGCAGCCGGACGTAGAGTTTGGGAGTGAGAACCCTCCCACTCTCTTTTACTTTGAACATAGATTAATACAAAAAGAAATACCGAAAGGGGCGCTAGTCTTTGGGGCCAACATCTCTAGGCACGGAACTCTGTCGGGTTGTGTCGAATCAATTGTGAATTGTGAATTGTTTTGAAGTGAATCTCTGTTGTGTCGCGGTAGAATCTTGACTTGGAGTGTCCAAGTTTGTCACAGTGGTATCAGAGCAAGACCGATTTCTCTTCTATTGGGAAATTCTATCCTTTTCTCGCGGCACTTATGGATTCCAACAACGGACAGTCGACTTCCTCTGCATTTGGGGATGCGGGAAGAGATCACGAAGAAGATTCTCACATAGAGTACGGCCTGCCTCGGTCTACTCAGGCGGAGATTGAAGAGATGGAACGTCGACAATTGGTTACGATGCAACAAAGATGATGATCAATCTTGCGAAGGATCCAAAATTTGCAAATTTTTTGACTCAGACATCCGGTGTTGTTGGTTTTGAAGAAAGACGGATCTTGGAGAATGTGCATTTACTATAGAGCGCTCAACAAAATTACCATCAAGAACAAATTTCCGGATCGATGATATTCTTGACTGACTACAAGGGTCCTCTTGTTTCACTTGGACCAATTTGAAGAGGGGATATCATCAGATCCGAATCGTGCTGGGAGATGTCTATAAGACAGCTTTTCGGGCGACCTTCAGTTTATTCGAGTTTTTGGTGATGCCTTTTGGCCTTACCAATGTTTCAATGACCTTTAATCGAATGATGGACATGATGTTTAGAGAGTACAGATCTTTTGTGGGCACTTTCTTTGATGACATTATTGTCTTCTCCAAGGATGAGGCATAACATAGAGAACACCTGCTCTACAGGTCTTTCAAGCATTGCGGGATAACAAGTTGGTGATTTCAAAAGTTCACTGCCCGGGCGGGCAATGCTAAGATAATCTTCTATGACACTTCAAAGGAGATGCTTAGAGAGCTGGATGTAGGAGATTTGGGGCTTGATAGACATTCATAGGACAAAGAGCAGACAGAGTATGGGAGACATCTTACGGAGATGGCGATTATGCATGGTCTGACAATACTTAATGGCCTACAGCGTTTTCCTAGAGCGATTGGTTTCACATGCTTTCCACACAGGCATGGGGCCAACATAGTCGATATGTCATAGCTTCATCCCCTACATTCAGGATTTCACAGTTGGACCGAGGCCAATGGGTATAGCAGTGGATCATGCTCTCTTGACACTTTCCGTCTCCGTTCAAGTAAGTACAGTCCAAGTGTCAAGAGCGAGGGCACATACTTGCTATACATTTACACCAAAGACTTGACTCTGTTTATACAGAGGAGACCTGTGTCGTCTATGCATAGTAGCCAGGCCAAGACTCTCAATGGAGGGGATCACTACTTTACTGACTGAGACATTGCATGATGTTGTAGCAAAGGCATACCCAATACTCAGCCTGATCAAAGACGCTGTTCTGGAACCATGCCTCATAATAGTTGGTATGATGAGGAGTGTAGAGAGACAAGATCACAACTTCAGAGGGATCTTCTCCTAGGGGTCATCAAGCTCAGACAGTTTCGGATAGCCTTCAGGCGCCTTGTGCGACGGAAGAAGCGAGCATTCCTAGCTTAAAATGAGCGAGACTTATACCAACTGTCCTTGAGTGGAGACTTAGGAGAGGCATGGCGTTTCTTTCATGAGCACTCCCCTCCCCTAGTGATTACTTCTCTTGATGTGTGGGGTGAGCCATGCCCATCTAGTAGTACCTTCTTTACCACTGAGATGGTAAAGACGACCATTGACAAGATGAGGACCAGGAGGGCATATGATCATGATAGTCTAGTAGCAGAGTACTTTATACATGCTAGGGATATGCTCGCAGAGGTTCTTGTAGTTCTATTCAATCGTATCATGTGTGAGGGTCTACTTGAGACTGTCTACTATAGTCTATTGTGCCTATCTTCAAGGTAGGTGATCCTACGGAGCCTGGAAACTACCATACTATTATGATTGGACACGCATTGGCACGGTTGTATGCAGATGGGCAGAGTGTGGGCGTACGAGGAGTGGGACATGCCAGTTCTAGGGGAGGCTTCTCCACTCGTGACCATATTCTGACACTCATATGAGGAGGGTAGGGCACATGGAGACGGATTTATCGTAGCTTTGTAGATTTCCGCAAAGCATTTGACATGGTGCTGAGAGCCAGATTGATGCGCATACTACAGGAGATGGGAGTGCCCATTGAGTTGATTTGGGGGATCATGGCTCTATATAGATCAGTGGTGGGACACGTACGCACTCCAGCGGGGACATCTTATTTAGTTCACTCCACTATTGGAGTGAAACAAGGCTGTCCATTGTCTCCTACTCTATTTGGTATGTATATAGATGAGGTTTCTGATTACAATGACAGAGAGGGTGATAGAGGTGCCCAACTGGCAGGGACATGGGGTTTATATACTGACGGTGTTGTGCTGATCTCTGATTCACCAGAGGGTATGCAACGACATTTGGATGCATTACATAGCTTTGTGGAGGATAGTAGATTGTCTGTAAAGCTTGGTAAAACCAAGGTTATGGTGTTAAACACCACACTGCAGTGGATCATGAGATTAGCACCTACATTCACTTATGGTCAGGAGACTTTGGAGTACCCAGATGCACACACTTATCTTGGGGTAGTCTTCACTGGGCCAAAGTTTTAAAGAGAGGAGCAAAGGCTAGATTGACCAGAGCGTATGCGGCCTTGGGAGGATGTGTTCGCAGGTTCAATTCGAGGAACCCCGAACAAAGCTCTTGCTCTTTGATACCTTGGTAGCTTCAGCTATGCCCTATAGGTTTCAGGCTGGGGACCCTTTGTGGGTCAAGATGGGTGGAGAAGTATGGAGAGGCCCTTGGTATCTTTGATCGCTCCGCTGATTAAAGCCAAGGCCTCCGTGCCACACGAGATCATTAGAGCGGAGTTAGCAGCCCCTCCTATGGAGATAAGAGGCGCTAACCAGATCAGTCTCCTTTATGCACAGTTTATGGGATACTACCAGAGACAGATATGCCAGATTGGCCCTCGAGTCCCCAAACAATTAGCTTTACAGGGGGGATTGTCTCTTACACGGATGGAGACTACTAGGCTTATTCTCCAAGACTTGGCCAGTTGGACAAGAGGAGGACATGGATAGAGCCGACACAGGAGTTGGGCATGAAGATGGCTCTCTATAGAGAGCATCTTCTCCAACTCTCAGGGGATGGGTTTGTGATTCTACCCAGCTATATTGAATCACCCAGCTATATGGATACACATTTATCTCATTGGTTACAATGTGCCATTGGTTAGAGGAATACCAGCAACTAACAAGATGTGCCGCCCATGCCATACAGAGCCAGAGATGGAGATGCATTATATATCATAGTTACCCGGAACGGGAACGGGGAACGGGAACGGGAACGGGACGGTCCGGAATGGGACGGGAACGAGGAGGAGGAGGGGGGGCCGGAACGGGAACGGGGCTGGAACGGTCCACCTAAAGTAAGGATTGAATTACCTCCATTCAGCTCAGTCTCAAATAAACTCCTAAACAACCCCAAAACTGCCCCCAAATCTGCCCCCTAACCTGCCCTCAAACTGCACCAAATATGTTCCTCGAACAGCCCTCAATCTGCCACCAGAAGCCCACTTTTTTTCCCTCAAATGCCTACTTTTGCCCGTTCCGGCCCGTGTTTCGCCGTTCCGCCTCATGTTCGGCCCATTCTGGAACACCGTTCCGGTTACACCCCGTTCCGGAACGGCGTTCCGTTCCCATCTCCATTTCAGGAACGGGACTCGTCCGGAACACCGTTTCGGAACGTTTGGGCTGTGTTCCCCCCGTTCGCTGTTACAGTGTTATATATGTCAGTGCACAGTGTATTACGAGATACGGGGTCGCTTCCACTGTCTATTCAGAGAAGGCTTCGGACCCTGCTCCAAAGTCATGAGCAATCAGGACCAGAGATGTCTTGGATTGTATCTACTTCAGCTACACAGACACAGAGATAGTTTACTGAGGAGATGTGGAGAGAGACAATCCCAGAGACAGATTACTGATTTCTTCACAGTAGGCACTGGACAGATAGAGGAGCAGCGACCACTGCAAAGCTCAGCTCATACTCACACCCACGGTACTGTCATTGACCGAGCAAGGGAGATCTCGATGCCCACAACTGAGGGGGGGAGCTTCACAGCATCGGCGGAGACTACAACAGAGGATTCTGGCCATACTATCTCGACATCCAGAGTACAGATGAGGACGGATTAATCTCACTCATTGTATCTTTCTCTTGTATCTGGGCAACCATTGTATCAATCATCACACATACCCCATACAGTTCCAGCTAGTAGCACTTCTAGATTCAATTTAGTATCTCTTTTTTGTACTCAGACATGGTATCAGATTTACCAGTTTGTAACAGATTGTCTCATAGGTCATTTTGGCCTTTTGAAGACGTTAATATATCATTTCATCTCTCTCTCTCTCTCTCTCTCTCTCTCTCTCTCTCTCTCCAAGTTTTGGCTCAGTTATTTGCAGTTTCTCACGTGCATTGCAGTTTATCTTTGGCTTGGAGTGTCCAAGTCTATTACAGCGGGCCGATGGGAGAGCACTCTAAGTACCGTTCGGTGGGCATTCGACAATACTAGCATGTAGATTAGGATATGACCCATCATGTCCGAGGTCTACTGTGAGACAGATGAAGCCATTCGGGAGATATAGGCCCATTTAAAGGTTTAAAGTATTAGCATACATTGTACATTTTTGACTCATTTAGGGGAGAGCACGAAATTGGAGGTCATGAAGTAGATTTGAATCGGTATATAAGCAGCAGCCCTTGTATAGTTAATGATAATAATGATAGTGCTCATTTTTTTCTTATCTGGTTTTCTTGTGCACCAATCAGACCACTGCTGCTCTCTCTGGCTGCCCACCTGCTGATGTGGCATGCGCTTGGCATCTGCTGCAGTGGCACCTGTTGCTGCCGCTGACCTACTGGTTGCCATAGCCTAATCAACTCATACCCTCTTGAGCCACGTGCCAAAGATTAGCTACCCTTGCTGACTGTAACGTGTGGTCTACATATTTGACTTGATTGGCCCATGTTTTCTCCCCCAAGTATTTACATGCTGGTCAGGCTGGTACACACCAGGTGTCTCATGTCACCTCAGTGCCACATCACCAACTGGCGTCACTAAAATAACCTTCACATTTTGGTCAAGATTGTATACCTTGAGTTCAGTTTGGCAATATTACCAGAACTGCTTTTTGCTACACAAGGACTCCTGCTAGAGATTCTTTGGCTGTGTTGTGAATAAATATTGTTTGATGTGACGATGAATTTAGAGTCCGGTAGTGATTGAGAGGAAGAATTTTATTAAGTGCATGCGGTAACCGGTTGACCATGTGTATTTTGATAAAGACGTATATCAATGGATACTGATTATATATAAGGTATTTAACAAAGACATCCTAGGAAGGCATGCACACCTGCTGAGTAATCATTTGTTTGGCCTTTAAGGGGTTTTGTAGTAGACCTCAAAGAGACTAAGATGTATGGATGACTGTTTCTGCTTATGCTCACAGGTTGTGTGGACATCTCTATGACAGACTCACAGGTCAGTTCTGTAAATTATTGAGATGGCTTCCTGTAAAATCACCCAATCATGCGTTTTGCTTGTCTACCTCGCAGATTCCACTTACAGGGGAGAATTCCATAATAGGTCGTGCCATTGTAGTCCATGCAGACGAAGATGATCTAGGCAAAGGTATTGAGCTGTCTGTTTTCAACTTTGTTAAAATGATTTGCAAGCAAATAAAATACTGTGCAAGATTTAGCTTCCTCGGCAAGGGTTTAAGCTTTGAAGCATCACAGGTGGCCATGAGCTGAGCAAGACCACAGGCAATGCTGGTGGTAGACTTGCTTGTGGTAAGTGTCAAAACGTATAGCTTGAGTTGCTACTGTTCTATACTCGTCCTTAAATGATCAGTGATTTCTGGTTTTTGTAAAGGTGTTATCGGTCTTCAAGCAGCAGCTTAAGTGGCAGTTGGAATAAGGATGACGGGACTCTTAGCAGCTTAAGTCTTGGTAGTTATTGTAAGCTGCATTATAGTTAGAGGCATGCACATCAAGTAAGATGTTACCAATAAAAGGAAAAGAGGTTGTGTATGCTACTAAAATCTTTAATAATGGGCCAGGACTTTAGCCCAAGGGTGCGTAGGAGACTCTTAGTGAACTTTTCTGTGTTTCTGGTTGCCACTGTGTGGATCTCTAAACAAATGGTGCTGTGCAAGTAATTTTTCTTGAAGTTGGAGGTGTAGCTTACTGGTCCTTAATTCACCTATCAATGACAGCCTAATAATGAGTATGCCACTTGATTCTCAAGAGTCGGTAACTACTAGTGTTATGTGCATGTAGCATGCTTTGGTGACCCAGGAATACAATACTAGCTAGAAATTAGAAGAGACTACCTTGTAATGGGTGTTCAAGCTACGTTCAAATATCTCCATCTTACCAAAGGATTTGCCGCCTGATTTTTTATTTTTTTTGCAAACCGTTGTGATTGTGACCGCATGCATCTCCAGAAGGCCGAGATACTTTCAAAGGGAAGAGTGTATGTTGATTTATTATAGGTCTTAATAATGGCTAAAACCATCTGAGAGCTCCCTGTAGAATTCGAGTTTGGATAATATAAATCAGATCATAGTTGAAAGTCCAAAAACATTGGCTTGTGCCCTTTGGATGAATATACTTAGTTTTCCTTTAACTCTCACTTGTAATTGCTGATTAGATTCTGCCAATGGAAGTCCCAGAGAGAGAGAGGAAGAAGAAGATGAAGAGGATTTTAACGTCGTAGGAAACTATCCCAAGAGACCTCAAAGATCTATTTGATGAGAGTTGAACTCAAGACCTGTTATTGAAGAGGGAAATGGCATAACCAATCTACCACACTTGGGTGATGGAGAGGGGGGGGGGGGGGTTTGCTTTGAAAGGAAATTAGAGGGCAATGACTTAGGATTCATGGTGCAAAGAATATGTTGAAAGGCGGTGTAGAGGTAAGGGCCTCCAGGTATTTGCTTGAGCATCCAGTAACTGGTGGAGGCTGGGAGTCATGGGGGAGCTGGATTTTCAGGGAAAGACCTTTCCTGGCCGTCAAGGTCCAGGGTCGGGGGGCTGCTGATCACAGCCCTCAATTGCCTGCGCTCTCCTCGGCAGAAGAACCTGCAGCAGCTGATGGTCTACACATCAACACATGGAATATATTATTGTTGTTGGCGAATGATTATCTGACTCGTTAGCATTAGTAATCCAAAGTATGGCGTAGAGCTCCCACCAGCTGACACATCAGCATTCAGCCGTTCACTGCCATCGTGCCATCTCAGCGTGTTGAAGAATTGACTGCAGGGAATGTGGCAGTCTGCACAGTGTGCTGACAGCAGGACGCATCAGCATGTAGAAGCAGCCACTGCCCACGTGGATTGATTTGATTGATTGTGCTTGCCCCTCTCCCTTGGACCCTTGATGGCCGAGAATGGTCCTTGAGTGACCATGTTTTGCGATACTACTCTCGCCAATGGCTCCCAGCCTCCGTCGACCACCAAGCGGTTGCATTATTGCAGGGAATGGTCACTCAGGGACCATTCTCTAGTCCATAAAGGGTCATGGGGGCAAGAACATCTGCCTGCAGCACACTGTCAGGAGAGCTGATCAGGTTGTGAGAAGTGCTGCTAACAGTCCTACAATCTGCATGCTGTTGTGGTAGCTGCAAGGCGAATCCGCTGACACAGATGTTGAGCTGTGTGATAAAATGCTATTTGCTTGATTTGGGAGGCAATGATTTTCTGGCTGTTGACTTCACAGGCTCTTTGTTGGATTCCGGTGTTTAAGGGAAAGTGGATTAAGGTTTGCCCCCCCTCCCCGTGACCTTGATGGTATATGATGCTTAAATGGAAGCGTTTGGTAACATCTAAGGTTGGTCTCTTGAACGGTTGTTAGAGCGATCGGTGTGCTGCTCTAAGCTGTATTAGCAATCTTGCAAGTGATTGAAATATATTCCCATCTTATGTGGCTAAACTTTGGGTCTGACTTATGCTTTATTGTGAAGCATCTAGGGTGATGGTGTTAAGGCATAGTGATCCTTTAATCCAAGGACTGTGTTGTTACTACGTGGTGAGTAGAAGTATCTTCGGAATGAATGATCCAATTTCCACTCGCTAACATGGACAGGAGTGGGTTGAATTTCATTCACAAGAGCACTTAGCAAGAATAGTGCATAATTTGCCTTGTATGAAAAAAAGTTTTGTAGTGCTCTCTCTGTCTCTCTCTCTCTCTCTCTCTCTCTCTCTCTCTCTCAAAACAGTGGAGGCATAGTTTGAAATGTATGTCGCTAAGTGATTGCTTTCTATGTGTGAAAAGAAAAGAGAGCCCTAAAAGGGAAGGATCCTTCAGTGTTAGAAAAGTCAGTAAAGGAGAGAGAAACCTGTTCAAGACCCAACATTGATGGGAGAGTCTCTCTCTTGCATGATAAAATTCACCACCCAAAGGGCGAAGAAGAAATCTTGTAAAGAACAAATTTATCTCTAGAAAATCTAGAGCATGGAGAGCATATTTCAGGCTTAGGGTTGAAGCATTGTACCCAAGCTAGTATGTTTTGGCAGTCCCAAGTGTAATGAACATATCTCAACTTGAAGATGGTAAAAATTCCCTAAGGCTGTGCTATGGGGGGCATGAGCTAACTCATGAACGTGGCAGTCCCTATGGATTGTGATCAGTGTAGAAAGAAGTTTAAGCCTAGCGGTTTGCCAAATGCTTTGAGCCTTTCGCGAGGCAAAGCCCTTGTAAGAAGATTAACAAG
Source organism: Adiantum capillus-veneris (assembly GCF_014529385.1). Lineage (NCBI taxonomy): Eukaryota > Viridiplantae > Streptophyta > Polypodiopsida > Polypodiales > Pteridaceae > Adiantum > Adiantum capillus-veneris. The sequence continues at coordinate 138,653,348 of NC_140941.1, forward strand.
GTTGCTGTCTTGTGTTGAACATATGCTAAGTTGATCTCTATCTTGGATACAATGGTGATACAAGTTAATGTGCTTGGTGTAAGCAAGTATGAACAAGCATCGAATGAAAATGCATTTTTGGATGAGACTCTTTGCAACAAATTGAGCTTTTGATATGTTATGTGGCTAATGCTTCAATTCGTAGATCCACTTGTGCAATTTTTTCATCATCTTTGAAAAAAAACTAATTACTATCGTATACCAATTTTGAAATACCTAAATTGCATTGCAACAAATCAATATTTTCAAATGTTGAGCCTCATCAATAGAAAACAAGTTCCACCTTATTGCACATACTAGAAACAACCAAATGTTAACAACCTACCCGTCATATAACAAAGGTGAGAGCAAGAACAAATTCAACTTCAACAAAGGTGCACCACATTTGTTGCCATGTAAGGTTAACACCACCCATTGTTATGTATAGTCATAGAAATAGGATGAGATGTGGAGTGATTAGAAACTATGAACACTTAGCTTAGGGTTCGTTGTGGTTCTAGTGTTGGCTGTTCTCTCAGCCTGCGAGGTCAGTCATAGGGTTGGGGCCCATTGGGGATGTTGCGGTGGGGTGAGGACGGCGATTCCCAGCTATTGGTGCCCTTCTTTTTGAAAAGTCGGGGGATGGAAATCCTGCCTCCTCTGAAGGAGGAAAAAGCCTCCATGTGTGGTTGAGAGTCAGCGAGATGGATGGACAATTGGCGGCGTGTCTTGCTTGGTGTTTTTCCACGTGCGGGTGCTTAGCCCACCCAAATGGCTTGTGAAGCTGTGGTGGTGGATGCTATTGCGTTGCTATGGAGCTTGTGGATGGACAAGTCCCGAAGGGGTGGGCTCCCTGGAAGCCTGTTTTCTTGCTGGTTCGTTGGCTGGGCATCATCATGTAATCATTATTTATGAGCTAGTTTCGCTTCCTGTCGTCGGTCAGTTGGACATTGTCTAGTATTGTGGTTTGATGCTGCTCCTCAAGGTTTGTGGGTGGCACTTGGTATAAGGCTCTCTGTAAAAGTTGAGGTATATTTGTGTTTTTTATATTGTGATGGGTTACGGCTCCCTGTAAAAGCCCAGAACGGTTTCTCTTGCTGTTTTGTTTTGACTAGGGTTCTCTGGTTGCTCTGGCTTGGCTTATGAGCAGAGCTTGGAATGTAATTTTTTGGCTTGGCTAATATAAAAACACTCACTGATGTGAGTTTTGCACAAAAAAAAGGGAAAAAAAGAAAGAAATAGACGGGGGTTGAAAAATTCTCTTAGTTGGTAATACAGCAAACTATTTATTGCTAGAGAGATGTAATTAATGTCATAAATTTCTTGCAAGTTTCCATATTGTACACTACATCTACCTCAAAGATAACATTTTGATCAGTCTATATGCTTGACTTTTGTATGATAACTTGTAACCTCCACAAAGAAAGTCTAACCAACAAAAATACATTTACATCCTCATCGTCTGTTTTTCAATGAGCTAATTTAGAAATAAGAGAATTGAAAGCATACAAATGAGAAATAAATGAATTGCTACCATGCCAAGCCTCACAAAGAGTTATGAATTGTAGAGTTCTTGTGGCCTAGTTTCTCAATACATAAGTGGCACACATGATTTTCATCACAAGCCAAAAAATAGATGAAAAATGTTAGTCAGAACATTTCCATGAGACACCATGACATCTCAATTTGGAATGTTAATATATACGAAATCTTTATTTAGAACGTTTCTTAAGGAACTTACTCTATTTCAATTAGTTTATATTGCTTATCTTAAAACAATAAAATGTCATATTATTTCTTGACTAGCCCTTAATACTACTATTGACTATTCCCAAGGAAGTTGCCTCCATCATAAGAGACTAGATCGTGCAATTGAGCTTTTTCTAAAGGATACTCACCGTACCCAACAAGCCGCTTACTTCTCAAGTGTCTCCTTCTAAGTAGGAAGACATTATGATAGAGGTGAAGGATCTCTTGGAGAAAGGGATGGCTACTTAGTTATATATTTTCTCTTATCATTCTTTTTATTAAAGAACATGTGTGGAGTATTTAACAATAAGCAAAAATATTTTAAAGAAATGATTTCCAATTTAAGGACCAAGGATCTTTTAATAAGCTTCTAGTCCTCATACTTTACTAAGATAGTCTCATGGGTGGTTATGATGAGATCTTCTCCTATGTGATCTAAAAACCAAGGATCTTTTTAATGATTTAAGGGCCAAGGATCTTTTTTATCTTTTTAATAAGCTTCCAGTCCTCATACTTTACTGAGAAAATCTCGCGCGTAGTATAGAATATACATAAAGTGGACTCTTCACCACTCTTATCGTCCTCTTTTCTCGTTTAAATGATGCCTTTTGGGCTCGCAATTTCTTTGGTGAGTTTCAAAAATGATATAGGCTACCTTTTGTAATGTGAACTGATAAGCGTATACATGCCAATTATGGTTTGGTCATTTGAATGAGCTGGTCACTTGATAACTATTCCAAGGTCAAAATTCCAGAGTCAAATGCCAGATGTCAGATCATTAGAATCAGAGTTCAGAAGGCCATATGAAAAAGTTAAGACATATAAGTGATCTGAAATGAAAGACTTCAGATGACATGAACTGAGACAAGTGGGGATTAGAGACCCAAATTCATAAACTGGTTCATAAGTACAAGTCTCGAAGTATAATTGGCACAACACTTAGTGCTTAGATGCTCTATAACGCATATAGCAACTAGTTACAAATGATATAAGAGTTCCAATCTACTGATACAAGAGTTCCAATCTACTAATACAAGAGTTCAATCTACTGATAGATTGAGATCGTCGACCGATAGACTAACCAAAATGGAAGTAATGGGCCCTATTTATAGGTGCCTATATTGGGTTCCAACATACTGTACATGCATATAGAAGCTGGTAACTACTGATAATTCTACTATGTAACTCGTAGAAGTAACTTCTGTGTAGACTATCTCAAGGAGCAGGCTGCCACCGACTACATCCTCCTTCCCTTTCTTAAATTTTGGTATATTCCAAAATTTCAAACAACTGGTCTAACTTAATCTCTTGCACTTTACTTTTCCTTTATCTGGAGCTTTCTTTTGTTCAAACTTCGGTGGTTGAACACCTTTGGCCATGATTTGGCATTGTGGAGTATTGGAGGTGGCATTCTCCTTTTGGATGATTTGGTATATAGTCTCTTGTTGCAGTTGCTTCCTGCATTTAGTGAGAACCTCCACCTCATAAGGTGTGAGTGCATGCCAAGTCTTTGTGGCAGGGTCATATAAGGTCTTCTTGCCTTTGGTCAGCCATGCCCTTGCCAACTTATAACAGATGGATGTTGTGCATATCCATCCACTTGGATTTGGATGATTTGCTTTAATTCTGGCTTCGAAAGGAACTTTAGCCATTTCCCTGAAGTGTCAGAGCAATACATAGGCCAAATGGCATAACCAAATACATGAAAGCTCCCCATTTAGTAATGAATGTTGTTTCTACTTGATCTTCTGGTGTGTCTTTACTTGTTTGAACAATAAGTTTCTTGCAATCAACACATACCTCGAGTTTTCCATGTTTTTGGAACTACCACAATGGGAAATAACTAGTCATATTGTCACTTCAGTGATGAACCTTGCCCTTAGTTTGTTATCAATTTCTTCCTTAACCTTATTTGGATTCATCCTATACCTCTGGATTCATACTGGTCGTGCATATGGTTTCACTAGTATTCGATACTGGCACACCTCTGGGTCAACACCTTTTAGATCCATATATTCCCAAGCAAAGACATCCTAATATTTCTAAAATAGTTACCTGGCTTTTTGTTTGATCTCTAGTTTAACTACTTATTGATATTTATTACCTTAGGATTTGAAATTCCATACTTCTATTTGTTGATCATCTGGTAATGACCAGCTTGACATTCCACCCTTGTATGTCTGGCTACTGATTTAGCTTTTTTTGTGTGCATATATCTGCTGCATATCCATTATTTTAAGGATTATATGTACTAGTTGAAATCCTCCTCTCTATCAACTGGTACTCTATTGCATTCAAGTGTATGTACATTCTATTGAATGTTTCCTATGTCCTCTCCATTTGGTCTCATTTCTTCAATTGTTTGTCTTTCACCTTTTCCTGAAGGCCCTCTGTCCAGATTCACTGGTCTTTCCCCTTGTTTGACTCAATAAAGTTATTGGGGTAATGTTGTCTTTGTTTCTCTACCCTTTTTTGATCCTGAAGAATTACATTAAGGCATATTTCAGCTACGAGAAATATATTCATTGATGCTAACATTTGTTCTATCTTTTTGTTCCCATACTGCTTGCATAAATCCTTTGGATGCATTGCCCGTCTCTAGTGTTGTTGGTTTAAATGTGGATTCTTGTATGGTCAGTCTTTGGTGGATTGCATAATCATGTATAGCTCCTGCAATTCTTAGCATGCTGAATGCATTTTCGAAATCTAGAGCTAAAAAGCTCGTTTTAAACTTTTCAGTGCCATAGACTTTGATATGAAGGTTCTCAATTAGACCACTCGCTTGGACAATCCTTTGGTCAATCCTTTGGTCTGCCATCCAGATTTTGAAAGGAGCAGGTTTCATCTCTTGCATCTCTAATCTCTATCTGACATGCTCCCTCAAAATATAATGACTCCCGCAATGCCATTTAGAATGACCCTTGATAGTGGTTTCCACTATTTTTTGATCTTGTAGTCAATCTTAATGATTGGTAATTTGTCATCTTTGATTTCAGATAAGTCAACCGCCATCACATTTGAATCTCTCTTTCTCTTCCTTCTAATGAAATTGGTAGATTTAGTTAATATTCTTCTAATATTATAGAGTTCAATGGTCATTCTCTCACATACTTTTGTTCATCCCAGAATTGCTATCTGAGCTAGATTAACTCCCCTTTGGAAAACTATCTTCATAATGCCATGGATTTGCTAGCCTCTTGCGTCTCTTAGCTAATGGATCCTTTTGTGGAGGTTCAAATTGTTGTTGCTGCTAAACATATTTTGTCTCTAGATCCTATTTATCAGCCTCGGCCAAATCCACCTTGACTTGCGATACCTCTTTCTCATGATTCTTTATCGAGCCTCTTGTTGATTCAGTTTCTACGACACTATTCTTACCAAATTCACAAGCTAGGACTTCCTCTTTTAGAGATTCTGAAGCTTTTGGTGAAATCCTTTGAATGGTTATAATGTATGAAAAGACTGGCTGTTCTGGCACCTCTTTTCCAGATCCTGAGTGATTTGAGCTACCAACACCCTTTCTCCTGCCACTCATCCACTTTTTTGGCCTTTCCCTTGGCCTTCTAGACAACTCTCTATTTCTCCCACCTTTGAGCCTCTTTGCTTTGCCTCATTTGATTGGATGGCTAATCTAGTAATTCTTTGATGACAATGCTAGCACTCCTAGTGATGACGCACACTGAAACTTGCTCATCCACCTTTCCTTCGACCATTTCAGCTTTCAGATTATATGGACATTGTGTTGCAAAGTGTTCGTACTTTCCATAGGTATAGTAGATGGAATTAAATCTAGTAAAGTCAGCTCTACCATGACTTCTACATAGGTATAGTAGATGGAATTAATCTAGTAAAGTCAGCTCTACCATGACTTCTACCGTCCTCTTCTAGCCATATTGCTGATAGTGGCTCCATTGTCTATGTTCTCAAGTAGCCTCTTTTTCTTGACTGGCTTTGGATTTGTCAAAGATATCATGGAAATATCTTTTTCTTCCTGAAATGATGCATTCTAACTTTGGAATTATTCCATAGGTGCCCAAGAGCTTTGTAGTAAGTGCATTGACAACATTCATCAGACTTATGATCCTTTGAATTGCATTTTGTACACATGGTCTCTACTTTTTCTATTCAAGGTTTGGTCTTGGATATCTCAAATATCTACTTGGATAATGCCTCAATATTTTTTGTCCACGCTCCCTTCTTCTTACTCTTGGATGTGTATTCTAAATCACTATTCCAAGAGCTGTTGTAAATCCTTGAGTAGATGATTCACTGGAAGTGGAACTTCTCTTTCCTTTTTCGACCCTTCTCTTTCTTAGCTTGTTGCTCTAACTTCAAAGCTCTTTGCACAAGATCATTAAACTTTTTAGTTGGTGTTGGTACCTCCTGTTCTCTTAATTTCTTGCTTTTGAAGCCACTCAAAAAGTATGCACGCGTGCATTTTTTTTAAATGGTGGTTCATTCAATTACCTGGTGAGTTTCTTGATTTTCTACACCTAGCAGACGTCATTTCTTGTTTAATTTTGTCCACATAATTCCTAACAGATAGTCTTTCTTCTTTAATTTTGTCTAGTTTGTAGAGGATATCGTCATCCTCGCAATTTTCACTATACTCCAGCAAGAAAGCCTTCTTTATCTTTCTATAGGTTCTGAGCTTGCAGGTTGGGTAATGGTAGTATCATTTCCTTGTTGTGTCCTTCAGAGTTTGTGGAAAATACTCTACCCAGTCATCTTCAAATATGTCCTTCAAATTAGCATACTACTCAAAGGCTTGTAGATGGACATATGGATCATTGTTTTTGCTGCCTTTGAAAGTGGGAAACACAATTTTTAGATCATTAGAGTGTTCATGGTATTTGAATTCATGATGATCTAATTCCTTTTCACGACATCTAGGTTTATCATTGTGAGTTAGTTTCCTCTCCCTATGTTTATACTTGTTATGATGGTTTACGTTTGCTTCCCATCTCTCATTGTAGCTATCATTAGTCTTTGTAACTGTGTTATGCTAGTTCTTTTGACCAATTTTTTTGAGTGATCTTGCTCGTTTAATATGCCCATTGGCATCACTGACATCAATATGAATTTTTGCTTTACCTTTCCCATTTGAAGGTCGAGATCCATGTGAATGAGAGTGTCTCTCATCTCTCTCTCAATGTTGTCTTCTTGAATGTGCTGATTGTTGAGAGGCTCAATGCTCTTCCCACCCTCTTCTCCCAAAATTGGCATCTGTTTCTTCATTCTAAGAGCGTATTTTTTCATTAGATCCCAACTTTGATTCCTCAGCTACTTTGTTGATAGGGTCTTGATGTTCAGCAAATGTTGTAGTAGCTCTCCTTCCTCACAGTTGATGATGTGGACGCATTGCAAATAACTGATTGACTATGAATTCTAAGTAGGAGATTGGTTCCTATCAAAAGCTAAATCTCACCACCATGATCACCAAAATGGAATGATATGGTCACTTGAAAGCTACTCTAGGGTCAGAATTCCAGAGTCAAATGCTAAATGTAAGATCTAATGATATAAACATAACCAAACTTCCAGAGCAAAAAAAAAGTTAGACAGATAACTGAATTGAAATGAAAAGACTTCAAATGAAATGAATTGATACAATTGGAATTAGAGGTCTAGATTCATAAAATGGTTTAGAAGTATAAGTCTAGAAGTACAAATGACACAATTGTCAGTGTTCAAAAGCTATATAAGGTGTATAGCAACTAGTTAGAAAAGTTTCAACGTACTATTTACAAGAGTTCCATCTACTGATACAAGAGTTCCAATCTACTGATAGACCAAGGTCATCAACAAACATATCACAATGGAAGTAAATGGGTCCTATTTATAGGTAGTGGTACCGGGTTTTGACTGATTGTACAATCATGCAAGACCTGGTAACTACTGGTAATTCCACCACTTAACTCGTAGAAGTGACTTCCGTGTAGACTCTCTCCAAGAGCAAGTTCCCACCAACTATAGTCAACCTTGGTCAAAGCCATCAAAGCTTGGTCAACCATGGTAAATGGAAATAAGGATGATCAAAGTGAAGTTATCATGGCCTAATTTGGCTAAAATAAGTCTAAAAGCATCACTTTGAGCCTCATTATACCTATTTTTAAAGTGTGTTGTAGAATTGATGCAGCAAGGTAAAAAACGTATTCGAAGAGGTAAGTTGACAAAATCCAACTATGAAGATGCCCCAAATGGTCGTGTAATAGGTCATTTGGATTGGAAGAGAAATAATACAATTTTGTTCTCTCATCAGAATCACCAATGCAAATACAAAAACAAAAGGTGTTTTGAATGGCGCCAAGACATTGCACATATGTATTATCATATTTCATGAGTGATTCAATGGCAATGCCAAAAATGATGTAATGTTTTCACAATGTCGTTGGATCATATGAGTTCCAGTTTGTATCTCTAAAGCTCCCAACTTATGCATTGAATAGAAATTTTAACTATTGTTCAATCAGACTGCTAGTTTGAAGCTCTACGCATAAATATCACTTTGTAGAATGTGAAATGGCTTTTTGACCTAATTTCTAAGAAAGAAATCTCCTCTCCTTGGAAATAAGCTCTATCTTCCATATCTTTTAAGCTTGATTTGAACTGTAAATGAAGAGCTTTCTCCTTCTCTACTCTCTTCTAGTATCTATTGAGTGTGTGCGGTCTTTGTTTCTTGCATTGCAGATGTGCTTGCTTGGGTGTGTGTAGAGATAATTTTTATTTCCAATGCTTGTATGTGTGTTCTCTTAAATGTTTGCATGTGCTTATTTGCGCGTTTTTTTCTTGATGATGAGAAGAAATGTTTGCTTTATTGATCGTAGATTGTAGGTCTAGTAGGATTGAGAAGAGGTATCTTCGTCATAGATATATACATTCTTCATAAGTATTGAAGTATATCGAGCACTTGTTGCAATATATGTGGAGCAAGACTTGCTAGGTATGGAGCTATGGAGGATTAAGCAAAGTAGCATTCATGATTAACTTAGTCATAAGCTCATGCAACATTAGAGTGAAAATGAAAGTAGAATTTGAATCTTGAACTAGCACAAGAGAGTACTAAGGGCTAAGCTTTTGTACATGGGTAGTAATGTAATACATTCTACGAGAGTCAAAAAAATGCATGTGAGGAGTATCCCTAGGAAGAGAGGTCACCCTAGATTTTGAGCGCTGAATTTGGAAGTCAATGTTTGCACCTAATGACCATCTCATTTCATATTGTCTCATCTCATGTAATGTAATTTCAGGTGAATATAAGAAGGGAATGCTCGTAGGCTATTCATCAATCCTACCCATGGACTTTATGCTATGACAAAGGTAGATACAAATGGGTGTTAAAATGGCTCATAAACTACCATGTCAAATGCTCACATGATAGGTGCCAAATAAATGGCTCATAAGTGCATAAAAGGCTCATAATCAAACTGCCATAATGACTCATAACACTGATAGCAAGAATTTAACAATACAAATACAACATGCTAGATTAGTGCCACAATACGGACAAAGAACAACAAGGTGCAATAAGAAAATAAGATAAATGAGATTTATAAACGAAGAATTTGGTAACCTCATTGACACCTTGCCTTAACACACGTAGTACAAATGATCCCACAATACTATACAAATAAGGATAAAGTCTTGAACCAAGATGAAATGTCTAAGGTATTACTAGCGGACTCACGAAGCTAGCAAATAAAGGGGGTTAGCCAACTAGGTTGTTGTAGAGGTTTAAATTATGAAACATAGAGAGTAGAGTAGAAACAAACCTTAAGTGTAACACTATATTGCATAATGCACCAGCACCTGTCGTGTTCAAAAATGGATTCCCAAGTTCACCATCCATCTTCATGTTGAAAATATCCATCTTTGCAAGTAGCCCCATGTTAGGCCTCCCTCACCTTTAGCTGTCACACACTTGCAAACCTTTAATTATAGTCATTTGCACCAATATTCAAGAGACATTAAAGGACAAAACTACACCAAAAAGAAGAAACACCACAACGATGTGGATGCTTATGAGGGCATCCTACTACATCAAAAATCAAAAGTTCCTAAGTAAACTTCCTACACATTGGCCAATCATTCCAAAATGGGAGAAGCCAAGCCTTATTCAAAAAAGAGAAGACCGTTGACTTTGATGATCTCCCAATTATGTGCATACACATGATCACCTGCTTAACTTCAACATCTTATATAGAAGTTAACAAAGAGAAACTTGAAAAGGTACTCTTGTACCTTATATATGCCCTGTCTTGCTAGATATGATTTTCTACGCCTTTCACTTTGCTCTCTGCTGCCACTTCCATTTGCTCATCATCATGACAGAAATTCCATCTACTTATCCTTACCAACCCTTCTTATTGCTCCCTCTCACTCCCCCCCTCTCCCTTCCTCGACGGGCTTCCTCTCTAGTGCCACTTGCATTTGTTGTATGCTACCCTCTCATTCCTTGCACTCACATTGCTCATAGGTTGATAGTTTGAGACTTTAATTTTTGTATAGAAGAGCAAGAGGGGGGAGATTGAGGGCAAGCGAGGGAGAAGGAATGTTTCATGCTGATGGAACTCATCACAGCTAGGCAGAGTGTGTTAGAAACTTGACTTTCCAAAGGTGGAACTACAACACAACATCTGTCAATTTGTTGTTTCTAAAATGCCACGTAATATGAACCAACTATGGCAAAAAATAAGCCCCTCCCCAATGGCAAGCCCAAAATCCTTTCGAAACACAAAACTATGCACCTAATATGCATAAATGAGGTGTGAGTTTAGAAATTGATCATCCTCTTGAAGTAGAAAATCAAAACACTTTGCATCGTCTATAAAAAGAGGTGGTAGAGTGTAGATGCAATGCATGTACAATTCTTTATTTATTTGTTTTTTGGGCCCCAAATGGAGCACATACTTAGTGGTCAATTGATAAATTTTTATATATTTTTGGCCTGCTGGCCCTAAGGTCCCCACATGTCAAAGCAGTATTAAGAAGGTGCATATCCAATTTGAAAATTTGAATCTACTTCGGTGCATCCAACATATCCTTCTATGGCTATCATTAAGGTGGTGCTCCATTAGTGAGAATTGATTGCCATTGATAGCAAGCATGTGGGACTTCTACATTAGAATAGCATCCTAGCCTTTTATGCTACTATAAATCAGTTTGTAGCCAGCAAGGATGAGAGCATAATTCTAACCTCTTTGAGTTCTTCAAGCGGTAGGAGTAGGTATGGGACTCAAATTTATCAAAATATGGGTGGCACCAACTATGGCAAATGGTTTTATCTATGTATGATATTCAAAAAGTTGGCCAAATCTCATGGGAATCAATGGATAGCTAGGTTAGCTTGCAAAGGTTCAAGATGTTCTTGTATGGATTTGAATCATGTTACAAATATGTGCAATAGATAAGATGTAAGCTCATGTGGCGAAGCCATTAGTGTGCTCATGGAAACTATGGTAAATTCAACATAAGTTTACCTAGTGCCTTACTAGTGTTTGATATTGCAGATACATTGACATCCTACAAAGGATGAGGGTCGATAGCACAAAGTCAAAATTGAGAATTGCATGGCTCAGTCTCAATCATCGTGATGTTCAGAAAAAGCTTCTTATTTTTTGCTTAATTGTGCATATTGGTTTTCCATTATGTTGAGTGGTATGGATGTTGTGACACTCCTAAAAAGGATGAGGATTGATAACATGTGATAGTGTCTATGCGTAAGATTTGGATAGCTAGCCAACCTCGTGAGAATTGACAAATAGCTAAGCTAGCATGTAGAGGCTCAAGATTCTATTGTACGAGTTCGAGTAACGTTACAAACACGTGTGAACTCATGTTTTAAAGCCCTTAATGTCCAACTCATGGAAACTCTGGTACATTCAACATGATTTCACATAGTTCCTTGCCAATGTTTGATGGTTTGGATACATTGACATCTTGCAAGGGATGAGGGTTGAAAGCACAGAGTCAAAATTATGCATGAGATTTTGACAACTGGCCAAATCTCATGGAATTTGATAGCTTACTGAGTTGATTGCAAAGACTGAAGATGCTAGCACCAAGCTTCCATTGCAATTGAGTTCTTGTGAACTCCAGTGCAATGCCTCATTAATCTTGGGGCTTCTATCAAAAAATGGTTTGATGGGAATTTGAACGAAGTCATAATCTCAATTGTCTAGAGGCTCAGAGAAAGCTTGTTATCTTGAGTAAATAAGTGTGCATATTGATTTTCCGTTACGTTGAGTGGTATGAATACCTTGACACTCATCAAAAGGATGAGGGCTGATAGAACATGTTAGTGTATATGCCATAGATTTGGACAACTGACTAAATCTCATAGAAATTGAAGGTTAATTCCTTGCAAAGGTTCAAGATGCTATTGTAGGGGTTTGAGGAACATCACAAACATGTGCTATAGTGCCAATGTGAACTCATATGTTGAAGCCCTTAATGTCTAGATCATGCACACTATGGTAAATTGAACATAAGTTTATAGAATACCTTGCCACCAATGTCTGATGGTTTGGATACACTGACATCCTGCAAGGGATAAGGGTTGATAGCACGAAGTCAGAACTATGCAGCATGAGATTTGAATGGCATGCCAAATGTCATGGAACTTGATAGCTGGTCGACTGTTCTTGCAAATATTGAATATGACAACACTAAGTTCCATAACACTTGAGCTCATCTAAACTCTAGTGTAGTGCCTCATTAAGATCGGTGTTTCTATCAAATTGGATGGCCATCCAAATATCAGTTGTTTTGGTGCTCAGATTAAATGTTTTATCTTGAGCATAAGTGTGCATATTGGTGTTCCATTATGTTGAGTGGTTTGGCTACCTTGACACCCCTCAAAAATGATAAGGATTGATAGCACATGGTAATGTCTATGCGTGATATTTGGATGGCTCGAAAAAACTCATAGGAATTGATACATAGCTAGGTTAACTTATAGAGGTTCAAGATGCTACCATGTGTCTTTAAGTCACGTCATAAATATGTCTAGTAGAATCGATGTGAACTCATCTGTCGAATCCCTTGATGTTCTCACAAAAACTATAATAGATTCAACATACGTTTACATTGCACCTTGCCAATGTTTTTGGTCTTGATACATTGACATCTAGTAAGGAATGAGGGCTGATAGCACGGAGTCAAAAATATGCATGAGATTTGAATGGCTAACCAAATCTCATGGAACTTGATAAGTGGCCCACTTTTCTTGCAAAGACTGAATATGCTAGTGCCACGCCATTGCACTTGAGCTCATGTAAACTCCAGTGTAGTTCCTCATTAAGTTCAAAGCTTCTAATTGGATGGCTATCCAAATCTCAAGTTTTTGGATGCTCGAAGAAAGCTTGTTATCTTTAGCATAAATGTGCATATTGGTTTTCCATTATGTTGAGTGGTATGGATACCTTCACACCCTCAAAAAGGATGAGGGTTGATAGCACTTGTAATTTCTATGTGCGAGATTTGGATGGTTGATCAAATTTCAAGGGAATAGATAGATAGCTAAGTTAGCTTATAGAGTTTCAAGATGTTGTTGTGTGGCTTCTTGATGTCACATTACAAAAATGTGTAGGAGAATTCATATGAACTCGCGTGTTGAAGGTCTTAATGTGCTCATGAAAACTATGTTAAATTCAACATAAGTATACATAGTGCCTTTCCAATGTCTAATAGGGTCGATATATCAACACTTATACAAGGGATGATGGTTGATAACAGGAGTCATATCTATGCATGAGAATTGGATGGTTGGCCAAATCTCATGGGCTAGGTGGGATATATTGCAAGGCTAAATTATAATAGCACCAAGCTTCCTTTGCACTAGAACTAATGTGACCTCGTTACAAGTATGTGTAATAGAATCGATGAGAAAGCCACTAAAGATTTTATGGAAGTGAATGTACATTCAACATAAGTATACATAATGGTTGCCAAAATTTGATAGCCAAATCTATGCTTGAGATTTGGATGATTGGCCAAATGTCATGGAATTTGATAGCTAGTTGAGTTTGCTTGCAAACGTTTGAGACACTAACGCCAAGCTCTATTGCACGTATTACAAAAGTTCATAAACTATTGTGATTCTATTTATAAAAAAATCCAATGAGATTTCGTCGATCGTCCAAATGTCAACTGTCTTTATGTACAAAATAAATGGGATATATTCAAGATAGAAGCTTTTCATATTGTTTATTCTACTATGTTAACCAATGACGCACGCCTTATCACATTGTTTTGAGTCATGGATCGGGCTTGTCGGTCCTAAGGTGATTGGATAGGTGCTTGGGTGATCGCCGATGAGAGGCGCACCACATATCTCATTTAACTCTATTTTTACTTTGACCGTTCAGTGTGGGTGTCCATGTGTGAATGGGCCAAACCCATATAAAAGGGCCATTGTGACCTAAATCCCTCATTCTGAAGGGTGCATGCTAGAGAAGAGTGCTCTTGCCCTATCTCCATCTCCTTCTCCATTGTGTGCTCACGAGTGTGTGTGTGTGTGTGTGTGTGTGTGTGTGTATGCTTGACAGAGAGAGAGAGAGAGAGAGAGAGTGAGTGATTGAGAATTGTGGTAGCATTGGCGGCGAGGCAATCTTCGCGGCAAGGAATCCTTCACGACGGCGAGCGTAAAGCGGTGAGTGACACGCCCTTGCTCTCTTTGCGCTTGCTAGGTTAGCTTGGTTGTGTGCTTGTTGCAACCATCCGTGGCGCGCACATGGTGATCGGAAAGTCCCTAGCTCCAACATCTGCGAGATACGCGCACATTTTTGGCGTCGTTTTTGTTGAGGTGTTGCCCTACACTAAGCTCGAGAAGGACTTTGTGCTGCCTCGTGAAGTCACTTAGTGCATGTAGGAAAGGTAGAGGAAGGTGCGTGTGTGTGCTTTTGGTACAAGTCTGTTAGGAATGGCAAGAAAGTTCTATTCTATTAAGCTCTGTGCTATTTTGTTCAGTCAAGCTCTATTTTAGTTTTATTCTGTTAGTTATGCAGTGTGTTAGTTATGTTCTGCAGTTCTATTTTGTCCTGGTTTTGGTAGGTCCATGCGTGTGACCGCTCAGTTATGTGTGCGACACGCAAATCTGTGCGCGACCACAGGCACATGTAGCTTCATACGCGTGTGGACAGCGAATACGTAGACAAACCTTATCCTCAAATTTAAAAAAGAACAAAGTACAAAAAAAAAAGCACAAAAAAAGAAAAAAAATAAATAGCAAAAGTTTAAAGAAAGAAAAGAAAAGCGTGTACTAAAAGAGTGATCGGGATCATTCCCCATGCAAAGCCCAAGCCTAGGCCTCAGTCCTCAGTCTTATGATATAGTATAGACCCAAGACTTTATATATAGTCTACCCCCACAAGAGGGAGTGAGGGCATGTGGGACAAGTCCTCCACCCTCCTCGTCACACTTTTCATTTTAAGCTTTGTTTCCAACTAGAAATAGACTATTTTGAGGATTCCAATGGTGTAAAGTAACCAAATATTAAGTTGTAAAGCACGCCACATCCTTGACCGAGACGCTCATTTTGAGCTATCACACGCTATATTCAATAGTGTGGTGTTAAAGAAAGGACCCAAAAATAAAAATTTGAGAATAAAACCTGGTTGCAAAACACCCAAAAAACTAGGTGAGCGGCCTTCACGGGCACTCACCAACACTTCTAGGGTGTCAAGGTCACCTGCACCTATGCTCTTATCATGTGCTAGAGCATGAGCATATAGAAAGTGCTTCTGTTTACACGGGCACCCATTATCCCTCCACATTAGGCTCTAGGCCCTCAGCAGGAACCCAAGGCAACACTACTCAAGACCCCCACCTAGCAGCTAGTGACTCTTCTTCTGACTTAGACGCAATGGAAGGTTATCATATACAAAACCCTGAGGAAGAAGGACACGCGTCCACCGGGGCTCCACAACCTAGTGCTAGCATGTTTAGCCGTTTTATGGAGACATTTAGTAGAGCTACTCGCCTCCGAACCCGAGACCAATGAAGCGTATGAAGGGGGTGGAGAAGTAGATTCTTTGTTCACATCTCACATGGGTCCCACACCCCCTAAGAGTGTCCATGTGGATATTATATCTACCTCCTTCAATGCAAGACCTATCGATCTACCTCCCTTGGAAGTTCCCTCTAAAGTATCGACCACGAAAGGCAAAACCATTGGGAGCAACATTGCTTCCACCTCACAAGGGACCTCTAACACGTCAAGTCTAGAAGGGTTATTCCTTAATGAAAATTGGAAATATGACCTCCACACTGAGATGTTGACGGTTCTATACTCTAGCCACTCCTACCATGTAGGTTGGATAGAGATTGTACAATCGACATCTAGCATCGTTAATATTGAGGAGCAACAAAGAATGATATGAAATGTCATCCATGGCATCATCCACTCGAAGAGGAAAATTCGAGGCGTGAACGTATCCTCAATTGGCCCCATGATATTTCTGGATACGAGCAAGGCTAAACAACCTACTCTATCAAAAGTGGAGACTCCTATGATGAGTCCCATGGACCCCTCATATGTCGTTTTTTTTTGGAGTCCCGATGCAATTTAAGCCCACAAATAACAACTTTAGTTTTCCTAGTTTGGCTCAACGTCCTCTCAGAGAAACCACGGCGCCTGCTCCAGTGATGGACATGACAGAGAATGCACCCATGACCTCTAGGGCTAGTGAAGTACTTCTACCTAGTGGTGTAGTACCTACCACTGGGCCTCGATCGTATGTGCCTATAGCCACTTATGCACACATGGCTCCTACACCTCTGATTGTACCAATAGCATATGCTCCACAACTGTCATTCTCGAGCCCTTATCTGACTGGGCCTCATATTCCATATCCTACATTGGCTACATTTATGCTAGGGCCAGTAACCACCCCCGTCCACATATGATTCCAAGAGTGCCTCCACCGGCCATACCTCCTCACATAGGTGATTTGACTGCATTTTCTCAAACGATAGGTTGATCTATTGTGGAGAATATGCGTCATGCATCTGAGAGAGAACCTAGGAGTAAAATGGTACAAATTGCAACGCTTACGCAAAATTTCAACGGGTATGAAGATGCTCAAAAGCACATCGAAGCATTTGACCAAGTGTGTGATTCCCTAAGAGAACACAATGAATGATATAAGTGCAATGCTTTAAGCGTGACTTTGAGTGGGAAGGCTGGGCATTGGTATAGGACCTTAAGGATGGAAGAGAAAACAATTACAATTTACCCTACTCTTTGGAGATTGTTCCTGAAAGAGTACATAAGAGAAGGTGTGATTTGGGGTGTAGCATCTCAGCTACAAAAGGCCAAACGTGAGGAAGGCGAGTCAGTGAGAGACTTTATTAGTTGTCTAAAGCACTTAAACTCTCATTGTCTTGTAAATGAGTGTTTCAACAATAATCAATTTCTCGATAAATTCCTCCGAGGATTGCAACATGAAAATATCTATAATGGCCTAGCTACCTGGGAGGCAGTCACTATCAATACAATCCAACTGGAAGACAATGTAATGATTGCAGGTGAAAGAGTGTCCTGTTAGCCAAAGTTTAGTAGCTCGCAAGCATCGGGGCATGAGCCAATGACCATAAAGCCTATTGTTAAAGAAAGATATCTGAGATGACTTTGGCAGATCTCACCAAGGCCATTCAAGAAAGTCTTAGAGATAATCGTGATCCACAAAACAATCATATGTATCCAAGAAGGCAACAACAATGGTGCTCAGTTTGCGTTGGTCCACATAGCACTAGTGATTCCCTACATTTAGAGTAAAATTCAATGGGAATTGCAATGCATGTGGTAGGTAAGATCACCAGGCTAAGGATTGCATAATGTTCAAATGTGTGATGGAGAATAGACAACCTTTGGCCTGGGCAGATTCACCTCGAGTTCTTGGATTGACGCCTGCCCCACCTGTTGAGAAACTATCGTAACACATGGTTCCTAGAGCCCAAAATGTTGTTCAAGCTACACCACTACCACCTCTAGTGCTAGGACCGCAACCCCGCATCAAAGAGTCACTCTTGTGAATCATATGGGTTGCAAGCCATTTAGTGTTTCGATGGCTACGAGAAAGAAATAGACACTAGCATTGCCTATGGGATGGATACTCTTGAATAATTTCATATATATTACATGGAAGATTGTTGTGGGCAAGTCAAGCATGTTTATCAAAGCAGGTGCTCTTGCAGCAAGAGGTCAAAACATCAACCTCATCACTACGAGACCACCTCTTCAATGCTACAAGTGTGGTAGACCACATCGGATAGCTGAATGTCCTATTAGGCTACAAAAGGATGCCACACAAGTGCAAACTAGTTAAGGGAGCACGTTCACAATGCTAGTACTCACATGTAATCATTGTGGGATAGATCATTTGATTGCACAGTGCCCCCATAACCCAAATGCACCCAAGATCACACCCTTGAATTTTGTCAAAATTGTTAGAGGGACATCAGCAATACCACATGTTGTACCCGCCAATGTGATTACACAATTAATGCTCCAAAATGCAAACCATATCCTTAAAGAGAGAGATACTGCATCGATTGCCAGAGCAAAGAAAAAGAAAACATGAAGGAAGAGATCATTAAATACCGAAAAAGTTCAAAATCGAGTTCCAAGACAAACATAGGGAACAAGAGATGATCCTGTGTATATGAATGACCCTGAGGATGATTCAGATTCAATTGAAACAATGGAAACCAAAACCATTGCCACAAATGGAAAAGCCAACAAAGAACACCATGAGACAGAGCGAAACAAAAATCCAATTTGGGAGAGCCATACAGAATCCCTGAAAACGCAACAAGTGTTTCCAAATCTAATAAGGAACCCCCAAGATAAGCCATGCGAGGGCCAAAAGAGGAAAACCACAAGAAGAAGATTGGGACCTACGCAAACCCAATAGAGGAGATTGAGCAAGTTCATCACCTAAGAGGTTTGGTGGAGGAGGCTCAAAGAAAGGTAGAACCAGAACCTAGACATGTGAAGATTTTTGACACAGTGTTTCTCACGCAAGTCCATCCTCACCACATGAACCATAGACCATTATCCATACCCAATATCATCTGAGAAGAGAGTGAGGACAAGACATCAGAAAGGCATACACCTTTCTTGTATGAAAGGATGTTTAGTGAGAGAATGCATTATCCCATTGAGGAAGGGGAGATTCCATCCCCACCAGTTCCTAGTCAAGGACCTACACCTCACAAAATGCCATTGAATGTTGCTAAGCTAGTGGATTTCATGTCTTCAGAGGTTCGAACCACTATTATAGCAAAGTTATACAGAGATCCTAAGCCATTCTTTGCCCTTTGAGAATTCCTCAATGGGGAGCTACATGCTAGATTACCGCAGTTTGCACAAATGAATGTGCATGATTCAATTATAAGTGTTGAGGAGAATCAAGTGCAATCGCCTGACTTAGATGGACACGAGTCTATTGTCGAGGTACCCATCAACGAATTAGGGTGGTATTTTGAAGGTAAGGAGTCTAATGAAACCCTGCCTATGACTACAAAGGATTTAACTATAAAGGGAATCCTTGATGGTGGTGCGGAAGTTAGCATCGTTACTGGAAATTGTTGGGAATCCATGGGAAAAGCCACCTCAGCATTATACACATCATTGTGGTAAAGATGGCCAATGGTACCATTGCAAAACCTATTGGGATGATCAAGGATCCTAAGATTAGAGTTCTAGGGCACAGGGTATGACCAACTTTCATTGTGATGGATTTCTCTAAGCACCCTATGTCAAAAAACCATGTCTATTTGCAATTCTAGGACTCTCTCATTAGAGTGGATTTGGTGACCAGTAAAGTACACCCCCTAGGAAGTAGAGCCATTATCAATCATCATTCTAACACCATAGTTCACTCAGCCCCACTACAATCCTATTATACACTTGTAAGAAGGATACAGACATTGGCCAGGATTCTCCTTATATGGATGTGTTACCGGGTATGACGAAGTCAGATAATGTTCATTGGATACACCTAGCTGCAACCATAGACACTTGGAGAAATAGAGGAACCACTTGGGTCATACAGAGGGCACCCCTAAACATGATAAGTGCAATGCATATATCCTCTAAGGGTAAGAAATTTGTAGTCCAACCTAATAGTGCTATCGATGACTCTATAGAAGGCTCTGACCATGCAACTCAGAGACTAAATCCCAAAGGTGAAACTGATTTAGAGCCAAAACAATTGGGAGATAAAGCAATTCTAGAGTCAAAACATTCAAGACCGAGTACGTCAACCCATGTTAGCTCATTCGAGAGTGAAGAAGACACCAACGAGGACCAATCTAGTGAGTCAAATCTAGATGTAAATCAAAAGCAGATCTTAGGCAAGAAAAAGAGGAGCTATAAGAGGCGGCGATATCAAGTAAATGTGCGTTCTTGGATGAATGAAAAGAACGCCACTATTTAGGCGGTTACGTCGCTAGCGGAAGCTAAATAGCGAGAACTCAACCAACAACAGAATTTGTCAGACGAGGACGAAGCTTGACCCGCAGGCGCATGGAAACAACTAGGTGGGTGTCAAATCACCTACTCGACCTTCTAATGACAATCACTACTAAGGAAATCAAATCTAAGTTCTAGAATACGCAAGTGACTGAAATCCGTACTACGAGCGAATGCTATACGAAACAGGATCTAGAATCATTGAATCGATCTCAAACTCAAGGGGAAGTCTATACACTAGGTAAGAACAACACCCTAAAGACTTGAACTGCAAAATCAACCTATAACCACTCCGTGTGGTAAACGCGTATGAAGACAGGCCGAAAAATACAGGTGATCAAAACTTGACCCCGATGGTACTAATGTGTAGCTCTACTCGTTTTGGTTCTATAGATATGCTGCACGCTCTATTCCGACACACGAGTTGGAAGAAAACTCACACCGAAGCTCGTAGGAACTTACCACACATAGAAGCCGATAGCGCGCACTCTTGGTATCAGTGCGTAGCTCTCGCCGTTGCTAACACAATGGCGGTGTCGCTTCTCCAATGGCGGCTCCGTAGCTCGCGTAGCAAGTAGATAAGACTCTCTCTCTCTCTCTCTCTCTCTCTCAGACACAGTCACGGCGCTCAAAAACTCACTTTGATTAATAAAACTGAATCTGCCTTTAGGTTACAAAACTTTGGCTTATATACCTCAGCCTTGGAGGTGAGAACATCTCTAACTAATTACATCAGAAAGTGAAATTACTTCGGGATTACAAGCTGGAAACTCAATTGAGTCCCGTTACTTAATGAATGGCTCAATTCAAAATCAATGTCGGAAAGACATTTATTACAATCAATGGTTACAAAAATGATGAGTGTGAGCAAAAATGTGGGTGTGATCCTCTGCTGGCTCAACACTCCCCCCTTCCGCGTTCATGTCGTCCCTGACATGACTTTTATGCTTGGTCAATAAAGTCCTATCGTCTTGAGCATCTGCAAATGTGATTCGTATCGTAGGTTGCCGATGGTCAAGGTTGGGCCGAATATTTTGCTTTCATGGGTGAAAAAGCCGGTGTAGAAAGCTTCTTCGAATGTTTGCATGTGGAAGCTAGGCAAAAACATAATCCTCTGGTATAGGAGGTGCAACACTTTTGGAGAAGGCTGCAATGAAAGATCATACATCATATCAGTCATTGTGTCGGCCGTCGATAGTAGACTCGAGGTCGTGGCTTTATCTGGCGCGAACACTTCAATGCAAGCTAAGAGAGTCCTGCAAATTTTCTTGAGCACCTGACACGAAAGGTCAGGAGAGCCAGTGAAGAGCTTGATGGTGCCCGTTAGGGTTTTCACCATGTAGGCTTTACCTATTCTCTCTCCTGCCTTTGGTCGTGGCATCCTGGGGTAATTAAGCCAATTTGGCTTCTTTTCTGCAATCCTGCCATGCTCTTTCCAGCTTCTGACTCTTGGCACCGGGCAGAAGGTTGCATTCTCCCGAATCTCCTTTGGTGCCTCCACCAAGTAGATGAGGTAGGCTGGGTATTTGTTCAGCCAACCTTTCCTCCATCTAGGCTGCGAATCTACAATCTTCTTTGATTGTTCCTCTTTTGTGATGTCGCCTTCGTAAAGAGCGACATACTGCTCCTCCTCTATTCTCTTTTTCGTTTTTATCACTTCAAACTTCATCAAAGGGAAAGGCAGGCTGGGTTGCATCCACTCTTCATGGAGCACTTTTGTGTCTAATCCCTGAAGTCTAATGGAGATGAGGAGTCTCCTCTCCCATTCCATTTCCGCCTTGGCACTCTCCTCTGCTGACTTTTCTATTTGGTCATGGAGCCTTTGTTCTTCTTCTTCAGAGATTCCTAAAGTCGAGGCCACCTCGTGAACTGGGGCTGGATCTTCAATTGTGGTTGCCTCTCCAGTTTCTGGTAGCTCTATGGCGGCTCCACCTGATTCTTCTTGTGGTGTCTCTGTCTCTCTTCTTTGTTGCTCTTGTAGATCTTGGAGCTGTTTGCGGAGGGTCTCATTCTTTGTTCTTAGTGTTTGATTTTCTAAAGTGAGCCTCTCCTCTGTTGCCAATGATCCCTCCGCAATGTGCAACCTTTGCACTTGCTCTAATCTTAGCTCTCTTTGTAAGCTTCGGACCTGGTCTTCCAGAGCTGGTACAAGAGCTCCCTCTTGTTCGGTTCCTGCTCTGCTAGCTCTAGGGGTAGTCCTGAGTCTAGTGATTGTTCTTTCTTGGAGCTTGACTCTTTCCCTTAGCTCAATGAGCTCATCTTTAGCCGCCTCCAAGTCGTCTTCCATCCGCTCCCTTGCTTCCTGTGCACTTGTTACTTCTCTTGAAGCCTCGGCTAGCTGGAGTATCAAGCCATCTCTCTCGTTTTCCGCGTCGTAGAGTGATGCTTTATGACTTTCAGATTCAGTCATAGCATCCTCTAATTTCCTCTGCAACTCGGCTTCCCTTTGTTTGGCTGTCTCAATATCCACTTCCTTTGCCTTAGATCTTTCTTTGATCTCGCTGAGCAGTTCATGCACCATGTGCATGTCTTTTTCATCTTCATCTGTCAACTCTAAAGCTTTTTCTGCCACCACCTCCACTGGCTTCGGCTCTTCTAGTACGTTCTGCTCGTCCAGTTTCTCTTCACTCTCTTTTGTACTCTTTATTTTTTCCTCTGTCCCTCTCCAATCATCTGCTTTTGTAGGTGGATCCCATAGACTGCCTCAAGGGCCTCTTCTTCAGTGTACCCTATCGCTACCAGATCCTCATAATCGTTTTTCTTTTGCTGAATTGGATCTATCTCCTTTTCCTTGGTCCCGGCCTCCAGCTTTTCCATACCAGCCGTGTCCATCTCTACTGTGGTCTCTTCCACAATGATTTCCGTCTACTTCGGGCTTGGTACATCAGTAAAGGAGGGCTGATTGTCCTCAGTCATCTTGGCTTTCCCTTTGTTTGCTTGCCCGTCTTTCTCTTGAGGTTCAGTAGACTCATCTACTTTCTTCTTCCGCTTGTCATCCTTTTTCAGCTCAGCTTTTAAAAGCTGTACTTCCTCTTCATTGTATGGCTCGACAGGTTGCTGCTCCAGTATAGCCTCTTACTCCTCATAAGCTCTAATATATTGATCATATTGATCAACATGTGGCCTGGCTGAGCTAGTTCCGACTTTAGTGGGGTCTGGAACCCACTTTTCTTCAAAGTCCCCCTTTAGAGCTCTTTCCGCTCTAAACTGCTCCACTAGTCTTTCCATTCTTGCCGCTTTCTGACTTTTGGTTTGCTTGGGAGCAACCTTCTTCTTTGCTTTCTTCATAAGCGGCTCATCCACATCCTCTTCAGGTTCTGAAACTATTTCTAGTTTCCTGCGTGCTCTTGTGGACGCCCTCTTGGATACTTCCGGCTGTTCTTCCTTCTCATCGGCTTCTCTAAGCCACTCATTCTGGGAGGGAACCTTTGGCCATTGATCTCTGGCTCCAATAGCTTCATAAGCTATTCTTGTCAGAACTTCAGCTCCTCCTATATACTTTGGCTTCTCGTTGTGCATGGAAATTACTTGCTCGTGGATGTGTTAGCGTAATTCACCTCTTTTGGCATATTGCTCTTCAATGCCCATGTGATGGTAGTTGCAATGGCATGGGGTGGTGTCGTATACTTTTGCGGTCTTTTACTGCAAATATGGAGAAACTGGTTGTATAGTCGACAAAGGGTTGCCGCTTTTTGGTCTGCCATATCTCCATAGGTTGCATTCTGTTTCTTAGACCCATAAACCTCTATAGCCTCCCTTCTTTCCCTGACAGAGCTCCCTTTGTTGTGCAGCTTCAATGCATCTGCAATGAGCTGTGGAGTGATCTGTACCTCTACTTTCTCTCCATCTATTGCTGTCAATGTGGCTTTCCCATCCTTCTGAATGGAGGTTGCCAACTCATACACTCTTCTTGTATCTACACCTAATGGTCTCGAGGTGAAGAATCTGTGCAAGTCTGCCCTTTCCAGGTACCTGCTGATGTTCTCTGACCTGCTATAATCCACCAATTCTTGTGGGATCATCGGTATATCCACCGCTTGCCCTTGAGGATCTCTGAAAGTCCCCTGGTAGATCTTTATTCCCTCTTGTTCCAGTACTGCTTCCTCCACCCAAGTTTTGGTTGGCTTGAGGGTTTCTGCTGGAATGTCAAAGGGTTGTGCTTCTGCAAGAGCATCTTTGATTGTCAGCCTTTTTCTCTTTGTTGCTGATGACTTGGCGGAATCCATGGATCCTGTAACTCCAATTTCAGAAGTTAGAGTCTTTTTAGTACTGAAAGCCAAAATGAAGCTTTTAACTATTCAAATGACTTGAAAATTGAAACATGAGCTATTCAGGGCCTAAGGATGCAGGGTAGGTGAAAAAATATGCAAACTGGGCTCAAAATCATGCTGGAGACATCATACGCGTATGATGTCTTTTGTGTCAAAATGATTTCATATTGGTTGTGCTTGTAGCTGATAGTGTATACATGAGTATCATATGCTTGGATTTGAGTTTGGATCCCATTTGGTCAAGTTTTGGTCAGTTTAGTCCAGTTCAGGCTCATGGCAAAATTTTGAAAGGGAATTGGATTTTATGATCCAAATTGGATAAAACTTGGTGGTTCACCTTCAAATGGCATGTAGATCACTTCTGTTTGGTGGTTGAAGCCCTGAGGTGCCAAAATCACATAGTGAGACATCATACGCGTATGATGTCTTTTAGTGTATTTTTGGACCAAATTTCTCTATAAACTTGGATTTGGCTTAAGATAGGCTTATTCAGTGGATTTATGAAGTTTGGATAGATTTTGGGCTAAAAATGGTTCTGGAGACATTATACGTGTATGATGTCTTTTTCATCAATTTTTCATGGGATTGGTTCTGTGGACTCCCCATGTACTAGCGAAGGACTGTCCCTACTCAAATCTTGGTTTGGACTTGAGTATGTTGGATTTGGGCTAAAATAGGCTTTGGATGAAGGATTTTCCCTCAATTGAGCTAATGGGGTGATCCACTTGACCAAATGGTTCCAAACTTCATATGTAGCATGTATTAGATATATATAATGGATGTATGATGACAAATGAGCAGTTTTGGCTCTGTAAGTGCAAATAGACATCATACGTGTATGATGTCTTTTGTGTCAAAATGGTGCTTTTTGGTTCCAGATAGCTTGTAGATGTGTTAATCAACAATCCTACAAAGTTTCAATGAGTTTGGAGTTATTTTGACAAAATTAGGACCAAAAATCAATTTTATGGCCTACCTTGCGTCTTTTTGGTTTTCCTTGGGTTTTCTAACTCCAATTCTCATGATACTTGGTTCATAGGATGTGATTAACATGTGGAATGAGGCTATGCACTCAAATGTTGAAATGGATGTGAAAATCATGCTGTGAGACATCATACGCGTATGATGTCTTTTCTTGAAATGTTGGTCTTTTTGTGCAAAGAATGCTTTGTGCTAGTGCCCTAAGCCCTGCTAACTAGTTTTCAACTTAAAAAGTCATCAGTTTAGCTAAAAAGCCCCCTTATAGGCATTTCAGTCTCCAAAGTCGTCTTTTTGCCTTGGAGTTGAATTTCTTCAATTTTTCTTCTCGAGAGTTGCATTTCCAGCTCATTGGATATGTTGTGAAGCCACCTATTTGGTTAAACTTGACTTTGGCTCCCCGTTCTCCATCTTTCTCCATTTGGTTGCCCGAAAGCGTCTTTTTCACCATCGGTAAGTGAATCAACTTTCTTTTGGGTTTTGCTTGCAAACATAAGTTATCCATGTATATTTGAAGCTGCTTGTGAAGTTTCATGTCATTTGGTCGTCAATTTTAGCTGTTATGCCAAAATGACGCTTTGTGTGTCCGCAGCTGAATCGGTTCTTCCGACCTACTTTTGGTGATCCAAACCTGGAGATACTCCATGGTTGCATTGTCCTTGATGTGGTTGAACTTCCTGTGAAGTTTCGTGTCGTTTCGACAACTTTTTCTTGTTTGCCTCTTGCAGGCTCTGTTGACCTAGGGTTTTTCCAGTCGTTCTTTCTCGAGCTTTGAGTGTTAGAAACCTATCTTCTATACTAGGGTAACCCACCTCTAAGTTCTTGCAAGGTTTGGTTAGGCGGTTGTGCCACTACCTAGCGTTCTTCCCCATTCCCCGTCTGCTCTTGTTTCTTGGTTTTGGTCAGTTTTCGCGACAAAAGTTAATGATAAGCATCAAAAGCTTATGGCAACGAGTCTACCTCTCATGTCTGGTGTCCTCTGAGCTCTCGTAGCATTCGTAGAAGACCGTAGAAGGTTGGATGCTCCTGTGTGCTCTTTGCTCTCTCCAAGAAGGTAATAGTGGAAATGAGCTTGAAGGTGAAGTGAAAAATACTTAACTTCGGACTTCCCAGATCACTTGTTACCAAATTTGACATGTGCTCCTATCTCGTCGTGAAATGCACTTTAGGAATTGAAATTTCTCAATTTGGACTCCGTTTGACCTGTTTCTGAGAAATCTGTCCACTTTGCCAAAATTCTGTCATTTCGGGCTTTCCGCAACTTTTTCAGAATTGTACCCACTTTTTACCATGGGTTGCCCTTGTCATTAGGACCATCACCGTCTATTCTTTTCTTTTTTCCGATCTCATTTTACCTGCTTTTTTATTTTTCTTTTATTTTTATTAAGAAAATCATAAAAAATAAAGAAAAATAGCAAATTGAAGCCAAAAAATTCCAAACATACACGATAAATAGCTGGTAACCCTGTGTATATGAATATACACTTATTTGTGATTTCTGGACTTGGATTACCACTTTTTTCCACTTTTTAGCTCCAAAAACACTCTTATTTAGTGATATTTACACGTCTAGAGACCCAAATACATCATTTGATCTCTTCTTGTTGCAAAACAAGGTATATAAGGGCATAAATATTATCAATATCCGCAATCAAACATAAAAATTGCAAAATCATGTAAGACACTGCCCTTGTAATATAATTTTTGTTTTTCTTTGTTTTTGGCGCTTGTAGCTGCTTTGTAACTCCTGTATACCTGTATACCTCCCCCCCCTCCTAGTCTGAGTCCTCCCGAACGACTATGAAGTGTCTGTGGGCGAAGCATTGTAGTTGTTTTGGTCATAAGTTCCAAATGCAATTGTAGAGCGACGATACAACATCCTTTCCAATAAAGCTGCTCTTTGTTTGATTGAAAGATTGTTGGTCGGGTTTTGGGTTGGTTTTGGCACTTCGGTAGTAGAATCAGTAGATGGATTCTTCTTTACCTTGTTGTTCTTTTTCACAATCCAAATCTGCTTCCGCTTTGCTTGTGCTTGCCACAAACTCTTTGCGACCCAAACCTGCTTTGTTTTTTGTGTTGATTTCCTCGCCTTGAAATACCTAGGAGTTTCCGTTGATTGTACTGAAGGGGGTTCCTGTTTACAAATCTTTGGGATCCAAATTTGCTTGCTATGGCTTTGTGCCGTTATGAATTTCTTTGGAATCCAGATCTGTTTCACTGTCCTTGATTGTCTGGAATCACTCTGTTGTCTGGTATTGAAGACTCTGTTTTCCACCTTTGTTTCTCTAGCACCACCTTTTTTGGTCTCCATATCAACTTTGATTCCTTTTTTTTCCAAGGTTGAGCTGTTATATTATTGCTTGTCTTCCTTATCCACTGTTGAGAATTCCTCGTCGAAGAGTAATCCGGTTGTATAGAAACTTTTGGTTGCCATTGCTTCTTCTTTTTCTCTGGTTGTTGTTTACCTTTGTCTTTGGATTCGTCCTTTGGAGTTGGCTCTTCTCCTTTGGTGAACTTAACTGATTGACTTCCACCTTCGTATTTGATAAGCACTGATTTAGAACTCCAGTCAATCATTGCATTGTATTGCTTCTGCCATGGTTGTCCTAGCAATAATGGTTGTTGTGTAGCTTGGTCTTCAACCACGTAAAACATGTGCGGATACACATACTGGTTAATCTGTATATGTAAAACTGTGC
Source organism: Adiantum capillus-veneris (assembly GCF_014529385.1). Taxonomy (NCBI): domain Eukaryota; kingdom Viridiplantae; phylum Streptophyta; class Polypodiopsida; order Polypodiales; family Pteridaceae; genus Adiantum; species Adiantum capillus-veneris. The sequence continues at coordinate 138,681,541 of NC_140941.1, forward strand.
ATCCGACAGTTTTGATTGAATTCTCAGAGTAACTCTTTAACTCTTGCTTGGCAGTTTGTAGTTTAGTGTCATTTGTCAATTGTCTATACAAACTGAGTGAAAGTAGGTTAGCTTGAGCTCCTGAATCCAATAGTGCTCTGGCTTTGATTTGGTTGGTTCCTACTTTGCAATCAATGATGGGTTCTTCTTTGTCATTATCCATTTCTGTTATACTGATTGCGTTTATTCGTATTGCTCCTTCACTGCGCTGTTTTTGACGTAGTAGTCTTCTTTTCTCCATTCTTTCTTTCGCCTCGGCTTGCGCTTCCTCCAAAATCATTTTCTTTTTCTGGACACGCAGCTTTTCTTGATGTATTTTGAGAAGCATGTCTTGGGTTAGCGGCAAAAGATACTTTTTCACTCTGCATCCACTAATCCAATTGGGCATTTCTTCTCCGTCTAATGTAGCAAGCTTGACGGCTCCACTTGGTGATAGATCTTTAATCACCAGAGGTCCCATCCCTCGCTTTTTAAGCTTCTTAGCATGCTGTTTCAGAGTGTAAACTAGGACATAGTCCCCAACCTTAAACTCTTTAGTCCGCACATGCTTATCAAAAAATTCTTTTTGTCGCCTTTTTTGAGCGTAGATAGAAGCTACTGCTTTTAGGCGAAGCTCATCTAGCTTTTCCAGGTCATCTATTCTATCAGAAAGCTCGTGCCCTGTCCACTCTAGATCCTTAGCCACCCTTAAGGTTGAAATCAAGAATTCTATTGGTAAGATAGCATTTAGCCCAAAAACCATGTTATATGGGGTCGTTCCTATTGATGTTTTATATGCTACCCTATATGCCCATAATGTTGAATGCAACTTCTGGTCCCAGTCAGTTCTCGACTCAGATACAATCTTCGTAAGGACCGTGCATATGGTTTTGTTTGTTGCTTCAGCTTGTCCGTTTGCTTGTGGATGATACGGGGCTGATTTCCTATGGATTACCATGAATTCATCTAGAAGGATCTCTATCACTTCATTTATAAAATGTGTGCCTCGATCACTCACAATTTCTATTGGCAATCCATATCGTACAAAGACGTATTCATATAGAAATTGTGCCGTGGTCCTGGCATCTGCTTTTTGAGTTGCCTTTGCTTCGACCCACTTTGTTAGATAGTCTGTAGCCACAACGATGTATTGTGCATGAGTCTTATATGCAGGAGGTGAAATGGGTCCGACATAATCAATCCCCCATTTTGCAAAAGCTCTTGCCCCCATCATTGGTCTAAGCGGCATATCATCTCTTTTAAGTGGTACTTTGGTCCGCTGACAGTCATCGCACCGTTTAACGTATTCCTCAGCGTCCATATGTAATGTTGGCCACCATATTCCTGCGGCTAAGACAAGTTTTGTTGTCTTATCACCTGAGAAATGGCCTCCACCTACTCCTCCATGAGCTTGCTCTAGGATTATCACATACTCAGACTCTGATGCGCAAATCCTAAGCTGGTTGTCTTTACCTCTCTTATAGAGTTGATCTCCTATTAAAGCGTAATCTCTAGCTTCTGTCTCTACAGATTTCTGACGAGCTTTTGACGTTCCTTCTGGGAAAGTTCTATTTGTGAGATATTCAACAATATACTGACTCCATTCCGGAGCGATCATTATCTGATATAATGTCGAATACTCTGCTGGCGGTTTTGATGAACATACAATACATACAGTGACATATTCATGTACGCTTTCTTTCATTCCTGGCCAATAGACTCCCAATTGTAACAAATTCCTATATGTGTTCCTTCTTGAACAATGAAATGCACATTCCTGAACATGTGCTTCGCGCAGATATATATTATATTCCTCAGGATTGATGCATAGTCGTAAAACATGATCATTTCCCAATTGATACAACCTTCCTGCAACCAATTGAAGATTCTTGGATTGCTGAATAGCAATATGTTTCTGGTTGTATTCTCTTCTATCGAACTCTCCTCCATAGGTTAATAGGTTAACGACATTTTGAGACCACTTCGGTATCATTTCTATGTTGAACAAGTACGCGTCTGGCATGTCGTCATCTACTCCTATAGGGTCTTCTCCATTCGTCAATCGCGAAAGATGATCAGCTCTAAGATGTGTTTTTCCTTTCTTTACTACTACCGTGAAGTCGAATTCCAGTAAGATAATGAACCATCTCACTATTCTCCCGGTATTGCATGGTTTATTCACTAGGTAGAGCAAGGCTTGGTGATCCGTAAAAAACACAAACTTGTTGGCTAGAAGATAATGCCGAAATTTCTTCACAGCATATATCATTCCTAATCCTTCTCGCTCTGTTGTGGTGTAATTCTTCTCTGCATTGTTGAGCTGTCGACTGGCGTAACAGATAGGAAAATCCATGTTTCCTTCTTCTGGCTGAGCCAGAATGCATCCTATTGCATATGCCGAAGCATCTATATGCACATGGAATATCTTCTCCCAATCTGGTGATTTCAAGACTGGAGCAGTAATGAGTGCCTCTTTCAATTTCTTGAACGATTCCTCACACTCCTCTGTCCATTCAAAGTTCACTATTAGCCTGTAAAGTGGTTGGCCTATTATAGCGTACATGTAAATGAATCGTCTATAATATCCGCAATGTCCCATAAAGCTCTGTACTTGTTTCGCATTGGTTGGTCTAGGCATATCCACTATAACTTTTATCTTCTCTAAATCCGTGGATATTCCGTTTTGTGAGACAATATGTCCCAGAATTCTGCCCTGTCGGACCATAAACACACATTTCTCAGGATTGAGACAAATGCGATATGTCCTACATTTCTCAAATACTTTTCTTAGGTGTTCTAGATGCTCATCTCTCAGAAGAGAATGTACACATAAGTCATCCATGTATATTTCTAGAAACAACCTTAAGTATTCTTTGAAAGCATGCGTCATCAGCCTCTGGAAGGTTGCGGGAGCATTGGTTAGACCAAAAGGCATAACCCTATAAGCATAAATTCCCCACTCCGTTGCAAAAGCTGTTTTATGTTGATCTTCCAGTGCTATGGCTAGCTGGTTATATCCTGAAAAACCATCAAGAAAGGAGTATGCTGTTTTCCCTGATACACGCTCTAGAACATGATCAGTTATCGGCAGGGGATAATTGTCCCTGATTGTTGCAGCATTCACTTTCTTTAAGTTGACACACACTCGGAGTTTTCCGTTCTTCTTGGGTACTACCACAATTGGAGATACCCAATCGGTGTGTTCAATCTCGTATATGAATTCAGCTTCCATTAGCTTATCTATCTCTTCTTTGATTCGCTTAGCAAACGTATCATTATATGTGTATGGTCTCTGTCTGCTAGGCTTTGCGTCTTGTTTCAGTGGGATTGTGTGTTGGCATATCGATGGGTCAACTCCCTTTAAGTCCTTATAAGACCATGCAAACACATCCCTATACTCTCTGAGAAGACTCAAAAGTCTCTCTTCCTCGCCTGGAGACAAATCTGTGGCTATGTACACCGGTCTAGGTGGCTCACCTGGAGCTGCTAAATCAACTTTTTTTGCATCCTCCGGTCCGTCATAAGATTCGTTCTCCTTTCTCTCTCGAATAGGTGGGGTTAATACCACCTTCCTATCCTCTATTGTGAATTTCCTATAGTGAGAGGGAACATCCATGTTTTCCTTGATTTTGGCGTTTTCGTCCTCTCCACTCTCAATTTCTGTCGTCCAAACTTCTTTCAGAGTTTTCTTGAGCTCTCTGTACTTGTTTCTACGTTCTAGCTTGGACTCCGTGTGTTCTCTGTTGCGCTTGTTCTTTTCTGATTTTTCTGTTTCAGTTTTCGTTCCATTCCTTTGAACTTGATTTCTTGAGCCTCTTTTTTTTTCGTAAGCTCTTTTGATCATTGCCTCTCATTCTTCCAGAAATCTTGTCCTTAACACAATCTTCCGCCTTTACTAGCATTAGGAATTGATTTTTTCCTCTTATTCTAGGCATCGGATTGGTTCTAACCCCCTTTGTTTTTTTCTTTGCTCTATAGCGTTTCTGGCGTTGTTTAGTTTGGTTCGGAAAATCATAAAATCGGACATCCGTTATAGTTTCTTCGTTTCCGCTTGAATTGTCCGTTGACTCGTTGTCTGCTTCATTTCCCCACTCTGGATGATCGGGAATGTCGTGAAACACCTCTTCTTCATCTTCCTTTTCCAGTGTATCGTTCTTTTCAGTTTCTTTTTCGAGTACAGTTCTCAACATGAAGTACGGAACCACGTCGTACCCGTCCTTGTCGCAAAATTTCGTTGTGGGACCATCCGGAATTGCACAAACATCTAGGGTTGCTAGAATGTGTGTCCATTCTAATGGTTCAAGCGTGTCCTCTGGAAAGGGTTCTCCTATATAAGTTTCGTCTTCGATAGCCCTTTCTAAAACACATTCTTCTCGTTTCAGACTTCCACATTTCGAAGCTCCACACATCCATAACTCCTTGGGTTTACCTAACCAAGCTGGAAATTCGGATCCCGCCAAAGTAGCTGAATCAAACTCCTCCACCGGTGTTCGGTTCACATCTTTGTAGCTATGGTCTTTCAGGTTCACACGTGTAGTGGTTTCCATATTTCTCAGGTATATGTGATCGTAGCCCCAATCCTGGACCATTTTCAACTGTCTCATGAATGGTCTTCCCAGTATGATATCATAGTTATTCTCCTTGCCAAAATCGACAATAGCAAAAGTATGTTCGTATTCAATGCCGCAAGAAGTCACTACAACTTTCTCTAATAACCCCACAGGTTTCTCCATGTGTCCATCTGCTAATTGGAGTTTCAACCTAGTCTTCCTTATTGCTGGTTTCCCCCATTTTTTCCAGATTTCTTTTGTAGCAATGGCTACCCCAGCTCCGCTGTCTAGTATTGCCATCGTCTTCACTCCTTGGAATTCAACTGGTAAGGTTGTATTCCCCTCTTCACCTTCGCAATACTCTCCGACCTTGTTTAAGGGTACAGGCTTAGCGTTCTTTTGTGGTTTACTCAGCTCTTGTATACCCTCTTGCAGTCTCGATGTTGGGTCTTTTATCCCAAATTTCTCCAAGCATTTTCCTACAGTGGTCCACATATGTGGTCTTAGCCTCAAAAGCTCAGCTAGAGTGTTACTGGTGTTGACAAGATCTCTATCAATCCTTGCGAGTCCATGACTTTTTCTGATGAGATTCTTCGTGAGGGAAGTGCTCTAATCTCGGATTTTGCTTCATACTCTCCTAAGTATGAAGGTAAGGTATTCAGTGAATGAGGTTTGCTCTCCATTGTTCTAACAGAGCCCCCATCTCCCCAGTAAGATTGCAGATCCAAGTCCACTTGAGATCCTGCCTCAAATTCCACTATGGGAGGATTCCTGATGTCCTTTTCCCAATTTGTCTAATTAGCTTGGCAACTTAGCTCGTTTGCAAAGTTTGCCTCTCTCACTTGTTTCCAAAATTCATTGTAATCCTCATCTCTTCCGTAAGACCTCTGTACAACTGGATGAAAACTCTCTCTCTCCTGATCGGTTGTGTTCAACACTATGCGGTCATCCTTGTGTGTATTTTCAGGCTTTTGTGCACTTAGAGTCTTTTCAGCTACCCGTGAAACAATAGTCTCCTGCTGAATTGGGTTTTCCGTTCCACAATTCATTGTTTCTTTTGGTGGTTCTAATAAGGCTTGTGCAGTCTCGATCATTCTCTGGCACATTTCAAGTCTCTGCTTTTCCAATTCCGCGTTTGGGTATGTCATCCACCTCTGTTCTTGTGTTTGGTTGTTCTTTAACCTAGCTTCGTAAGCTCTCATCAGTGCGTCCAATGGTTCGTGTACTTTGTCGACTAGCACTGATCCCCCTGAGCTTAAGCTCGTTGTTTCTTTGATACTCTTTTGTTTCGTTCTTTCCGGGCTCATCTCTCGTTTCCCGTTTTGACTCTCAAGTTTTTCTAATCTATCTTTAGTTCGCTTTAGTTCCTCAGCTAGAATAGCGTCTTCACGTTCTTTTCTCAACTTCATGCGTGCTTTTCTAGCTTTCCATGTGTTTCTTTGACTCCGCGGTCCTTGACTAACCACTTCAGTCGCTAACTTTCCATTCTCAGGTTCTCTAGTGGTTTTCTTAGCTTGAGCTCTAGTAACAACTTGCGTTGGTATCAGAGTTTCATTTTCAGACCCACTGCTGGTAGGAATAGTTTCTAGCATATTCAATGTCGTCTTTTGCACTTTGTTTGGATTCTTTGAACAATCCTCAATGAAGTGAGTAACCCCACACTCAGTGCAATAAGCGTTAATTCTAATGATTTCCGTATGTGGACAAACATTCATCAGATGGTCACCTCCACACTTGTAACAGGGTCCTAGTGCTGGTCTTGGTCCCACTTGATTCGTCCTTTGTGGATAGGATGGTCTTTGTCCTGTTAACCCTCCATGAGCTATGAACATCAATGTTCTTGCGTCCAAATTGTATCTCTCTTCATCAGAAGCACTTGTAACTGTTGGTATTCCAACATTCCCAATCATGCCCCATGGTTCTGGTTGTTTGGGTTCTTCTGGTGGGTAATACACAGTTGGAGACATGTGTGCACCAGATTCTTCATAATAGGCTTGAACAGGCACTAAGGCTTGTTCTTCCTGATTCTCTAAGGTTGGTGCATATCTAATGCCCACTGGTCTTGCTCCTGGTAAAGGTGGTTGTTGTCCCAATACCGGTTGCGGTCTTTCTATCCCCATAGGTCCTGGTACATTTCCCGTTGGGTATCGAGGTACTGGATGTACTTGAGGTGGTGCTAATTGAGCAGGAGGTGCATACTGACGCTCCCTTACATACCCTTTGTTGTAATAGCACTCCTCTGTTGGATGGTTTGTCCATTTTTGTTCAATAGCACACCATTTCAGTGGTTTTGGCAATGGTTTTTGGTATGGTGCCATCCTTTTTAGAGCATCTTCTATCATTTGCTCTACATTTGGCATGGTTGTTGTTTGAACATTCTTTTTAGTGGTAGTCTCGCTCGCTACGGAGGAAGAGCTACTGGATGCAAAATCTGTATCCGCTGACACCTCTCCATAAACCGTACAGTTATCCACTAAGTACAATGCTTCTCTCGTTACTTGCTCGAAACTTGTACAAGCTTTCAAGTGCAAGTCCTTCTTGAGAGTGTCGTTTCTCAGTCCCTCAATAAAGAGAACAGATAGTCTGTCATCTTGTGGTCGTTCACGTACTGGACATCTCTCAATGTATTGTTTGAAGCGAAGTGAAGCTTCCTTCACTTTTTCGTGTTCTCTCTGTTTAAAAGCATATATTTGTGAGACCGTATTGTGCTTAATCCCTCGTTTTGAGAATTCCTCAGCAAACTCTCTTAGCAAATGGTCAATGTCATGGAATCCCCCTATGTTCAGTGGTTGAAACCATGTCAATGCCGTACCTTCTAGAGTAAGACCAAATCCCTCGTATTGTGTATGGAAATCTGTTATCTGCTCAGCTCTTAAGACTTGCTTAAAGAGTGACACATGTGCATACGGATCTCCTGAACCACCATACTTCTTTGGCATACACTTGGCTACTTGAGATGGTCTCATACGTCTATGGTCTGCTACCAATCTCATTGCTCCTGTGTCCCGGCTAAAGCTTTCTCTAGCATCATGGACTTCATGGGTTACCCTTGTCGGTTCCCCTGCCCTGAATCTACTACTAGGAGGTAAATGTGATGGTTCCGCTTCGAACCTTGGACCTGGAGTGGTATATGTGGGATTGGAACTGCACTACCTCGATTCGTATCCATTGACTCTCTGGAATGTAATGATCCCATTGGTCCGGGCTTCGAGTACTGAGGTTGACTGAAAGAGTCAGCAACCTGAGTTCTTTGTCCTCCTGTTGTCATTGGGTTTTGCACTCCATTTGTTGGTGCTGGTCTTTGTGAGCTAGAAGTAACATAATACTGATGTAGTGGTCCCCCAAAGTATGTATATCCTTCTAATTCTTTCTTGCCCATTGTTGAGTATTGCCTCCCATACTTGTCGTAAGCAGCAATTTTCACTTCCGATCCCTCTGTGTAGGTAAAGACATAAAGTCTTTTTTGGTCTGTCAACTCTCCGGTGTAGGGTTCTTCACATCTATAATAGAGATCTTGCTCCCCATTATTATATTTGTATAGCCCCACATAGATGTTATCAGTGTTGATCCTTGTAGTTTCATTCTCTCTTCTTAACCTCGCATCAGGGAAGTTCATTATTGGTGCTTTCTCCTCAAGTTCTTCATCTACTTTGGCTTTGGTGCCCATCAATCCCCACTTGTCCACAATGTTAGGGTTTAGGACTACCAAGTACATGGTACCCTCGTCATCTAGATATCTATCTCCGCTATAGCTCACAGGCACTAAGTCCTTGAACTCACTAGGTCTCTCCTCTATCTTTACACAATAGCGGTCCATTCCATCTTTGTAGATCTTGGCACCTTGCTCATTGTCGTACTGATATTTTATGAACAATAGCTTCATTGTGGCGGAAGGGTTTGATGATCCTGCTGCCATATTTTCTCTGTTGTTCAGGTTCAGTGTTCCAAGTGTTCGGTGAAAATCTCGTAAGATCTCTCCGAAGAAGTATCAGAGACACTTCCTTCAAAGATCGGCTCTAATGGTTGCACCCAACTTTGGTTTACACTTCCCTCGGTTGATATGACACTTGCTGGTTCCCCTTGTTTTGGTTGGTTATTCTGGAGGTTCCTGCCCGATCTCAAATTCATCAATTCCCCTAAAGGACTTTAACTTTTCCGTCTCGGCAATTTGTTTTCCTCAAGTTTTTGTGGTCAGAATTGATCCAAACTGATTGATACTTGGTCAATTGTTTAATCTTGTCAGTTGGACAACTTCTGTTTCATCAAGTGAGAATTTTGTTGCAGTTATGCTGAAAAAGACATTATACGCGTATGATGTCTTTTTTCACAGATTTAGACTATTTTGGTTATGCTCACTCTCAGTAGCCCCTTTATGCTCTGTCCACTCACAAAATTTAGTTTGAACTCTGTTTGAGCAAGTTATGGCTAATTTAGGCTTTTCTTGGCAATTTTCCGCTTTTGACTTGTTTTTTTTTTTGGGTCAATTGTGATCCAAATGGGATGAAACTTGAAATATAACCTCTAGACAGCTATTACAATGGATCTGTGTTGGCAAAGTATCAAAATATGTCCAAAATTAGGTCAAAGACATCATACGCGTATGATGTCTTTTTCATCAATTTGGGTCAAAACTTGATATTTATGCTTCCTACAGTGCTTGTAACAATCTTGTCAGGTCAGATATTAAAAATAAGCAGTGGATGTGCTAAAAGATATTATACGCATATGATGTCTTTTGTCCCAGATTTTGACTATTCTTGGTTTTAAGCCTTCTCCAATGTTTATAATTGAGTTTCAAGTGTTTTTGTCAGGTTTGAATGTAAAAACAAGATCTAAATCCAAACTTTCTTATTCTTTGCGTTTCTTGGACTCCGACTTGTCTTTTTGGGTTTCTTTGAGTGTTAATGCTCTTGTTTTAAGTTGAAATTAGGATATAACCCCCTTTTTGAACACTCTGGTAAAGTCAAAATTTTTGTTTTGGTCTCTGTTTGGTCATTTAGACATCATACGCGTATGATGTCTAAAGTTGCAGATTTCCAGTTTTTTGGCACAGAATCCTTCCTAAAGCTTTCTCTAGTGCTCAGCAACTCACAGATACACAAAAAATTTCTCTGACTTTTGTTTATTGCAAGTTTCACTACTAACTCGACGGTTTAGTGATCTAACATGCAATCAACCATATCAAGCAAATACTCCAATGATTACTAGCTCTAGATCAAGATCAAATGAAGTCCTACCTAAGCTATTCCTAATCATAAAATGGGTTTGGTAATTGTGACTTTAAAGATATCCACTGTCACTCACGGACTAGCAAATTCTTCTTCTATCAACAACTACTCAACACCAACAAAACAACAAACAATTCTAAGCTAAACTAAAAATACTGTCAACACGGAAGACCCAGGAATACCCCACTTCCTAGTATCTCTCGAGATCTTCGGAGTCCACCACTCCTAGATCTTTTCTAACTAAAGTATACAAAGTAGTTTATACGACTCACCTCGTAGGATTAGTCTAAGGTCACCTACTTAGGGCTCTCGTCCCCGACAACGGCGCCAAATGTTTAGGCGGTTACGCCGCTAGCGGAAGCTAAATAGCGAGAACTCAACCAACAACAGAATTTGTCAGACGAGGACGAAGCTTGACCCACATGCGCATGGAAACAACTAGGTGGGTGTCAAATCACCTACTCGACCTTCTAATGACAATCACTACTAAGGAAATCAAATCTAAGTTCTAGAATACGCAAGTGACTGAAATCCGTACTACGAGCGAATGCTATACGAAACAGGATCTAGAATCATTGAATCGATCTCAAACTCAAGGGGAAGTATATACACTAGGTAAGAACAACACCCTAAAGACTTGAACTGCAAAATCAACCTATAACCACTCCGTGCGGTAAACGCGTATGAAGACAGGCCGAAAAATACAGGTGATCGAAACTTGACCCCGATGGTACTAATGTGTAGCTCTACTCGTTGTGGTTCTATAGATATGCTGCACGCTCTATTCCGACACACGAGCTGGAAGAAAACTCACACCGAAGCTCGTAGGAACTTACCACACATAGAAGCCGATAGCGCGCACTCTTGGTATCAGTGCGTAGCTCTCGCCGTTGCTAACACAATGGCGGTGTCGCTTCTCCAATGGCGGCTCCGTAGCTCGCGTAGCAAGTAGATAAGACTCTCTCTCTCTCTCTCTCAGACACAGTCACGACGCTCAAAAACTCACTTTGATTAATAAAACTGAATCTGCCTTTAGGTTACAAAACTTTGGCTTATATACCTTAGCCTTGGAGGTGAGAACATCTCTAACTAATTACATCAGCAAGTGAAATTACTTCGGGATTACAAGCTGGAAACTCAATTGAGTCCCGTTACTTAATGAATGGCTCAATTCAAAATCAATGTCGGAAAGACATTTATTACAATCAATGGTTACAAAAATGATGAGTGTGAGCAAAAATGTGGGTGTGATCCTCTGCTGGCTCAACAGCCACTGCAGAATGGCTTTGTTATGTGGGAGCTTTGGATGCTCATCAAAAGCTAGTAGACAATTGGGGTGAATACTTCCAAAGTGTAATTTGGTGCATTCCACAACCCCATGACATTGGCCAAATAGAGATTGCAAAGAAGCCCAAGTTGAGCCGTACAACAAGGAGATGACAGAACCAGGAGTTAGCCCAACAACAAAAAGAAGCAGAAGCTAAGACCAAGAACTTAGAACAATAAGAGCATGTAGACTTACACCCCGCACATGAACATTTCAAATCTTATACCATGGAAGAGCATAAGGTGGTCTACACCAAAGCCCAAAGAACGCCTACACCAGAAAGTCAAGGAGTATACGATGGTCCGACAATGGTGAAGGACATCAAATTAGCAGAACCATGTGAGGAGTCTAAACCAATCTTTATTGCCCAAGACCTCACAGAGAAGGAAGAGGAAGACCTTAAAGCACTACTTAAGGGATTCAAGGATGTATTCTCTTGGACATACCATGATATGAAAGGTGTTTCACCTTCTGTGGTACAACATACAATTCCAATGGTTAGCACTGTTAAACCGATCCAGCAAGGTCCCTACCCAATGAATCCTAAGTATGGAAAGATAATTAAAGAAGATCTTGACAAGCTTATCATATGTGGATTCATAAACCCTATTGAGGACTTTGAATGGGTGTCCCCAATCGTCATCGTGCCAAAAAAGAATGGGAAGCTCCGAGTGTGTGTGGACCTTAAAAAGGTTAATGCAACCATTAGGAGAGATCACTGTCCATTGCCATGTTTAGAACATGTGCTTGAATGAGTAGTAGGTAAGGCGACTTATAGTTTCCTCAGGCTACAATCAAATCATGATTGCACTAGAGGACCAAGTTAAAACTGCCTTCATAACTAAATTTGGTGTATTTGCATTTCGAGTGATGGCTTTTGGCTTGACCAATGCCCCTGCTACATTCCAAATATTAATTAACATTGCCTTCAAGGAGTATCTAAGGGAGTTCATTGAGGCCTTCTCAGATGACTTGTGTGTCCATTCCTCTTGGGAGGAGCATCTGACTTGTTTAAGAAAGGTACTTGAAAAATGCAGATTATATTGCATCTCATTGAACCCCTTCAAATGCCAATTCTGGGTTAAACATGGAGTGATTTTAGGGCATATAGTGTCCAAAAATGGGATTTCTATAGATGAGAGCAAAATTAGAGTCATTCTAGAATTGGCCCCACCAAAAAACTATAAGGGAGTGCAAAGATTCATGGGCCATGTTGGTTATTATCGACAATTTATATTATTCTTTGCTGATATAGCTCATACCTTGTACAAGCTTCTTATTGAGTTTATTTGGACCGAAGAATGTGACTAGGCCTATGAGTTATTAAATAAGGCTCTAGTGAGTGCCCCGATCCTATGAATGCCAAATTGAGATGTAATCTTTCATGTGCATATCGATGCATCAAACTTTGCTATCGGCTGTGCTTTAACTCAACCCGGCGAGCATAACCTAGACTGCCCAATTAGCTTTGCTAGTCGCTAGTTAAACGATGCTGAGAGGATCTACACCCCTGTAGAGCAAGAGGGGTTGGGTATGATTTATTCAGTGAAGAACTTTTGATATTATCTTCTTGCCACAAAGTTCGTTTTGTATGTAGATCACCAAGCGCTACTATACTTGGTAAATAAACCCTGCTCCACAGGAAGAATTACATGTTGGTTATTAATTCTTCTTGAGTTTGACTTCACTGTTCTTGTGAGACCGAGCAAAAGCCATGTCATGGCCGATCATTTGTCTTGTATACCCGATGGGGAAGCCCCTATAGGAATTGATGATGATTTACCCAATACTTCCCTATTCATGGTTGAAACAATGCCTGAATGGAGTGAGAGAATTGTTGACTTTTTAGTCAATGGCTTTCCACCTAAGGAGCTTCGTAAAGATTTAGCTCGGAAGCTAATCAAAGAGTGTGAACCATATTGCCTAATGGTTGGAACTCTCTACAAGAGAGGGAAGGATCACATACTTAGACGTTGTGCCTATGAAGATGAATACTTATTTTGCAAGAAGCACATATGGGCATAGCTGGGGTCATTTTTCAGGAGAATTGACTGCTAGGAAGGTGTTGCAATCAGGCTATTGGTGGCCCACTTTGTTCAAGGATGCGTCACTTTTTGTGAAAGGGTGTGATGAATGCCAACGGTACAAGAAACCACAGCCGAAGGATCAGATGCCCCTGCATCCCACAAAGTAAACCATTTGAAAAGTGGGGCTTATACTTTGTAGGTCCAATTAGTCCGGCCGCACGTAACATGCAATCACGATACATTATAGTGGCCATGGTTTATGTAACAAAATGGGTTGAAGCTAGGGCTACACGCAAGGTGGACGCATAGACAACAACCAAGTTCCTCTTTGAGAATATTATTACATGCTTTGGGTGCCCCTTTGAACTTGTAAGTGACAATTGCACTCATTTCATAAATGACGTGATCAAAGAGCTCACAATGAACTTCATGATATCCCACCAAAAGTCTACACCTTATTACCCCCAAGCGAATGGCCAAGCCGAGAGTACAAACAAAACTCTCATCTCTGTTTTGACCAAGTCTGTTGAGGCACATCGCATTAACGGGGATCTAAAGCTAACGTAAGCTTTATGGGCCTATCGAACTGCGTATAAAGTAGCCATCAATTGTACACCATTGAAAATGGTATTTGGCCAAGAAGTAGTGATGCCCTCACAATTTGTCATCCCTAGTCTTCGTGTGGCTAGTCAAGAAGGCTGGGATGGTAATCCTTTGGTCGAGCGATTGTATATTCTTGAGCCTCTAGAGGAAGAAAGGCAATTGGCTGTGTGCAATGCCCTAGTAGAGAAAGACAGAAGGAAAAAATGATTTGACCATCCTTTAAAAACAAAGATATAAAAGTGGGAGACAAAGTTCTTATGTATAGTGTAAATTGAAATATGCTGGTAAGGGACCGTATCGAGTGTGTGAAAATACCCCACAAGGTACCAGGAGGCTCTAGATGGAGTTGAAACCGTGGGATTCCTTAATGGGAGTAAATTCAAAAGGTATTATGATCCTCTAAGCCAAGAAGAATTGCAAGCCATCCATCAAAAGAAGGAAGCCAAGAAACAAGCAGAGCTACAAGCCCAAGCTGAGGCTCGAGAACGGCAACAATGTCTTAAATGCCAACAAGAGACTAATTTGGGGATCACGCGAGCGTTTTTTGAGGAAACCGATGATGATTTATTAGAATCTGAGTCACCCCTTTGATACTCGATTGAGCTAAAAAGCCCCTATGGAAAAGTGTTGTATAATGCCTTGTTAGATACGGGAGCTCAACATAATTTGCTATCATATGGAGTATGGTGCCAATTAGGAAAACCACCCCTATCTTCGAGTACCATGCAAGTCAAAGGAAATAATAAGAAGAAAATCACTGTTTTTGGAGTTCCCTATGAAAATGAGAGTGTAGGCCAAAGCTTTTTGGTCATGCCTGCTAGAACTATGGAAGGCAATATAAACCTAGGATGCAAGTGGATGTTGGCAACCAAATGCACTATTGATTGGGGAACTAGGAGTGTCACAATACAAAAACCGGCTATTCTCCCTACCATTCAAGAAAGGTCACCTATGTTATCAACTGTGGTAAAATTGTAAGATAACCAACATTCACGAACCAAAGTCGTTAAGTCATCCTCATTGGGTACCCACAAACCTAATGTATCAATTCCCATAGTTGCAGCAAGCATTGATACTGCAAGGACTCAACCTGAGTTGACTAAGATACGTATCAATGGGCGCTAAAGGCCTCACTTCCAACTCTTTCAACTCTTCCACCTAATTCAAGAAAACGCTTTTGTAGAAAATCAGTGACGCACTCTAAGAAATTCAAGACCACATCACGTTGGATTCCTAAAATCCTGTTAGATGTCCAAGGATACTATGATGGGAATGATCAAAGTTGGGTCACTAAAGGTAAGGTATCTTCCTCTATCTCACCCGCCACACCACACAAATTCGATTTTGCCACCCCAATCTCAATTGAGAATTGTGGCAAAGGGAAGATTCCAAAACACCCTACCCTTGTTCCAGAGTTAGTTTGAAAAAGCAATTTCAATCTATTCCAATCAACTCAGGATGGGAAGAGTCCCAGGACGCTCCTAGTTCCTCATCTAACTCATACCTTTTTGAAGAAGCTCCTACTCCTGCCCATACTATTGTGAATCACAGGGAAAACATGGAAAACTCCATGAAAGCACCTATAGAACCACCGACTACTGAAACATTTCAGGCACCATCATGGGAGAGCCTCAATGTGGCACTTGGGGTAGTGAGAATGTATTGGCCTAAGTCACCTCCCATCATAAACTGGAACAATTGGTTTCAAAGGGTGACAACAACTTTTCAAAGAGTATGATCTACCTGAGGAAGGGGGGAGTCCTCACTCACATCATTATTTTGGATTCCTATGCTCTTAATTTTCCTTCCTTGACATCTCAACTCTCCAATTGAGGGACACTATATACATAGCCTTATACTTATACTAACAAAAAAGAAAAAACAAAAACAGTAAAAGAGCAAGAGCGACTAGCAACGAGAGTTCACCCTATCAGATCCAACACATAGCCCAAATTCACCATGTCACATCAAGCAACACAAGAAAACAACCCTTATGTTTTAGAGACATAACCAAATTTATCTGTGTTCCCAGAGATGGCTAGTTCACCAGAGACGTGGGCTTCTATTTTTTATGAAAGGTACCCTTTTTTATTTTTCTCAAGTGTTTTACATATGCTATGTTGTACTTTCTTATGAATGGGATTTGGTAGAGAGACTTGCGTGCGAGAAAAATCTTGAGGAGTTAGAATGGCTGATATGTCTATGGACTACTAGTGATCCCTACTCGGTAGCGAATGTTTTTTCAGTGGCACATGCCTATTCTTTTGCACAAGATGAGTATCCACACATAGTGAGATTCTTGATTAACATATGTGCACAAGAAGACAATGAAGAATCAATAATAAAGACTAAGGAAGACTATGGACTCACTTAAACTGATTTTGTTTATCTAGGAGATGAGGATAGAGGCCTAGCCTTAGGGATGCCACCCGGTCTATATAATATCCTCTTCCCTTGATTCCATAAGTGGTGGCAGAAGGTAGGTTAGGGGTCTAGATTTTGGTTCAGCTTGTTTTCCTTGAATTTTTGGTCTTTCCACATTGACATACCTCCTTAAGGTATAGTGCCTTGTTTCTTGATATTGTTGTGTAAGAGCATTGATAAACCTTATATGGATCTCCATCCACATGGAGGACATCTTCTTCGACGTCATGAGCTACTCCATATAGGAACATGTGTAATTCTTCCATGATTGCTTTCCTATTTTCACTTCCATTTGTTTTATATGTATATGTTGCTAGTATTTATGATCATAGACCGTGAAATTATGTTGCTACTTTGCCACATAGATTGATTCATGCTTGTGGATATTTATATTTGCTGATTGTGGTTTTCCATGGTTTGATTGAGTGCATTCAGTTATGTTTTGTTATCTGCCATTATAAATGTATAAATTTATCTTTGCTTAGGTTGATTGAACTAGAGTTTAGTCTTATAAATGAGCCTTGAGGTTAGGAGGCCGTGGCTTTAGGTTAGCTCATTTAGTTGACCACTAGTCCTAGTTGGTAAAATTATCTGAGTGTTTGAGACCTTAGGAGTGTTTTAGGCATAGAGAAGCTTGCTCACTTAAACAACAAAAAACACTAGTGAGAATACAAAAGAAATGGAAGAAAAAACAAAAGTGCCACAAATGTAAAATCTTAAGCTGGAAGAGAAATCCCAGCTTGATTTGGTACTTCACTTACATGTATTGTCTATGGTACTAGAGCCCTAGAGGTTCGCTTTTCTTTGAGAGGCAAAAAGCCCTGCGCATACAAAATAAGCACACGTCAAATGATTTTGAACCAAAGTGAAAGAAAGAAAAATGAAGAGAGAAAGGGAAAAAAAATGACATGCAAAAGACTTCCATTGAGCTTAAAGTGAAGAATTAAAGCTTTTGTTTGGAGTTGTGAGAGTTAGTTGGCTATTCAAAGTTGAAAGGCACAATTAGGGAATCTTGCAAATAGATAATATTCTTAACTTAGCTAGTACTAGAGTAGTTGTTTTAACCTTCTTCATAGCTAACTAATCGATAGACTCGTCTATAAGCCCAAAACTCTTGATTGATTCATTCCATCAAAGTGTAATTTATTTGTCCTTAATGGCGATGTAGCATTTCATAATTCGTTGCATTTACTCATTACCGCATGTACTTTACATTCCCCCTCGTGCTTTATTTCCATATAGTTCAACTTGCATACTCTCACGATGACTTTGCTTTGCAGACATTCTATCCTAGATGTTCTACCACCTTGACAAACGGGCTTTACCTGACTAATTTCCAAGGACGGTGTCTACATCAAGAAGGGGGGCATATTGACCGATGACGGATGTCTTATCACATTGTTTTGAGTCATGGGACCGGCTTGTTGGTCCTATAGATGCCTGGGTGATCGCTGATGCGAAGTGCACCACATATCTCATTTGAAAGTATTTTTACTTTGACCAGCCGATGTGGGTGCCCATGTGTGAGTGGGCCAAACCCATATAAAAGGGCCATTGTGATCTAAATCCCTCATTCTAAAGGGTGCATGCTGAAGAAGAGTGCTCTTTCCGTATCTCCATCTCCTTCTCCATTGTGTGCTCACGAGTGTGTGTGTGTGTGTGTGTGTGTGTACGTGCGTGAGAGAGAGAGAGAGAGAGAGAGAGAGAGAGAGAGAGAGAGAGAGAGAGCAATCGAGCATTTCCACGATGGCAAGGCGGTTGAGCACGGTGGCGGTGGCTCTCTCATCTTCGCAGCGAGGAATCCTTCACGGCGGCGAGCGTAGAGCGATGAGTGACACATCCTTGCTCTCTTTGAGCTTGCTAGGTTAACTTGGCAGTGTGCTTCCAGCCTTCCGTGGCTTGGACACGATTCTCAACAAGTCCCTAGCTCCGACAGTGGAACAAACGCGCACATAATAGAATGTTCACTTGAACAATCTGAACTCTAACGTAAACGCTCATAAAGTGTGATACTTTTATCCAAAATTTGTTACGCAAGATTTGACTAATCACCCAAATCTCAATGATCGTTGTACTCAAGGAAACTTATGCTACATTTAGCATTTTATATTTGATAGTTTGGGCGAGTGGCAGTAGAGTATCCTCCCTTTAGTAAATGTGGGCATGCTCACTTCCACATAGATTGAAGATTCATGGGACCAACCATCATTTCCCTACCCACTAATGAAATTTGAGTATCTCATGCTCAAATATAGGATGACTAAAGAGTTCTAAGAAGAAAAGGCCAAGGCAAAAGCTTTGAGCAATGACATAAAGCCCAAGTGGAGGGTAAGTAGGATTAAAAAAATCCAAGGTACTATATTGTGCTCACAACATTTCCAAAAGGTATAAAAAACGATCCGCTTTATAGCCTAGTGCCTTGAGTGAGAAGTTGGCCATCTCATCAAAGATTACTGAAGTCTAGGGAAACCATGAAAACGTACGGAGGCATATGAGCTACAACTTGTGCTATGCTAATAAAGATAGCCAAGATGTTGTTTACATGCTTGAAGACTTTTCACACATTGGAGGAAACTAATGCTGTGTAGATATCTTTTCTAGAAGGGAGCAAAGACCTTTGCTATGATTTATCAAGGTAGCCAACGAATGAAATTCTTTATGGTTTCTTTGCTCAAGTGATGTTCTTACTGTCTTCCTTCATGTAGATCTTTTTACACTTGGTTTTTTACATTGAGGATAGGGATCTTGGGACTAGTACCAAAGAACCTAGATGCCAAATTTGTTGCCTATTCAACCATTGATCTCAAAAACCCGAGCACCAAAGAATCTATGTCAAAAAAACATAAGAAACTATGAATCAAGTGTGAAGAGGCTTTGGAGCAACTACCAAAGAGAGGTTGAGCTCTAGATCATTGGCTTGCTCTTTGACCATTGTGTCAAGGGATGACACGACCGAGAGCGGGGGGGGGGGGGGGGGTGTAGTATGTTAGCTACAAAGCTAACATATGTAGTATAATGGACTATCTTGTGGGGACCTTTTGTAATTTTAACATTAATTTATGTTCTCAGCCAATTTAAGTTTTTCATCTCGACTTGTAAATTTTGATAAATTAACAAATGGAATTATGAGCAATTATCATTGAGTTGTAGCTGCAAGCTTTTAGATTGTATCCATCATTTTTGTTGTCAACTATTTTGTTAAGTATTATGCCCTTTTGGGCCAAGGACCAAATCCTAAACTTTGGCCAAAGTATAAATATCACTTTTGCAACTTATTTTGATAAGTTTAATTATTGATAATAATTTTTTGAGCATACGATAGTGATTCTATGTATTTGCAAGCTTTATCTACTTCTTTCTTTGGCATATGCTATCAAAATTTAGTTTTGAGCATTGCTACACATTGCCAGGGGAAGGCACTTCAAGTCGATGTGAGTCTCTTGTGCTGTTTCTCAAGTTGTATTGTGCATGCCTACGAGCTGTTTTGTGTTGTATCTTGAGATTTATGTACCCAATTGAATAATTGTCAGTTGCATAAGATAGCTATCATTCCCAAGCCATAGGATCTCTTAAACATTGATTTTGACTTGTTAAGATTAGAATTAATATTTTTTGCATGTGGATGTTGTTTGGAGGTCTAAGACCCTTAAATTGGTTGTCCTAGTCTCCTTGATCATCCCTATTAATTTGGTTACATTTGGGTATTGTTTGGTTGACAAAGTTGTAGAGATTGACTCACAATCATAGATTAGCCTCTGATGATTTTGGGGTCATTTGAGAGAATTGGTAGATGTTGTTTTCAAAGGACTTGACACATCCTTGTTGCCTCCATGCCCTAGCGGGTCTACTACGTCTCTCACATTGACATTAATGTGAGGTTCTTCCTAATTCTACACTAAAATTAGAGCAGACTGTACTGTTGTTTACTAGTGGTTGCCATGCCTTGTACACCGTTCATAAAGAGAAGGCAACTTTGTTGCTCGAGACTTGCAAGTTCCTCATGCTGCAAATTTTGCACCTCCGTGAACCTGCATGGCGTTGTTTCTTACCCTCCTGTGCAAGCTCCCATCCTCACATTAGTTCCTTTGTTGCTTTTGTAAGGCCGACATCAAAGGTGTGTGTCCCTTTCTTTGTTTTCTTTTCCCACCCTTAGGTCAAGCACTTGAGGACTTCCAATAGTGCTGCATCTTGTTACAACTATTCCAAGAACCATGGTTTGGTATCAAAAAGAATTGTCATCTAAGAAAAGCATGTTTTGAAAGTGAAATAATTGTCTTGATTGTCTCAACCATAGTTGCAATAAGGTTTGCTCCTTTGTCCATCCAAACAAGCAATCCATGACCTCGTAAACCTCAACATGAAAATAGCAATGTGTGAATCTCCCTTTTGCTACTCTTTTTGTAGGTGTCATGGTCCAATCCTTCCAAGCAGCCTAAAATAAAATTATGTTTCTGTATGCAGCCTCAACCTTCCCTTCCATTGAAAATTAGCCTTAGCCCTTCCCTTCCCTTGCTATATGGAGCGTTAGCTGTTCCCTCTATATGCACTATTTCTACTTGTGAAGCCAAGAGAGAGCAGGCAAATCATGGTGTAGAGGCTATATGGTGAAGACTAGTGGAGACCATGTGATTATGCCCACTCCATTGTTGTGCCATCGGACATGGTTGGTCATTTTCCCATAAGTATATAGTTAGCAATGTAAAGCTGCATGAGACCAGGTCAAGCTATAGTCATGACGAAGTTGGTGGAACGGGAAGACTGGCCAAGATCGTGCAAAAATTCTGGGGTAGGCAGGCACCTACAAGTCCATGGCACCGAGGAATTGGTTGCCTTGGTTGAAAATCCTTAAACTTTGCTAGGTACTAGTGGGTGGCAATAACTATGGCAAACCTTTTGGTCGAGCGTGCGACCTCATTTTAGTAGGGTTATAAAATCCCCACTACCCTACGATAGGATTTTCCACCCATCTCCCCTTCTTCATGATCTTTTCTGTCGCATGGACTTCAAAATTTTCATGATTCTGTCCTAAGAAGGGCTTGTCAAAAAATTGCCCTTCTCTAAGGAATGGGAATAGGGCATTTGCCACTTGAAGGACAATACATTAAGATGCCCATCTAAATTAGAAAATGCAGACATGCAAATAATAAAGTAGCATGTGAAATACGAGTCTCTTCTAGCATTTATGTATTCCCAAAATGCTTGGGGAGAAGTTTTTGAACTAGACTAAGTTTTGTAAAAGAAATTCTAATTAAACATTGCTCACTAAACATGCTACTTCTTATATTCTCTACCAAACATGTCGCTAAGTTACAAAAATTGACTTGTAATTATTGTAATACTTCATCATTAAAAGGGCCAAACTAGTCTTGCATGGTCGGTATTATCGTAAAAATGTATGTTTTCAAGATATAATAAGATAATTTAATGAATTTCTTGGATGCTAAAACTAGTCCATAAATATAATAGTAAAACCAAATACGAGTTTTGCATTAAGAACAAGCACATTCTATTCATCAAGAGATTATAGCACAAGCCTTCTAAGTCATCTGTTAATTTGGAAAAGTATGCAATCCAAAATCTTGCCATCAAGAAACTACCAAGAAAATTAAACTATCAATTAAACTTTTCATTCTATTAAAAAAATCAAATCTATAGAAAAATAAATATTGCACAGACTAAGTGAGTGCCATACAGAAGTATGGTGGAGAGTTGGCATAGTTTTTCTCTAAAATTTATAAGAAACAGAAGCCATGCCCTACCTCATACTCTAGTTGTAAGGTTATGGGCTTTGTCCTAAGTCACCAAAGTGTGAGTGAATGAGAGAAGAGGTGGAATTATCCCACATGTAAAGGTGTGAGGTTGTAGACCTACTTAAAGCTCCTTTCATGAATAAACGAATCCAACCAAGTTTGCATTACATGTCTCTTGTCTATGGTGAGCTTGTTATGGGTTAGCAAACTACTTAAGATCGTGTTTAGGAGTCCAAGTTAATCTATCTTGGAACCTAATTTTCTTGATAACAATCTAGCCTACACACACTCACTTGTGTGCACAATGGTTGTCTATCACCCACCTTAGCTAGCACGATCCCATTCCCATCAAGTGGTATCAAATCCATGGTGTGCAAGCTAGGTTTATTGTTATGAATTTGTGTGTTAGTAATTAATGTCCCTTAATCATTTCCATATGTTAGATCACATTAGAACTTCCTCTCTTGCTAATTTTGATCGTTAATATAATTCCTTACATCTACATTTTTGGTTAGTGCCAACTCATTACCTAATTAACTTGTAATTGAGGGATATGTTCATGATACTATCCCATTGAGCCACTACCCTCATTATGAACTTGATTATGCAAGCAATAAGTGCATTCGATCTTTCTAATCAGCTCTCTAATTGAGCATCATTTAAGTAAATTATTGCATTCACGTTTAGTATTGAACTTAGTGTTGATTTTTTCAAATTTTGCATCTTCAATTAGTTTTTCTGTCTTTGCAATCACCTAACACTACTCACCTCATCTCAAAGTGCTCGACACAAGCTCTCCATACAGCCTTCCTGCTCTGCAATCCAAGCTGGGGAGCCCTTTCATCTCCATGCCCAAACCTATAGGTGTGTGTGTGTGTGTGTGTGTGTGAGAGAGAGAGAGAGAGAGAGAGAGAGAGAGTGCCTCTGCTTAATTTAAGGTCTCTCTCTTTGGCTATTTCCACGCAACAAGGGGTTGAGTCCAAGTGGCTAGCTCTAGCACACTATATTTGGTAGTGTGTGGAGGGTGGTTCAAATCCCCCAACTGAAATGTTCGAAGGAGGAATCTGGACGACTTGAGATCCGCGGTCAATTTGGACTAAGGAACCCCTTACGGGTCCGCTAGAGCTCATTCCCACAACAACGCTTGCCCAAGGCTTTGCTCTTTCTAGCGGACATCAAAGGCATTAAAGCTTGACTTTTTTTTTGAGTTTTCGGCTGAGCAAGACATGGTTCATGCGCCACCCTTGTCCAAATTGCTTACGTTGATCACGATCATCGCTCTCAACTGGATTTAAGGAAAAAGGTCGCGTCCGTCCCTACGGCCCCCTCTTCCCGTGCCATGCTGCCCTGATACTCCCAAGCGTCAACCCCTCACAAGGGGAGCATTCCCATAAGCTCCTTAAGCCCTTAAGCCAAGGAGCCCCAACCTCTTATGAAGAGAACTATCCCACGACACTGCAAGGCCTCAAGAGACCCTTTAAGGGCCCCGCTCCCACTGAGGCTGCAGCAAAGCCAAAGAATAAAAAAGTTTCAAGGCCACTCATAGGCATCGAGATAAAGCAACCAAAGATTGTGAAGGGTGACTTCACACAAGTGAAGAGGTACTTCACACTCAAGAGAAATTTTAAAGTATGCATTAAAATTGAAAATCTTGTAGCCAAGCACAACAGTTTTGCAATAGGCTCTCGGCAAATGATGCCTATTTCTCACTCAACTAGGAAAGTTTGATGATGAACACTGATAACACTTTCTTAGAATATGCGATGCTTGCTTCTAATTTTGTGAAGACCTGCGAAACGAAGAACATGTCAAACGAAAGGTAGCTGTTTTTGGGCGAATGAAGTAGCGTGCGTTGATTAGAGCAAGCTGAGCCACCATGTGCTGATTAAAGCAAGCGTGAACAGTGTTGTGGAGAATACATGGCAGGCGCATAATTGCTCTTGAAAAGTGCTGCATAGATTAGAGATCTGGTTAGTTGTTGTTGACGACTGAGATTAGGCTACGTGGAGTAGCGGCTAGCCTCATTTCACATAATCGGCTTAGGCCAACCAAGTAATAAAGATATGCCATTACAGGGGGAAGGGTACTACTTTCCAATGCCTATTTTTTGAAAGAATCGGGAGTCTTAACTCTGCCATTGTCCCAATCAATATTGGAGCTTTGCATCATACTCCTAAAGAATCTCAACCCACCTCACCTTTCGACCGACCCTTCAAGTCAGATTGCAGTGTACACCACTTTATACTTTTATAGTGAAACACTATTTCAAATTGAACACTATACAAATAATGTCGCCATGTTTTTAGGACGGACACGATTACATAGAGCTCTCTTTCGTAAGTTTTGCTATGCAAAAACGAGTTTCTTACGCGGCCATAACAAAACGTAACGCCAAGTTAATCATGAGGTCGGACGGAGCTCGATCGCTCGAGCATCTTGGGGCTTGTTCCCGCGATGCAAACGTCTCTCGTCGTCTTCGATGTACGGTATCGCGGGCGGGCGTGTTGTTAGCGCATCAGCACAGTTGGAGATACGTTGCAAAACGGCGGTGTCGTGGAGGGGCAGCGCGAGGCACCAGGTGAGGGCAGTGCACATGGAACCAGCCGCCTCCGCAGAATTCGCCACCACAGCAAATGGTGAGAAGGCAAGCGACCCAGTCGCCCAATATGTGGTCATCAGAAAGGATCTGGTGGACACTCTCAAGTGGCCTCTTGGCAGTGTTCTTGCCCAAGCATGCCATGCTGCTGTTGCTGCCGTCTGGCTCCACAAGGACCACCCCGACACCCTTCAGTACTGTGGCGACCTTGACTCCATGACTACGGTTAGCCTCCACCTTTGACATATACTATATTGAACATTCAAGTTATATTATGGTCAGCAACATCTCTAAGGCTGCATTCAGACTGCATCTTCAAGAATCTTGTCGGAGTACGTGAGCAGTTACGGGTGCTTTGTCAAGTGCATGACATGGACGTATGCTGAAATGTGAGTTGTATTACAGAACCAGAGGCACCTAAGTGTGAGCCTGGACAAGCCCATAGGACATGCTGCTTCTAACAAGTGACATAGCGGAATGGTTGAGTTGGAATACATTATCAGGGCATGTGTCTGTATCCATGAATGATTGAGAGATATTTATTAAACGCAAAAGGAAAGCAGCTACTAGTGAGTGAAGTTGGGGGCGTTTTTTGCCTTCCAACTTTAATGCTACATTATACAAATAACAATGGGTGAACAGGGAGTCGTATGCATCTTGACTCATTATGCTAACAGAAATGCAAGGGAATGAGGTGCTACCAAGTCATTTGTCCGTTATCTTATCTCCAGTCCAAGACAAGGTTTTGATTAAAGCCCATTGACAGAATGCGTTTAAGTTTCTTTTCTCCAGAACCGAAACTTCACCATGGAGTAGCTCTTGAACTCCTCAGGAGCATGGAGGCACCATGAAGAACAGAGTTATATAGATGGAATCGAGAAAAGGTGTTCTTGTTAAGAAGCCTTGGAGAAGGCTACATCTTTAGTGGGCATATGCCCTAATAACAACTACCTTGTCTCTGTATTAAATGTTTTCCTATTTTTGGCTTTTATTAGAGCTAGTCTTTATTATGGTATTTATGGCCAGCCGAGCCTGCCTTGCATCCTTTGCTTTGCTTGTGGGAGACCTGGTCATGTGGCAGCTGCATGCTCGTGCACGAAGGGTGGTGTTCTAGTGTTTATCATTTGTTAAAGTGGCCAGCGGTTTCAGGTGCTAGGTTATCCACCTGTATAGGTGACATGTCAGCTTCTGCCACATCATCTACTCCTAGAGTGAACACCAGCAATCCGCAAACCTCTCGTTCTCTCTACTCATCTTTAGTATGGTAACAGGGATGCCCCATCATCATTTGTGACATTCTTATTGATAGAGTGATTCCGATTGGGCAGGATGTGTTTACACGCAGAGATTTATTTTTGGTTTTCGGGCTCATATCATGGAAATGTCAGAAGCAAAACACCACTATCTCTTCTTCTACATAAGCATAGTGTTGGGCTTATCTTGATGCTACAATGGAAGCTTTCGATAGATTTTCTATCACCTTGCTATTGCTCCTACACCTCCTACCGCTATTTTTTCAGATAGTGAGCATGATATTGCTTTAGCACATGATCCACATGATCCTGTTGTTCGTGGACAGACTAAACATATCGATGCTCATCATCATTTTGTCGTGAATTACATTGAGGATGGATTTATTAGCTTGGAGTATCGTCCTACTACGGGCAATCTTGCTGATCTTCTTACAAGGTTCTACCACTAGCTTGACCGAATTATCTATTCGGGGATGTGAGTTGGACTGCCCGTTTGGCACTAAAGAGGAGGTGTTGAGATTTCTTGGGAGCATATGTTAGTACCTAGTTCTACACCCACTATTGGGCACTGACGATGTTAGTACCTAGTTCTACACCCACTATTGGGCACTGACGATGTTAGTGGGGATGTCATGGTATTTAGTCAATACTATGCATGATGGAGCTGATAGCCTGATGGTTATATTGTCTTGTGGGTGACTACCAGGGTCTATTGTCACGTGTGCACTGCACTTGCGCCACGCCGACAAGCTACTGCTATAGTCTAGCATTAGTCTTAGTTAGCTTAGGATCTAGCCTAGCATTTTGTGAGCCTCTAGAAGGACGTGCATGATCAGGCAGGTCATAGTTGCTGTCACGAGACGGCACTATGTGCCAACGGAAAAGAATAGATTGAACAACCTTAAGCACTTTAAATAACAATTGAACTGAAAGAGATAGAAGACACGAGACGGGGAGTGGCGGAATTCCACCCCAAGAGAGCACTGGCTCCAAACCTTGGCGTCCCTTATGGTATTTCTTTACTTTACTTGAACTCGGTACAATGCCGGTACTCACGCTCTGCACCTTCACCCGGGAGCCCTCTTTACATATTTAAAAGCCCTTGGCCTTGAAAAGCAGTTACATGAAAATCTTGAAACACAAAAGCATCTGGCCCAAAAGCTGGCGCTGAAAATCAGCCATCGTAAATCACAGAAATCTGTACAGGGTTGACGTGAGTTGGTGTAGATTGCGAAAATCTATATAGGTTGCCACGTCAGCAAGTTAGCGTAGATTGCGGAAATCTGTATAGGCTGCCACGTCAGCAAGTCAACGCAGATTGCGAAATTCGTATAGCAGCTGCCATGTCATCAATTCTCCATGCTAGAGTTTCAGTGTGTATGTGGTCCTACTTTATTTTAACGTCTTTAGGTCACTTGGGGCCCATCGGACGGGGTCCCATAAGTTGGTGGGAACTTCTTCCGCTTATTCTTCTTCTGTTGCTTCTGCTTCTTAGGGTTTAAGCCTCTGAGCCAGGATTTGTAGGTTGGCTCCGTTCTTCAGTGGCTTGACACGTCGGCAATTTGTGACATTCCCCCTTCTTGAAAGAAAGTAATCGTTCGTGATTACAGCATATTTGCCAAACAACTCAAGTTAGCTCAAAAATTTCCAAGGGTCATTCCAAGGGACAATCAATTTTCTCATTCCAAATCAGAGCTCTTGATTTCCTGGGTCGTTCGCTTTCCAAAAGAATCTCATCCAATAAGGAGTCTCATTCCAGATCAGAACTCTCTTGGGATGTTGACTTCCCAGAAGTATCTCATCCAAAAAGGAGTATTCCGAGGTTGACACCAATGCAACATCGATGCTCACATTTGCATATTACAAGACAACGAACGCCGCTGCTGAGCACTCCCCCGAGATAGACGGTTTGTTGTATGAAGCTACTCAACGACTACCTCGTCACTTCCCTCGCGAATAACCTAAAAAGGTCTGACTCCTAAGCCATGAGTTCAGAGGACTGGTACAACCAAACACTTCCCCGACCGCAGCCTGCATCCCTTGGAGGTTCAAGCATACAACCAAACGCTCCCCAGACATCCCGTCTGCCTTGTTCAAAGGTTTTCCAGTATACAACGAAACGCTTCCCAGACATTCCGTTTGCATCGTTCCAAGGTTCAGAAAATACCGAAACAACATTTCTCACTACTCCACCCGGGAGTAAATTACCAACCAATGAAATCAGTATTTAAAACCAAAGTCAAACAGTTCAAATCGGCACCGAGACAGGTTTAAAACAGATACAATCCATTTCAAACAAATTTCAAACAATACTTTCTCAAACAGAGTTTAAATGTATCTAATGACGAAACAACTCGAAAATTCATTAATGTTTTTGTTGGGACAGCCGAACTTTGAGGATGATTCGCTTGTCCGTCTGCATCAGAATAATGGTGGTTCGGATGTGGAGAATCACATCATTCTTGTCGTGCCAAGGCATGCCCAAGAGAACGTCGAAATTGCCTAACTTTATAATGTGGAAATCGGCTTTTCCATCATAATCTTGGATAGTCACTGGAAGAGCACTGTGACGCACATCCAACCCTATGTGTCCGTGGACAAGCTACAGCATGACAAAGGTTCAATTTAGTCAAGTTAGTCTAGAATAAGAAGTGATCTGGCACCTTTGTGAGTCTGTTTGCAGACCGTGCATATCCAGACCCTTAGATTAGATGCATATCCTCCGGTTGCACACAACATGATCATCAATATTCCCATCAGAATCCATCAGGGGAATTTTCCAGTGCATTAAACCTATTTTCCCTATTTTTGACATTTTTCACTCATTTATTAAGTGACTTTTGTTGAGAACTAGGTAGGGCAATTTTGCGAAGATAATATATAAGCAAACCAAAGCTAACACTTTCTGGCAGAAGAGGCAGTAGGAGCACTCGCTCAACAGGAAACTTCTCAGCAGAACCCTCAAGAGGCCCTAGCGTTTTTGCTCCACAGCTGAAGGCTAGCGTTTTTGGACAAAACCTCAGATCAGCCAGCGTTTTTGCTTTGACAACAGCCTGGCGACAACAAGAAGGAGCAGACTCCCCAGCATAGCAGATTCTCCACAGCAAGACCATTTTCAGTCCTAGCGTTTTTGCATCTGCAAGACACTTCAGCGTTTTTGCAGATCTTCGTGACGGAATCCCCACAAGCATCAGCGTTTTCAGTTTTCAGCAGTCGGACTCCACAGTAGAACCCCCAAACCTCGCAGCTCTCACCTTCCCGCAACAGATCTTCGCCGCACGGTCAGATCCCGCGTAGTTGTAGATTCAGCCCCAAAAACGCAGATTTCAGCATCTGCGTTTTCAGCGCGTTGTCGCCACATCGTTGCCGTCACCGACATAGAGTCAGAATTTAGCAGATAAAGATTTGCAGTTTTCAGCCATTAGCATTTTCAGATTTCAGCCCGTCTTGTCCTCGTCCTCATCGTCGTTGACATCGTCGGCAAGTCCAAGCATTGTAGAGATTTGTGCAATCATAAGTAGACCGCTCTCGCCATAGAGAGTGGGGCCTTCGGAGGAGGGTTTGACAACATTCTGGTGTCGTATTCTTCTCTCTCTCTCTCTCAGTTTCAACATCTTCATTCACAGTGTTCACCCACTTTGTTTGTGTCCATTGCACTCTCTCACTAAAGGAACGGAGGGCTCTCCCTTCTGTAAGTAAAAGGAACCTTGAGCACAATTCGGAGCACTCATCTTGAGCAATGTTCAACATTCACTTCCGTTGCACCTTACAAGCACCAATAAGCGGTACCACTTTCTGAGTTTGCCCATGGCTAGCTCGGCTTCAATTTCTCCACCCTCTGCATCATAATCAGAGTGTATCTGCTTTAAGAATTCCGGATGGATGAAGTTCTCTGTAGCTCCGGGGTCAAAGAAAATACGGGCTTTCAAGCCGTAGACTTTGCCATATGCTCGACACAATTCATGTGTATTTTCAAAGCGTATGCCACATAGTTACCCGGTGTAACAAACTTGGACACTCCAAGTCAAGAATCAACTGCGACAGCACCAAATAACCACTTCAAAACAAGTCATAGATCACAATAGATGTACACTGGCCCGGCGGAGTTCCGTGCCTAGAGATATTGGCCCCAAAGATTGGTGCCCCTTTCGGTATTTCTTTTTATATTAATCAGATCAAAGTACAAGAGAGTGGCTAGGGTTTCACTCTCAGACTCTGCGTCCAGATGCTCTGAGAAGTGAAGCCCTCACCACTTATTTAAAGATACAAGGGATGCCCAAAAGCAGAGTCCCAAAAGCTTTTAAAATAAAAACCATCAATTCTCTCTCTCTCTTAGAGTCTTTTCTCTTTTTTTATAAAAAAAAAGCAAAATTCGTGTCGCTCATCATTTTTCCAAATTTTTTTTTTCAGCCTCCGCGATTTTTGGAAATTAGGGTTTTTGGCAGAAATTAGGGTTTCTGCTGTCCGCCACGTCATCACTTTGTGACATACCCCCCTCTTGAAAGCATTGTAATCGACCGCGATTGCGCCTGTAAAACGGACAAAAGCCATAAACCGTCTTAGCAGACACTGACTGTTAGTACCTACGTACTAGGAACACACATCTAGCACATGTACAAAATCGACGGTCACATCACACGACATCACAGGACATCACCAGACATCACAGGACATCACATGACATTCAACATTCATTCGGATCTTAGACCATGATTTATTGACAATGTAGCTAGCAATCACATCTAGGTCCAATTGGGACCTCATTGATGTCCGATTGACTAACCCCTATTGAAACCATGTCTATTTGAGATCAATCAGACCAAAATGCTGCAGTCATTTCGTCTATCAGTTCCTGCACTCACAAGAAGTCAAGAACAAATCAGTATCATTATCAGGAATTCCATTTCATAAAGTCATCCAACAGAATACTGTCAGCTCTCAGTATCCCTGAAGCTCAAAGAGACATCAGTGACTTTAGTATCAAAATCGAGGCATCTGTTGACAAAGGAGCGGAGTAACTCCCCTCTTGTGCATCCCACTGCACCAAATCTTCGGCCAAGCTGAGTTTCTGGGTTCCGTTTGGAGTAGACTATGCTAAACCAAAACATCGAGGTAAAGTTTCACAATCCGAGGAGTATCTGCTAGGTCCTCCTCCTCCATCCACTTCGCATCAAATGCAGGAAAGTTCTTGAACTTAACCAAGAACCGGCTTCGGACTTTACCTTTCTTCGTATCGTTATGTGCCAAAATCTGTTCAGGAACAAGGATCTCCTCATTTTCTTCCACTTCGGGTTGCTCATCAGGCTCCCCATTATCAGGCACATCACCCTTAACAGGTTTCAAGAGACTCACATGCAATGCATTGTGAATCCTCCAAGTTTCTGGCAGTTTCAATCGGAAGGATACATCATTTATCTTTTCAGTAATCTGGAAAGGTCCGTAGTATCGCATACTAAGCTTTGGAAAAAGCCTCTCCTTTCCCTTTTTCTTTCGTAGGCGTGCCTTCTCAAAAGTAAGAGCACCCAATCATCCTCCTTCAATTTCAAGTCGCGACGATGGCGATCCGCTGCCTTTTTTTGTCGTTCTTGAGACTCCTGCAAAGTCTCGCGAACCTTGGCAAAAGCCGTATCCAAATCTCGCGAATATTCATCCGCTTCAAATATCTAATCTTTCGTGCTCAGGAAGGATGGAACCTTAGCAGCACTTTCAACAATCTCACATGGCGTCTTCCCCGTCGAAGAGTGTATCGTGTTATTTTAGGCAAATTCCACCAAAGGTAAGTTCTTTTCCCATTGAGTCTTCTGATCCGAGATACAAGACTTCAATAAATCTAAAATCACTGAATTGGCAATCTCAAATTGCCCGTCAGTATGCAAGTGGAACGATGACGAGAACTGCAACTGCGTGCCAATGTTCTCCCAAATTGCCTTCCAAAACAAACTCTTAAATCTGGGGTCTCTGTCTGAGACAATCGTCTCAGACGTGCCAT
Source organism: Adiantum capillus-veneris (assembly GCF_014529385.1). Lineage (NCBI taxonomy): Eukaryota > Viridiplantae > Streptophyta > Polypodiopsida > Polypodiales > Pteridaceae > Adiantum > Adiantum capillus-veneris. The sequence continues at coordinate 138,713,306 of NC_140941.1, forward strand.
GTAATCGGAAAATCATCGTGATCATTTTGTTTTCTTGGGAGATTAAAAATGAAATCCATTGCAATACTTTCCCAGGGGTGGGTGGGTATGGGTAAAGGCTGTAACAATCCCTGTGCCTTATGCCTGTCAAACTTGACCTTCTGGCATACCAAGCAACTGTGCACAAACTCTTCCATATCCTTTTTGAGTCTTGGCCCAAAGAAGTATCTCTCTACCCCCTTCATGGTGGTAACAATGCCGCGGTGACCCATAAAAGGTGGACAGTGGCATTCATTCATAACCTTATCCCTCAACGGCTGTGTAACGCACAACATAGTCTTTTTCATCAAGTAGCCTTCCCGAAGGGAGTATCCAGCTACTGTCTCCCCATCCCGTATCCGTGTGAAAATATCTGCAAAATCTGTATCTGTGGCATACTGATCGACCATATCCTCGAAGCTCCTATGATGTATCGCGGAAACAGCAAGAACCAACGGTTTACGAGACAAAGCATCTGCCACCACATTCTTCTGTCCCTGCACATGGACAATCTGGAAGTGGAACTGTGACAAGATGTTCGCCTACCGCATCTGCTTTTCCGAAAGCTGCTGCTGTGACAAGAAGTAGCGCAAACTTTGATGGTCTGTAAAGACAGTAAAATCCGCTCCGAGTAGGTAATGCCGCCACTGAGTAAGAGCATGGATAACCGCCAAAAGCTCTTTCTCATAGATCTGTGCTGTCATCTCCGGCCTAGAGAACAAACGGCTCTCGTAAGCTATGACATGGCCTTCTTGCATCAAGACCGCACCCAGACTACGACCACAAGCATCACAATATACTTCAAATGACTTCTGCAAGTCTGGCAAAGTCAAAATAGGTCCCGTAGTCAATTTCTCTTTCAATGTCCGAAAGGCAGTCACCTCTGTGGGTCCCCACGAAAAAGGTACTCCTTTCTGTGTCAAGGTATGCAAAGGGGAAGCAACCTCTGCAAACTTTCGTATGAACCGCCTATAGTGCGAACACAGTCCCAAGAAGCTTCTAACTTCATGGACATTCCTCAAATCGGGCCAATAATGGATAGTCTCTATCTTGGCCGGGTCCATTTGCAGTCCTGCTGCTGACACAATGTGTCCCAAAAAGTGTATCTCTGGTAGGAAAAATTCACTTTTCTTTGCATTAATCACTAACGTGTGATATCGTAATGCCTGAAAGACTTGAAGCAGATGATCTCTGTGTTCTGCCTCATTCTTGGAGAAAAGAAACGTGGACCACCAAGTACGAGCATTCCTCTTAGTGTAAGAGGCAGCTCTCCGAATCTTGGAGTGCTCTGAATAGCTTCCTCCTGCGAAAGCGATGTCAAACTGTTGTATAAAAGACAAAGCCTTCGAAGCATCTAGTATCCTGAAAAAGTATCAAACTTGACCGAGTGGCCACCTTCCTTAAACTCTCGGACTTTCTTGCTTTTATCTTCAAGAAAGTCATACTGGTTAGCTTTGTAAAAAAAATTCTTCTTGTTTGCATAAAAGTTTCCGTCATCGGAATCTCAGCTGTCTGTAGACGAGTCCTCAGTAGAACTGTCAGTCCCTTGGCGAGATGTAGCCTTCTTTGCCTTTTCTTGCCCTTTCCAAAGCTTTGTTTCTTGCTTCGCTTTTTGCTTTTTCTATCTTCTTCGCTCGAGTCTGAAGAGCTAGAAGAACTGTTTGAAGAAGAAGAAGAACTGGGTAAGCCTTCAAACTTGACACGCTTCTTTTGTTTCTTTGCCTTGTCGAATGTCGACCGACGACCCAAATATCCCGGGAAGTCAGTGCCTTTCTTCTGCTTTTTGTCGTGCTTTTTGTCCTTCTTTTGCACGTCGAAAAGCTGAGCAATCCGTGCATCAACTACGTTCTCCAGCTCCTTCTACGTATATTTCTTGGAGGCAGAAGGTTTCTTGAGAGCGTGTTTCGGGAGTGGTGTTGTGGTTCTTTGCCACTCCATCTGTACCTCTTCCAAAGAGGTCTGGTTCATATATTTTGCCATCTTCGGGTCCTTGGCAAAATTGAGCATCATCTTTGTTGCATCGCCAATCAATTGACGACGCTCCATCTCTCTTTGCTGCTCCGCCTGAGTAGGCCGAGGCGGGCCATACTCTCTCTCTGAATCTTCGTTGTGATCCCAGCCCGCATCTCCAGATGCAGAGGGAGTCAACTGATCATTGCCTGAAGCCATAGGTGCTGCGGAAAAAAAATTTCGGGGATCGGATTTCCCGTAGAAGAGAAATCGGTCGTGCTCTGATACCACTGTAACAAACTTGGACACTCCAAGTCAAGAATCAACCGTGACAGCACCAAATAACCACTTCAAAACAAGTCACAGATCACAATAGGTGTACACTGGCCCGACGGAGTTCCGTGCCTAGAGATATTGGCCCCAAAGACTGGCTCCCCTTTCAGTATTTCTTTTTATATTAATTAGATCAAAGTACAAGAGAGTGGCTAGGTTTCACTCTCAGATTCTGCGTCCAGATGCTCTGAGAAGTGAAGCCCTCACCACTTATTTAAAGATACAAGGGATGCCCAAAAGCATAGCCCCAAAAGCTTTTAAAATAAAAAGCATCAGTTCTCTCTCTCTCTCTCAGAGAGTCTTTTCTCTTTTTAAAAAAAAAAAGCAAAATTCGCGTCGTCATCATTTTTCCATTTTTTTTTTCCAGCCTCCGCGATTTTCGGAAATTAGGGTTTTTGGCAGAAATAGGGTTTGCAGGAATTTTAGGGTTTTTGGCAGAAATTAGGGTTTTTGCTGTCCGCCACGTCATCACTTTGTGACACCCGGAACGGGAACGGGGAACGGGAATGGGAGGGTCCGGAACAGGACGAGAATGGGAAGGAGGAGGGGGGGCCGGAACGGTCGGCTAAAGTAAGGCTTGAACTACCTCCATTTAGCTTAGTCCCAAATAAACTCCTAAACAACCCAAAGACTGCCCCCAAATCTGCCTTCAAACCTGTCCTCAAAGTGCACCAAATATGTTCCCCAAACAACCGCAAATCTGTCCCCGAAAGCGTATTTTTTTGCCCCCAAATGCCTACTTTTGCCCTTTCCACCCCGCTTTTCGCCATTCCACCTCATGTTCCCCTTGTTCCGGAACACCGTTCTGGTTACACTCTGTTCTGGAACGGCGTTCCATTCCCGACTCCATTTTGGGAACACGACTCATCTGGAACGCCGTTTCGGAACATTTGGGCTGTGTTCCGCCCATTCCCTGTTACACTGGTACGCCATAGATATTTGGACTGGTCCCATAGCGGGTCTAGCTCTCTTAGGTGGCCCTGTGGATCTTTTTGTCGTGGGAGCAGAAGGCTGCTCTAAAGACGTCGAGGCCCGCTCAGGACATGTAGTGAATGTATGTCCTGTTTGAAAACATTCGAAACATCGGCCTTCTTGTAAAAGGGTTTCTCGTTGACGTTGTGTCAGACAAGGCCTTTAAGATTGGGTTTTACTAGACTCCCTGTAAGGTGCAACGGAATGATTGTTTGTGCTTTGCTCAAGATGAGTGCTCCGAACTGTGCTCAAGGGTTCCTTTTGTTCTTATGGAAGGGAGAGCCTTCCGTTCTTAATGGAAAGTGCTATGATCACAACAAAGTGAATGGACACTGTGCGTGCGAGTGTATGAGACTGAGAGATAGAGAGAGAAGAGAGATACGACACCGGAGACGTTGTAAAACCCTCCTCCGAAGGCCCCACTCTTGTCGGCGAGAGTGGTCTACTTATGATTGCACAAAGTGGTACAATGACGATGCAATGAACTGATGCAATCTGGGACTATGCCAGTGACGGCGACGGTGATGACGACGACGACTTTAGGGCTGAAATCTGTGGTCTTCTATCTGCTGAATTTCGGGACTGTTTTGGTGGCTGAAAATGACTGTTTTGGCTGCGTTTTCGATGGCTGAAAATGGGGGTCTTCTGCAATGCTTCTAGGCTGAATTGTCTGCTGTCCAAGAAGGCTGAAAACGCTGCTGTTCTATTGCGGAATGGGCTGAAAACCAAAAACGCTGATGCTCTTCTAGCGTTAGTAGAAAACGCTGGCTTTGTTGGATCTGTTGGCTGGCGATCATGGCTGAAAACGCCAGGGAACGGTGGAGTTGCTGAAGGTGTGCAAAAACGCCATGGTTGATGGGAAACCCAAAGCGCTAGGGCTAGGTATCTGCTGATGGCGATGATGCAAGGCTGAAAAACGCCAGGGATCTGGGGGTACTGCTGGGGAGGTCCAAAAACGCTAGGTTGATGGGTTCTTGCTGAGAAGGTGTCTGTTGAGCATGTGCTTCTGCTGCCTCTTCTGCCAGAAAGTGCTAACTTGGGTTTGCTTATATATTAACTTAGCAAAGTTGCCCTACCTACTTTTGTTGAAAAGTCACTTAAAAATAATAAGTGAAAATACCAAAAATAGGGAAAATAGACTAAATGTACTGGAAAATTCTCCTAACTGATTCTAATGGATTCTGATGGGAATTCTGATGATCGTGTTGTGTGCAACCAGAGGATATGCATCTACACTAAGTGATTGGGCATGCACGGTCTACGAATAGACTCACAAAAGTGCCAGATCACTTCTAATCTAGACTTGACTGGACTGACTGAACCATGATCATGTTGTAGCTTGTCCACGGACACATAGGGTTGGATGTGTCACGTGACACTCTCGAGAATTTGTTCGTTGTTGCCGAGAGTTTTGGTTGGTGGCCGGAGTTGGTTCTGTGGTAATCGCCAACTTTCCCTTCATTCAGTTGTAGCCGACAACGGGATGGTCCATAAGCTCTTGCATGGTTGAGACTTGCTTGGATAGACAACATTCCTGCAACGGTGATGGTAGTCCAATGATGTATCGCTCGCACTGTTCCTCCAAGGAAAAGAACTTAAAGAAGGACACCGGAAGGTAGATGTCGAGAAACCTTTTGTTATAGTTGTCTGTGGTCTCTGTGGCAAGCATTTTCAAGTTGCCCCATTCTACCAAAATCTAGACTTCAAAGAGAGAAGTCATATACCTGCGTGCAAATATTGTCTTTAAAGCTTGCCAGGTCCTTGGAGCATGCGGTTGCGTCGCGATGGAACTCAACCACTGCATGGCATTATCTTAAAGAAATCCCGCTTCTCGAAAAATCTTGGATTCTTATGTATAGTTCCCCAAAGCATAGATGTCGTCGAATTGCTGTAGGAACTGCAATGCTTTCTTCTGATCTTTCATTCAAGAAAAGGTGAACCAAACCTTGGTGCCCCTTTTGGTATTTCTTTATATTACTTGTACTCGGTACAATGCCTGTACTCAACGCTCTGCACTTCACCCAGAGGAGAATGAGCCCTTTGAACATATTTAAAGGCCCTTGGCCTTGAAAATCAGCTAGCGTGAATTATGGAAATCCGTACAGGCTGCCACGCCAGTAAGTCAGTGCAGATTGCGGAAATCCGCACAGGCTGCCACGTCAACAAGTTACTGCAGATTGCGAAAATCCGTACGGGCTGCCACGTCATCAAGTCAGTGCAGATTACGGAAATCCGTATAGCAGCTGCCATATCATCAATCCTCCATGCTAGAGTTTCAATGTGTGTGTGGTCGTGCTTTATTTAAATGTCTTTAGGTCACTTGTCCGTACAGGCTGCCATGTCATCAAGTCAGCACAGATTGCGGAAATCCGTACAGCAGTTGCCACGTCATCAATCCTCCACGCTAGAGTTTCAGTGTGTGTGTGGTCTTGCTTTATTTAAATGTCTTTAGGCCCCATCGGACGAAGTCCCATAAGTTGGTGGGAACTTCTTCCGCTTCTTCTTCTTTTGCTGCTTCTGCTTCTTAGGGTTTAGGCATTTGAGCTGGGATGTGCAGGTTGGCTCCATTCTTCAGTGGCTTGACACATCGGCAATTTGTGACAGTTTCATACCCTCACTTGCACAATTAAGTCACTTAAGCATATAGGCATATGAACAATCACTTGAGTCATTTATTAATAAGTGACTTTGACATGACATTTATTAAAAGTAGGTAGGGCAAATGGCTAAAATACCTTTGGGCGCCAGTAGAAGGCAAATGAGCAGTGACAAAGCCTCTCCAGTAGTACCAGTAGGACCAGCGTTTTGGCACCAGCAAGGCCATCAGCGTTTTCAGCATTCAGCCCATTCCTCGTCGCGATTGCAGTCCTACCCTCAGCATGTTCAGTTTTCAGCCCATAGCCTCTCCAACGATTTCAATTTTCAGCCCATCGCCGTTCCCAGTGATAGCAGATGAGCCCACAGCCTCGTCGTCATCGCCGTCGCAGTACCAAGTATCTCCAACAATACCCATTAGTACCTTCATCAACATCGCAGCACAAGTACCCCTCGTCGTCGTAGTACCCCAATATCTAGCATCCCTTATGTTTGGCTTGGCTCCTGCCTAGCTTAGCGTAGGGATCATTAGGACCTCCTTGTCCTTAGCATCCAAGTACCTTCAGTACCAAGCACCAAGTACCTGCAGTATCCAGTCCTTAGCCTCGTAGTATCCAGCACCTCTAGCTAGTACCCATCAGTATCTCAGCAGTACCAAGCATCTACATCAAGTACCCATTAGCATCTCAGCGTTTAGTTATTGTATCAGCATTTGTGCAAGTAATAAAGCAAGTACTCGCTCTTGCAACAGAGCAAGGGGGCCGACATGTGGTGTCGTCTCTCTCTCTCTCTCTCTCTCTCTCTCTCTCTCTCTCTCTCTTTCATTCAGTTTAGTTCAATTCTTTCAAGTGAAGTAAAGTAACCTTGTGTTTTTGCGGAGTACTAGATCCGAGCTAAATCCTTCAACACTTCCGCTGCACCTGACATCTATATCTTGCACTTTCCTTAAAGGGTGAATCTGTGCTTATCGTGGATTCATCTAAGTATATTTTTTAGTCGTACAGCGGACACACAAATTTTACAATGTGAAGTTTTCTTCCAAGTTACGACTAGTTGATATTGTGCTAATTCTTTCTATCTTTTGTGGTTCGTATGCCCTCTCAACTACCTCATTTTTGTGCTAACTTTTCCAATATAATGCTTCTTTTAGTGCTAATCTTCATCATGGCTGAGTCTGCACTTGATCCCCGGAGTCATGATAGAAACTCAGTACGCTGAAGTGTTGATGTATGCTCATGTGTGTGCACGTGTGGAGTGTGTGGTGTTTGGGAGCATATGTTAGTACCTAGTTCTACACCCACTATTGGGCACTGGCGACGTTAGTGGGGATGTCGTGGTATTTAGTCAATACCATGCATGATGGAGCTGATGGTTATATTGTCTTGTGGGTGACTACCATGGGTCTTTACCTTGCACTTTGTTTTAAAGGTGAATCTGGGCTTATCCTGGATTCATCTAGGTATATTTTTTAGTCGTATAGCAGACATGTAGACTTCACATTGTTAAGTTTTCGTCCAAGTTACGACTAGTTGAGATTGTGCTAATTTCTATCTTTTTACTTATGAGTTTGATTTTATGGAGCGTCTTGTCCTTGCTAACACTTGCCCAATATTTTTGCACAAGTTATGCAATGTAAGACGCTTTGTAGATGATCTTTTTGTTCTTGGCGTTCCTTCTTTCAAGATTTTATGTACTTGAATTCGAGTTCTGTAGACGGAGGAATTTATCCTAAGGAGTTTTGTAAACTTAACTGTAGTACAACTAGTTTTGCTTGGTGGGCCTTGCTATGTAACATCTATAGAATATAGCATAACATATGCAAATTGACATTTAACATCGTTGGTTGTAAGAAGGATAGATACAACTTTGTGCGTGTGTGAGAGAGAGAGAGAGAGAGAGAGAGAGAGAGAGAGAGAGAGAGAGAGAGACAAATATACAATGTGAAAATCAAGCATCTCTTTATATGGACACAAAAGGTCTTTTGATTTTTCACCTTCATATGTCTTTTGACTTTTCACCTCCATTTGTCTTTTCATTTTTTAAACTCACCCTTCACTTACGCACTTAATATGTTTTGCAAGACATTTTATTTTTTCGAGATTGGGAAGACCTAATCACTACTAATGCATTTAATTCTTTAATACACCACATGTTAAAAATGTTATTATGCCTACCTACCATATGCAAAGAGTCGTATGTATAATTAACATATACAGATGTTGATCGACATCGAGTGTATAGTTCTGAAAGCATCATGCAGGTAAAGCAAACTGAAGGAAGCAATGTACAAAATTTTAAAAGAAGCAAATTGATAAAGCATCAATGGGGTGCAAATTTAAATGAAGTGCTTTACTGACTTGAAATGTTGTACAAATGTTTTTGGACTATCCAAGCTACAGGTCGATCTTTGATTCAAGCTACAGAAAAGGAATGTGAATAGTTAAATTATTTCATCTTGCAATGAAATATCTTGCAATGAAGCGCCATAAATTGAAGATGTTAAGTATACAGTGCACGTCATGCAAAAGTGCCATACAAAAGTATAGTGGAGAGTTGGCACTGTGGTCTCTCCAAAAATTATAAGAAACGGAAGCCGTGCCCTGTCCCGTAGTGTTTATGCGTTACGCCAAGCAAACGCATAGTCATGGAAAGTTGGATGAAGATAACGAACCTTGCAGTGTAGTCCAGCTGGAGTTACGCTTGGATCTAATTTTATTGTATGCTCAACAGCTGAGCCTGATAAGAACATCGCCAAAAAGAAACTCGTCAAAAAAGACAGCACTGATGAAAAATCGCTATCATTGAAGAGCGCTCCTACTGTTTCGCTCGTTTTTGTCAACTCATCAACAACATTTGGGAAACAACATTTGAAAAGACATGATTTCTTTGTCTTCAAGACTTTTAAAACTTTCAAACAAGACTTTTAAAACTTTTTTGAAGGACACATATTAAACAACTTGGAATGAATGGCCTACACTCATATGGATACTAACTACGAAGGCCTTTAGTTGGCCAAAAATATGGATGTGGAAAAAGGGTCCTTCTCAAATATTGTTTTCAAGAAGGGGCCTCAAAGGAGGATATGAAGGTGATGAGAAGAAGCAGCCAGAATCTTGAAATTTTATCGATCTGGCTTATAAATAAAATTATTTTAAAGAAAGGCCTACTCTGATACTTGTGTGTGTGGGTGCCCCTTGCACTCGATTGCTAGAAACATGATCGCGATAGAGAAAAACGAGGCGAGCTACTTCACCGTCTGCAGCCCCAAATCTCGCTCCACCACCTTGCAGCAAGCCCGCCTTAATTTTGCGAATCTTTGATTCTCCCTTTGTCATCAGGATAGAAGGCCCGTGTTTCTCCATGCATGTTTGCAATCTTGCTTTTAGGGGGAGAACAATTACACGAGTGCTGGTGAGCAAAACTTTCGACGAAGCGCTCAGGAATCTTAGCGCCATCCTCGCTCATGCTTTCAAAAAGCGTTTCATGCTTGATGAATGCTGCTAACACCTTGTCAAAACAGTTGATGTTGGCTTCAAGCTCTGTGCATACTAGGGACAAGCACTTTCAATCAACCATATAAAAAGTCTGGCGCACGAAAAGCTCTGACGCTATTGAGATGGAGATTACATGGCGACCTTCTTGCCCAAGCCCGTGAGCTCTCTGTGTGCTGCACCTCCCTCCTCTCCCCTGACATGGTAGCCCGGTTGAGCATGGACTTTGCTTGGCGCGATGAGGCAGTAGGGTCTCTCTCTCTCTCTCTCTCTCTCTCTCTCTCTCTCTCTCAAGCTCGAAGATCTTCTGTGTGCAATTGAGCAACGCAGAAACAAGCTTTATTTAGAGGTTTTTACGCTAGCGCAACATTTGTTTATTTTTTATTTGTTTTTAAATTAATGCCACGTGGTGGCTTCTGCGTTCAATACTGCAAAAAGATACTTGGGCTCACCAAGTAAATAGTGATTGTTGTGCCTTTTTAGACCTTAAGATTTTTCAGACTCCCTTGGGATTAGAAGTAGATATCTATGATAAGCGCCTTGAACCAGAATATGCCAATCTAAATATCATCCGTATGCCTCACGTTTCTTTGAACATTTCTCTTTTAGCTAAGTACGGTGTCATTTGCTCTTAACTATTTAGATTTTCTCGTCTTTGTTCTAGTAAATCTGCTTTTGTTGTTCAATCTTGCCATCTTATTTCATTACTAGTTGAAAAAGGATACTCATTTAAAAGAATCATGAAAAACGTTCGTTCATTTTTGCATCATAGTAAGTTTATTTTTAATGTTTCTTCCTTTGGAATGTTCAAGATAATCAGTAGTAATTCAATAGAAGTGGGAGCTAATAAGCCCACTTATTGTTTGACTTAATAACATCTTGTGTTGTTGTTTTGATCTCTAGCGCTTCTAGCGTTTATCATGGTTGAGTATGCCTATCACCTTCGGAGGGTGATAGAAACTCAGCTCGTTGGTTTTGTAGAGTAGGTTCAAAGCATGAATGACCTCTTTACAAACTTGCACCTACTCTTGGGCGTTGACGACATGAGTAGGGATGTCATAGCTGCTGTCCAAGCTATGCATGATAAAGGTGATAATCTTATTCTTCCTATTTGGATAAGCAGTGAAGTTGAGGTCACATATTGTCAAGTTTGGATCTTTGCTCTTCGTAGGTGTGTAGTAGTATTCATTTTTCGATTTCGTATTTAGCCTACCCGAGGACTTAAGAATGTGTTCCGTTAGAAGTTGTTGTGTGAAGTTTGATTTCTAGGATTAAGTTTTTAAGATGTCTTATCCTTTTTTGCTTAAAGTTGAGTACTTGTTTTAAGCCAAGTAAGTTGCGTCAACTTATTTTACGCATGCCTTTTCTAAAAACATTTTTAAGTTAATAATGTTTTGTTTTGTCTAGTTTTGTTTCGTAGCAAACAAAGTGATTTAGTTAGTTTGTCTTTGTTTTTGTTTTTGTTTTTTCTTTTCTTTTCTTGTGTCCCTTGCTTTTATAGTTTTATGAGTGCTTTATTCCATCTTATAATTCGTGAGTTCCGACTATTCAGAACTTATGAAGGTATATTGTGCTAATTCTTTCTATCTTTTGTGGTGTGTATGCCCTATCAACTCTCTCATTTTTGTGCTAACTTTTCCAATGTAATACTTCTTTTAGTGCTAGGTTTCATTATGGTTGAGTCTGCCCTTGATCTCCGGAATCATGACAGAAACTCAGTACGCTGAACTTTGTGTTGATGTATGCTCATGTGTGTGTGTGTGTAGGGTGTGTGGTGTTTGGGAGCATATGTTAGTACCTAGTTCTACACCCACTATTGGGCATAGACGATGTTAGTGGGGATATCGTGGTATTTTGTCAATGCTATGCATGATGGAGCTGATGGTTATATTGTCTTGTGGGTGACTACCATGGGTCTATATGTCACAAACTGCTTACGTTCAAACCACTGAAGAATGGAGCCAATTTGTAGATCCTGACCAAGGGGCTGTCACGAGGACGTGGCAACTGCTAACCCTAGTTGTTGGTTTCTTTCCCTTGATTTTTGTTTAATTTTTGGGACCCTGCAAATGCTCGGACATTGTATGGCTAGTGTGAAACGGCCAACGGCCGAGAGTTTCACCCGTAGTCGGGAAGGACAGGTCGCCACCGGGATGGTCGGGCCAGTCGGCACTAAAATCCGAGCAGTAAAAGGGTGTCTAGGCTCAGTTCAAAGTCATTTAGGTCCCCTTGCTACACTTATAAGTTGGTGAGTACTAGGAAATTAACTCAAAAGAGGCATAAGGGACACATGGCGGCTCCTGGTCGATTTTCTAAGAGCATGAAGAGGGGGGCGCCCATTTCAAGAGAGACTGTTTTTGCTCAATAAGTGACTACAATGTGTGTGTGAGTAGTGGGTGTAGGTGATCACAGCTTTAATGGAAAGCTTGCCTTCTCCCTTGCTCTATGTAGCACAATGATTTGCTCTCTTGCATCTCTCTCTCTCCTTTGGCACATACGGTAATGCCCCACTAGATGGGCTACTCAATTGACCATGTGCAGTTCTGAGGGTTTATGCACGTTTGCCAAGGCAAGAGCCTTCTGAACAAGCGGGCAAATGCTTGTAAATGTGCCAAGTGGCACTTTCCTGTGTACTTGCCCTATGCAGAAAAATTGGCACTGAATTTTAAGCTGGGAGAGGCCTCATTGGCTTCCTGTAAGAGCTATGGAGTGCTTTCTTTCCACTCAATGTACAATGTGGTGCTAGGAGTGATGCCCTGCACACTACACACTGCTCTCTCTCTCCCCTATGTGCAGTTATGTGATGCCCCACAAGAGGGCTCTTCGTTTAACTAATGTACAACTGTGTGGTTTCATGCTTTTGTGCTGAGCCAAGAGCCTCCTTGAGCAGGAACAGGGGTAGCTAATTGCTACTCCAAAGCAGGCACCAGTGAGGGTTATCCTCACCGTACAGGTGCGTTTTCAGCACTGTGTATGCGCTGTAAATTGATTGTTTTTCAGCCATACGGATGTCCGAACCATTGGGAATAGTGCCCCAGTTGGCAGAGGATAGTTAGGGGATTGTTTGGGGCTGAAAACAGGGCAAAAACCAGTAAATACAGCGTGCTGACTGTTTTTGGACAGAAATCAGAGGGTTTATGCCAGTGGAAGTGAGTTCCAGCAGGGGAATTGGTTTCGCTCAAGTTTTGGGGTTGTTATGCTCCCGAAATTTGGCCAAAATTTAGCATTTGTGTTGCATTGTGATGTGCCAACTACTGAAAATTCCTAATTGGATGAGATTGCCTGGGTATATAATTTTAGTGCATGAAGACACCCGTGGAAGAACAGTACAGTCTAGGTGTGATGGCCAATTTTACTACGCCGGAATATCAAGAGTTCCAATCTGGAGAAAGGAGAAGCTAACTCCTTGATCAAAATAGCCGAAAGGAGAAGCTAACTCCTTAATGAAAAGAGCAAATTGATTGTCCCTCGGAAATTTTTTGAGCTAACTTGAGTTGTTTTGTAGATATGCTGTAATCGCGAACGATTACTCTCTTTCAAGAAAGGGAGATGTAACAAACTGCTACGTGTCAAAGCCTAAAGAATGGAGCCAACTTACGAATGTGGCCGAGGGGCCTAAACTGTCACAAAGTGATGACGTGGCTGCTCGAGAGCAGAAACCCTAACTGTTGAAACCCTAATTTTGGAAACCCTAACCCTAAAACCTGCAAACCCTAATTCTGTTGCCAAAAACCCTAACCCTAACCCTAAGGACAACAGGGAGATTTCCGCGTTTTGCACTGGCCGATGACGTGGCAGGGTGTACGGATTTCCGTGATTTACGCTGACAGCTTTTTGACTTTGCTTTTGGACCAGAAGCTTTTGAGTTTTGAAGGCTTTTCACTGTAATTGCTTTTTAGGCCAAGGGCCTTTAAATATGAGGCTAGGGCTCATTCTCTGGCATGCTTCTTGGAGAAGGTGCAAAGTCTCAAGTACCGGCTTGTACTGTGTTGATGCAATATAAAGAAATACCGAAAGGGGCGCCAAGGTTTGGGGCCAATACTCTCTGGGGTGGAATTCGCCACTCTGTGTCGCGCGTCGTCTCTCTCTCTCTCTCAATTCAGTTGTTATTGAAGTGCTAAAAGTCTGTTTCAGTCTCTTCTTTTCTAATGGCATGTGATGCTCGTCTTGTGACACATTGGATGTGCTAGCTCTTTGCACACGTTCGGTTGGGGCATACGTAAGCTGTAACCCAAAGGCTTCAAGGTAAAGTTGCAATACATTTGGTGACATTGGCAGTTCATGCTCTTTCGTCCACTTTGCATCCATAGGCGGATAGTTCTTGAACTTCACCAAATAGCATCTTGCAACCTGTCGTTTAACTTTTCTGTCCTTACGTGCCAAAACTTGCTCAGGTACCAGGATCTCATCAAGTTCCTCAACTTCTGGCTGATCCTCATTTGGCATATCTTCTGGCACATCACCCACGAAGGGTCTTAGAAGACTCACGCGAAACCCATTATGAATCTTCCACGCATTAGGCAATTTCAGGCTGTAAGCCACATTGCTGATCTTGTCAAGCACTTGAAAAGGCCCATAGTAACGCATACTCAGCTTAGGAAACAGCCGTTCCTTGCCCTTCATCTTCTTTAACCTTGCCTTTTCGAACCTTAACAGTACCCAATCACGAGGTGATAACAGCAATTCACGACGGTGACAATCAGCAGCCTTTTTTGCTTTGCCTGAGTCTTCTCCAAGGCAACTTTAATTTTCTTATACATTCCATGTTCTCAACATATCGATCTGCCTCAAAGATCTTGTCCTTTGTGTGCAAAATGGGAGGAACTTATTTGCCGCCTTCAACAATTTCAAAAGGTGCCTTGCCAGTTGACGAATGCACCGTATTATTGTACGTATATTCAAGCATAGGCAAATACTGTTCCCACTTGCCCTTATTATCTGACACATAGCATTTCAGCAGAGCTAAGACAATAGAATTAGCCTCTTCTGATTGTCCATCAGTTTGTGGATGAAACGAAGACGAGAACTTGAGCGTAGTGCCTGTAAGAGACTTGGACACTCCAAGTCGAGAATCTACCGTGTCACCACAAATAAACACTTCAAAACAGTTCACAGTTCACAATTGGTTCGACACTGGCCCGGTAGAGTTCCGTGCCTAGAGATATTGGCCCCAAAGACTAGCGCCCCTTTTGGTATTTCTTTTTGTATTAATCTGTGTTCAAAGTGCAAGAGTGCGGGCAGGCGCTCACATTGAGACTCTGCGTCTAGATGCTCTGAGTTATGAGGCCCTGCCTGCTTTTTTAAAGAGTACAAGGGATGCCAAAAGCAGAGCCCCAAAAGCTTCCCATAAAAAGCTGTCCATAAAAAACTGCCTCTATAATAGGCTTACCAAAAATAAAGCAACTTATAAGTATAAAGCTCTTTCTCTCTCTCAAGCTTGTGTGGAAGTAGAAAGCAACAATTGCGTAGAATCTCAGCTTGAGCTTTATGTAGAAAAGCAGCCAAAAATTTCCGTACTGCCAGCTATGTCCTCCGCTTTTTTCGGCGTGAAATGCGAGACTGCCGTACTGGCATGACATGTCAACAAAACAGCGTGAGTTGCGAGGCTGCCGTACTGGCCTGCCACGTCAGCAAAACAACGCGTGTGAAAGGCCCGTTCCCGGGGTGTGTGTGGGGATATGTTCTCTACTGCCCCAATTGTCCAGACACGTCACGAATTTGTGACATACCCCCCTCTTGAAAGTATTGTAATTGCCCTTGATTACGCCAATCGACAGTCACATCACACGACATCACATGACATTCAACATTCATTCGGATCTTAGACCATGATTTATCGGCAATGCAGTTAGCAATCGCATCTAGATCCACTCAGGACTTCATCGATGCCCGATTGACTAACCCCTATTGCAACCATGTCTATTCAAGATCATTCATACCAAAATGCTACAGTCATTTCGTCTATCAGTTCCTGCACTTAAAAACAAGTCAAGAACAAATCAATTTCATATTCAAGAATTCCATTTCATAAAGTCATACAACAGAATACTATCAGCTCTCAGTATCCCTGAAGCTCAGACATCAATGATTCTAGTACTCTTAAATCGAGGCATCTGTTGACAAAGGAGCGGAGTAACTCCCTTCTTGTGCATCCCACTACACTAGATCTGTGGTCAAGCTGAATTCTGGGTTCCATTTGGAACAGACTATGCTAAACCAAAAGCTTCAAGGTAAAGTTTCACAATCTGAGGAGTATCTGCTAGGTCCTCCTCCTCCATCCACTTCGCATCCAATGCAGGATAGTTCTTGAATTTAACCAAGAACCGCCTTCTTACTTTACCCTTATTCTTTGTGTCCTTATGTGCCAAAATCTGTTCAGGAACAAGGATCTCCTCGTTTTCTTCCACTTTGTGTTGCTCACAAGCTCCCCATCGTCATGCACATCACCTTTAAAAGGTTTCAAGAGACTCACATGAAATGCATTGTGAATCCTCCAAGTATCAGGCAATTTCAGTCGGAAGGAGACATCGTTGATCTTTTTGGAGATCTGGAAAGGTCCATAGTATCGCATACTAAGCTTTGGAAAAAGCCTTTCCTTTACCTTTTTCTTTCTCAGGCATGCCTTCTCAAAACGTAAGAGCACCCAATCATCCTCCTTCAATTTCAAATCGCGACGATGGCGAGCTGCTGCCTTTTTTTGTCTTTCCCGAGATTTTTGCAAAGCCTCGCGGACCTTGGCAAAAGCCGCGTCTAAGTCGCGCGTATATTCATCAGCTTCAAAAATCTTATCTTTTGTGCTTAGGAAGGGTGGAACCTTCACAGCACCTTCAATAATCTCAAATGGCGCCTTCCCTGTCGAAGAGTGTATCGTGTTGTTGTAGGCAAATTCCACCAAAGGTAGATACTTTTCCCATTGAGTCTTCTGATCCGAGATATAAGACTTCAATAAATCTAAAAACACTGAATTGGCAATCTCAGATTGCTCGTCAGTCTGCGGGTGGAAAGATGACGAGAACTGCAACCGCGTGCCAATGTTCTCCCAAATTGCCTTCCAAAATCAAACTCGTAAATCTGAGGTCTCTGTCGGAGACAATCGTCTCAGGCATGCTATGTAATCTGAAAATCTGGGCCACAAACAGTTTCGCTAAGTGATCCGGCTTGACTGTTTTCTTCACTGGAATGAAATGAGCCTGCTTGCTAAATCTGTCAATAACAATCAAGATATCATCGTGACCACTCTGTGTTCTCGGGAGATAAAAAATGAAATCCATTGTAATACTTTCCCAGGGGCGGGTGGGTATGGGTAAAGGCTGGAACAATCCCTGTGCTTTATGCTTGTCAAACTTGACCTTCTGGCATACCAAGGAACCTCTCACAAACTCGTCCACATCCTTCTTGAGTCTCGGCCAAAAGAAGTATCTCTCTACCCCTTTCATGGTGGTAGCAATGCCGCAGTGACCCATAACAGGCGGACAATGGCATTCAATCATAACCTTTTCCCTCAACGGCTGTGTAACGTACAACATGGTTTTCCTTATCAAGTAGCCATCCCGAATGGAATATCCCGCTACTGTCTCCCCATCACGTATCCGTGTGAAAACGTCTGCAAAATTTGTATGCGTGGCATACTGATCGGCCATATCCTCGAAGCTCCTACGATGTATCGCGGAAATAGCGAGAACCAACGGCTTCCGAGACAAAGCATCTGCCACCAAATTCTTCTGTCCTTGCACATGGACAATCTGGAAGTGAAACTGTGACAAGATGTTCGCCCACTACATCTGCTTTTTTGATAGCTGCTTCTGTGACAAGAAGTAGCGTAAACTCTGATGGTCTGTAAAGACAGTAAAATCCGCTTTGAGTAGATAGTGCCGCCACTGAGTAAGAGCATGGATAATCGCCAAAAACTCTTTCTCATAAATCCTTGAGAACAATCGGCTCTCGTAAGCAATGACATGGCCTTCTTGCATTAAGACCGCACCCAGACTATGATCACAAGCCTCACAATATACTTCAAATGACTTCTGCAAGTCCGGCAAAGTTAAAACTGGTCTCGTAGCCAATTTCTCTTTCAATGTTTGAAAGGCAGTCACCTCTGTGGGTCCCCACGAGAAAGGGACTCCTTTCTGTGTGAAGATATGCAAAGGGGAAGCAACCTCTGCAAACTTTCTAATGAACCGCCTGTAGTACGAACACAATTCCAAGAAGCTTCTAACTTCATGGACATTCTTCAAATCGGGCCAATCACGGACAGTTTCTATCTTGGCCGGATCCATCTGCACTCCCGCTCCTGAGACAATGTGTCCCAAAAAGTGTATCTCTGGTAGGAAAAATTCACTTTTCTTCGCATTAATCACTAACTTGTGATCTCGTAATGCCTGAAAGACTTGAAGCAGATGATCTCTATGTTTTGCCTCATCCTTGGAGAAAACAATGATCGTCAAAGAAAGTGCCAACAAATAGTATGTACTCTCGAAAAATCCTGTCCATCATCCGGTTAAATGTCGCAAGGGCATTGGTTAGGCCAAAAGGCATCACCAAAAACCCAAATAACCAAAAGTCGTCCGAAAGGCTGTCTTGTAGACGTCTCTCGGCGCGATTCGGATCTGATGATATCCACTCTTCAAATCAATCTTGCTAAAACACGAGGATCCATGTAATCTGTGGAGTATATCATCTATCCTAGGAATCTGAAATCTGTTGTTGATGGTGATTTTGTTGAGAGCTCTATAATCAATGCACATTCTCCAAGATCCATCTTTCTTCAATACCAACAACACTGGAGAGTAGTATGGTGAAGTACTAGGCTGGACAAGACCCTTTTCCAAGAGATCTTTCACTTGGTTCATAATCTCTTCGTTTTGGGCTTGGCTCACACGGTAAGGTGGCTGGTTCGGTGGTGTGCTTCCAGGTATCAGATCAATAGTATGATCTTCAGGACAAGCAGGTGGTAACTCGCCTGGCAGGCCCTCTGAGAAGCAATCGGCATGAAAGTGGAGAAAATCTTGGCGTTCTTTATCAAGTTCAGACATATTTGTCCAAACAATCATCACTCACCTCTTTCAAAAAGATCGAGTAAACAAACAGACTGGATTTCATTAATTTAGAAATGGCTGAAGCCGATACAATAGGGACAGATTCGCCTTTAAGTTTTATATCGAGTACAATGGTTCTGCCCTTCTCTGTGGTCAATGTCGCTTTCCTTGCCCGATAGTCGACCACGGCGTTGTTCTTGTGGTACCAAGGAATTCCCAAGAGAATATCACAACCTTCCAAAGGCATTATGTAAAAGTCCTCATGCCCCAAATACCCCCGACAATGCAACCGAAGTTTGCCAATGACAGGTGTAATGGCTACGTCCGTGCCTGGTGCCGCTAGAACTGTCTCTGCAAGTGGTCCCATCTGATCGAGAGTGATCTCGAGCGCGCCGCCAATTCCGGTGAAATGAAGTTGGCCTTGGCTCTTCCATCAAAGAAGATCATGGCTTCTTGGTCTTTCACTTTGCCCCAAGCTTGGCAAAGTTCTGTACTCTCGTCCAACGTGCTAGGATCGGTATCCATGCAATCTGGAACTAGTCCTGTTTTCATCTTGCCTTTTCTTCCACGTTCCTCAGCTGCTCTCGAATTCTCAGGCCTCTCGTCGTCCTTGTCGTTCTGTTCTTTCTGTGCCTTACTAGGGCACTTCACGGAGATATGTCCAGTTTCCCTGCATCCAAAGCACTTCCCTTCCTTGATGTAGCGAGCCGGCTCCTGAGGAGTAAGCTTGGGTCGTACATCTTTCTTTTCTGGGTTGCTGTTCCTCTTTCTACTTTCATTCGTCGAAGTCTGTTTGGCTCTTTGTGTCATGATCTCATCGGTGGGGTAGGTCAAACTGCCTGAGTGAATGGCAAAACCCCGTTTCGTATGACTCATCAACTCTTGAATGGAAGCTGACTTTCGTTCCAAGCAGTGATCTCGGATCTCTATAGGAAGACCCAAGGTAAACCGCTCAATCTGTTCCTTGAACGAGATCTTCTTAAATGAAGAGACGGGTAGAAAAGAGCTCTAGAATCTCTCGCAATAAGCATCCACTGCATCCTTCTTGGTCATCCGAATACGGTTCGAAGCAGTTCGTATATTACGTTCATACTCTCGAGTCAGCCAAGAAGAAATATAAAGCCTCTTGAAGTTTAGCCATTTAACTGGCGTTGTCTTGTTTAATAGAAGCATGGACCACCAAGTTCGAGCATTCCCCTTAAAGTAAGAGGCAGCTCTCCGAATCTTAGAGTGCTCTGAGTAACGCCCTCCCGCGAAAGCTATGTCAAATTGCTGTACAAAAGACAAAGCCTTCGAAGCATTTCTATAACCAGGAAACGTGTCAAATTTAATTGACTATCCACCTTCCTTAAACTCTCGGACTTTCTTGCTTTTGTCTTCCAGAAAGTCATACTGGTTGGCTTTGTAAAAATTCTTCTTCTTTGCATGAAAGTTGTTGTCATCAGAGTCCGAATTGTCTGTAGACGAGTCCTTTGTAGAACTGTCAATCACGGGGCGAATTTAGACTTCTTTGCCTTTTTCTTGCCCTTTCCGAAGCGTTGTTTTTGCTCGCTTTTTACCTTTTCTGTCTTCTTCGCTCGAGTCAGATGAGCTAGAAGAACTATCAGAAGAAGAAGAAGAAGAACTGGGTACTCCTTCAAATCGAGCACGCTTCTTCTGCTTTCTTGCCTTTTCAAAAGTAGACTGACGACCCAAATAACCCGGGAAGTTAGTGCCTTCCTTCTGCTTTTTGTCATGCTTTTTAGCTTTGTTTTGCGCGTCAAAAAGCTGAGCAATTCGTGCATCAACCACCTCTTCTAATTCTTTCTCTGTGTACTTCTTAGGAGTAGGAGGTTTCTTGAGAGCGGGTTTTCGGGGTGGTTTTGTGGTCTTCTGCCCCCCTACGTGTGCACCTACTCGAAAGAAGTCTTGCTCATATATTTTGTCAATTTTGGGTCCTTGGCAAAATTAAGCATCATCTTTGTTGCATCGCCGATCAATTGTCGACGCTCCATCTCTTGACGCTCTACCTGAGTAGGCCGAGGCGGGCCATACTCCTTGCGTGAATCTTTGTTGTGATCCCTTCCTTCATCTCCGGATGCAGAGGGAGTCGACTGATCTTTGCTTGAAGCCATAAGTGCCGCGGGAAAAAAAAAGGGATCAGATTTCCCGTAGAAGAGAAATCGGCCATCTTTTGATACCACTGTAACAGACTTGGACACTCCAAGTCGAGAATCTACCGCATCAGCACAAATAAACACTTCAAAACAGTTCACAATTGATTCGACACTGGCCCGGCGGAGTTCCGTGTCTAGAGATATTGGCCCCAAAGACTGGTGCCCCTTTCGATATTTCTTTTTGTATTGATCTGTGTTCAAAGTACAAGAGTGCGGGGAGGCGCTCACACTCAGACTTTGTGTCCAGATGCTCTAAGTTATGAGGCCATGCTTGCATATTATAGAGTACAAGGGATGCCAAAAGCAGAGCCCCAAAAGCTTCCCATAAAAAACTGCTTCTAAAATAGGCTTACAAAAAATAAAGCAACTTATAAATTTTAAGCTCTTTCTCTCTCTCAAGCTTGCGTGGAAGTAAAAAGCAACAATTGCGTAGAATTCCAGCCTGAGCTTTACGTAGAAAAGCAGCCAGAAATTTCCGTACTGCCAGCTACGTCCTCCGCTTTTTCTAGCGTGAAATGCGAGACTGCCGTACTGGCCTGCCACGTCAGCAAAACAGAGCATGTGAAAGGCCCGTTCCCGGGGTGTGTTGGGGATATGTTCTCTGCTGCCCCACATTTTCCAGACACGTCACCAATTTGTGACAGTGCCCATGTTCTCAAACAATCCTCTCCAGATAAACCGGTCATGCGATGATCACGATTCGTGACAATCGATTGTGGCATACCAAGGGATAAAATGGGCCTACTTGCTGAACCTGCAGATAATGGTCCATATACCATCATTCCCTGTTGGCGGTCTTGGAAGATCAAAGATAAAGTCCATAGCAATGCTTTCCCATGGCTTATCCGGAATCGGCAATGGTTGTAACAGCCCTGGTGCCTTTTGCCTGTCAAACTTGACCTTTTGGCAAATCAGGCATGCTCGCACAAAGGCATCCACATCTCTCCTCAAGGTAGGCCAATAGAAGAATGTGTCTACCGCTTTAACTGTCGCATCAATACCACAATGCCCTGTGCTGAAACATGACTCTCTTTCATGACCTTATATCGCAATGGCCTAGTGACACAAAGTCTGCCATGCATCATCATAAAACCATCTCTGAGGAGGTAGTGCTCATGATGCTGCCCCTCTTGTAACTGTTCAAAGATCCTTGCAAAATCTTCATGAGTAGCATACTGTTCCTTCATGTCACGAGGACGTGGCAATTGCTAACCTTAGTTGTTGGTTTCTTTCGAATGATTTTTGTTTGATTTTTGAGACCCTCTTTTTGAAGTTGCAAATGGTCTGACATTGAATGCCAATGTGAATGGTAGTTTCACTGTAACAAACTGTTGACGTGTCGAAACCCTAATTCTGTTGAAACTCTAACCCTAAAATCAGAAACCCTAATTCGGCCCGAAACCCTAATTCTGTTGAAACCCTAACCCTAAAATAAAAAACCCTAGGTTTGTCCAAAACGCTAATTCTGTTGAAACCCTAACCCTAAAATCAGAAACCCTAACTTTAACCCTAACCTTGATTTGCTGACGTGGCGGGTTGACACGTGGCCTGCTGTACGGACACCAACGCGATTTACGAAAAGCTGACAGTTTTTGGCTTTGCTTTTGGACTAGAAGCTTTTGAGTTTTAAAGGCTTTTTACTGTAACTGCTTTTCAGGCCAGGGGCCTTTAAATATGAGGCTAGGGCTCATTCTCTGGCATGCTTCCTGGAGAAGGCGCAGAGTCTGGTGTACCGGCTTGTACTTTGATGATGCAATATAAAGAAATACCGAAAGGGACACCAAGGTTTGGGGCCAATACTCTCTGGGGTGGAATTTCGCTACTCCGTGTCGCGTGTCGTCTCTCTATTTCAGTTCAGTTGTTATTTGAAGTGCTTAAAGTTGTTCAGTTTGTTCTTTTCTATTGGCACGTGGTGCCCGTCCTTGTGACAGTGCTATCAGAGCATCAGGCGTGTGCTTTTCTGAAAGCATACCGGTCCTACAAAAGAGCAGACAGAGCTATTGGTGGAATTTTATTTGAGAGATCTTCGGCCTCCAACCCGGACCTATCAGCGACTCCACTCTTACTTCATCGCGCATCGGGCGCGCTCCCGTCTTCACTACTCATGTCTTACAGGGCATAAGCCAATTAAGATCACTTGCAAGAGAAGGATCCAGATTTGTTTCAAGTCACTGTTTTTCTCAAAAGTAGTGCCATGCAGATGCTGATGTCTACAGCTACCAAGTAGCATACTCCAAGTACTTGGCAAGCTTTCAAGAAAAAAAAAAAAAAAAGCCCGAAGTTATATGGTTTCTGACATCTTCCTTCGGAGTGCAACTTCTGGCAGAGTGGGGTATCCTGAAATGCTTGTCATGGAAACCCTAGCAGATTATATCTTGAAATTTCTCGACATCTCTCAGTAGATGTCTCTTCACGAGCAGATGACCTTGGAGGTTTAGTGCGATTGCTATCTTGGGACTACCATCGCCGCCAAAGCAACACTGTTTGTCCAAGAGCTGACGGACCATGCTGTGCTGGGCTACGACCTCATGGAAGGAACCTAACCTTAATTTTTGGTGTTGGTTTCAAGATGGAAAGTCAGTCGACTTTTCGAGCTTGACTGATGTCAAGATTGCTTTTTAAGTTTGAGTTCTGTTTGATCTTGTTTGGAATTTGTTTGAAATGGATGGTATCTGTTTTGAACGTGTTTTGGTGCCGATGTGAATTGTTTGACTCTGGTTTGATACTGGTTTCAATGATTGGTGATTTTACTCCCGGGTGGAGAAGTGAGAAATACTGTTTTGGTATTGTTTGAACCTCGGAACGATGCAGGCTGATGAAGTATGTTTGAAAACCTCCGAACGACGCAGGCCGATGCCTAGGGAGCGTTTGGTTGTATGCTCGTAAAATAATTGTTGTTGTGACTCCCGGCCCGGACCTGGATGGTTATGCGGGAGGAGTATTAAGAAGTTTGAGCAGTGGTTACTCTCAACACCTCCAAACGACGCAGGCTGCGGTTTGGGGGACGTTTGGTTGTAAAAGGCCTTTATATCTCCCGGCCCGGACCTTTTTAGGTTATGCGGGAGGAGTGATGAGGGAGTCGTTGAATATCTCTCGGCCCGGACCTTGTTAGGTCTTGTATGTCTTGTAACATGCATATGTAAGCATTTGTGTTGCATTGTGATGTGCCAACCACTAAATATTCCTAATTGGATGAGATTGCCTGGGTATGTAATTTTAGTGCATCAAGACACCCGTGGAAGATCAATACGATGAGGGAGGAGTGATGAGGGAGTCGTTGAATATCTCTCGGCCCGGACCTTGTTAGGTCTTGTATGTCTTGTAACATGCATATGTAAGCATTTGTGTTGCATTGTGATGTGCCAACCATTGAATATTCCTAATTGGATGAGATTGCCTGGGTATGTAATTTTAGTGCATCAAGACACCCGTGGAAGATCAATACGATTTGGGTGTGATGGCTAATTTTTTTACGCCGGAATATCAAGAGTTCTGATCTGGACGAAAGAAGAAGCTAACTCTTCGATCAAAACAGCAGAAAGGAGAAGCTAGCTCCTTGTTAAAAGAGCAGAAAGGAGAAGCTAACTCCTTAATAAAAAGAGCAAACTGATTGTCCCTCGGAATGTCCCTTGGAAATTTTTGAGCTAACTTGAGTTGTTTTGCAGATTTCCTGTAATCGCGGACGACTAATCTCTTTCAAGAAGGGGAGATGTAACAAACTGCTGACGTGGCGAAACCCTAATTATGTTGAAACTTTAACCATAAAATCAGAAACCCTAATTCTATCCGAAACCCTAATTTTGTTGAAACCCTAACCCTAAAATAAAAAACCCTAATTTTTCCCAAAATCCTAATTCTACTGAACCCTAACTCTAAAATCAAAAACCCTAATTTTAATTCAAAACCCTAACCCTAAAATTAGAAATCCTAACCCTAACCCTGATTTGCTGACGTGGCGGGTTGACACGTGGCCTGCTGTACGAACACTTGCGAGATTTATGAAAAGCTGACAGTTTTTGGCTTTGCTTTTGGACTAGAAGCTTTTGAGTTTTAAAGGCTTTTTACTGTAACTGCTTTTCAGGCCAAGGGCCTTTAAATATGAGACTAGGGCTCATTCTCTGGCATGCTTCCTAAAGAAGGTGCAGAGTCTGGAGTACCGGCTTGTACTTTGATGATGCAATATAAAGAAATACCGAAACGTTTGGGCCAATACTCTCTGGGGTGGAATTTCGCCACTCCGTGTCGCGTGTCGTCTCTCTCTATTTCAGTTCAGTTGTTATTTGAAGTGCTTAGAGTTGTTCAGTCTGTTCTTTTCTATTGGCACGTGGTGCCCGTCCTTGTGACATTCACCCGTAGACGGGAAGTTGGTTGGCACTGGAATTCGTATAGTAAGAGGATGTCTAGGCTCAGTGTAAGGTCATGTAGGTCCCCCCGTCGCACTTAGCAAGTTGGTGATACTAGGAAGTGAACTCAATAAAGGCATAAAGTCAAGGTGGGATCACCAACAGAAAGTATCCGACAGTTGGGCCACATTGCACTTTTGGATGCGGTCCCAAAGAGGATAAATGGTTAGATGACCAGTGGGAGCCCAACGGAAGCATCTCCTAAAAATTAGGGAACTGCTATTTTGGGCCATGAAATGTGTTCGCGTCATTACCTTCGGTATGACCAGGGAGCACTTTACAACTCTGCCGCGAAGTCAACGGGGCAACCAATCGGGAGATTTTTAGGCGGCAACCCTGAAACAGGCAAACGCTTGTAAATGTGCCAAGTGGCACTTTCTTGTGTACTTGCCTTATGCATAAAAGTTGGCGTTGAATTTTAAGCTGGGAGAGGCCTCATTTGCTTCTTGTCAGGTTAAGATCTATGGAGTGCTTTCTTTCCACTCAATGTACAGTGTGGTGCTAGGAGTGATGCCCTGCACACTACACACGGCTCTCTCTCTCCCCTACGTGCAGTTATGTGATGCCCCACAAGAGGGCTCTTCATTTGACTGATGTACAGCTGTGTGGTTTCATGCTTTTGTGCTGAGGCAAGAGCCTCCTTGAGCAAGAACAGGGGTAGCTAACTGCTACTCCAAAGCAAGCACCGGTGAGGGTCATAACCTTACCGTACAGGTGCGTTTTCAGCGCTGTGGATGCGTTGTAAATTGACTGTTTTTCAGCCATACGGATGCAAGAACCATTGGGAATAGTGCCACACTGGTAGAGGACAGTTAGGGGATTGTTTGGGGCTGAAAACAGGGCAAAAACCAGTAAATACAACATGCTGAATTTACTATTTTTGGGCAGAAATCAGAGGGTTTATGCCAGTGGAAGTGAGTTCTAGTAGGGGAATTGGTTT
The DNA here is from genome assembly GCF_014529385.1 of Adiantum capillus-veneris. NCBI lineage: Eukaryota > Viridiplantae > Streptophyta > Polypodiopsida > Polypodiales > Pteridaceae > Adiantum > Adiantum capillus-veneris. The sequence continues at coordinate 138,739,199 of NC_140941.1, forward strand.
CGCGCAAGTTTTGGGGCTGTTATGCTCCCGAAATTTGGCCAAAATAGGTGGTATCTAGCTGGATACAGGTAAAGAATTCCCAGGACTCTACTTTGTAATTCACCCTCTCAAAGTATGAGGAAATACCGAAAGGGGTGCCAATTTTGGGGCCTGTAGGTTGTCGGTGTCTGCTCGGAGCATTCTAGCTTCCGAGCCGTGTGTGTGCTTAAATGTTAATTCTTGTCACTGGTTTCCTTTGCACATCTCTGTGTGTGTGTATAAAGTAAAGAATTTCGGGTGAAAGCCAAAGCCTACCACCCCACGTGCCGGTTTCACGTGGCCAGTGAGAATGTGTTACTCCCATTATTGGAAAATTGCGTCTGCATATTCAGTTGTATGTGGACACTGAAGAGTTCTATATCATGCCATTGGAAGGGTGTGATGCGCTACTGGGAATCCCGTGGATGTTCAGAGTACATGGTGTGCTAGATGTTGTCGGCAAAACGATCACCCTTCACCATAGGGGCAAAACTCATGTTTTGGATGTAAAGCTCAAAGGGGAGTCTGTCTCTACTTTATCTGCTTCGGCTATCACTTCTGTAATTAATAATCATCTTGCTGCGTACTTGATTTTTGCATGTGATGTTTCAGATAGTTGTCAGTCAAATTAATCTGTGTTAGATAAAGAAAGGTTAGCATTTTTGTAAGAGTTTAATGACTGTTTTTGTGATTCATTACCGTCACAATTGCTGCCGGAGAGGCCTGAGGACCAGATGATAGATTTGGTGCTTGGGTGTAGCCCACTAAACAGATCTCCCTACAAGGTTAGTGCGGCTTAGCAGAAAGAGATTATGGGCCAGATTGAGGAGCTTTTAGAGAAGGGGCTGATTCAGCCTAGTTCTTCACCTTTTTGCTCCTTAGTGCTCCTAGTACAGAAGAAGGATGGCTTTTGGCGCATATGTATTGATTATTGTGTGTTGAATTTGAATACCATCAAGAACAAGTTTCCTATCCCAAGGACTGATGATATTCTTGACCGTTTAGAGGGTGCTGTAAGTTTCAGCCGGATAGACCTTAAGAGTGGGTACCATCAGATTCGTATAAGGCTAGAGGATGTGCACAACACTGTGTTTAGAACAACGTTTGGTCTTTATGAGTTCCTAGTGATGCCATTTGGTCTTACAAATGCTCCTGCTACGTTCAATAGGATGATGGACCGGATTTTTCGCTCGCATCAAATGTTTGTTGGCACATTCTTTGATGACATGATAGTCTATTTGAAGCATGAAGAGGAGCATGGCGTCACTTGACCATTGTGTTCGAAGAACTGTGCAATCATAGGTTACTTGTCAATCCTAAGAAAAGTGAATTCTTCTTAGAAGAGATCCACTTTCTTGGCCACATAGTGTCAAAGGATGGTGTCCGAATGGATCCTGGAAATGTTGAAGCTATTAAGACATGGCAGGACTTACAGACTGTCGTGATTGTCTTACTAGATTTTAGGAAGCCATTTGTGGTCCAGTGTGACGCGTGTGGCAATAGCATCAGAGCAGTGCTAATGCAAGATGGTCGGGTAGTAGCTTACGAGAGCAGAATCTTGCAAGGGCAAGAAAAGACTATGCAAATCTATGAGAAAGAGCTTTTGGCCGTGATTCATGCGCTTTCTAGTTGTAACCTTAAAAAGCAAGAGAGGCTAGCAATCTCAAGTATTGATTGCCCTTGTAGTAAAACTGCCTTTTCTTCTTACGTAAATGGAGCTTTGGGTCATGTAGTTACTGCCGATTGTTCTATCCTTCCTTCGGATTCCTTGAAAGACCTTTTCTCAAGAGGTACTAAATATAGGCTCCCTTCCTCAAACGACTCTTGCCTTCTCAAAGCCATAGAAAAAGGAATTTCTAGTTTCGTAGTAAAGTTTGAGGAGTCTTTAGGAGTTCAAGGTATTTTTACCCATTGGAAGTCTGTAATCCTCAAGAAAGCTTCTTTGAAATTAGCATCTTGCTCTCGGAACGTTTCTTCAGGAAGGAATAGCTTATCTTCTTCTGATCGTGATGCTCTTAGGAAATTTCATCGCGATTTTGTAATCTCTTATGTAGATAAGTGCTCTAATAACTTTGTTGTTACATGCAAAAAGTTCTATTTAGAATGCTTGTTAGGTGAGGTAAACTCTCAGACTTACAATGATTGTGATCTTTCTATGCAAGAGGTTATCTTAAAACATCAAGACTTTTGTAAGTCTTTTGGTTTCAAGTGCCAGCCTAAATTACCTTTTTTATATACCGTTTGGAAGTTCCACAAGAACCCTATAAAGCCTAGATTTATAGCTGCTTCTTGTAACACCTCTTTGACCGAGGTTTCCAAATGGCTTAGTTATTGTTTCAAAGCCATTTTACCTAGCGTAAATGAATTGTGGATAAACATGCTAAAGGAAGCAGACGTACCTACCGATTCAAGTTGGATTTTAAATGATTCAGTAGGTGTGATTCCTGTTTTAAAGTTTTTGAACTCTTCAAGAAGCCTCAAGGAGAAATCTTCTCCTTTATGTCTCCAAACTTTTGACTTTACAACGCTATACACGAAGCTAAATTTGGAGGACCTTAGATTTAGAGTCAAGTCTCTTATTTTAAAAGTTTTTGCGTACAAGCTTGAGAAGGATAGGTACAAGGCATTGCTAGTAGAAAAGTCAACCTTGAACTTTGACTTCTTATGGTTGAAAACTAAGAATGTAGATGTAGACAAAGGAAGAAAGAGATTCACTAGAATTGTAGATGACATTGACATCATATCTTGGTTAGATTTTCTTTTGGACAATTTATATATAACCATCGGCGACTCTCTTTTCAAGCAAACAATTGGTATCCCTATGGGTACCAATTGTGCTGTTTTTCTTGCTAATTTCTATCTTTTAACTTATGAGTTTGATTTTATGGAGCGTCTTGTCCTTGCTAACACTTGCCCAATATTTTTGCACAAGTTATGCAATGTAAGACGCTTTGTAGATGATATTTTTGTCCCTGACGTTCCTTCTTTTCAAGATTTTATGTACTTGAATTCGAGTTCTTTAGGTGGAGGAATTTATCCCAAGGAGTTTTGTGAACTTAACTGTACCACAAATAGTGATTGTTGTGCCTTTTTAGACCTTAAGATTTTCCAGACTCCCTTGGGATTAGAAGTAGATATCTATGATAAGCGCCTTGAACCAGAATATGCCAATCTAAAAATCATCCGTATGCCTCACATTTCTTCGAACATTTCTCTTTTAGCTAAGTACGGTGTCATTTGCTCTCAACTATTTAGATTTTCTCGTCTTTGTTCTAGTACATCTACTTTTGTTGCTCAATCTTGCCATCTTATTTCTTTACTAGTTGAAAAAGGATACTCATTCAAAAGAATCATGAAAAACGTTCGTTCATTTTTGCATCGTAGTAAGTTTATTTTTAATGTTTCTTCCTTTGGAATGTTCAAGATAATCAGTAGTAAATTCAATAGAAGTGGGGAGCTAAAAAGCCCACTTATTGTTTGACTTAATAACACCTTATGTTGTTGTTTTAATCTTTAGCGCTTTTAGTATTTTTAATATAGCTTGACAAATGCTAGCCTTTATCATGGTTGAGTATGCCCATCACCTCCGGAGGGTGATAGAAACTCAGCTCGTTGGTTTTGTAGAGTACGTTCAAAGCATGAATGACCTCTATATAAACTTGCACCTACTCTTGGGCACTGACGACGTGAGTAGGGATGTCATAGCTGTTGTCCAAGCTATGCATGATAAAGGTGATAATCTTATTCTTCCTGTTTGGACAAGCAGCGAAGTTGAGATCACATATTGTCAAGTTTGGTTCTTTGCTCTTCGTAGGTTTGTAGTAGTATTGATTTTTCGATTTCGTATTTAGCTTACTTGAGGACTTAAGAATGTGTTTCGTTAGAAGTTGTTGTGTGAAGTTTGATGTCTTATACTTTTTTTTTTTTTGCTTAAAGTTGAGTACTTGTTTTAAGCCAAATACGTTGCCTCAACTTATTTTACACATGCTTTTTTAAAAACATTTTTAAGTTAATAATGTTTTTGTTATATCTAGTTTTGTTTCGTAGCAAACAAAGTGATTTAGTTTGTTTGTTTTTGTTTTTCTTTTCTTTTCTTGTGTCCCTTGCTTTTATAGTTTTATGAGTGCTTTATTCCCTCTTATAATTCGTGAGTTCAAACTATTCTGAACTTATGAAGGTATATGAAATTGCGTGACACTTGGAAGATTCATAATGCGTTTCACGTGAGTCTTCTAAGACCCTTTGTGGGTGATGTGCCAGAAGATATGCCATAGGAGGATGAACCAGAAGTCGATGAACTTGATGAGATCTTGGTACCTGAGCAGATTTTGGCACATAAAGAAAGAAAAGTTAAAGGACAGGTTGCAAGACGCTATTTGGTGAAGTTCAAGAACTATCCACCTATGGATGTAAAGTGGATAGAAAAGCATGAACTGTCAGAGTCACCAATTGTATTGCAGCTTTACCTTGAGGCCTTTGGGTTAGAGCCTACGTATGCCCCAACTCAACTTGTTCAAAGGAGGGGTAATGATAGAGCTCGCACATCAAATGTACATACTGATTTAGTGCAATAGAAGTGTGCATCGCTCTTCACGTGTTAAAAGGTATTATGCTCATTTCTATCATAGATGAAAATGACAAAAGTATGAAGGTCTCATTAAGTCATTTGTATCTATGTGTTATGACCTTTCTTGCGGGTACATGCGATGATAAAAGCGTGCTAACAACACAAGATCATCAATGGCATGTATATATGGCATGCAATGGAGGACGTTTGCGATTTCAAGAGGGAGGTATGTCACGAGGACGTGGCATCTGCTAACATTAGTTGTTGGTTTCTTTCCCTTGATTTTTGTTTAATTTTTGGTACCCTCTTTTTGAAGTTGCAAATGCCGGCCGGACATTGTCTGGCCAGTGTAAAACAGAGTTTCACCCGCAGTAGTCGGGAAGGGCAGGTCACCACGAGATGGTGAGGCCAATCAGCACTGGAATCCGAGTAGTAAAAGGGTGTCTAGGCTCAGTTCAAAGTCAGTTAGGTCTCCTCGCTACAATTATAAGTCAGTGGGTACTAGGAAATTAACTCAAAAGAGGCATAAGGGACACATGGCGGCTCCTGGTCGATTTTCTAAGTCAGCTTGAAGAGGGGGGCGCCCATTTCAAGAGAGTGAGGCTGTTTTTGCTCAATAAATGACTACAGTGTGTGTGAGTAGTGGGTTCTCCCTTGCTCTATGTAGCGCGACGATTTGCTCGCGCATCTCTCTCCTCCCTTTGGCACATATGGTAATGCCCACTAGATGGGCTGAAACAGGCCCGTAGGGCAGTAGACTTTGGCTTTCAGGCGAAACTTCACTTTAGACTTTAGGACACAAAGAAACTTGCAAGTAAAACCTGTGACGGGAATTAACACTTCAACATACACGGCTTGGAAGCTAAAGTGCTATTAAGCAGACAACGACACCCTGTTGGCCCCAAAGACTGGCGCCCCTTTTGGTATTTCTTTATTCTTATTTGTCCTGTACAAGCACCCAAGGCCTTCCCGAGGCTCCCCTGGCGATATCTTGCCGTTTAGGTGCGAAACCATAAACCTACAGGAAAACACAGCAGGCTATAATTTTCTGTTTCGCATCATTTTGGGCAGAGTGAACACGTGTGTCTCAGAGGCTCCCTCACGCAATGGGACAGTTCCCTTTCAAATCGAACGAGTTTTCACGCGAGAAAACTCTCCGTTTTCGCATTCCTTTGCGATAGAACTGTGCATCCTTGAAGAGGATTAACAATTAGCTAATCCGATTCTTGTATAGAAGGCTCTTGCCTTGGCAAACACGCATAAACCCCCCCCATAACTGTACATGGTCATCTAAGAAGCCCAACTAGAGGGGCATTACGATATGTGCAAAGGGGAGAGAGAGATGCGCGACAGCAAATTATCTTGCCACATAGAGCAAGGGAGAAGGCAAGCTTTCCATTAAAGCTGTGAGCACTTGCACCCGCTACTCACACACACTGTAGCACAATTATCAACAAAAATCAGCCTCCACTTCAATTTTGGGCGCCCCCTCTTCTTGCAGACTTGGCAAGTCGCTCTGGCGCCGCCATGTGTCGAGTCTATCTCTTTTGAGTTAATTCCATAGTACCTACTGACTTGTAAGTGTAGTGAGGGGCCTAAATGACTTTGAACTGAGCCTAGACACCCTTTTATTGCTCGGATTCCAGTGCCGATTAGCCCGACCAACTTTGGTGACCTACCCTTCCCGATTGCAAGTGAAACTCTCGGCCGTCGTCCGTTTCACATTGGCCATACAATGTCCGGCCATTTGCAACTCCAAAAAGAGGGTTCCAAAAATTAAACAAAAATCATCGAAAAGAAACCAACAACTCAAGTTAGCAATTGCCACGTCCTTGTGACTCGGGCTACTCAGTTGACCGTGTACAGTTCTGAGGGTTTATGCACGTCTGTTAAGGCAAGAGCCTTCTGAACAGGAATCGGACTAGCTAATTGCTAATCCCCCACAGGTATGCACAGTTCCATCGTGAAGGATTGCGAAAATGGAGAGTTTTATCGCGTGGAAACTTGTCCGTTTCAAAGGGGAACTGTTCCATTGCGTGCAAGAGCACCTGAGACACACGTAGGTGTGCTCGCTCCACTCAAAACGATCCAAAACAGAGAATTACAGCCTGTTGTGTTTTTCTGCAGGTTTAGGGTTCCACACCTAAACTGCATGACAGCGTCGGGGGAGCCTGGGGAAAAGCCTTTGGCTGCTGAAACAGGGCTTTGGGCACTTGACAGTGTTAAAACAGGGAATTACAGCACACTGAAATTGACCTGCAGCTTACTGGAAAGCTCCCTAACCGCAAGGGAAAGTGTCCTTGACGTGTACTTTTGACCTACAGAGGGTTTTGTGTTGTTATGCTGGCGAAATTGGGTCAAAAACCTGCAATTACAGCCATGGACAGGTTTGGACAGCTTGGTGAGAGATAGGTGAAAGTGTTCGGGGCGTCTATTTGCAATAACAGTAAAGAAATACTAAAAGGGATGCCAGTTTTTGGGGCCAACAAGTGTCGGCGTTTGCTTGGTAGCGCTCTAGCTTCCAAGCTGTGTGTGTTCGAAGTGTCAATTCCCGTTATAGGTCTTTATTTGCAAAGTTTCTTTGTGTCCTAAAGTCTAAAGTAAGGTTTCGTGTTAAATCCAAAGTCTACCGCCCTACGGGCCGGTTTCAAGGGTCTAAACCCTAGAAGCAATAGCAGAAGCAGAAGCAACAGCAGAAGTTTTACCAACTTATAAAGTCTTTCCGAGAGGCCGATTTTTAAAGAAGAGTTCCCACCAACTTGTGGGACCTTGTCCGATGGGTCCTAGGTGACCTAAAGAGATTAAATAAAGCGGGACCTCCACACACACACACACAAAGCGTGGAGCATGTTGACGTGGCAGTTGTACGGACGCTCATGTTTTGCTCTAGCAGTGCCATGTTGAAAACAATATGGATTTCCGTGATTTACGCTGATGACATGGTAGCCGTACAGATTTCCGTGAAATGTGTTGATAGCTTTTAGTGTCAGATTTTGGAACCAGATGCTTTTAGAGTTTGGTGCTTTTCATGTAATCGCTTTTGAGAGCCCAAGGGCCTTTAAATATGAGCCAAGGGCTCATTCTCTGGCATGCCTCTGCGTAAAGGTGCAGAGGATGGAGTACGGGCAATGTACTGAGTTCAAGCAATATAAAGAAATACTGAAAGAAACGTCTATAGCTACCAAGCCGTATACTCCAAGGACCTAGCAAGCTTTCAAGAAAATTTTTGCTCGAAGTTACATGCTTTCATACACCTTCCTTTGGAGTGCAACTTCTGGCAGAGTGGGGAATCCTGAAATGCTTGCCATAGAAACACTAGCAAATTATAACTTGAAATTTCTCGACATCTCTCAACAGGTGTCTCTTATCGAACTGATAACCTCGGAGGTCGAGTTTGATTGCTATGTCTTGGGACTACCATCACTACCACAGGAAGACTATCTGTCGAGGCTTGTTTCGACTATTCAAGAGTTTATGATGCTACGGTCAATTACAACCTTATGGAAGAAATCTAACTCTAATCTTGGTGCAGGTTTCAGGATGAAAAGCAAGTCGTTTTTTCGAGCTCGACTGATGTCGAGATTGCTTTTTAAGTTTGAATTTTGTTTGAGAACTTGTTTGGTGATCCTGTTTGGAATTTGTTTGAAATGGAGGTATCTGTTTTAAACTTGTCTTGGTGCCGATTTGAATCGGTTGACTTTGGTTTCAATGCTTGGTGATTTACTCCCAGGTGGAGTAGTGAGACATGTTGACTGGAAATCGGAACTGGGAACCGGCAGCATGGATGAAATGCCATTCCCTGTTTCGGATACTCACGTTTGAAACACGGAACGGGGATTTGGAATGGCAAATTGGGATGGGAATAGGGAATGGGGACCTCAAATTGGCCATTCCCTGTAACTATGTCCGAACCTCGAGACGATGCAGACGAGATGCGTAGGGAGCGTTTCGTTGTATGCTTGAACCTCCAAACGACGCAAGCTGCAGTCTGGGAGGTGTTTGGTGTCACAAATCAGTGACGTGGCATGCCCAGATACACCGGACACATTCCGAAAAGCAGACAATCCCGAAAATTCCGCAGACGGTGACACGTGGCACAGTCCGTGATTTGCGGCGGAAATTCCGCTGACTTGCTGACGTGGGAGTGCGTACGGAAATAATGCAGGCTGTACGGAATTCCAGCTTTTGCGCAAGTTGAATTCTATGCTGGCTGTTTTTGGAGAAGCTTTTGGACCAGTTGCTTTATTCTAAGAGCTTTTGAGTGAGAAGCTTTTTAATTAATGCTTTTGGGGCTCTGCTTTTGGGCATCCCTTGTACCAATAAATAAGTGGGCTAGGCCTCAGAGTCTGAGAGTCTGGACGCATAGTCTGAGAGTGAGCGCCTGCCTCTCTCTTGTACTTTGAACCCAGATTAATATAAAAAGAAATACCGAAAGGGGCGCCAGTCTTTGGGGCCAACATCTCTAGGCACGGAACTTCGTCGGGCCGTGTCAAATCAATTGTGAATTGTGACCTGTTTTGAAGTGAATCTCTGCTGTGTCGCGGTAGAATCTTGACTTGGAGTGTCAAAGTTTGTTACAGTAATATCATAGCACGGCCGATTTCTCTTCTACCGGGAAATCCGATCCTTTTCTCGCGGCACTTATGGATTCCAACAATGAACAATGGACTTCCTCTGCATTTGGGGATGCGGGAAGAGATCACAAAGAAGATTCTCACGAAGAGTACAGCCCCCCTCGGCCTACTCAGGCGGAGATTGAAGAGATGGAACGTCGACAATTGGTTGACGACGCGACAAAGATGATGATCAACCTTGCGAAAGATCCAAAATTTGCAAAAAAATTTGACTCAGACATCCTTCGACAAAGTGAACTCCCAGTGGCAGAAAGCCACAGAGCCACCCCTCAAACCGGCACTCAAGAAACCTCCTACTCCGAGGATGTTTATAGAGTAAGAATTGGAAGAGGTGGTTGATACAGGAATTACCCAGCTTTTTGACGCCAACAACAAAGCCAAAAAGCATGACAAAAAGCAGAAGAAAGGAACTGACTTCCGAGGTTATTTGGGTCATCAATCTACTTTTGCCTCGGCAAGAAAGCAAAAGAAGCATGTGCAATTTGAAGGAGTATCCAGTTCTTCTTCTTCTTCTTCTTCTGACAATTCTTCTAGCTCTTCTGACTCGAGCAAAGAAGACAGGAAAGGGAAAAAGCGAAGCAAAAAGCAAAGCTTCGGAAAGGGCAAGAAAAAGGCAAAGAAGCCTAAGTTTCGCCCAGATAGTTTGGACTCCGACGATCACAAATTTTATGCAAAAAAGAAGCATTTTTATAAAGCCAACCAATATGACTTTCTCGAGGATAAAAGCAAGAAAGTTTGAGAATTCAAAGAAGGTGGATAATCAATTAAGTTTGACACTTTTCCTGGATTCCGAGATGCCTCGAGGCCTTTGGCCTTCATACAGCAGTTTGATATAGCTTTCTCTAGAGGGCATTACTCAGAGCACTCCAAGATTCGGAGGGCTACCTCTTACTTCAAGGGAAATGCTCGAACATGGTGGTCCACTCTTCTATTGAAGAAGAAAGTGCCAGTTAAATGGCTGAAATTTTAAAGGCTTTTTCTTCTTGGCTGACTCGGGAGTACGAATGAGATATACGAACTGCTTGAATCATCTTTGGATGACCAAGAAAGATACTTTGGACGCATATTGCAAGAGATTTTGGAGCTCTTTTCTACCCGCTTCTTCATTTAAGAAGTTCTCGTTTAAAAAACAGATTGAGCGGTTTAGCTACGGACTTCCTACAGAGATCCGAGATCACTACTTAGAACAAAAGTCAGATTCTATTCAAGAACTGACGAGTCATGCGAAACGGGGCTTGGCCATACATTCAGGCAGTCTGACTTACCCCACATATGAGATCATGACGCAGAGAACCGAACAGACTTCTAAAAATGAAAGTAGAAAGAAGAAGAGCCCCCAAGAACAGAAAGATAAGGATGCGTGAAACTGACTACAGGGATCCTCTTGTTTCAACAGGATCGATTTGAAGAGCGGATATCATCAGATCCGAATCGCGCCGAGAGATGTCTACAAGACAACTTTTCGGACGACCTTCGGTTTATTCGAATTTTTGGTGATGCCTTTTGGCCTTACCAATGCTCCAACGACCTTTAACCGAATGATGTACATGATTTTCAAAGAGTATAGATCTTTTGTGGGTACTTTCTTTGATGACATTATTGTCTTCTCCAAGGATGAGGCAAAACATAGAGAACATCTGCTACAAGTCTTTCAGGCATTGTGAGATCACAAGTTGGTGATTAATGGAAAGAGAGTGAATTTTTCCTACCAGAGATACACTTTTTGGGACACATTGTCTCAGCAGGAGGAGTGCAGATGGACCCGGCCAAGATTGAGACTATTCGTGATTGGCCCGATTTGAACAATGTCCATGAAGTTAGAAGCTTCTTGGGCTTATGTTCTTACTACCGGCATCATTTAAAAAAGGGATATGGCCTCCTTAATCTTTTGGAAAGATTTTTGTAGGTCACGGCTATACTCATCGACAACGAAGATCTTCCCATGTACTTAAAGTAGCAAGGGACTTTTAGGTCTCCCCTCTATGATCTCAAAAGGTGTTCATTAGAAAGTCTGCAGAGGTTGCTGCCCCTTTGCATATCTCGACACAGAAAGAAAGGGACTCCTTCCTGGTGGGGACCCACAGAGGTGATTGCCTTTCAGACATTGAAAGAGAAATTGACTACAGGACCATGTTTTGACTTTGCCGGATTTGCAGAAGTCATTCGAAGTATATTGTGATACTTGTGGTCGTAGTCAGGGTGCGGTCTTGGTGCAAGAAGGCCATGTCATTGCCTATGAGAGCCGATTGTTTTCAAGGCCGGAATTGACAACACAGATATATGAAAAAGAGCTTTTGCCGGTTATCCATGCTCTTACTCAGTGGCGACATTACCTACTCGGAGCCGATTTTACGGTCTTCACAGATCACCACAGTTCACGCTACTTCTTGTCAGAGAAGCAGCTATCGGAAAAGCAGATGCGGTGGCCAAACATCTTGTCACAGTTTCACTTCGAGATTGTCCATGCGCAGGGACAGAAGAACTTGGTGGTAGATGCTTTGTCCCGGAAGCCGTTATTTCTGGCTATTTCCGCGATACACCATAGAAGCTTCAAGGATATGGTCGATCAGTATGCCATAGACACAGATTTTGCATATATATTCAGTCGAATACAGTATGGGTAGATAGTAGCGGGATATTCCATTCGGGATGGCTACTTGATGAAGAAAACGATGTTGTGCGTTACACAGTCGTTGAGGAAAAAGGTTTTAACCGAATGTCACTGTCCACCATTTATGGGTCACCGCGGCATTGATACCACCTTGAAAGGTGTGGAGAAATACTTCTTTTGACCGTGACTCAAGAAGGATGTGAACCATTTTGTACGCGGTTGCTTGGTATGCCAAAAGGTCAAGTTTGAAAGGCATAAAGTACAGGGATTGTTACAGCCTTTACCTATACCCACCCGCCCCTGGCAAAGTATTGCAATGGATTTCATTTTTGATCTCCCGAAGACTCAGAGTGGGTACGATGGTATTTGGACTGTTATTGACAGATTTAGCAAGCAAGCTCATTTCATTCCAGTGAAGAAAACAGTCAAGCCGGATCACTTAGTGAGACTGTTCATTGCCCAGTCTCACTTAGTGAGACTTAATGAACAGTCTCACTTAGTGAGACTGTTCATTGCCCAGATATTCAGATTACATGGCATGCTTGAGACAATTGTCTCTGACAGAGATCTCCGATTCACGAGTTTGTTTTGGAAGGCTATTTAGGAGAACATTGGCACGCGGTTGCAGTTCTCGTCATCTTTCCACCCGCAAACAGATGAGCAATTGGAGATTGCAAATTCAGTGGTACTGGATTTATTGAAGTCTTACATTTTGGATTAGAAGACTCAATGGGAAAAGTATTTGCCCTCGGTGGAATTTGCCTACAATAACATGATACACTCTTCAACGGGGAAGGCGCCATTTGAGATTATTGAAGGTGCTCCGAAGGTTCCACCCTTCTTAGGCACGAAAGATAAGATTTTTGAAGTCGACCAGTATACGAGGGACTTGGACACAACTTTTGCCAAGGTGCGGAAGGCTTTACAGAAATCTCACGAAAGACACAAAAGGGCAGCAGATTGACATCGTTGTGATTTGAAATTAAAGGAGAACGATTGGGTGCTCTTACGTTTTGAGAAGGCACGCCTAAGAAAGAAAAAGGGAAAGGACGGATTTTTCCAAAGCTTAGCATATACTATGGATCTTTCCAGATAAAAGAAAAGACAAATGATGTCTCCTTTAGACTAAAGCTGCCCAATACATGGAGGATTCACAATGCTTTTCATGTGAGTCTCCTTAAGCCTTTTACAGGCGATGTGCCCGATGATGGGGAGCCAGATGAGCAATCCGAAGTGGAGGAAAGCGAGGAGATACTCGTTCCAGAACAGATACTGGCACATAAAGATAGAAAGATAAAAGGTAAAGTGATAAGGCGGTTCTTGGTTAAATTCGAGAACTATTCCCGCATTGGATGCGAAGTGGATGGAGAAGGAGGACCTGGGAGATACTCTTTAGATTGTGAACTTTATCTTGAAGCATTCGGTTTAGCATAGTCTACTCCGATAGAGCCCCCATTTCAGCATGGGCGAATCTAGTGCAGTGGGTATGCAAAAGAGGGGAGTCACTCCACTCCTTTGTCGACAGATTGCCCTGATACCTTGATTTGATATAAAGTCACTGATGTCCCTTTGGTTTTCAGGGATACTGCTGAGCTGACAGTATTCTGGTGTATTCTCGATAATGAAAATGATACTGGTTGATTTATACTTGACTTGTTTGAGTGCAGGAAATGATAGACAAAATAACTGCAACATTTCGGTCTGATAAATCTCTATAGACATGATTGCAATAAGGATTAGTCAATCAGGCATCTGAGAGGTCCCAACTGGATCTAGATGCGATTGCTAAATACGTTGCCGATTAATCACGGTCGGAGATTTGATTGTTGAATGTGATTTGTCATGTGACGTCCTGTGATGTCATGTTTAGTGATGTGACTGTCGATTGGTACACGTGCTAAGTGCGTTGTTCCTAGTGCGTCAATACTAATAGTCAATGTCTGCTAAGATAGTTTATGGCCTCTGTCTGTTTTGCAGGCGTAATCGAGGGCGATTACAATGCTTTCAAGAGGGGGGTATGTCACAAATTAGTGACGTGGCATGCCCAGATACACCGGATACATTCTCAACAGGCAGACAGTTTAATGTAGACGAGATGTTTGGGGAGCATTTAATTTATGCTTGACACCTCCAAGCGACAGAGGCTGCGGTTTGGGGAGCGTTTGGTTGTATCAGTCCTATGAGCTCATGGCCCCCTTTTTAGTTTATTTGCGGAGGGAGTGACGAGGTAGCGTTGAGTATCTTTATACCGCAGACCGTCTATCTTGGGGGAGTGCTTAGCGGCGTTGTGTCTTGTAACTTGCATATGTGAGCATTTGGGATGCATTGTGATGTGCCAACCTTTGAATATCCCTGGAATATCAAGAGCTCAGATTTGGAATGAGAAACTGATTGTCCCTTGGAATGAACCTTGGAGATTTTTTTTGAGCTAACTTGAGTTGTTTTGCAGATATAGGATAATCGTGGATGATTACTCTTCTTTCAAGAAGGGGGGATGCCACAAACTGCTGACATGTCAAGCCACTGACGACTTGAGCCGACTTGCAGATCCCAGTCGAGGGGCCTAAACCCTAAGAGTAGAAGCAGCAGAAGAAGTTTTACCAACTTGCAAAGCCTTGCCAAGTGGCGATTTTTAAAGAAGTTCCCACCAACTTATGGGACCTTGTTCGATGGGGCCCAAGTCCCTAGGACTTAAAAAACATTAAAATAAAAAGGTACTTAGCGTAAAGAAAATGACATAAGGGCTCTACGGACAGTTCCCACAATTCACGCTAACAGGCTATATGGATTTCCACATTCTACGCTGATTGATAACGTGGCAATGTACAGATTTCTGCGTGCTGTGCTGATTGTGGCTGGCGTGGAAGATGGTACGAACAACCTACTAGTGAAGGAGTACGAGCGGAAGTGCGACGCGAGAGAGAGTGCGAGAAGAAGAGCACGACGATATGGTGAACTCGCTCTACTGTAATGTGTAGAGCATAGTGAGTTCTTATTAGGTTTTTACAAAAGAATATGTGTACATACCTGGCAGCCCGCCCACTTACCTGGGCGACCACATTGGGCTTTATACCCCAACAACCTCCCACTTAAAGTCCAATGTGGTACTTTAAGTGTGAGAGAAGCTACTATACAAGCTAATATACAAGAGATGTAGAGAAGTGATGTACTACCCTACACCTAACTGCTTGCGAAAATGCGCAAAGCTCTCTGAGGGAAGTCCTTTTGTAAGTAGATCAGCAGGATTTTTTGTGGTGTGAACTTTGACAAGCTGAAGTTGCTTATCCTCGAGCATTTCCCTGATGAAATGATACTTCACATCCACATGCTTTGTCTTTGAGTGATAAACTGGATTGCGAGCCAAGTGTATAGCACTTTGACTATCACAATATAACACAGGCATCTCTTCTTTGATTCCCAAGTCTGTTACTAGTCGATTAAGCCAAATTGATTCTTTGCATGCCTCTGATGCTGCAACATATTCAGCCTCTGTAGTAGACTAAGTAACACAATCTTGTAATCTAGAACGCCATGATACTGCTCCACCAGCCAATGTAAAGACATACCCTGACGTAGACCTTCGGTTGTCTAAGTCACCTGCATAATCTGAGTCTGTAAAACCCTTTACACTTAGCTCCTGACTCCCATAGCATATACGCATACTCTTTGTAGCTTTCAAGTATCTCAATATTCCTTTCAGTGCCTCCCAATGTTTCTTGCCTGGGTTTGACATGTATCGACTTACTACTCCCACTGCAAATGCAATGTCTGGGCGAGTAGCAATCATTGCATACATCAAACTACCCACTGCAGACGCATATGGAATCTTATCCATTTCAGTTTGTTCTTCCTCAGACACATGACAATCTTGTTTGCTAAGTTTCACATATGGTGGCAATGGAACACTCAATGCCTTTCCCTTCTCCATATTGAAACGTTGCAAAACCTTGTCAATATACTCTGTTTGAGATAACCAAATCAACTTCTTTGATCTGTCTCTCTCAATGCGCATACCAAGTATATGACTTGCCTCACCCATGTCTTTCATGTCAAACGATTTTGCCATCTTTGACTTCAAAGCTGAAATTTCTTCCAAGTGCTTGCCAGCAATCAACATGTCATCCACATACAAAATAAGGATCAGCCAACTGCCATCCTTAGCCTTCTTTGTATATAGACAGTGATCGAACTCACTACGTTTGTAGCCTTGAGAAAGCATAAACTTGTGGAATTTATGGTACCATGCCCTCGGTGATTGTTTTAAGCCATAAAGACTCTTTAACAACTGGCATACCCAATCTTCCTTGCCTTTCTCAACAAACCCTTCTGGCTGCTGCATGTAAATTTCCACATCTAAATCACCATGCAAGAACGCTGTCTTGACATCCATTTGGTGCAACACCAAATCTAATATGGCAACCAATGCAAGAAAGCATCTCAATGTAGTCATCTTGACCACCGGAGAGAAGACTTCATCAAAGTCAATGCCTTGTTCTTGCTTAAAGCCCTTGGCAACAAGCCTTGCTTTGTACTTTGGCTGACTATCATGAGCGGTGATCTTATACCTGTAAACCCATTTACAAGGTTGAGCCTTTTTGCCCTGTGGTAATTTAACTAGCTTCCATGTCTTGTTTTTATGCAGAGCTGTCATCTCTGACTGCATGGCCAATTGCCAATTCCCGGAGTCCTTCATTTGCACTGCTTCCTTGTAACATGAAGGCTCATTGCAATCAGTCAACATGACATAGTTCATAGATGGAACAAACCTATCAGGAGGTCGCGTGACACGTCCAGATCTACGCACAATAGGTGGCTCAGGCTCAGCCACAACCTGTGGTTCCACTCTATCCTGTCCTTGCTCCTCTTGAGCCCTGACATTTTGTCTTGCACGTGCAGGTCCATCTTCTTGGAAGACAACTCTTCTAATCTCCTCAACCCTCTCTGGTTTAGAATGATATTTGGATTCATTAAAGTGAACATCATTGCTGCGGACAACCTTTCTGGATTCGGGATCCCAAAGTCTGTACCCCATCTCACCAGAATTACCATAGCCTAGAAAGATGCACTTTCTACTCTTTGGCTCAAGTTTGTTCCTAAATTCCTTTGGAACGTGAGTATATGCCTCACAGCCAAAGACTCTGAGATGCTTGTATGAGGGCATTTTGCCTGACCATACCATCTGGCACTGAATCCTTCTGCAAAACCTTGCTAGGAGATCTATTTACAAGATGAACAGCTGTTGATACAGCTTCAGCCCAAAACCCATTTGGCAGCTGTGCATTAGACAACATACTTCTGACCTTCTCTTGTATGGTCCTATTCATCCTCTCAGCAACACCATTTTGAGGAGGATTGTAAGGAGCAGTAAGTTCACGTTTTATACCTTTTGACTCACAAAAGTCCTGAAAGGCCTTTGAAACATACTCTCCACCATTGTCAGTGCGTAAGCATTTAAGCTTCTTGCCACTCTGATTCTCCACAAGTGTCACAAACGTTTTGAAAACACTAAACGCTTCATCCTTGTGCTTGAGAAAGTAAACCCATACTTTCCTCGAGTAATCATCTATAAATGTCATAAAGTAAGAAGCTCCCCCTAGAGATAGGTTAGGCATAGGTCCACACAAATCACTATGAACAAGTGCCAACTGTGTATCTCTTCTACTACTTCTATGCTTATGTGGCTGCTGCGTTTGCTTACCATACAGACAATGTTCACAGAATTCAAAATCATTAAATGAAAAGCCAGGCAAATAACCAGAACGAGACAAGATTTCCATTCCCTTCTTGGACATATGTCCTAAGCGGCTATGCCACAAAGAAACGTTCGGCTACTCGGTTACATTGATTACATTTTTAGAGACATTTGATACATAGATCATGTAAAGTCCTCCAGACTTTACTCCATGTGCTACTGTCATAGAACCCTTGGATATCTTCCACTTGTTCTGTCCAAAAGTGGTGACGTAGCCAGCATCATCAAGTAAACCTGTGCTGATCAAGCTCTTTGTAATTGCGGGAACATGTCTCACATTCTTCAGCGTGAAAGAAGAGCCATTCTGAAACTTCAATTGTACATCTCCAACACCTAAGATCTCACATGTCTGCCCATTTCCTAGCCGAACATGATCTTTAGTGGTCACATAAGAGGTAAACCACTCCTTGTTTGGAGACACATGAAGTGATGCCCCTGAGTCTATAATCTAGTCACTCAGTGCATTTCCATCAGATGCTGTAAGAAGAGCTGAGTCCATTGTATTCTTCAAGAAGTAGATGTCTCCTGACACTAGATTGTCATCCTCTGCAACAGTGTTTGTCACATTTATTTCTTGAATCTTCACTGAGGACTTGTTCTTCTCACCATGGTCTTCAGCTTTCTCTTTGTCTTTTTCTGCTTTCCATTCTCTGCAGTCTCTTTTCATGTGACCCTTCTTGCCACAATGGTAGCATTCTATGTCACTCTTGCCTTTAGCACTGCGAGACTTGCTACGAGATTGATTCCTCTTTCCACCTTTGTACTTTTCTTTGGTCCTTCCCCTGACAACTAAGGCTGTTCCTTTGCCTTTGTCCATTGTCTTTCTATTGGTTTCTTCAGTAAGCAGACTTCCTTCTACACCTGCTATGTTCAAACCATCTGGAGGTGCAGAATTACTCAAAGCTGTGCGAAAAGTGTCCCAACTTTCCGGCAATGTGATCAACAGGAACATAGCTCTAACAGGTTCATCAAACTTGACACCTTGAGCTGACAACTGGCTATAGATTGTGTTGAATTCATTCAGATGATTGGACATAGGTGTCCCTTCTTTCATCTTCAAGTCAACAAGCTTCTTAAGCCAGTATACCTGTGAAGCTGCACTCTGCTTCTCATAAAGATCACTCAGCTTTAACCATGCTTGATAAGCCGACATCTCGTCTGCTACATTGAAGTAAACGCTTTCTGCCAAAGTCAGCATAATGGTAGAAAGTGCCAATTCATCCATTTCGCTCCATTCATCTTCGTCCATATCTTCTGGTTTTATCCCCTTGAGCTTTATAGGTTTTATCTGCTTCTTTTGTACCAACATGTGCCAAATTTGCTGCTTCCACAATGGGAAATTGGTTCCATCTAGCTTCTTGATATTGTAAAGAGCAGTGTCCTGTGATCCAGCCATAGCTACGCTTCACAGTAGTTTACTTTCCTGGGAAAAATTCGGTAGAGTTTCCCTTGTAAACTGACCTCTGAACCAATATCAACCTGTCAAATGAACCAAGAAAGCTTCAGATTCTGCATAAATTTCGGCAGAGTCTCCTTTGTAAAATGGCTCTGGTGTACTCAAAAACAGACCAAAAACAGCTCAAAAAACACTGTCTCTCTGACACTGTAAGCTGTGGGTAAACTTGTCCTGCACATGTACTATCTCTGATTGTCCTGTCACTGTCCTGTGAGCATAGACTGCGACAATGTCTCAACAGCAGTAAAGCAAAGATGCAATCCCAACTGTCTAACTCTCAGTCAATACATCCTAGTTGCCTATCTAAGGGTGCTTGAGGGATCACTCCAAGACCTGTATCACCGAAAGGATCTCAACATTCGAGAATCCCCCAGCTCAATAAAACCTCACTCGACCCTCAACAAAGGCTGCAGTAAATCTGACAGTACATAGACTTCCCACAAAGTCATACATCCACAAATTTCCCACTGTATGCTCTAACCGCTGCGGCGGTTGTTTGCTGCGTGACTCACAGCCAGCAAACCCTCAACAGACATACATCATCTCTGACAATACATCCCATGTGGAAGTACCTGCAATGTCAGGATGAAATCTGGAATATCAAGCAGCAAACACAAGCTACCTGATGAACTAGTGGATGTCGCCTACAGTCTGTGTAGATGCGCCCGTGTCGTATGTGACACGCCTCCAAGAACTGTGAGCCGTCCTTCGATGTGTAGACAGCCACAAATCAACACTCTGGGAGTGTCGATATCCTCAGCACCTGCAGTCGTAGGCCGAAAACCCCAAATTTGCAGAGTCGGATCTGCACCCGTCGAGACCACGTAGTCCAAAATGGCCTGCGCAGACCTTTGTCGAAGCCGAACGGTGGCCGAGATGACCTCAGAATGAAATTCTGAGAACACCGATCCCTTCGGGCTTTCCCACAGGATTTGGGGCCGTGTCTTCGCCTATCGAATTTCACTCCAATATGAGCTGGTGACTCTAGCCTCCTGCAGTGTTGCCCCGAGCCTCGATTTGAGCTCTGATACCAGTTGAAGGAGTACGAGCGGAAGTGCAACGCGAGAGAGAGTGCGAGAAGAAGAGCACGACGATATGGTGAACTCGCTCTACTGTAATGTGTAGAGCATAGTGAGTTCTTATTAGGTTTTTACAAAAGAATATGTGTACATACCTGGCGGCCCGTCCACTTACTTGGGCGACCACATTGGGCTTTATACCCCAACAACTAGCACTAGCTTTTGGGAGTTTAAGTGCTTTTAGACCAGATGCTTTTCATGTACTGCTTTACCAAGGCCAAGGGCCCTTAAATATGTGCCATGGGCTCATCCTGTGGCACGCTTCGGCGTCGGAGTGCAGAGGACAGTACCGGCTTGTATTGTATTGCAGCAATATAAAGAAATACCGAAAGGGGCGCCAAGGTTTGGGGCCAGTGCTCTCTTGGGGTGGAACTCCGCCACTCCCCGTCTCGTGTGTCGTGCACTCTTTGAGTTCAATTCAGTTGTTTTGAAGTGTTTAAAGTTGTCTCGTCTGTTCTTTTTCGTTGCCACGTGGTGCCCCTCCCGTTACATGGATTTCTATAAGCGAGACACAACGTTCACCACGATATGCAACATCAGACTTTGGACCATGTGGTAGGCTCGATGTGCCCACATTCTGGGCTCATAGTCCTCCCCTAGGCTCATAGTCCTCCACTACGTCCAGTTTGACAGCCATCTGGATAGAGTTGCTGCATACTCTTTGCAGTCAGTGGGATTCTTCAGTCGGCTCCTCCAAGGCAGCGGAGCAGTGTCGATGCGTCTTTCTTCACACATGGGCACAGTCGTCAACTCTTTTTCGTCGGGATCAGGGCCACATCACATGGCATTATGCACCCCCATAATGGTTCATTTTACATTCATCGTACATACCACCTTGATGTTTAGCCTACACATTGTCACTCCACTTTTGTACTTCCTCTGGGTAATTGGCCACTGAGCATCTCTTATATACACAGAATACAACCCCTGAGAGAGAGAGAGAGAGAGAGAGAGAGAGAGAGAGAGAGAGAGAGAAATGAAATGTTATATTAACGTCTTCAAAAGGCCAAAGTGACCTATGAGACCAGAAAGTTACAATGTGGTGGATCTGATACAAAGTCAGAGTCAAAGTAACATGATGACAACAATGACAAAAATGAAATGACAAATGCCACAATAAAATACTATAGAATCCTAAACTACTAGGTGTGAACAGCAGCTAGCTGGGATATCTAGATCACAAGAGATCCAGCATCGGTCGCTGGCGGATCTCATCAATCTCCTTCATGGTCAGTAGTCTGACCGGGCGTCGTGCATGTCGAGCCAAAGTGATCCGAATCCTCTGATGCAGCCTCCGTCGATGCTGTGTAGTCCTCCGCAGTCGTGGGCGTCTGGATCTTCCAAGCTCAGTCGCTCGGTCGATCAGTGTGCCTCTGGTGTGAGACGACAAGCTCTGCTGTGGTAGTAACTCCTCCGGGTGTCCAGTGACAGCTCTAAAGAAATCTGTGATCTGTCTCTGGGACTGACTAGCCTCTCCTCTCATCAGGCTCTCTCTGTGTCTGCGTAGCTCGAGCAAAAACAAGCCCAAGCATCTCTGATCCTCGTACTGCATGACTCTGGAGAATGGTCCAAAGCCCTCTCTGAACAAGCAATGGAAGCGTCCTCGTATCTGATAGTAGACGGGGTAGTGGCATGTGTAGTGCAACTCTGTCTCAGGCTCGATGTCACACAGGGGGCATGTCCTGGCCTCTGCTGGTACTCTGCTGTATCTCCCAGTCTCGAACCGCAGCTGGTGTGAAGATGTACGTATTTGGCCGATAGCACATCGTATCCTATGAGACAAGTGGGTGTCCATGTATCTCGGCCTCGTCACAAAGCCATCAACCGTAAGCTGGAGGAGATGCTCTCTGTAGAAAGCCATCTTCGTGCCCAGCTCCTGTGCTGGCTGTATCCATGTCCTCCTGGTGTCTAGCTGAGTCAAGTCCTGGCAGATGAGCCTGTGATCTCGGACTGTGTAAGAGTCAGAGAGGGTGCATCCAGTGAGTACTGGAAGGGAGGCAATCTGTCTATGCTGAACCCATGCGCCTGAAACCATGATGTCATCTCCCCATACCAGCATGCTGTGTCTCCCTGCATGGCTAACTGTCGAGAGGACTCAAGTGCAAGGCGAGCATATCTGTCTCTGGGAAGTTCCCACATGCGGTGTATGAAGGAGACCGATCTGGTGAGCGCCTCCACCACTAGTGGGGGGGAAGCTAGCTCTGCTCGAACAATAGCACGTGGTACTGAGGCCTTGGCTCTAATGAGCCGCGAGATCATAGAGACCAGAGGCTTCTCCATGTCCCCCCATCCATCATTGCGGCCTGTCCTCCCGTGATGATCTAATGAAGGTCCCCAGATCTCAGCTCCATAAAGTAATGCAGAAGCCACCAGAGTGTCAAAGAGCCAGAGCTTCGTCCTAGGCTCCTAAAACTGAACCTGTGAACACATCCTTTCCAATCTACCCAATGCTGCATGGGCTCTAGTCAGTCTAGTCTCTGCTGCCCTCCTCAATGAAAATGTTGGCCCACTAAAAACCACTCCGAGGTAAGTGTACGCATCTGTATACTCCACAGTCGCCTGGCCGTATGTGAATGCTGGTGCTGACCTCCTGATCCACTGTGGGGTGGTATTAAATACCATGACCTTGGTTTTACCAAGGTTGACGGACAAACCACTTTCTTGAGCAAACCTATTCAAAGCATCCAAGTGACGTTGCATCCCCTCCGAAGAGTCCGAGATCAACACAATATCATCAGCATATAACAATAATGGAATCCCTGTCCCTGCCATCTGTGCACCTCTATCACCATCTCTCTCAATGTAGTCAGAAACCTCATCCACATACATACCAAATAGAGTAGGAGAGAGCGGACTGCCCTACTTCACCCCAATAGTGGAGTGAATCGGGGTGGATAGACCCTCTGAGGTGCGTACCTGCCCCACTACTGACTTGTATAATGCCATGACCCCCCATATGAGCTCTGTGGGTACTCCCATCTGCTGTAATCTACGCATCAATCTAGCTCTAGGCACCGTGTCAAAAGCTTTGCGGAAATCCACAAAGCTACAATAGATCCGTTTCCCACGCGATCTACCCTCCTCAATGATGGCTCAGAGTGTCAAGATATGGTCAAGAGTAGAAAAACCCCTCCTGAACCCTGCTTGCCCGGCTGCGCGTATCCCCTCCCTCTCTGCCCATCTACTCAGCTGCTGCTCAAGAATGGATGCGTACAACCGTGCCAATGTGTGTCCAATCATGATAGTGCGATAATTCCCAGGTTCCATAGGGTCTCCCGACTTGAAGATAGGTACAATAGTAGATAGGCTCCAAGTATCAAGCAAGCCCTCACACATGGCATGGTTAAACATCACTGCTAGAAGCTCTGCTAGTAGATCTCTGGCATGTGTGAAATGCTCAGCCACTAAACCATCATGATCATAAGCTCTCCGAGTCCTCATCCTGTCAATGGTCTTCCTCACCATCTCTGCGGTGAAAAAAGCACATGTGTGTGGGCATGGATCGGGGGGGTCGGGAAGGGGGGGTTGCTCAGGAACTGTGTACAGAGATGATGCGTACTGGCCCCAGTCCTCTGTAGAAGTGATGGCGGGGGGGGGGGGAGAGTGCTCCTGAAAGAGCCGCCATGCCTCACGTGAATCCTGACTCAAGAACAGCTGATATAGATCCTGCTCTAGCCGAGCCAAAAATGCCCTCTTCTTCCGCCGCACTAGGCGCCGGAAGTCAGTCTGTGACTGTCTGTGAGTGATGTCCCCCAAAAGCACCTCCCTCTGAAGTCTAGCTCTAGTGTCCCGGCATTCCTCATCATACCAACTGTTTTGGGGCATGCTCCCCGAACGGCGTCTCTGCTCAGGCTGGGTATGTGGGTATGCCTCTGCTGCTGCATCATGTAGTGTCTGTGTCAATATAGTAGTAAGCTCCTCCAGAGGTCGCCCTGGCTCCTCTGTGCATAGGCGTCTGTAGATCCCATCTATGTATACAGAGTCTGTCTCCCGCGTGAAGGTGTAGCGAGTAGGGGCTGCTGTCCGTAGCCTGTGTGCTACACTAAACTGAAAGGAGATGGTCATTGATACAAGAGCATGATCCACTGCCACACCAACAGGTCTGGGTCCAATCGTGAGATCCTGCATACTAGAGATGAGGCTCGGCTGTGCCATGACATAGTCCACTGTGCTGGCTCCATGTCTGTGTGGAAAGCATGTAAAACCCCCTGAGGCGGGAAATCTCTCTAGGCCATTCAAGATGGCCAATCCATGTGCAGTCCCCATGTCTATCAAGTGTCGTCCATACTCAGTGTGTTCTCCATCTTGTGATACTCTGGATAGGCCTGTCTCTGCAGCATCCAGCTCTCTCAGCATCTCCTCTGAAGTATCATAAAATACTGTCTGATGATGGGCAGTCCTAGCATTGAAATCTCCTAGAATGATGATGTCACCATCTCTAGAGAACTCCCATATGTCATCATCCAAAATAGAGAAAGGGGACTGTCCTCTGGGTGGTGTATATACTGACGTGCTCGGGGGAAAGTAGCAAATAGCAATGTAAAGATATCTGTCTGTCTCTGCTCTCAGCCTCACCCACATGTACCTAGCTTGCTCATCTCTGCGGGCTATATGTATCAATGGCTGCAACTCCTCCCTGAATAACACTGCCACTCCTCCTGATCCCTGCCCTCTGCGCTCTGATCGTGTCTCCTGTCTATAGGTAGTCTCCCATCTGTATCCACTGATGTGAGGCATAGACTGCCCATGGGCCTGATGTGTCTCAGAGTAGAAGACGATGTCTCTTCCCCTGAAACTATCCTCAAAGGCGCCCACATCAAGTCGCATAGATCCATTACAATTCCACGTGGCAACTTTGAGGGTGGTCCCACGGGTCTCGCACCGTCATGTGGAGTGCCGCTCTACAATCACAACCCGGCCATCTGTGTAGAAGGCCGTCTTTCCCTTCTCCCTTGCCCCTTGAATCTCTGGCATTACCTCTCTCATATGCGCAAGCTGTGTGAGAGTGAGGTCATCTCCAAGGAATATGCCCATTTTCTTTAGTGTAGGACGCTTCTTCAAGAAGTCCTTCTTTGCCTCCATGGATGGGAAACGGATGATTAGAGCTCTCCCTTTTGAAGTCTCCCCATTGCCTTGTGTCTTCTTCCCCACCCTCCATGCCTTTGTATGAGTAGCCTCACTACCCATCATGCGGAGTAGTTCTTCAACTTCCCCTTCCACATCATCTCGGTCTTTTAAACTGGTTACTCTTATATGCAAAGCTCTAGTTTTCCTGTGTTGTTCTTCCTCTAGAGTCATGTTGATGAGTGAAGGAGTGGGGACAGATGTGGTTTCTTTCCCCTTGCCTTTCTTAGTGACTTCTATCCACTTCTCAGCCTCATCCGCCTTCTTTTGCGTCTTCGTGATCGCATCCATCCACGAAGACGTCTTTACCATCTTTTGTTTCTCCTCCTCTTTGATCATCCGTACTTGCTCTTTGATGACCTTCATTTCCTCTACTACCGACGGCTGGAATTCCCCCTCCTCTAGTCCACTGCTCGCTCTATCGGCAAGTTCTCGCTTGAGAGCTGAGACCTCTTCTTTAAGTGATTTGGAGTCCGCCTTAATTGCTTGTAGCTCTGCGTGCAGGTCCTCTTTCTCTTTCTTCCACTGCGCGCCTTCGTTGAGAAACATTTGAAGAAGGTTGGCCTTCTCCTTCCACCATCCCTCCATATCGGCTTTCCAGTCTTTCATCTCCCTCTCCATTTGTGTAATCCGCTTGTTTGTGAGCACAAAAGTTGCCTTCGGATGGGGCTTACATACCGGCGAAGTAGTCATTACGTCCATCAAAAATCAACAGTACAATCTGCACTTCTGCCAAGTCAAACCCCCTATGTCCACATCACACATACATCCCTGTCCCACATGATGCATACATAAGTGTTCCCCATATCAATCATACATTTTTTATTTTCTGCAATTTCTTGCAATTTTCTGCAATTTCCTGTCAATGCTGCAAAGTATTTAAATCCTGAGATTCTGAGCTTTCCCTGCAGGAAATCTGAAAATCTGACAATGTTTGCACTGTAATGCACCTGCGGGTTTTGGGGGGGGGGGGGGGGGGGGGGGGGGGGGCGTGGGGTGCAGTTCAGATGATAGTAATCCCGTGTGGTGGGGGGTTGGGGGTGGTGGTGCACTGTCACAACAGGGGGGGAGGGCGCAGTCCAGCTGAACAGCAAGGTGCAGCCCAGGTGGCGCGCAGGCAGCAGCCATATGTCCGGCTAGTGTGAACCGACCCTGCTTGTGAACGCACCCTTAGTTGAAGGGAGGTTAAGAAGGGCAGTTAAGAAGTCCTATAAATAGGATTGAGGTCTCATTTGTGAGCCATCTTGTGTACACTGTAATAAGTTATAACCACACTTGGACTTAAGGCCCTTGGCAGCCCTACCCACACACCCGCTTGGTGTGGGATTGGTGGTATGGGACACCAACCCTTGAGGTAGAGGCTAGCCCATCGGCTACAGGCTCCCAAGCATATGAATACTCTCTGAGGGATGGCTACATATGGAAGCATGCTAAATGAAGGCTTTGTTCAATCTACTCTAGTGTAAGCATTCTTTTATCCTATATGCTTGTGAAGAGTGTAATCTCTTATTTGGAAGACAATTGTGAGCAGATGGAGGAACATGTGGGCACTTGAGAGAGTGAATAGAAGGAATGAGCGACTTGGAGAATCGACATCAACATTCACTTGTTTGCAAATGTTGAATTTTTCACTTTCATCGGTATGCAAGTCTGGCATTGTATTACTCATGGTACCATGCACAATTCTCCCATAAATAAAGAGAAGTTTTGAGGGAGCGGCTGGCCGTTCCGGTTCATTGTGTGCCTTGTTTCATTTTAGCTTTGGCTTTAAAGTATACAAATGTTGGTCCTCTTAGTGTCCAAAACGAGAGAGAGAGAGAGAGAGAGAGAGAGAGAGAGAGAGAGAGAGAGAGAGAGAGAGGCCATTGGTTGTGCAGGTTACATTGGAAGTGAAGGGAGAAACCCAACTAATTAACCTAGCAGACAAGCTTCGGGACAATGGGATCGCTCACAAATTATGGATAGAGCAGCCAGAAAATTTCCCTACATGTCTGGCTACCAAACCTTATCCAAAATCAGAAGTTGCTCAATATTTCAAAAAGCTGAAGCTTTGTAAATGATGTCATTCTTCAGCTCTGTGCTTTGTGATTTCTCTATTCTTCATGTTAGGGAGCATTTAAATCAAGATTTTGCACGAAAGCACGTCTGTATGAGGCTGACAGATAAAATTGTTTAGTTTCAAGATACTCTCTATCTTGGAATTCCTGGAGCTGAAAACCGAAGGAAAATTAAAGCACCTCAATCACAATTGATGGTTGTTTATGGAGATGCATTAGGAATGTGAGGACGGAACTAGTTCCTTGGAATGCAGGAGGTTGAAAGGTACCGAATGTTTGCTACGCTCTCTGTTTGTCAGTGAACGACTGTGCGCAGGGGTTTCTGTGTAGAGCCGTGCCTTCAAGTTTGAGCCCCAACCCTCATTAGTACGTTCCTTAGATGATGACATTTACCAAAAAATAAGACTCTTATTCACACTGCGTAAAGAGTGCATACCATATCAACCAAAACTATGTAAACCTCTAGCTTACAGAAGTGACTTGCCGTATGGATGAGCATTCTAGACATATTAGTTTGAATTGGAATTATGAGTGTTGTGCATCAAATGTCGTAGGCACAACAGCCCCTTCTGTACAGAGAAAAGAATGACCTATACAATTTAAATTGACATACTGATGTCTATGGTTGTAGGAAATTCAACATTTTATGCACATGCTATTGTTGACAATATGAAGCAATGTAACAATATGGGGATGAGGAGAGTCATTTCTTGGAAGGAAAGGTGAGGTGGGGTGGGGGAGGGGGAGGGTTTGGCTCACTTGAGGGCTGAAACGTGGAGTGCATATGTATCAAAAGACTACAAGAGGACAAAAAAATGCACCAACATCCTCCTTTCTGTTCATGTTAGAGATAATTATGATTTCCTCATTATGATGTATATTTGTTGCAATTGTCAAAAGGATCTGTGTTAAGTTTTGACAAGTAAACATCGATCCCGATCAGTACCCTGTTTTGATCTTCAAGTTCTGTTTACATTTTCACACGTCATTCATTCAAATATAAAGACGTAGTCTTGGCTATGGCATGCTGTGAACACTCTCTTTTCTTTTCTGAGTATGGCTGGTTGGTATGTTGAACACATTCTATTCAAAGTCTGCGTTACATGCCATTATGGTCTAGCCAGCCGCCTGGTGGCATATTGCTTGAAAGGGTAGCCTTCTTGTCGCTATTCCCTCTCAATGTGGAAAACTGGATCTGATTAAGGTAATCATGCTTAACAACAAGCAGCCACCCGGTCGGCTTGGCTACTGTCTTTCACCTCCTTCCCCATGAGCTGTTGACCAGTGTTTTCTCCATAATCATTGGAGCACATGGTGACTTGCAAACTGAACATGAGGGCTACAGAGCAGTATTGTGCGCTTCATCGGAATTCTCTGTTGTTTTCTGATCGAAGTACTTTGTTATCTTCTGCATCTGTTCGGCATCGCTTTTGGACGTGTGTGGATGCGGATGTCAAGGACCATCGTGTGCAGGTGTCTAAAGCTACCTTTACTCAGCTGATGGCTGATACCCCCTTTTTTTACCCCTTGGCAGATATACTGTTTGTGCAGATTTGGATAACACTGGCAAAGGTGGCCAAGACTGGCTCGACTCACGTTTTGGATGAAATACTGTTGGTCCAGCTATGGATTGGCACATATTGGCTTTTCTTCCTGCTACATGGTCAAGCCTGGGTTTTTTTATGAAACATTGGATTTAGGTTTTTGTGGTCTTTCAGGCTCTTGTTTTTTGGGGGGCTTTGTTTGGGTTATGTGCCCTCTTGTATACTTAGTCATCACTCTCAACTTTTTTTCAAAATAATATAAGTTACTGTAGCAACAACAAGGCGAGCACTGCCTTTCACTCTGGAGAGAGAGAGAGAGCTCTCCCTTAAAAAATTTGAAGAGTACACTCTAGTGTACATGGGTTGAAACTCCTTCGGCATACACCTTCCCTTTCTGTCGAAAGGCAATGCCAACAAAAGAAAATCAGGGCTTGTAGAGACTTCCCGAGAGAGAGAGAGAGAGAGAGAGAGAGAGAGAGAGAGAGAGCTAAATAGTATAGATTAATTAAAACTGAGAATGGCTATCTTGAAATAAAAAGAATGAAAGAGAATGCTTTTATCAATGTGTGATATCAAAGAAAACAAAGGCCAAATAATTTTTATGTTTTTTTGAAGGAAGAAATCCTTTCTTGCTTTCTTTTTAGAAAACCAAGCAAAACCATTCAATTCATACATTGTAAAGCCAATGACTACTTTGAGTGGCTCACATCAAAGACATATCATCACTTTGAATTAAACCAAAAAGAAAGTTTACAAAAGGAATTGACATGAACGGGACTCGTTGACAAACTTATAAAAAGAAAAAGCATAAACAAAGTTGGTGTTGTATATTAAAGAAAGGACAAGGAAGTCGTACGATGCCTTAAATGAAGGATTATCCATTCACACACTTCAAATAAGACACACAAAAGTTTGTACACCTTTTTCTTTCTCCTGGTGTAGCATGCCAAAGATTTCACCCAAACACATATCCCTTGAGCAGGCAATGGGTGCAAAAGAAGCCATTGTGAGTCACCTTTGTAAAAAATTTAAGCATTTCATGTTGCTAATTTTTAATGAGATGAATCTAGTCCTTAGATACAATGACATGCACATTCTTTAACACTAGTTTCGTAATTGGACACAAGTGTCCGTAGACATTAATGTCTTCAATTTTTCAGCAACTTGTCATGATTATGTGTCACTTATGAGGTGAAGAACATAGCCAAACTAAAAATCTTACCAAACGTGATACATATTAAGATTATGGTGATAAGTTTTAGGATGAAAAAATCATAAAAGTTTAGTGCAATTTTTATAAATTGAATTTAACATTTTGCACAAGGTTTATGGATAGGAAAAAACTTATGATAACAAGAACTCTAGTTTCATAACTTAATTCTTAGACCATTTTTGTTATAATTAAATAAAGCCCAAATTATAAAAACACTGACAAAGAAGAAAATTTAGGTCTTTCAAAGCTTCTTTCATTAACATGATGAGGTTATGGGGCAAAATTGAAGATCTATAATGAATCTATAGGCAAACACCTATCAACTAAGCATTTTTAGAGGTTTCAAACTCTCAAGAATCTCGTGATTTTAGCTCATTTAAAAAAAATATAGTGTGTAATTTTTTGCAAAACAAACATTGCATGACTTTAATTGAATATAGTGGGTATTGATCCGCACAACTTTCTATATTTAATTCTAGTCATAAAGAATTTTTTTACATGAGACTTGCAAAAATGTCAAGCACGTATATAAGTAGTTACCATGGATTATTGCATGCACCCGGATCATTTTTTTCATGAACTAGGGCACGAGTTTTAGTAAAACATCAACAACTATTCTCTATAGGTTTTCATGAGCGTAGTTATTGTTGAGGTTGTGTATAAAAGTGAGGGATTATAATTTTTATCTGTATTTTAGCTAACCTTTTATAAATTTGCAAAAGCATTTCTTAAAATGTTTTCTAGATGTCATGTGCCATTTTATTTGAATTCGTGAGAAAAGGACATTAAAGTGTCCTTTTTGGTACCAAACTAGCGTTAAAGACAACTTGCAAATCAACCATTAACAACTACTAAAGATAAATTTATTGAGGGATATGTATACCTCATGACTAAGTTACACAGAGCATTTAAGAGGGGGGGGAGGGGTGTGAGGGGATCAATGGATGGGAAGTCCACATGCAGCCGTCGAGGCGATCTGCATCATAGATCACTTATCAAAACTAAACCCGGCCAAGAACTAAACCCGGACATGGAGCCTGTTCGGGTTTAGTTCTACGCCAGTCCAAGTTGAGTGTTTATAACACCATGTAAAATGGCATTCGTTTCACATGCACGCAGACGGGCGACGTGGTTAGCTCAAGCCTCAAAAGGCATTGGGACACGAGGTCATGGGTTTCAATCTTGGCTCCCCAACGTCGCCCCCATTTTTTGGATAGACGTGTCCACCTCGAGATGTCCGCCAACTTCCCTCGCCGTCGATCCCCTTACCCGCCCCCACGTCCCATCTTACGTCACTTAGTGCCGTGTGTGTGTGTGTGTGTGTGTGTGTGTGTGTGTGTGTGTGTGTGTGTGTGTGTGTGTGTGTGTGTGTGTGTGTGTGTGTGAGAGAGAGAGAGAGAGAGAGAGAGAGAGAGAGAGAGAGAGAGGAGAAGAAGAAGAAGAAGAGAAAAGAGAAATCAAAGCCGTAGGAACTATCCCAAGAGAACTCATAAGCCTATCTAACTTTACTAAAAACTAGACTTATACAAGATTTAGAGAATGGTGGAGGGATCAGAGAAGAGATTCTTACATTCATAAGGTACATAGGTAAATATTGTGAGGTCTCACAACGAACATTATTCTTCCTCTACATTGTTGGGATCGTGTGGCACGGTCACGGCTAGTGTGACACGTTGTCCCTTATTTAGAAAATGCAACTAGCGACATGAGCACAAGGTTTTTGGAAATGAAGATAGTACATGGAGTGTGGTCCTTGACATGAATATCAACGGCAAGTGCAGGCTGTCTACAAGGGCTTGGGAACCCAAGTGGCAAACAAGCTTGGACGGTATGTCTATGCTCAGGATTCACAAGTGCAAAGAAATCAAAGTTGTTATGCGGCCGAGTTGGACTGGTGGTCACCAAAGCAATGGAGCTAAGTGAAGCTCATCCACGTCTACACAAGTTATCTCCATGGGAATTCAGAACATCAATTTGCGGCTTGGATGGAGGGCGTGCAGGGAATAATACTCCACCCTCATGGAACTTTGTTGGGACTGGGATAGAGACCACTTCAAAGGAATTGAGGACATGTACAAGGATGCTACCACAAAATGTATTGACAAGAAATGGATCGCAACAAAGCTACGAGTTTTAAAGCGCCCGAAATGGGACGAGGCAATTATCCTTCTAAGTATCTTTGGATCGGAATGGGATGGTTCACATACGCGGTGCCTTGAAGAAAACACAAGAGTAAGGCCAACCTCCAGCCAATGTATAGCCTAAGATGACCAAGGTCTACTCCAGTACAATACATGGCAAAGGAGCGGAGCCAAGGCTTCTTTATTGTCATGTGACGATGAGATGTCTCCTTGCACGTAGTCCAGAGGGACTCATCGCAAGGTCGGGCCAACGAGGGAAAGCGCCGCACTAGATCAACGTGAGGTCAATAGTATCTCTCAAGGAGAAACCAGTCGGTAGGTGAAGGCAGGCACTACAAATCCTAGCCCCTATGCTAAGCAGGTGAGCCAAGTAGGGAAACATCCCCCAACTCAAACGAAGATGCAAGCAACCATCTCAACCCCAAAACTTCACAAGTAGGACTGAATGCACCTGCAGAACATCAGGCTAATGATAGAGCTCTTCAAGTCAGCACCAAAACTTCAAAAGCAGGATCGAGTGCTTGTGGACCATCAGGCTACATAAGAGTCAGGATTACCATCGGCAAAGCCAAGGATCCTACATGACTCCCATGGCCCGTGCACCAAAGCAAAGCCGAGGACCTAAAATGACTCGGGTGGACCGAGCAACAAAGAGAATTCAAGGACCCAAAATGACTTGGGTGGACCATGCATCCAATGAACCCGATGACCCAAGAGTGGGTGGACCAACAAGCACCCAATGAAGTCAGATGGCCTGCGCGAGTGGGTGGACCGTGCATCACAACGAAGCTAGAGGCCTGCAAGCGTGCGGGCCATGCATCTCTTTTCAACACAAAGCTTTCGGGGATAGCCCACCTTCAAGACGGATCAAAGGCATGGGCCACATGAGTAAGACCCCTCTAAAGACGGCCGAAGGCTACGCGATGCCTTCCAACAGTGAAGGTTCTAGAGAATAGCACTGCCCATGTACACAAGCCAACATCAACCCAAGCTGAGTGGGCATATTTTGAGGTGGAGTAGGTCATGAATATTTCATCCAATTCCCTCTAGTCTTAATCTAGAGGGGTCTGGTTATCATCTTCAGACAGAAGAATGGCAACAGGCTATGTCAACTAAGCGGGGTGACATAGACCCTTCAAGCAAAGACACCTACACTCGGCTCAGACAGGAGCCCCAATAGGTAAAGACATGTAGCAAAGATCCACATTCGGGTCAAAGAGGAGTCTCTACAGGTGCAAAGGCATGTGGTAAATCCACATCGAGCTCAAGAGAGGAGCCCCACTCAGATCGCAAAACGGATCCAAAATAGGAAAACGGTGAAGACCCAAGATGAGTGATTCTCAACTTCGCCTTTGGCAAGCCACCATAGATGGATTTGTGAAGAAAAAGTCAAAGTTCTTCAAGAGAAAAAGAGACAAGACCTGAGCATCCAAGCTCAAATCAAGACAAGTCTTGAAGCAGGCTAGCAAGGACAGAGGCAAACTGGCCATGTTCTTCTTTTTGAGTCACCTACTTCAAGTCTTGCCCTCAAGTTTGCAAGACTCATATCTGAATACCAAGGTTCAACAGAGTCCCTGAAGTATGTCAAAGTTCCAAGGGATCAATGGACGGCAAAGTCTAATGAAAACCTTGACTTGTATGTAAAGAGAAACTTAGAAAGGATTCATCTATCTCGTCAATGGGGTGACCGGTCCTCAATAATTGTTAGAGGCAACTCCGAGCATACCTTACTTCAACTGGTGGTAAGGCTCATTAGGACACCAAGTCTACAAGAGCAGTCAAGTAAGTGCCTCAAGAAGAAAAATCCAAGGGCCAAACTTCAGGAGCTAACTAGGAAGATGGAGGCTCGATAATTAAGCCCAAGGATTGACTTTGAAGAGTACCCACTCCCCATGGAGTTGAGAAGACTGGAAAATCTATTTGGTGCACACTACTCCTTCACCCATCCAATTAACCAAGCGTCACCACGAAGTGGACCATCGTGCCATTCAGAAAGAAAACTTGATGAAGACACTCCAATCAACTTACAAAGAAGCAAGTGGGAACCAACACGACTTGGTTCTCACACTCAAAGACGAGTGCTGCATTGTCGATGCAACTCACGTAAAATTTGGAATAGAGAGGTTTCCTCTACATAGATCAACACAGTAGATGGTCTATGTCCACTTATGTAATTCTTCCTATGAACCCCTCGCTAAACTACCATATGGACTTGGTACTCACTGCTTACAATGCCTATCAAGATGCATGGTTGTTATGGGTTGATAAAGACACTACCACCAAAGGTAAGACCATCTCGGAGTAGCCCTACTTTTTGCACAAGTAGATGCACGTAGGTCTACACACTCCAAGGCGTTACTGAGGGAGAGGCCAGCCCTAAAAATTGGCAAAAGGAAGAGAGTTTTTGCGCCCGGGGGGGGGGGGGGGGGATGCTATGCCTCATTCAAAGCTCTGAGGTGATGGCCAACACCCAATCTTGGAAAACCACGACTCAATACCACGAGGCATAGATGGACCCGATGGGGACGATAGACAATGGGACATAGTCCTTCATTTCTCCTCAACTCACCGTCTTGGTTCATACAGATGCATGATTGGGTTTAAGAGGGCATGGTAATAGGAGTGTCCCACTCCGTTCTTCAATGCAAAGATATACGAGGAGTCCGCCTCGCACGAGGAATCCAAGGCAACTAGACCCAAGGAGAAACGGGGCACCCAGCTTGCATGTGGGGTTCTACGGGGCCGTTGGCCTGCATGTGGGCACGACTCATCGGTGAGCATCAGCGACTTGGTCCTCATGGACGCCTTTTTTTATTTTGACATTTCGATACTCCACACGGAGGTCTTGACATCCTCTTTAAGATAAGCTATGCAATTTCATGAATGCATGCTCGAGGCGCTCATTGTTCATCTACTCGGCATGTCGACAGATTTTGGCCTGCCCCGGACCGAGGCATTTTCGGCAAACTTTCAAGATTGTCCAAAGTTGCCTGAGAGGCTTCCACATGAGTCTCTTGGGCATGCACTTGAGGCCCAAATAGCATCGTTCGCCCAATGCATCCTAAATGATGCTTCCGCACTCAACTTCAACTTTCACCACGCGGAGCCGCAACGGCTCGTGCACGCATCAAGCTAAAAGTGACCATGGGCCATTTTTTGAACGGCCCCTCCATAAGCCGCATCAAAGGGGGTTTGAGTTAGCCGAATATGAGCCTCTTAGCCTACATGCTCAAAGTTGCAGGGACTTGGCCTCTCAGTGAAGGTTCCACCTTAAGAGTCCTGGGCACACCTGTATCCTTTTTGTGCAAGGGGCTCCTACTGTTTGGAGCCAGATTTGGGCTTCTAGTGTTAAAAGCCAAAGGCGATATATGAAATGATTTTCAAAATAATAAGGAGAAATGCTTACATTGATAGCAAAAATTCCTTATTTGGTAATATAGCTATAAAGGTAAATGTGCTTTCTTCACTCGGAGAGAAATTCAAGAAAAAACTAATATGAGAAAATAGTTAGATACTTTCAATCATTAAGAAATGAGTATTCTTGACAATTATACAAAGTATTAACTTAGAACAATGCAAGAGGTGATACACGAAGTTCACCAAGCACTTGTGCATTCACCAGGGGTGGGGGAGGGGTTCACTACAATTAAAAAAAGCCTCCATATATAGAAGGTGTTGAAAAAATGAGGTTAAAATTTTTAACAGATTGAATAGGAAAAGGTCCCTTTTATTGGTGAAAAATTCATGGCTAAGAGGTTTTATAAACAATTTTTGAAAGCACGTGATATATAGGTTTTACATATAGTGATCCCTGAGGCCTTCACACCACATTTGGCATTAATGTCAACCAAATCATTGCTAAACAAGGTTTTTTTAATCTCCTCATAATTTTTTTTACCCATGGCGACATCTCATGTAGTGCCACACGCTTCATGATGCAAGCGAGGTGATTGCGTTCGAAAAGGGTGGCATTGCTTCATATACCTTGCCCCTTTGAGACACGCCCTGGAAGGAGAAAGTTCTAAGAGAAACATACCAAGTAAGGATCTCATCAGGTCTATATAGTATGGTATACGTGTTAAACAAACCAGTGCCAGTCATGCAATCTTTTCTCAACATCCCCGCACTCGTGAATTGTTTGCATACGGAGGAGAGAGAGAGAGAGAGAGAGAGAGAGAGAGAGAGAGAGAGAGAGAGAGAGAGAAAACATAAAATCGGAGATGGTTTACATAGACAACTCTTCTCTTATAGTGGGAATTTTTTGTTGCCACCAAAAACATCCAAACATAGCATTTTTATGTGGTTTGCATATGTTGTTAATAGTCTCAAATGAATGGCCTCATGAAAATAAGAGACCAACATGGTACGCCACACAATAGCGCTAAGAAGCCTTGGACAATTATTTTTTTGTGTGTGTGTGTGTGTGTGTGTGTGTGTGTGTGTGTGTGTGTGAGAGAGAGAGAGAGAGAGAGAGAGAGAGAGAGAGAGAGAGAGAGAATTGTGACAATGGTGAAATTTATGGGAAGGCTTCCTTTCATGAAGGGGTTTTTCAACAGGTCCTCACTTTGTTGACAAACAGAATACCCATCCCATACGTTTGTGCTCACACCAAAAATAAATTAAAAAAATGTGTATATATTGGTGCCATCTAAACGCTGGCAAAAATTCAAGATGCAAGCATCAGGCATTTGTTAGCAAAGATGAGGTAGCCAAAAGGGAGAGGGAGGAAAAGGAAAAGGGGGGGGGGGGGCAACTTCACATGTAGTGGAATATTCAAAAAAGTAATTGAAAAGGTTATCCAACAATGATTATGTCAAAATTTTATGCGCTCATATTCCTAGTGCAACTCTCTTCAAAGGTAACCTACCAAGTACCATGGGTGAGTCCGGGCCCAAACCTAGAGTGGGCTTCTCCTTGTATCTAATGAAAAGAACCATGAACTTCTTTGCCCGACCAAACATCTAGTGCAATGAGTTCAACAAGCCCTCACCTTGTGCACAAACGTATACATACATACAAATGCAAGTGAGTGTTTCCCCAAGTGAGATCTCCTACTTCAAATCCTTGGTTTTAGAGCACTGAGATGCAAACCAAACAAGAGAGAAATAAAAAAATTGCTTAATCATGAAACCATGTCCTTCATGATGTCAACATACACTCAAAGTATTCTCACATATGGCTCCAGTTCCCAATATATTTTTGTATAACTACCAATTATCAATCTGCAAATAAAGCCTTGTAATTGTAAACAATTGCATACAATACATCAAATAGAAACCCTTTGAACTATGAGAGATACTATAGACCGTCTAAGGTGTGTCAAATAATTATTTGCAACATGAGGTTGAAGTGTTCTTCCTTTGTATCTAGACTAGGTGGTGTAATATATTGTGGTATGAGGTAGGGCCATTTAGTTTAGAGTTTGGTGAGATTTTTCTTGAAAGTCCTATTTTCTCTTTAATTAGCTCAAATGATGGTTTTCTTGCATAGGGCACAATTTGCTTTTGTGTATAGATTATGTTCTCCATGTTGAATGCAAAGTTCTCTCTAATTTCTTTGCGAGCAAAGTTGTTGTCATGTAACTATGCCACCCACCATGCATTAATTTTAATAGAGATCTCTTTGAATAGAATAGATCCTCTACTTAAACAAACCATGGATCCCTAGCATCAAGCGGGGTTTGTCCATAACATTTTCTCTTTACAAATGGCCGAATATTAACCTCAAGTTCCAATGATATTGTACAGGGAAGTAGGTCCCGTAGTAGAATGTTATTTCCATACAACAACTGAAAAGTTGGTAGGTAAATAAAATTCTCTTGAGGGTGCACACAATTTTGTAAAGTGTGTCATCAATGAGAAACGTACGCTTAGGGTCCAAGTAGAATGCTCTTTCGGCTTTTGAAAGGGGCTTGAACATGATTTCAACTCCAAGCTTGTTTTGATTGTATATTTTATCATGAGGATGCATTTTGCAATCCTCTTGTCCCCAAACCATAAAAAAAGCTCATCTTCACGTCCCTTGAACGATATTACAAGGCTTTTACCATAGATCCACATCACATTTCATAGCTATGGACCATATGCTAAAGTTGAGCCTTCCCCCTAGTTTTGACAAAAAATCCAAGCATCATGGTCGTAATACAATCTAGCGTCTCATACTTGATGCTTGTTGGATCTTGTAACATTAATCTTTTCTCTCTTGTTGTCAGCCTTTGATCAAATGTGCATGTACAATTCTTTCAGGATTTTTTTTCACAAAAAAAAAATGTTACTCTGCTTATGCTAGATAAAAGGTATTGCATGTGTATTCTAGATTAACAAAACACATGCAGAGGTTATTACTAGAGCACATATTATATAATATATTGACGAAACAATCCATAAATGGAGGGAGAGAGTAGGGAGGGGCCATAAGAGAGACATCCATTCTTCATTAAGAGACTATCATAGATTGGTTAAACTTTGGATACGCATGCTTTCAAGAGGTTTCCTTTTTCTCTAGAAAGTTTGGACCCTCACAAGAACACATTTACAAAGGCTGAGCACCCTCTACATATAATGTTCTCCTTGTTCATCTGATTGTCTCCGCTTATATTAGACAGCTTGTTGTCCATTAGGGTAGATCTTCAAATAGCTAATGTTAAGAATTTTTTTGAACTTTTGGTTTTTATTTAATTTTATTCTTGAACCATACATAAGATAGGACAAGACAAATAGAAGTTGAGTAACAAGAACAACTGGAGTGCGGAGGTGTATGTACGTTTGTGCTAAGAGAGAGAGAGAGAGAGAGAGAGAGAGAGAGAGAGAGAACTTGATGGGTTATGAGAAAAAAACTCAATTTCAATGCATCTATCTTTACAAGAAAGAAAAAAAATCTTACTTGATTTCTCAACTTCAAATGTGAATAAACATGACATACTTGCACAAGATCCATAGAAGAAGACACCATCTCATTACAAGAGTTCACTCAAATCAACTCTCACATTTTAGCCAAAACCAACATCTCTAGATCTTTCCAACGTCTCTTTGGATATTGGGGTATGTGAAATCTACCTTCAATTCCATGTTTTTCTTGAGATTTCACACTAGTTTGGTTATCATCAGTCTTCTCCTTGTCTTTTGAGATCTCCCCAATTCTCAACCATGTTGTAAGTCACTTAGATTGCTTCACAATACTCTCTAGCTTTGCTTCTACCTCGGACACTTGGAGATGTAAACAAACAACAACTATTAGCCTTTTCTTTATAAGTTGTGCTTGCTTTTATTGACAATAAATCATTGATGACAACTTCATTTTCCCTATAAAACATAAATAGAGTCAAAGCACAGGTGGGAGACTTTGGAGTCTTAGTACCATGGCATAGCTTATCTTGGAGCCATTCTTTGAAAATGCCTTGCTACTCTTCATAAACTATGTTAGAGATATCAAAATATTTATTGCACTCATCCCAATCAACAAGGTGATCTTGAGAATACTTTCTCTTGAAGAATCATAGAAGTTTGTTGAAGCCTTATTTTGTTTAATAATCTTGGCACATTATTGCATCCCATACACTTGGAATGGGCTTTATTTTTCTCTCCTTCTGAATCTATTTAATATCTTGTACATCGGACCCTTGTGGACATTTGAAGGTTGAGATTGTTGGTGGATGCCGAAAATCAATATTTACATGATTCGAGATTATTTTCACCTACCTGTCATGATTTTTTTTTGCTGAGCATACAATGTTGGTGTCACGATTTGCAAGCTCCTTCCCAACTATAACAACAACAATTTTAAAAAATGCCTGCAAACCATGGAAAAAAACCCAATCAAACACTAGCACCCACAAAAATCAATCAAGAACATATAATAAACTTTTAGTTTATGAATGTGAATTTAGAGTGAAAATAACAAATATAAGAAATACATAAAATATTGAGAGTATTTTCAATTCTTGAGTCAGTATGTTTGAGGTTTGGAGGACTGTCCAAATCTCATAAAGACCAAGGGAGAGCGAGTAATAGATGAAAAAATAACTCTCAAAAGACCATGTCATTTCAAGATGCGCGTTCAATCTGCAAACACGCCTTTGAAGACAAATCAATTGTCTTTGAAGCTTGACTTTGAGAATTGGAAAGTTAACTAAATCTCATCATCCTCTAGAGTTTGTGCAGTTCTAAATTTGTGAGCGACAAGTTAATGAAATTTGGACAATCGCCCAAATCTCATGTGTAAGCATGGATGTGTCTTGGGATTGAGATTTGGATGTTTGTTCAAATCTTATCTCGTAAGATTGTATAGTGTTAGGGATGTGAAGATAGCAACACTGATCATGGGTCTTAGATTTTAGATAATCCTTAGAAATAGGACAATATACCATGATTAATGCAAGACCCATAGGTAGACCAAACATAAGTAGAATTTGGTATCTAGTTGCAGCAACCCCATGGGAAAGGTGTCCTTTGAAGTTTGGGTTTGAGATTTGAATGGTTGTCCAAGTCTGGTTTGGAGTTGAGATTTGCACAATTGTCAAAATCTTATCATACTCTAGGATTTTGTATTTGCTAGAGATGTTAAGAGTCATATATCCATGAGTGACAAGTCTATGAAATTTGAACAACCTTCCAAATCTCATGTTGAAGCATAGATTTGGTTTGTTGTTGAGATTTGGACACTTGTCAAAATCTCAAACCTTAGATTTGTGTTTCTATTATGGATGTTAATATGTCAAGAGCAGTCATCGAGAGTGACTTGAGGTAAGCTTTGAGAACTAGACAATTGACCATAATTAGAACAAGACACATATGTAAAATTAAAGAGAGTAGAATTTAATATCTAGTTGCATCGAACCCATGAGAAAGGTGTTCTTTGAAGCTTTAATACCATATTGGATAAAATGAGAAATTCTCAATAAACTGAGAATCTTAAACTTCAATCCATCCCACTTAAAATTGAAAAAATCTCACTTATTTTGGAAAATCTAGCTATGTCAAAATCTAGATACTATTACACACCATGAATTTTGTTCAAGCACAAAGTCATCTTGCTCAATATTATTCCAATCACTTGTAGAATGCTTTTGAATTTAGAAAAGAGCTCGCATCTCATAGAGTATGTGGTTTTTATAAACACCTTAAATACCACAAAACGCCATAACAAGAGTCTTAATCTCATTTTAAAAAAAATATTAAGATTAGAGTGCATAAAAGATAGTAATATTCATGCTAATCACAACACTAATTACTCAATGGAAATTGACTGAAGTGTAGACACAAAATAAACTAGATAAACTGGTTGAAATGAGCACTAAAGAGGGGCTTACATAGCACTAGAGAGATAGCATTTGCTTACCTCATGCATGACAACTTGGAACAGCCTATTTTAAGAGCCAAACTTGAATTTGCGTATTTAAGGGGTTTTGTTCATGCCTACACGACTCCTACATGTGATATGATGCTCTAGAAATGCTCCACATGATGTAGCCTATGACAAGGCCTCTTTTGAAATTGCTACACATTCCATATGCCACTTAAAATGGTGAGTAAACTAGGGCTATGCTCAATGATGACTCTAATACAAAGACCATGAACCTTACAACCCTCCCCTTGGGGTTTGGGCTAAACTGATACATTGAAGACATAACTCAACATCCATACAAGATGACGATATCCACTAAGGATGACAATCCTGACTTTTGCATTGGCTCTTGTTCATCTATGAACTGGAGGAGCCGAATATAAATCTAGATCCTAGAATAAAGATTTATTCATGTGTGATTGTCTTGGCTCATTAACCTGATTTCCACCCGTTTGATTTAACAACTGGATGTTGATGAAGCTAGAGAATTCTTTGCTTAGATGGGTATAAGGTTTGCTTTTACTACTGTTTCTGATTGTGAGGGCATTAGAAAACGTGAATAGGGTCATCCACCTAGCAACAAAATTTTGGCAAAGGCATGTAAAGGATGCATTGGGGAATTTCAAGGCTACTAAATTATTCCTATCTGGGTCCAAAATTGTGCCAAAAAAAGCGTTTTTGGGCAAGTTTGGAGGAGAAACATGATTGGCTTCCACATGGCATAAAAACATCTCATATACAATGGAAGAGATTTAGAGGGGAGTATATATATAAAGGAAGGATTTTCATTCTATAGGCATCACAAAGAGGGGAGCTATCTTGGCAAGCCCTCAAAGATTCTTGAGGCTATGGCATGTGTGTGCCAGCGTGGATGTGTGTTCGCACATGTGGGTGGACCTTTGTTGTACAATGATGTTGTTGGAAGTTATTGACAATGTTGGTGCTAGGTAGTTGTGGTATCATTGACAATGGAGTTTAGGTTTCACACTATGTGGCAACTACCCAGCTCAGTGCCTCTCTATTAGGAGGTTTTTCTCATCATGGAGATCAATAACAACACTACGACGATAGAAGAAGGGGGTTTTCACATATGAGTTGGCTGGACTTGACGTGTAAGATTTTGTGGCCCCTATGAATAAAATAATTAAACCATCTTTTGCTATTTTAGGGGCCATGTTTTTTAGCAAGAGGAGGGAGGTTTTTCCACATGCAAAAGAGGAGAACAAGCATTTTTTTGGGCATATACATGTAGAGAAGAGAGGGAAGAGGAGAGATTCATTGTTGTCATCGGAAACTTCTTCTTCATTGGTTCTCTTTGGAATGCAAGGGGGGAGTTTCTGTCGGCTTGAAAGGTGACTCCAAGGGAGGAGGCACCATCATCATCTTCTTCTTGTTGTCAATTGACATAGAGGGTAGAAGGCTATCTTGCTGAAGCTTGTTCTTTCTTGTGTGCAAGTTTAGGTCAAAACTTAGGCTTACAAGGTGGATTTTGTTTCTTCCCATCATAATCTGTAAATTTTTGAGGCTTTATACTTTGGATTATTGCATATTTAGCTTTGATTGTACAAGAAATTCAACAATGGTAGTTGGGAAATCAATTCTAGTTTTATGGTTTTGGGTTTTTGTTTGAAAATACAAGCAACCAAGATGACTTTTCTTTGTACTTATTCTATTACAACAATCAAATCTAGTTGGAATCTCTTTCTTTTGCTTCTCTTATCTCTATTTGAGTTCATATATCTCACCTTTCTTGTAGCCAAAGGCCTTGTGCCTTTCTGCCTCTCTCAAATAACTTT
This sequence comes from Adiantum capillus-veneris, assembly GCF_014529385.1. Classification (NCBI taxonomy): domain Eukaryota; kingdom Viridiplantae; phylum Streptophyta; class Polypodiopsida; order Polypodiales; family Pteridaceae; genus Adiantum; species Adiantum capillus-veneris. The sequence continues at coordinate 138,782,533 of NC_140941.1, forward strand.
TGGTCCGACATATTTTTATGAATGTGCTATAAAAATGTCTAGGGCGAGGAGATAGACTAGTGTCAAATAAATAAGGTAGAAAATTACAACAAATTATGTAGCAATTTGTTGCCCTTGTGCAACAACCACATGTACATCATCAATAATTGTTAAACCACAGTATTTTTCAAGAGAAAGCCAAGGTAGCTGGCAAAACTGAACAATTTGGTTGGTTCAAAGAACGGGTCTATCAAAGCTCTTAAAATTAGCAATGGAAGATAAAGGGGTTCAATAGCTAAAAGCAATGGAAAATTTGTTTTTAATTGTGGTGCATGAACTTTGTGTATGTGTAGACGAAATTTGGATAGCTCATGGCACTACATGGATGGAGTTGCTTAATATTTTTAAAGAGGTTTTCATGGAAGATAAAGAGAGGATGACAAAACATAGCTTTATTAAATAGGTTCAACAATGCAATAAAGGTTTAGGTTATCGGCACCAAAATTGTTACAAGAATTTGACAAAAGGTTTGACTAGATTTCTACAGATGAACAAAAGTCTTTAAATGTAAATTATTGTGCAAGCTACAATTCAATGACTACAAAAAAGTTTGGTGAATCTTTAGATCTAGCGAAAATGTAAATTTTGTGTAAGCTATAGGTCAACAACTACAAATAAGTTTGGTGGATCTTATAGAGGATCCGATTGGGGAATTAGGGTTGAGTACATAGTGAAAGGAGGTTATAGAGGCTATCAACATGCTAGTAAAGATGCAAAAATAGATGGAGGAGTTGATTGTGGAGAAAATTATAGGAGCTATATCAAGCGAGGACGATTTAGATGTGGAACCAACCAAGATAGGAGAGCTTATCAGGTATTAGTTTGCAACTTGGAAAATCAATTCTGGATTTATAGTTTTGGGTTTTTGTTTCGAGACATAACAAGTCTTTGTACCTATATTCTTATCATCAATCAAATCTATTTGTAATCTCTAGCTATTGCTTCTCTTATCTCTATTTGAGTTCATCTATCTCACCGAAGCCAAAGGCGTGGTGTCTTCCTTAATCTGTCAGTCTGTCTCAAACAAATTTTATCATGGCATTGTGTGTGGTGTCCTTTCCTATGTGGCTTGGAAGAGACTTGTTATAGCTCCTCAATTGGAAGCACAAAAGGCCCGTTTGCAACTACTCTCTAGCTTGGGCTCTTGTCAGCAATTTGGGTGGGATTAGTTCACGCTTAGTTTTAGACGAGTTAGGAGAGGCAATTACTTCAAGATAGTACAACAAAATCTTACCTCTCTTTTTGGACACATTCTTTGGCAAGTCTTTAGGTGCTTCTTTGCAATTCTTAGCTAGATGATTAATTACACAACTCCACAATGCCTAGGAATGTGATTCCATCTAGATTTCTTCCTCCCCAACTTCTTGTTAGAGACTAATGGGAAATCTTTCAGCCAGCGTGGACCAAAAAACATATTGCAAGTGTATCTTGTGGATATTTTACTATACCTCACTGCTTGTGCTAGCTTTGGGGCTAGGATATTCCTCTCTATGATACATACACTTATGTTGGCACTAGTAACAACTCTTTGCCTTTGCTTTCCTGGGTCGAAGTCTCCTTAAGTTTCACAATGTTTGGTACAATGGTTGTCGGCTCACTCTAAGGTTTGTCATTCGGTATATTGAACATCCATGTTCTTGCATATAGTGCAACATATGATAGCAATGGGAGAGCTTGTGATTTGTCTAAAGTAGACAAACATCAAACCATAAGGATTTGCACTCTTCCATTGAATGATGAAATCCTCCACAATTAGGCATTAAGAAACACATGCACCTACCTTTTTCCTTTGCATGGAAAGATCAATTCGTCTTTGATGGGTTGGATTAGACTATGAGAAGTGTTTAACAAAACCTTTAGCAAAATGCACATTTTCTTGGACGTAGCTCTTGGGCCCTTTATCATGGTGGGGATAAGTTCCTATTGTCTAGCCCTATCCTAAATATCAAAAGATTCTTTATTTTTTAAGCATCCTTTTCATTCTCAGGCTCATTGGCCACCCTTGATTTTTCTTTTAGAAGGGCATGGTGTCCTTTAGCCAATTGTTGTCGAGAAAGGTGGCCTCTCGACAACAATCATTCAAATTTCCATACCTCTTGCCAAGGTACTAAGCTTTCAATCCCTCACGGAAGCATGACACTAGCCTCTCTGGGTTGGCATTTCATTGGTTGGACATCTTGTTATGTATTGCTTCAAGCATGCACTACTATCCCTCATGGACTCACCCTAGAAGATTTGTGTAAGGGTGTTGTGCTTAACTCTCATCTTAATGCGGGCTTCCATAAAGCATTTGATCTATGTCTCAAAGTCATGTTACAGGCTCGGCTCAAAAATTTGGAACCAATGCAACGCTTTGTCCCTCTAAAGTGATACCAAGACTTTGCACCATTATCTATGTATCGCTCATGCTTTCAACATAGACAACTTGTTAAAAATAGGCAATACAATTGAACAAATCACCTATACCATCAACTTTTTGCACAATCTTACTTGCTTGGATGACCTAGTCTGATAGTGCCAAGTCTGAGTGAGGATATTGCCTATTTCCCCAATTCTTTTATGTGTGTACCCATCTTGATATTCTCGTGATAGCCCTTGATTGGCCTATTGGAAAATGTTCCTTTCAAGGTATGAACTCACAGGGATTGGAGAGGAAATTTTTTCCACTCCATCTCTATCGCAAGAATTCATTAGTCCTTCAAGCCCAAGTGTACCCTAAGGCTGTGGTTCCCACGGTTTTGATAATTGGATAAGGAGTAAATCCCTTGTGAATTTTGTTCAATTTCTAGTCGCCCTTGCACATTTTCATGCCTTAGGTCATTATGCCTGAAAAGTGGTTGCACTAGCCACATGTGATTGCCAACAAGCATGCAACGATCAGCATGTTCATACTCAAAACCCCAACAGTCATAGTAGAAAAATTAAAAATTGTATTCTCTCAAGCTCATGACCAAAATTGAGACCAAGCTACATTCAATAAATATCATAAATACATTTATGTTTGCAAGAATCCGTTGGAGTACTCATTGAATGAGCAAAGTCAAGGGCAAGCTCATATTCTAGTGGAATGAATAAAGATATATTTCCAAGTACTTCAATGTTGGGTCCATGCATCCATAGATTGATACGATCATTGTACCATTCATTCCAATTTCACCATTAACCATGTGTCGTCTTTTTTTTCAAGCTACTACCACACTTTTTAAACATGTCTTATTCCTTGCTTAAATTTGACTATGTTGCTCATATTGATAGTAAATCAAATAGCATTGAAAACAATTCCTAAGAAGAGACGAGTTCACTAGATTTAGATATTCTTTGATCCAAGTTTCTCTCAACATTTATTATAATTATATCTTAAAACCTCCACCACCAAAATTCAAGCTGGATGTTCAAAACCTGCTTTTATTATTTAGGTGTTCACTAGAGTTCAAACCTCCCTTGGCCATAACTTAGTTGAAAAAATGCTTATAGGTAAGAAGTTTTGAGAGAGACCTTACCAAAAGGTTTGAGAACCATTCTTTCTATTTAAAAATTATGATGCTTTCTTGGGAGGTAAGATTATCTTTGTTTGTTGGTTTTTTCTTTTATATTATGATGCTAATTTGTCATGTGCTATTGTCCTTGTGAAGCCATAGCTACTCCTCCTGGGATATATTGCTAGTCTGTCTTCCATGGGTGTGGCCAAGTAGTGTATTGTAATCAGTCCAATTGTGCATATTTATAGAAAGGCTTGATTATCCTATATCTATGATACATTATTTTATGGAAATAACTCTCAGTATTGTGATCATTGTCAGCTAAGATAATCATACTTGATAGAAAATAAGATAAGCTAAAATTCTCTTTACCTTATTGGCCACTCGTGATAATTTTGGATCAGAATTAAGATGTAATAATTTTGGACTTATTTAATTAAATACCTGAATATACAATTCATATATCCTCATAAAACTATAATACTTCAAAAATAAATCAAGAGTTTCCTTTGGACATTTCTAAGGTGAAGAACACCTGATAATTACTTTATAATTTTTGGAGTATCATTTCTTTTTTTTAAAAAATAAAATTAGAGTATATTATAAGTAGAAATAAATGGGAGTGTTTGGTTTCAATGTAATTATCTTCTTTTACTCAAAAAGTTTTTACTGATTAAAAGTATGGTGATGTTTTGAGTTTTTTTTATTTCTAGTTATTGACTTAAAGTTCTAGAATTTACACTAAATGGAGTCAAAATTTGATAAGATAAGTCATAAAGGAGTTTTAAATATGTAATCCTACTTTGATAATTTTAGTCATATATATAAGTTAATATTGACTAATCTAAAAAACAATTTCGTATCCAACTTTCATTTAGTAAATTTGTTATATTCTATATAAGTAGCTCCAAGTTCATCAAGGAACCATGAGTCTCAACCTCAATTTATGAAAACCACTATGGATGCAAACTAGCATTACTTCATATGCAAACAACTCATGTAAAGAACATGTATATAGATTATAAGCAAGCGTGTAAGCCAGTGTCTTCCAAAGATAGAGGCCATATTCCATCCAAAAACAATCTCACTCAAACATTCAAGTGACATCTACACAAGCAAGTGCATCGAGAGGAATGGAAGGAAAGAAACCATCCACTTACACAACCAAACTCATGAAAAATCAAGAAGACATTGACGTTCATACAAATGTGTTGAGTTGTTCGCACCCATCACCTATGCTCTCACTGTAAAAACACACATGATTACTTCTAATGTAGCTACCCTAGGGTCAAGCCAATTGCTGCATAAAACAAGTAGGAATCATAGTTATGGAGTGATTACATGTTAGTTGACTCCATCATTGCAAATATAAAACATAATAGGGGGATTGTGGTGTTGTGCTGTGTAAGGGGATTTTGCAAGAAGCATGATGTTCAATGTACTGAGGTAGACAAGGTTATGAAGAAAGAAACCAAGAAAACCTCAACATAATTGAACGAATGGATTGGGTTATCAATATCTACATGTAAGAAATAATTTCTCATACTAGTATCAAAAGTGAACAAAGAGGATTCTTTCAAATTTCATAAAGGGAAATACAGACAAAAATGTGATTCCAACGGTTTGGAATCAGCTTTATTGCATTACACAAAATTGATTTGGTTGAGAATTGCATGACATTTAATACACAATCCTGCAGTCCAAGATAAACAATGATGTGAAAAAGTATGTGGCATAACCCCAGCAAATTGCAATCCGCCATGACTGACCCTGATCTTGAGCAATGTAGGAAGTTCGATGGCTTTGCTAAAAAGAAGAGTTTTTTTGGGAAGTCTACAAACCACCTAAATGTCAATGACTGCAACTTCTATTGTAAATAAATAAATTTAAACGTGGTGGGTCGGTTGAACCTTGATGTAGCCAAGTTAAACAATCCTCGCAAAGATATTGATCATCATGTTGTGAGAGCTCTTTGATGATAACTTTTGAGACAATATACTAGACCCCCCTCAAACTCAAAACTGGCCTCTTTTCGTAGTCAGTAACTTGATCTTATGTACAAAAATGCGACGGAGTTGGGCCACTTGGTAGCAACTCATTCTCGCTCAAAAAATTTGTCCAATTGACAACATAGATAAAACCCTCCTGCCAATTGTGATAAAAGACGAGCAATCCACGAATGCCTTGTTCTTGGTAGAAACATCTTAAGGCTATTTGTTACTCTAATATAACAAAGACTTGATGTCAACCATCTCAACTCATACTTCCTTGAGACTTTGAGTGGGAGTCTCTTTTTTTTTTCTTTTGGAAGAAGGGGGGACGGGGGGCTACTGCACTTTTACCATGAATCTATAGATCCTAAGACGTTCACGTGGGCATCCCTTGGAAGTGTGTCCTTCAAATCGCTGGTTAGTTAACGACAGGGAAAACATGTACAAGGTGCTTCCATATATACTCAAATGATTCCATCAAAACACCCCTTTCCTGTGGAAGCACATGTTTCCAGCCCTTTACATATAGACATTCAATCTGCTCATGCGCTCAACTTCAAAGTGTCTGACCTCAGAGATGTGAAATCAGCAAAACAACTTAATGATGACAATCATGCTTTAAAGCTACATTTGCCATCCATAAGCACATCGGCAGGCAATCCTATTGGGCTTAGTAGACAAAGCCTGCAATTTACCACCGGAATTGTATTAAAAGCGTGCCAGTTCCTCAAAACATCCGACGACTTTGAAACCAACACAGTTGCTTTAACCATTCTTCTGCTTCCTCGACCAGGCCCTCGGGTTTCAAGTCAATGTCATATCCATAACAGAGTTCTAGTAGCTTAGCTCATATCCAGTTCATCATCTGCTGAAAGCCTATCAGCATCAAAAGCGCCTTCAGAAACGGCTGAGAACTGCAATTTCAGCACCAAAACTGCTTTCCAGATGTAGAACACGACTTTTACCTGTCACGCACATGACACTCAGCAATCAATTACTCCAGTCGATATTATAGTGAACAATAGTGAACAATAATAACAGTGAGGACCATCACATCGTTCGTGTGTGTGTGTGTGTGTGTGTGTGTGTGTGTGTGTGTGTGTGTGTGTGTGTGTGTGTGTGTGTGTGTGTGTGTGTGTGTGTGTGTGTGTGTGTGTGTGTGTGTGTGTGTGTGTGTGTGTGTGTGTGTGTGTGTGTGTGTGTGTGTGTGTGTGTGTGTGTGTGTGTGTGTGTGTGTGTGTGTGTGTGTGTGTGTGTGTGTGTGTGTGTGTGTGTGTGTGTGTGTGTGTGTGTGTGTGTGTGTGTGTGTGTGTGTGTGTGTGTGTGTGTGTGTGTGTGTGTGTGTGTGTGTGTGTGTGTGTGTGTGTGTGTGTGTGTGTGTGTGTGTGGTGTGTGTGTGTGTGTGTGTGTGTGTGTGTGTGTGTGTGTGTGTGTGTGTGTGTGTGTGTGTGTGTGTGTGTGTGTGTGTGTGTGTGTGTGTGTGTGTGTGTGTGTGTGTGTGTTGTGTGTGTGTGTGTGTGTGTGTGTGTGTGTGTGTGTGTGTGTGTGTGGTGTGTGTGTGTGTGTGTGTGTGTGTGTGTGTGTGTGGTGTGTGTGTGTGTGTGTGTGTGTGTGTGTGTGTGTGTGTGTGTGTGTGTGTGTGTGTGTGTGTGTGTGTGTGTGTGTGTGTGTGTGTGTGTGTGTGTGTGTGTGTGTGTGTGTGTGTGTGTGTGTGTGTGTGTGTGTGTGTGTGTGTGTGTGTGTGTGTGTGTTGTGTGTGTGTGTGTGTGTGTGTGTGTGTGTGTGTGTGTGTGTGTGTGTGTGTGTGTGTGTGTGTGTGTGTGTGTGTGTGTGTGTGTGTGTGTGTGTGTGTGTGTGTGTGTGTGTGTGTGTGTGTGTGTGTGTGTGTGTGTGTGTGTGTGTGTGTGTGTGTGTGTGTGTGTGTGTGTGTGTGTGTGTGTGTGTGTGTGTGTGTGTGTGTGTGTGTGTGTGTGTGTGTGTGTGTGTGTGTGTGTGTGTGTGTGTGTGTGTGTGTGTGTGTGTGTGTGTGTGTGTGTGTGTGTGTGTGTGTGTGTGTGTGTGTGTGTGTGTGTGTGTGTGTGTGTGTGTGTGTGTGTGTGTGTGTGTGTGGTGTGTGTGTGTGTGTGTGTGTGTGTGTGTGTGTGTGTGTGTGTGTGTGTGTGTGTGTGTGTGTGTGTGTGTGTGTGTGTGTGTGTGTGTGTGTGTGTGTGTGTGTGTGTGTGTGTGTGTGTGTGTGTGTGTGTGTGTGTGTGTGTGTGTGTGTGTGTGTGTGTGTGTGTGTGTGTGTGTGTGTGTGTGTGTGTGTGTGTGTGTGTGTGTGTGTGTGTGTGTGTGTGTGTGTGTGTGTGTGTGTGTGTGTGTGTGTGTGTGTGTGTGTGTGTGTGTGTGTGTGGTGTGTGTGTGTGTGTGTGTGTGTGTGTGTGTGTGTGTGTGTGTGTGTGTGTGTGTGTGTGTGTGTGTGTGTGTGTGTGTGTGTGTGTGTGTGTGTGTGTGTGTGTGTGTGTGTGTGTGTGTGTGTGTGTGTGTGTGTGTGTGTGTGTGTGTGTGTGTGTGTGTGTGTGTGTGTGTGTGTGTGTGTGTGTGTGTGTGTGTGTGGTGTGTGTGTGTGTGTGTGTGTGTGTGTGTGTGTGTGTGTGTGTGTGTGTGTGTGTGTGTGTGTGTGTGTGTGTGTGTGTGTGTGTGTGTGTGTGTGTGTGTGTGTGTGTGTGTGTGTGTGTGTGTGTGTGTTGTGTGTGTGTGTGTGTGTGTGTGTGTGTGTGTGTGTGTGTGTGTGTGTGTGTGTGTGTGTGTGTGTGTGTGTGTGTGTGTGTGTGTGTGTGTGTGTGTGTGTGTGTGTGTGTGTGTGTGTGTGTGTGTGTGTGTGTGTGTGTGTGTGTGTGTGTGTGTGTGTGTGTGTGTGTGTGTGTGTGTGTGTGTGTGTGTGTGTGTGTGTGTGTGTGTGTGTGTGTGTGTGTGTGTGTGTGTGTGGTGTGTGTGTGTGTGTGTGTGTGTGTGTGTGTGTGTGTGTGTGTGTGTGTGTGTGGTGTGTGTGTGTGTGTGTGTGTGTGTGTGTGTGTGTGTGTGTGGTGTGTGTGTGTGTGTGTGTGTGTGTGTGTGTTGTGTGTGTGTGTGTGTGTGTGTGTGTGTGTGTGTGTGTGTGTGTGTGTGTGTGTGTGTGTGTGTGTGTGTGTGTGTGTGTGTGTGTGTGTGTGTGTGTGTGTGTGTGTGTGTGTGTGTGTGTGTGTGTGTGTGTGTGTGTGTGTGTGTGTGTGTGTGTGTGTGTGTGTGTGTGTGTGTGTGTGTGTGTGTGTGTGTTGTGTGTGTGTGTGTGTGTGTGTGTGTGTGTGTGTGTGTGTGTGTGTGTGTGTGTGTGTGTGTGTGTGTGTGTGTGTGTGTGTGTGTGTGTGTGTGTGTGTGTGTGTGTGTGTGTGTGTGTGTGTGTGTGTGTGTGTGTGTGTGTGTGTGTGTGTGTGTGTGTGTGTGTGTGTGTGTGTGTGTGTGTGTGTGTGTGTGTGTGTGTGTGTGTGTGTGTGTGTGTGTGTGTGTGTGTGTGTGTGTGTGTGTGTGTGTGTGTGTGTGTGTGTGTGTGTGTGTGTGTGTGTGTGTGTGTGTGTGTGTGTGTGTGTGTGTGTGTGTGTGTGTGTGTGTGTGTGTGTGTGTGTGTGTGTGTGTGTGTGTGTGTGTGTGTGTGTGTGTGTGTGTGTGTGTGTGTGTGTGTGTGTGTGTGTGTGTGTGTGTGTGTGTGTGTGTGTGTGAGAGAGAGAGAGAGAGAGAGAGAGAGAGAGAATAAAATTAACGTTAGGCCAATCAATATACAAGTGAGGTATCTCCTCTGATATCCCAATTAAGAGAAAATAAACTTAATAAAGTCTAAAGCTAGAGGGGGAAAATCTGCAGGAATATAGCCCCTGGGGGGGGGGAGGATTAGATGAGGATGGGCCTCTATGTCTATGGTCTCACAATGTAGAGAGAGGAGGAGAGAAATTTATACTGAATGCCTTTAGAATGCCGAAATGATCTAAAAGAACAAAACTTGCAACACAAACTGAGGTGTCAAGCGGTGCGAGGAAAAGACGATTTGTATGCCACATTTTTTTGTGCCCACCATCATTCAATGTTGTATCCTCGCATGCACATGCATTGGTGAGGAGAAAGTGCAACTACCTTATCACCAGCTAGGTGTATATTGCTGCTGGAAGCAATGAGAACTTTTTCCGTTGCTCTGTTTTGCATGTGGGGCAAGAAGGTTTCACTTTCTTTTTTAAAGCCTCCTGCCACAACTTTTGAGCACACTTCGAGCAAATATTTGCATGACCACATGCCTCAAAATGGGCTCTTTCCCGTTTCTCCGCCACAATATCAATAAAGCAGATGATGCACTCCCGCTGAAAATAAAACAAAATAAACAATGTATTAGCTTTTCCAAGGGTTCAATACCCTTTCTTTTTACATTAACTAAATCGCCTTGATCTCACCTCAATTTCTTTCTGGGTTGCTATTGTTATTGTCTTTGCTTCTTGGCTTTCAATTTCGATCTTTTTCAGCTCTTGTAGCTTTTCTTCCAAAAATTTCTCTTTCTCTACAGCAAGCTTCTCTCTAGACTGTTAAATCAAAGAATGTACGATGATCATTTTGTTTGTATAGAGCTACTTGAGTTGTACAATAGATAATCGCATCTCACATGTCAGCAACAATGCTACTGGAGAAAAACCAAAGATTGCAGAATGAAAAACCTTGATGATTTGCTCATTATGTTGCTCCTGAAGCTTGAGCTGTTTGTCCTGGAACTTTTTCTCCAATGCTGCAAGCTTTTCCTCCATCTTTGACTGCAGCAATGAATCTAGCTTTAAACGATCAATCATTTCCAGCTGTTGCCGTTCAGTGCTTCGAAGCCTACCATACACAAAGGCAAGATAGGATTGGCATCCTTTGAAACCAAAGACTACAGAGAGGTTAACTTACTCATGATTTCTCCTCTCCATATCAATTCCATCTTTCAGCCGTCTAGCCAGCTCTTCAAATTTAATCACTGCATTCTGTTTTGCAATATTATTTTGCTCCAAGTGCTGTCGAATGCTTCTTTCCCGATCTTTAAAACTACCAAGTTTCTGCAGCTTTTCTTGTTCGTATTGTTTCTTTCGCTCCTCAAACTACAATACAAAATGATAGAGTTTCAAAAGAAGGAGAAAAAGAAGACCGGCACATTCTAAGACTCCTGCAAAGAAGTCATTTATTGAGTATGTGCTTACAAGTTACACAACCCAAATTTGTATTAACCCGGAAGATAATCCAACATTCTTTAAAGCCAAGAATAAAATCCCATGGCAGCCAAGTAAAAAAAAGTAAAAAATATGAAGGCCTTAAGTGTAAAATTTATCAACCCATTGGTCCATCACCTAGGAACCACCTATAGGACCACTTTAATGGCTCAAAAATGTTCTACATTCCATCGACAACACAGGAAATCTGAAAATGCCCCCATGGCACCATGGGAAAATTAGAAAAGTATCCAGTAGGATGAGATGAGACCTTACAATATGTATTAATATTTGTAGCTATCAACCATGGAACAGCAGATTAGTTGATTTACCAGCTCCATTGACAATTACATGGTTGCCCTTGCCATTCTTCAGAGTAATCGTCCAAAAGAAAGACCTTGGTTCACATCATCACTTTTGTTAGCCCTTACAAAGCTTCAACTTCAATGTCATGTGCCATTGTTTCTTGATTTGCAATGCAAGACTGTCACCACGCACAAGAGCAAGGCTAAATCCAGGAACTCCCTAACCAAGTAAGAGAGGAGAGGAGAGCAAGCAATGGCCCAAACAGATCTCTAGCATGCGAAGCCCACACAAGTGAGAAGGTTAGCCACTAGAACCTTTGTGCATTTCATCAAAACTACAGTAAGGGCAACCAGCTCTCAGTTTTCGCACGTCCAAGGGGATAATTAATGAGAATCACCCTTCAGCCACAAATTGAGCATTTCCAATTTTCCATAGCTAAGTCTTTTCCAAGAAAAAGCGCACACTGCAATTAGTGAAGCATGCCCTGAAGATTCCTCTATTTCTTAACGAAAGTCATACCCTGGCACAGTCTAAGAAGACACACTTGAACTGCTCACAGGAGAATCCAAGAAACAGGCAAACAGTTCATGCAAATTGGTACTGCAACCCACAACATTCCAATCATTTCCATTTGACATTCTTAAACCAAAGTAAATGATTATTCTTTTAACCAAACACCCAGTATTTCCAGCTCAAAATAGAAATAGTAAATTACTCAGCTAAATTAACAGAACCACTTCCCTCTCACCTGCCTGTTGCGGGGTGGCCAATCTCCATTACCAACTATCCACATGTACTAATTGGACCTTACTGACAGATAGACTGCGTGAACTGAAATGTTACATTCCATAAGAGACTCCACAACATAAAATTTGAAACACATAAAATAGCCTTTTTCTTTCATTCGCTTACATGTTCTTGTCCCTTTGAGAGAAAATAATAGCTTTTCAAAGAAACATAGCTTACACTTTTTCTGTGCTTAGCCTCCAGCTCTTCCTCCTGTTTCTTTTGAGATTCGATTTCTTCATTGATCTTTCTGAATTGTGCGGCAGCCTTATCTACCTGTTCTTTGTTTTCCTCCACAGCACGGATTTTTTTTGTGGCTTCCTCTGTTAATTCCACTCTTTTCTTTCGAGCTTCCTCTGTCTCCTGCAAACTCTCTCTCTCTCTCTCTCTCTCTCTCTCTCTGTCTCTCTCTCTCTCTCTCTCATATATAGGTCATTTTGGCCTATTGAAGACATTAATATAATATTTCATCTCTCTCTCTCTCTCTCTCTCTCTCTCTCTCTCTCCCCAAGTGCAAAAACACGTAGGATGTCTGGCCGAAATCTGCAGGTCTTCGTTTCCGAAATATGAAGTGCCTAATGTGTAGTTCTACTCAATGTGAACACGTGGATATGCTGCAATGCAAAATCGGACAACGTATGCTCACCCAAACTACCGATGAAGCTCGTAGAAGGAGCTCCCAAAGCCGGACCGTACGCGCGCAATGTTGGTATCGGCTTGTAGCTCTAGTCGGGGGCAACACGCTGCACTCCTCCGCACTCGATTCTGACCACCGTAGCACATGTAGCGTCAAGACAAAGCTCACACTCTCTCTCACGTAAACAGTACGCTCACTTACAAACTTAAACTTGTTTAAAATGACAAAAGGTGTAGCAGCTACAGCAGAAGATAGTAAGCACTTGGGACATGCTACAACCAGTCAAATGACAAAGAAGTTCAACATACAAGAGGATGACAAAGCCTTCAAGGCACAAAAGTCTAAGAAAAGTACCGAAAGCAACGAGGACATCAATTACTTGACAGCCAACAAGAAGATTAAACTTCTCGTTGGATGTGCATGAGAAACTGAAATTCAACTTTACAGCAGAGATAGATTGCACTGCCACGACTAATGTCATGTCTTATGGGCTGTGGTTACTTCTAGGTAAGCCAGAACTGTATGAAATTCAGGTACAGGTTCCTATATCACATGGAATAGCCGTCACAAGTTTAGGGATTGCGAAAGCTACCCTTAAACTACGGTCAAAGGTAATCAAAGACAAATTCCTAGTGGTGGATTCATCGAAAATGAATACACATTTGATTTTGTCCAAGCACTGGAAAAAAACATTGGCAGAAGAACCTGGATTTTCAACAATGGTCATCACGACTAGCTCTCAAGAAATCCAGCCTACTACTGCTCCAAGATTATCAGCTTCCGACAAAGGCAAAGCCAAAATGAGCCCACAAATGTCCTACCAAGAAAAGCATCCCCTTAAATCAGAGTCTTCAATCCAGCCCCGAAAAGTTCAAGACAGAGCTTCGACATCAACTGACCACATGCTTCCACATGAAAGACAGACTCCAAAGAAAATCTTTCAACCAAAATACCCTACACTGCGAGATCATCGTCGACAAAAATCTTCAAAGGTTTACATCAAAGCTCAAGAAATCAAGGTCAAGGACCCAATATGAATGAGCCTAGCCGATTGACGAAAGGTAAACACATGGGATGGATAGCCTCCCACTACAGCTTAGCAGAGCAAGGCTATTATGAGAGTCAAAAGAAACTTTGGTTACCAAACCCACAGACCTCGGCTTATGTGGGAGATAAAGGTTTTAAAAAGCGTCCCCAAAAGCAACAAAGCTCATGTTTATATCGCCAAAGGAAACCAACCAACAAGGCTCACCAAAGGGATGCAGGAAATTTCAAATCCAACTGGCCTTCATACCAACATAAAACTTCATCGATAAATAATCCCAAAAATGGCACTCTTGTACATCTCAATACGACATCAAAAACATCATGGGAAGTGCCATCTACAATTCTTCAAGCACAAGGTTACTATCAAGGAAATCGAAGAATCTGGCTACCAAAGATGCCAGGTAAACATTCTTCAAGCAAACGACTTCAGCTTGAAAATAATCGCAATTTCAGGGAAGGCAAAATCAAGGACAGTGTCACAGTCAAGGCAAAGGATATCTGCAAAGACACGCTAATCACACAATGCAGATACAAATGGGTGCCAAAAGAACCACACATACCGAAGAAGATTAAGGTCATCTCTAGCTCTCAAGAAATGTCAAGACATGATAGACAAAGTGTTACAGGGAATGGAGCGAGCCAATCTTCTCAACCAAGGGACCAACAACAACAAAAAGAAATTTTGACAACCAAGGTCACCCAGATATGGCAAAAGAAACCAATATTGCCAGTATGGTCCTTTACAAATCCTCTCTTCGAGGATGGGAGTTTTGAATTTCAAAACCTATTCTTGGTCGAAAGCTCCCGAGAGTAAGTCAAGTCGCCATAAAAATAATGGCATAAGAGTCCAGAGTCCGGCAGCTGAGCCACTAAATGAGCAAGCATTAGACCCAAGCTTCATGTCTTAATATTCTTTGTGGTCTATGAGTCTAGATATTTAGATTAAAGCTCAAGCTGGAGAGTTGAGCATACATAAAGTCATGTCACTCATGATGGAAGAGGTGAGCATAAGAGTCAAAGTTTACTATTTTAAATGGTGGAGTCGCGGAGTAGTCCAGAAAACACTCACGCACATGAACACAGTGAGGAGAGTGGAAAAAACCTCGTCGACAAAAACCCTTCTTGTGAGTAACGGCAGCTCTTGAAGTCAAATATATTTTTGCTTCTCTAGCTACGTTCACTCCTCGAAGCACCCATTCAAACTCCTCTCGCACCGCATATTGTTTCCCATGCATCTATCTGTGCAAGCATATATAATGTCCCATCATTAGACATTTGCATTTGACACGATTTGTGTTCCACCCATGCACTTACACAACAAAATGACGACGACGAAGTGGTAACAGGTTTCATAAAACATTTGCTCAACAACAATGACTCTGACTTCAAGGTACTAACACTTATCCACTGTATATCCAGTAATAGTAGCCATATGGCCATAAGTACTTTAACTCAACAAAACTCGGTTACATCCAACATAAGTACATATAGCCTCACATTTAATGGTGACTAAAGGCATTTTTTCCCACTGGGTTTTTCCCTCTAGTCCTATCAAGGTATCCAAGACCTTCATTTTGTAATATACGCCACATTTTACTTTTACTATTTTATTTTTCTTATTAAAACACAGAAAAGAAGACCAACGACATCCCCAAACAACTACATGCTCATCATCTATAGGATCCAAGGGGAGCGGCCCAGAAACAATTCAAAAAGGCTTCAAGAATACAGAGCTGCCAAGATAAATACTTGCTGCAACAACAAACCTCACTCAACCTATTCACGCTACAACAACCAATCGGAGGGGTAGAGCTATGGCTTCAACTACACTACATGTACAAGAAAAAGGTACCTCTACAACATACAAAGCATCTGGTAGAAGCAACTGCAACAACAAAAGCTTCAAACAACACCAAAACATGAAGCACTCGTCAAGGCCACTGCAGACATAAGGTCTTGTCGGGGACGACAAGACTTAGGAGGGGGAGAGTGTTGAAAGGTCAACCTTTCAACAACGCTTCCACAAAGATTCCATAAATATTCCTCAAAGATTCCAAATAAAGATGCTGATGAAGTGATGAAGACGAAGATGGATGCTGTAATGTAAAGATACAAGCTCATGGACATCATCGAATATCCCGTTATTATTATTTTGAGCCATTACGGTCACTTTTGTAATGTTTACGGGAACTTCATATTTTAAGTCGGCAATTGTATTTTGGCCACAGATGCTTGTTGGATGAGCAAAGCCAACTCACAGTGTTGTAATTAAGCTCTATAGAAGCCTAGGGACAAATCAGGTCATTTTGGTCGGACATTAGGTTTTCCAAGGCTTAGTATATAAGCCAAAACCTAAAACTTTGTAAAAGACTTCTAATAAATCTGATTTTCTGTGTCGTTGGGAGACTGTGAGAGAGTGTGTGTGTGCTACAAGAGCTACGGTGGTCGGAATCGCAAACGGAGAGCAACAGTGTGTTGCCCACGAGGAGAGCTACGCGTTGATGCTTACATCACGCGCGTTCGTCTGTGTTTTGGCAGATTCACCCGCGAGCTACTTTTGGAGTTTCGGTGAGTAACTGTTGTCCATTTTTGCATTTCAGTATATCCACGCGATCAGAGCGAGTAGAGCTACACATTAGGCACTTTAGTTTTTGAAAATGTCAACCTGCAAAAACCGGCCAGACATCCTACGCGTTTTCTGTACGGAGGGTCTTGAGTAGGTTTTTTTGGTCACGGACCTTAGGGAGAGTGGCCTATTGGTGTTGATAGGATATCCCTCAAGTTTCGTAACGTTTCGAGAACGTCTAATGGGCTTTTGGCTTGCGGTAGCATCATAGGAGACTCTCACATTCACAGAACCGATGGCATGTAGAGTTGATATCTCTGTAGGAAGTAGTCATTAGTCGGTCGAGTAGAGGTTGACACCCTTTGCTTGCTTCCACGCGCCTGCGGGTCGAGCTTCGTCCTCAGTTGACATTATATGTTAGGTGAGTTCTCGCTATGCTGACGTCCGTCACGGCGTACCCGTCCAACATTGGCGCCATCCAACATTATGATAATTTTATACCCCCCCCCTCTCCCCCTCCCCCTCCCCCCCTCTCTTTCACTTTTGTTTTCGAGGCACGCACACACGCACACAGCTGAACATATTGAGGGCACCGGGCCACACCGCCTCGCGCTCCGCCGTTCGTCGCGATCGTTGCCAGTGTGGGTGCACACGTACATCCAGTGCCGCACCCGCTGCTAGAGTAGGTGTACACGCGCATCTAACCCCCTAGCGGACGGCGATCAAACATGAGGAAGACGAACGAAAAAGACGACCCCCTAGAGGATGCCATTCGAAAATGCAAAGAGGAAATGACGGAGACCATCACCAAGATGAACCGCAATCTCTGGGACACAATAAACATTCTCGAAGGACGTGTGTTGATCCAAGAGAGTAAGATAAGCACGTTGGAAGACCGAGTGACGACCCAAGAGGAAGAGATCACGTCACTCAAGAAAGAACTCGCCGAAGCCCGATCAAAAAACACACTGGAAGAGAGCGAACTGCAACCCTCAGTAATTGAAGAAATCAACACGATCAAGGAACAAGTACGGGCCATCAAAGAGGGAGAAGAACAGCACAAAGAAATGACGACTTCTTGGGTGGATGTTCTTACCAAAACCCAACAGAAGGCAGACCAAGCCGAGAAATGGATCAAGGTGGCCAAGAAAGGAAAAGACAAGGAGATAACGTCCACGTCCACACCCAACAACATCATTAACCAGACACTAGAGGAGGAGCAGAGGAGAAGGGTGCGCGCTTTACATGTGAGAATTTGCGGTCTTAAAGACAAAGGCAATGTAGACGAAGAAGTAAAAGAACTCACAACCTTGATGGGGATTCATGAGCCGACACACACAAGGACATGGAGAGTGGGCAACATAAAGAAAAATGGAGGCAGTGGAGAAACCTCAAAAGAAAGAGCACTCATCCTCCGTTTTCCCTCCATGGAAGCAAAGAAGTCATTCTTGAAGAAAAGACCAACTCTTAAAGAGACTGACATCTTTGTTGGGGACGATCTCACCCTCTCGCAGATCGCTCATATGCAGGAAGTAATGTCGGAGATTAGAGCGGCAAGGGGAAAAGGCAAGATCGCTTTTTACCGAGACGGAAAAGTGGTAATACTTGAGCGACGCTCCACATGACGGTGCGAGACTTATGGGACCACACTCAAAGTAGCTGCCTGGAACTGCAATGGATCTATGCGTCTTGATGTGGGTGCTTTTGAGGATAGCTTTACTGGAAGAGACATCATCTTCTACTCTGAGACACACCAGGCCCCTGGGCAATCCATGCCTCACATCAGTGGATATAGGTGGGAGACAGCCTACAGACAGGAGACACGCTCAGAGCACAGAGGGCGGGGCTCGGGAGGAGTGGCAGTGTTATTTAGAGAGGATCTGCAGCCACTGATACATATAGCCCGCAGGGACGAGCAGGCTAGGTACATGTGGGTGAGACTGAAAGCAGAGACAGGCAGATACCTCTATCTAGCTATTTGTTACTTTCCCTCGAGTACATCAGTGTATGCACCACCCAAAGGACAGTCCCCTTTCTCTATTTTGGATGATGACATATGAGAGTTCTCTAGGGACGGTGACATTATCATCCTCGGGGACTTCAATGCTAGGACTACCCATCACCAGGCAATGTTTTATGATACTTCAGAGGAGATGCTAAGAGAGATAGATGTGGCAGAGACGGCCCTTTCCAGACTATCACACGATATGGAATATACTGAGTATGGGCGACACCTGATAGACATGGGCACTGCACATGGATTGGCCATCTTGAACGGCCTACAGAGATTTCCTGTTGCGAGAGGCTTTACATGCTTCCCACACAGACATGGAGCCAGCACGGTGGACTATGTCATGGCACAACCGAATCTCATCTCTAGTATCGAGGATCTCACAATAGGGCCTAGACCGGTCGGGGTGGCAGTGGATCATGCTCTGGTGTCAATGACCATCTCCTTCCATTTCAGTGCAGCACACAGGCCACGAGTAGCAGTCCCTACTCGCTACACATTCACAAGGGAGACGGACTCTGTATACATGGACGGAATCTACAGACGCCTATGCACTGAGGACCCGGGGCGACCTCTGGAGGAGCTAACTACTATACTGACACAGACATTATATGAGGCAGCAGCAGAAGCATACCCACACACCCAGCCTGAGCAGAGCCGCCGATTTGGGAGCATGCCCCAGAACAGCTGGTACGATGAGGAGTGCCGCCAGACTAGAGCCAGACTTCAGAGGGAGGTGTTGTTGGGGGACGTCACTCACAGACAGTCACAGATGGACTTCCGACGCTTGGTGCGGCGGAAGAAGAGGGCTTTTTTGGCTGGACTCGAGCAGGATCTATATCAGCTATTCTTGAGTCAAGACTCGCGTGAGGCGTGGCGGCTCTTTCATGAGCAGTCTCCCCCCCCCTGCTATTTCCTCCACAGAGACCTAGGGTGAGTACGCATCATCTTTGTACACAGCACGTGGACAGCCGCCCCTCCCCAACCCCCCCGACCCATGCCCACATACATATGTCTTTTTCACTGCTGAGATGGTGAAGGTGTGGATTCCGCAAAGCTTTCGACACGGTACCCAGAGCTAGACTAATGCGCAGATTACAAGAAATGGGAGTACCCACAGAACTCATTTGGGGGATCATGGCATTGTACAGATCAGTAGTAGGGCATGTATGCACCCCGGAGGGACTCTCTACACCGGTTCACTCCACTATTGGGGTGAAGCAGGGCTGCCCGCTCTCTCCCACTCTTTTCGGTATGTATGTGGATGAGATTTCTGACTACATTGACAGCGATGGGGATAAAGGTGCTCAGTTAGCACGGACATGGATTCCACTTTTGTTATATGCTGATGACATAGTGTTGATCTCCGAATCCCCAGAGGGAATGCAACGTCAATTGGATGCTCTGCATACATTTGCCCACGAAAGTGGTTTGTCTGTCAACCTGGGTAAAACCAAGGTTATGGTGTTTAATACCACCCCACAGTGGATGAGGAGGTCAGCACCTACACTCACATACGGCCAGGAGACGGTGGAGTACACAGACGCTTACACTTACCTTGGAGTGGTTTTTAGCGAACCTACATTCTCACTCAGAAGAGCAGCAGAAACCAGACTTACTAGAGCCCACGCAGCATTGGGTAGATTGGAGAGGATGTGTTCGCAGGTTCAGTTTCAGGAGCCCCCGACGAAGCTCTGGCTCTTTGACACCTTGGTGGCTTCAGCATTGCTCTATGGAACCGAGATATGGGGACCTTCACTGGATCACCACGGGAGGACGGGTCGCTCAGACGGATGGGGGAACATGGAGAAACCTCTCGTCTCTATGATCTCGCGGCTCATTAGAGCCAAGGCATCAGTACCACGGGCCATTATCCGAGCAGAGCTAGCGGCCCCCCCCACTTGTGGTGGAGGCACTCACCAAATCAGTCTCCTTCATAAACCGCACATGGACACTTCCTAGAGACAGATATGCTCGCATAGCACTTGAAGCCTCTCGACAATTAGCCATACAAGGAGATACAACATGCTGGTATGGGGAGATGACATCATGGTTTCAGGCACATGGGTTCAGCATAGACCAGTTGCCACCATTCCATTACTCATTGGATGCACCATCCCTCACCCTTACACAGTCAGAGATCACCAAGCTCATACGCCAAGACCTGACCCAGCTAGACACAAGAAGGACATGGATACAACCAGCACAGGAATTGGGCACGAAGATGGCTTTTTACAAAGACCACCTTCTCCAACTTACGGAAGATGGTTTTGTGGCGAGACCCAAATACATGGATACCCACTTGTCTCATGGGATACGTTGTGCTATTGGCCAGTTACGCACATCTTCTCACCAGTTGCGGATTGAGACAGGGAGATACAACGGAGTACCAGCAGAGGACAGGACATGTCCCTTGTGTAACATGGAACCTGAGACAGAGCTACACTATACATGTCGCTGCCCCGTCTACTACGAGATACGAGGCCGCTTCCATTGCTTGTTCAGAGAAGGTTTTGGACCACTCTCAAGAGTCATGGGATACGAAGATCAGAGATGTCTGAGTTTGTTCTTGCTCGAGCTGCGCAGACACAGAGATAGCCTGATGAATGGCGAGGCTAGCCAGTCTCAAAGACGGATCACAGACTTCTTCAGAGCAGACACGGGACAGCCGCAAGAGCCACTCCCACAGCAAAGCTCCCCCTCGACTCATACCAGAGGCACACTGATTGACCGAGCGATTGAACTGGGGAAATCCAGGCGCCCGCGACTGCGAAGAACTACACATCATCGACGGAGGCTACGACAGAAAATTCGGAGCACGCTAGCCAGGCATGCACAACGCCCGGTCAGACTACTAACCATGGAGGAAATTGATGAGATTCGCCAACGACCGATGCTAGATCTCTTGTGATTCAGCTATCCCAACAAGCTGCCCATTTTTTGCTTGGTCTTTTGCTTGGTTCACATCGATCAACTGAGGACCCCATAGTATATATCTTTGTTTTGTACTCTTGTTAGGTTATTTTGTTACTCTGACTTTGTATCAAATCCACCACTTTGTAACTTTCGGGTCTCATAGGTCATTATGGCCTTTTGAAGACGTTAATATAACATTTCATTTCATTTCATTTCATTTCTCTCTCTCTCTCTCTCTCTCTCTCTCTCTCTCTCTCTCTCTCTCTCTCTCTCTCTCTCTCTCTCTCTCTCTCTCTCTCTCTCTCTCTCTCTCTCTCTCTCTCTCTCTCTCTCACACACACAAAAGAAAGCACATCCTATTACTTTGACCCCCTACAGGTGGCCAGCAGTTGCCTACACACAGGGAAGTAAAACGATACAGCCACCCAAAGGCAAAGTACAAGGTTGCCCAAAGGCATAGAACCTATAAAGAGCTGAAGCCCATCAGAGACTGAAAAAACTCAAAGATAATGCCCGTAGGCTGAAACAGCTATGACACTAAAAAACCAGGGGAAAACCCCTCCTAGTGAGGGTAAAAGTGCCCTAGGAACTAGGTGGAGAGCCGAGAAGAGAATCTCTCCACAGATGCCTCTGGAAGATAGGCACCTCGTAGCTGTCGAGCGAAGAATGGCGGGAAGAAGCGCCGGTGGACACCTAAGAGAGCTGTTGAAAACCATCGCCTCGCCAAACCGTGCATGCACAGACCACACTCAAACACAACGGGCAAACACACACAAACCCCTTTCGGTATTTCTTTATATTGCTTGAACTCGGTACAATGCCGGTACTCGCGCTCTACACCTAAAACTAATTTGACTATTTTGTTTCTAATTTCTATTTTCTAGAATTAGGACTTTAATAAGAAATGTGCACAAGTTAACTAATCAGTTAAGGAATCACAGATCTGTAAGAAAAGCCATCAGGAAACAGACGACTCTGGTGTGTCATATGATGGGTGACAAGAAGCACCGTGAAGGAGTTGGCCTGTTAGTTCGGTGGAAGAAGACCAGGTAATGGTGGTCCCTGATGAGTCACAAGATGGGTGACATGTTCATCAGTAAGGGGACACACTAAGGGTCTAAGGAGGAAATCCGAACTGAGTAAGAAAGTACGCGTAAGAACGCAAGCACAAGAATAAAGATGGGTTCAATGAAGCTTTTTACGAAAAGCAGGAACAGTCGCGGGAGGGCAGATGCTTTCCCGCGAGGAGTCTGTGTCTGCATTGCATCTGTGTCGTGTCCTGCACCCGGGGACGCCTGGAATGTGTCCATGTAGCATTGTTTTCACTAACGGAGTGAGTTTTTAAAGTTTGAACAGATTCACACTTTATTTTATAAAGTGACCGGTCACTTTTAAGTGACCAGCCTCTTTATTTATAAAATAAAGCAGCCACTTAGCAGATAAAGCAACAAAACCAGCCAACGAATTCTCTCTCCCGATTTCGGGTAGAACAACGCCCAAAAAAAAAAAAAAAACGGCCGCGATCTCTACACGAGAAGTTATTCGTGCCGTGGCCAGGGAGCTATAAAAGCACCACATGCCCTCACTCACAGGAGGTACCAACATCAGCAAGAGAAGACTCTGCCGCAAGAGATCACGAGACTACGAACCACGGAAGTCGCTTTTCCCGCGCAAGAGCGACAAGTATCTATTGTGGATTCGCCATACGAATTGTTGTCGCGTGTTTGTGTGGTTTGTTTTGCAGGAATCTCCCGTCTTACGGGAAGGCCCCTTACGGGAAGTACGGCTTCACGCCTAAGTCCCTTACGAGAAAAGTACGGCTTCGCGCCTAAGTCCCTTACGGGAAGGAACGGCCTTGTGCCTAAGTCCCTTACGGGAAAGTACGGCTTCGCGCCTAAGTCCCTTACGGGAAGGAACGGCCTTGTACCTAAGTCCCTTACGGGAAAGTACGGCTTCGCGCCTAAGTCCCTTACGGGAAGGAACGGCCTTGTGCCTAAGTCCCTTACGAGAAAAGTACGGCTTCGCGCCTAAGTCCCTTACGGGAAGGAACGGCCTGTGGCCCAAGCCCTTTACGGGAAAGTACGACCTTCAGGTCTAAGATTACAAAACGGAGGGGTTTCCTCGGGTTCTCGTGCTTGTATAAGAATTCTCCCTGAATAAAAGAATACTCTTTACGGGGGGGGACCAGCCCATCTTCTGGTCCCCAATACTGTGTCGATCTTCTCCCTTCTCTCATGTTTTCAAAGAATTATAATTTTCAGATTTTCTAAGTGCTCGTGTACGCTCCCGTTTTGTGACAACACCTTCACCCAGAAGCGTGCCAGAGACTGAGCCCTTTGCACATTTTAAAGGCCCTTGGCTATGAAAAGCAGTTACATGAAAATCATTTAACTCTAAAGCATATGTCCCAAAAGCTGGCGCCTAAAGCTGCCAGCAAGCAAGAATTACGAAAATCCATACACTTGCCACATCAACAACGTAAAATGCGGAAATCTGTACAGTCTGCCACATGGAACTGCAACGCATTTTGCAACCATTCGTACGACTGCCACGTCATCAACAGTTTACGCAAATGAGCCTGTGTGTGTGTGTGTGTGTGTGTTGGTCCTGCTTTATTTTAATATCTTTAGGTCACTTGGACCCATCAGATGAGGTCCTATAAGTTAGTGAGAACTCTTCTTTAAAAATAGGCCACTCGGCAAGACTTTGCAAGTTGGTTAAACTTCTTGTTCCGCTTCTACTGCTTCTTAGGGTTTAGGCCGCTCGGCCGAGATCTACAGGTTGGCTCCGTTCTTCAGTGGCTTGACATGTCAGCGATTTGTGACATCCCCCTTTCTTGAAAGAAAGTAATCGTCCACAATTACCAAATATCTCCAAAACAACTCAAGTGAGCTCAAAAATTTCCGAGGGTCATTCCGAGGGACAATCAGTTTTGTCATTCCAAATTGGAGCTCTTGATATCCTCGATCGTTGGTTTTCTAGAAAAATCTCATCCAATAAGGAATCTCATTCCCGATTGGAGCTCTTAATATCCTAGGTCAATAGCTTCCCAGAAAAATCTAATCCACTAAGGAATCTTTTCAGTGGTTGGCACATCACAATGCAACACAAATGCTCACATCTGCGAGTTACAAGCCAGAACGAACGCCGCCGCTCAGCACACCCCCCAGAAAGACGGTCTACGATATGAAGCTACTCAACGACTATACGGTAATCACAGACGATTACTTTCTTTCATGAACGAGGGATGTCATAAACCGCTAGCATGTCAAGCCACTGAAGAACAGAGCCAACCTGTAGATCCCAACCGAGGGGCCTAAACCCTAAGAAGAAGCAGTAGAAGCGGCACAAGAAGTTTTACCAACTTGCAAAGTCTTGCCGAGAGGCCTATTTTTAAAGAAGAGTTCTCTCTAACTTACAGGACCCCGTCTGATGGGGCCCAAGTGACCTAAAGATATTAAAATAAAGAAGGACCAGCACACACACAGGCTCATTTGTGTTGATGACGTGTGTCACAAGACGGGCACCATGTGCCAATAGAAAAGAACAGACTAAACAGACTTTTAGCACTTCAATAACAACTGAATTGAGAGAGAGAGAGAGAGAGACGACACGCGACACGGAGTGACGGAATTCCACCCCAGAAAGTATTGGCCCCAAACCTTGGCGCCCCTTTCGGTATTTCTTTATATTGCATCAACTCAATACAAGCCGGTACTCCAAACTTTGCACCTTCTCAAGGAAGCATGCCACAGAATGAGCCCTAACCTCGCCCTTGCCCTAAAAAGCAATTACAGTGAAAAGCCTTCAAAACTCAAAAGCTCCTGGTCCAAAAAGCAATGCCAAAAGCTTTTCGTAAATCGCACTGGTGTCCGTACAGCAGGCCACGTGTCAGACCGCCACGTTAGCAAATCAGGGTTAGGGTTACGGTTAGGGTTTCTAACTTTAGAGTTGGGGTTTCGGGCAGAATTTGGGTTTCTGATTTTAGGGTTAGGGTTTCAACAGAATTAGGGTTTTGGGCAAAATTCAGGTTTTTGATTTTAGGGTTAGGGTTTTGGGCAGAATTAGGGTCTCTAATTTATAGGCCAAGGGCCTTTATATATGTGCAGAGGGCTCGTTCTCTGGCACTCTTCCGGGTGAAGGTGCAAAGCACAAGTCCGAGCATTGTATTGAGTTCAAGTAATTTAAAGAAATACCGGAAGGGGAGCCAAGGTTTGGGGCCAGTACTCTCTAGGGTGGAATTCTGCCACTCCGTGTCACATGTGCTCTCTCTCTCTCTCTCTCTCTCTCTCTCTCTCTCTCTCTCTCTCTCTCTCTCTCTCTCTCTCTCTCTCTCTCTCAGTTCATTTGTTGTTGAAGTGTTAAAAATGTGTTCAATCTGTTCTTTTCCGTTGGCACGTGGTGCCCATCCCGTGACAGGAGCTACGACAAGATGTAAGCCCACCGCATCTGCTTTTCCGAGAGCTGCTTCTGCAACAAGAAATAGCATAAACTCTGATGATCTGTGAAGACGGTAAAGTCAGCTCCGAGTAGATAGTGTCAGCACTGCATAAGAGCATGGGATAATTGCCATCAGCTCTTTCTCGTAAATTTGTGCAACCAAATTAGGACGTGAAAACATCCTGCTCTTGTAAGCAATTAATTGCATGGCCTTCTTGCATCAAAACTGCTCCCAGACTGTGATCACAAGCATCACACTAAACTTCGAATGGCTTTTGCAAGTCTGGCAAGGCCAACACTAGTCCCATAGTCAACTTTTCCTTGGGGGTCTGAAAGGCTGCAATTTCTGTCGGTCCCCAAGCAAAAGGAACTCCTTTCTGAGTTAGCATATGCAAGGGAGAAGCTATCTCTGCAAATTTTTGGATGAACCTCCGATAATATGAGCACAAGCCCAGAAAACTTCGAACTTCATGAACATTGTTCAAATCAGGCCAATCACGAATGTTCTCCACTTGGCCGGGTGTAACAGACTTGGACACTCCAAGTCAAGAATCAACCGCGACAGCACCAAATAACCACTTCAAAACAATTCACAGATCACAATAGATTTGCACTGGCCCGGCGGAGTTCCGTGCCTAGAGATATTGGCCCCAAAGACTGGCGCCCCTTTCGGTATTTCTTTTTGTATTAATCAATCATCAAAGTACAAGAGAGCGATAGGGTTTCACTCTCAGACTCTGCGTCCAGATGCTCTGAGAAGTGAGGCCCTCACCACTAATATAAAGGTTACAAGGGATGCCCAAAAGCAGAGCCCCAAAAGCTTTTAAAATCAAAAGCATCAGTTCTCTCTCTCTCTTAGAGAGTCTTTTCTTTTTTTTATATAAAAAAAAAAAGCAAAAGCAAAATTCGCGTCGCTCATCATTTTCCAAAAAAAAAATAATAATAATAATAATAATCCGTCTCCGCGATTTCCAGAATTTAGGGTTTTTGGCAAAAATTAGGGTTTGCAAGAATTTTAGGGTTTCTGGCAGAAATTAGGGTTTCTGCTGTCCGCCATGTCATCACTTTGTGACATACCCCCCTCTTGAAAGCATTGTAATCGACCGCGATTACGCCTGCAAAACCGACAAAAGCCATAAACCGTCTTAGCAGACACTGACTGTTAGTACCTACGTACTAGGAACGCACATCTAGCACATGTACAAAATCGACAGTCACATCACACGACATCACAGGACATCACATGACATTCAACATTCATTCGGATCTTAGACCATGATTTATCGGCAATGTAGCTAGCAATCACATCTAGGTCCAATCGGGACCTCATCGATGTCCGATTGACTAACCCCTATTGCAACCATGTCTATTCGAGATCAATCAGACCAAAATGCTGCAGTCATTTCGGCTATCAGTTCCTGCACTCACAAGAAGTCAAGAACAAATCAGTATCATAATCAGGAATTCCATTTCATAAAGTCATCCAGCAGAATACTGTCAGCTCTCAGTATCCCTGAAGCTCAAAGAGACATCAGTGACTTTAGTATCAAAATCGAGGCATCTGTTGACAAAGGAGTGGAGTGACTCCCCTCTTGTGCATCCTACTTCACCAGATCTTCGGCCAAGCTGAGTTTCTGGGTTCCGTTTGGAGTAGACTATGCTAAACCAAAACATCGAGGTGAAGTTTCACAATCCGAGGAGTATCTGCTAGGTCCTCCTCCTCCGTCCACTTCGCATCAAATGCAGGAAAGTTCTTGAACTAAACCAAGAACCGCCTTCGGACTTTACCTTTCTTCGTATCATTATGTGCCAAAATCTGTTCAGGAACAAGGATCTCCTCGTTTTCTTCCACTTTGGGTTGCTCATCAGGCTCCCCATCATCAGGCACATCACCCTTAACAGGTTTCAAGAGACTCACATGCAATGCATTATGAATCCTCCAAGTATCTGGCAGTTCCAATCGGAAGGAGACATCATTTATCTTGTCAGTGATCTGGAAAGGTCCGTAGTATCACAAACTAAGCTTTGGAAAAAGCCTCTCCTTTCCCTTTTTCTTTCTTAGGCGTGCCTTCTCAAAAGTAAGAGCACCCAATCATCCTCCTTCAGTTTCCAGTCGCGACGATGGCGATCTGCTGCCTTTTTCTGTCGTTCTTGAGACTCCTGCAAAGTCTCGCGAACCTTGGCAAAAGCCGTATCCAAATCTCGCGAATATTCATCCGCTTCAAATTTCTAATCTTTCGTGCTCAGGAAGGATGGAACCTTCGCAGCAGTTTCAACAATCTCACATGGCGTCTTCCCCGTCGAAGAGTGTATCGTGTTACTGTAGGCAAATTCCCCCAAAGGTAAGTTCTTTTCCCATTGAGTCTTCTGATGCGAGATACAAGACTTCAATAAATCTAAAATCACTGAATTGGCAATCTCAGATTGCCCGTCAGTCTGCAAGTGGAACGATGACGAGAACTGCAACCGCGTGCCAATGTTCTCCCAAATTGCCTTCCAAAACAAACTCATAAATCTGGGGTCTCTGTCGGAGACAATTGTCTCAGGCGTGCCATGTAATCAGAAAATCATCGTGATCATTTTGTATTCTCGGGAGATAAAAAAAAATGAAATCCATTTCAATATTTTCCCAGGGGCGGGTGGGTATGGGTAAAGGCTGTAACAATCCCTGTGCCTTATGCCTGTCAAACTTGACCTTCTGGCATACCAAGCAACTGTGCACAAACTCTTCCACATCCTTCTTCAGTCTCCGCCAAAAGAAATCTCTCTCTCTACCCCTTTCATGGTGGTAGCAATGCCGCGGTGACCCGTAAAAGGTGGACAGTGGCAATCAGTCATAACCTTTTCCCTCAATGGCTGTGTAACGCACAACATAGTCTTTTTCATCAAGTAGCCTTCCCGAAGGGAGTATCCAGCTACTGTCTCCCCATCCCGTATCCGTGTGAAAATATGTGCAAAATCTATATCTGTGGCACACTGATCGACCATATCCTCGAAGCTCCTATGATGTATCGCGGAAATAGCTAGAACCAACGGTTTCCGAGACAAAGCATCTGCCACCACATTCTTCTGTCCCTGCACATGGACAATCTGGAAGTGGAACTGTGACAAGATGTTCACCCACCGCATCTGCTTTTCCGAAAGCTGCTTCTGTGACAAGAAGTAGCGCAAACTCTGATGGTCTGTAAAGACAGTAAAATCCGCTCCGAGTAGGTAATGCCGCCACTGAGTAAGAGCGTGGATAACCGCCAAAAGCTCTTTCCCATAGATCTGTGTTGTCATCTCCGGCCTAGAGAACAAACGGCTCTCGTAAGCTATGACATGGCCTTCTTGCATCAAGACCGCACCCAGACTACGACCACAAGCATCACAATATACTTCAAATGACTTCTGCAAGTCCGGCAAAGTCAAAATAGGTCCCGTAGTCAATTTCTCTTTCAATGTCCGAAAGGCGGTCACCTCTGTGGGTCCCCACGAAAAAGGTACTCCTTTCTGAGTCAAGATATGCAAAGGGGAAGCAACCTCTGCAAACTTTCGTATGAACCGCTTGTAGTACGAACACAGTCCCAAGAAGCTTCTAACTTCATGGACATTCCTCAAATCGGGCCAATCACGGATAGTCTCTATCTTGGCCGGGTCCATTCGCACTCCTGCTGCTGACAGAATGTGTCCCAAAAAGTGTATCTCTAGTAGGAAAAATTCACTTTTCTTTGCATTAATCACTAACGTGTGATCTCGTAATGCCTGAAAGACTTGAAGCAGATGATCTCTGTGTTCTGCCTCATTCTTGGAGAAAACAATGATGTCGTCAAAGAAAGTGCCAACAAATAGCCTGTACTCTCGAAAAATCCTGTCCATCATCCGGTTAAATGTCGCAGGAGCATTGGTTAAGCCAAAAGGCATCACCAAAAACTCAAATAACCCAAAAGTCGCCCGAAAAGCTGTCTTGTAGACCTCTCCTGGTGCTATCTTGATCTGATGATATCCACTCTTCAAGTCAATCCTGCTAAAGCACGAGGATCCCTGTAACCTGTCGAGTATATCATCGATCCTAGGAATCGGAAATCTGTTCTTGATGGTGATTTCGTTGAGAGTGCTATAATCGATGCACATTCTCCAAGATCCGTCTTTCTTCAAAACCAACAACACTGGAGAGCAATACGGTGAAGTACTAGGCTGGACAAGACCCTTTTCCAAGAGGTCTTTCACTGAGTTCATAATCTTTTCATTCTGTACTCAGCTCACACGATAAGGTGGCCGATTCGGTGGCGTGCTTCCAGATATCAGATCAATGGTATGATCTTCACGCCCTCTCAAAAGCAATCGGCATGAGCGTGGAGAAAAAAAAAATCTTGGCGTTCTTTTCTTCAGGTCAAAACATATTCAACTTTTATCCATCGTTCAATTCTCCCAAAAGAATGAGTAAGAAAACTGAAGTTCATCAAGTACAATCTCTAAGCCCTTCATTTATCAAAGTCGCTTTCTCGGCCCGGTAGTCAACCACGGCGTAGTTCTTGTGGTACCAAGGGATCCCGAGTAGAACATCACTCGCGTGCCTTGAACACCCCTGTCATTGCAAACGAAGTTTGCCAATGCTCGGTGTAATGGCAACATCCCATCCGGGTACCAGTCGAACTACCTCCGCTTGTGGCGTCAGTCTGTCGGGCGTAGTTCCAAATCGAGCCGCCAATTCCAAGTGAAAAGAAGTTGGCCTTGGCTCCTTCAAAAGAGCTTCCTATCCTTCGCTTTGCCCTGAAAGCGGCAAAGTTTGTACTTTTATTCATTTGATTCGGTGCAAGTCCCACGCCATGTGGTACCAGTTCTGCTTTTCTATCTGCCTTTTCTGCCACATTCCTCAGCTGCTCTCGAACTCTCAGACCTGTCGTCGTTTTTATCATTCTGTTCTTTCTGTGCCTTATCAGGGCACTTCGCGGATATATGTCCATGTTCCCCGCATCCAAAGCACTTCCCCTCTCTGATGAAGCGAGCTCTCTCCTCAGGAGTAAGCTTGGGTCGTGCATCCTTTTTTTTTTTTCTCTGGGTTGCTCTTTTTCATTCTACTTTCATTCCCAGAAGTCTGTTCGGCTTGTTGTGTCATGGCCTCATCTGTGGGGTAGGTCAGACTGCCAGAGTGAATGGCAAAGCCCCACTTCGCATGACTCATCAACTCCTGAATAGAAGCTGACTTCTGTTCCAAGCAGTGATCTCGGATCTCTATAGGTAGACCCAAGGTAAACCGCTCAATCTGTTCTCTGAATGAGATCTTCTTGAATGAAGAGGTGGGTAGAAAAGAGCTCCAGAATCTTTCACAATAAGAATTCACTGTATCGCTCTTGGTCATCCGGAGATGGTTCCAAGCAACTCGTACATCTCGCTCAAACTCTTGAGTCAACCAAGAAGAAATAAAAAGCCTCTTGAATTTCAGCCATGTAACTGGCACAGTCTTGCTTAATAGAAGCGTGGACCACCAAGTACGAGCATTCCCCTTAAAGTAAGAGGCAGCTCTCCGAATCTTGGAGTGCTCTGAATAGCGTCCTCCCGCGAAAGCAACGTCAAACTGCTGAAAAAAGACACAGCCTTCGAAGCATCCGAGTATCCTGAAAAGTATCAAACTTGATCGAGTGGCCACCTTCCTTAAACTCTCGGACTTTCTTGCTTTTATCTTCGAGAAAGTCATACTGGTTGGCTTTGTAAAAATTCTTCTTGTTCGCATAAAACTTTGTCATCGGAATCTGAGCTGTCTGTAGACGAGTCCTCAATAGAACTGTCAGTCTCTGGGTGAGATGTAGCCTTCTTTGCCTTTTTCTTGCCCTTTCCAAAGCGTTGCTTCTTGCTTCGCTTTTTACCTTTTCTGTCTTCTTCGCTCGAATCCGAGGAGCTAGAAGAACTGTCAGAAGAAGAAGAAGAAGAACTGGGTAGGTCTTCAAACTTGACGCGCTTCTTCAATTTCTTTGCCTTGTCAAATGTCGACCGACGACCCAAATATCCCGGGAAGTCAGTGCCTTTCTTCTGCTTTTTACCGTGCTTTTTGGCTTTCTTTTGCGTGTCAAAAAGCTGAGCAATCCGTGCATCAACCACGTTCTCCGGTTCTTTATCCGTATATTTCTTGGAGGCAGAAGGTTTCTTGAGAGCAGGTTTCGGGAGTGGTGTTGTGGTTCTCTGCCACTTCATCTGTACCTCTTTCAAAGAGATCTGGTTCATATATTTTGCCATCTTCGGGTCCTTGGCAAAATTGAGCATCATCTTTGTTGCATCGCCAATCAATTGACGACGCTCCATCTCTCTTTGCTCCGCCTGAGTAGGCCGAGGCGGGCCATACTCTCTGCCTGAATCTTCGTTGTGATCCCAGCCCGCATCTCCAGATGCAGAGGGAGTCGACTGATCATTGCCTGAAGCCATAGGTGCCGCGGAAAAAAATTCGGGAGTCGGATTTCCCGTAGAAGAGAAATCGGCCGTGCTCTGATAC
Source organism: Adiantum capillus-veneris (assembly GCF_014529385.1). Lineage (NCBI taxonomy): Eukaryota > Viridiplantae > Streptophyta > Polypodiopsida > Polypodiales > Pteridaceae > Adiantum > Adiantum capillus-veneris. Next base: position 138,814,454 of record NC_140941.1, read on the forward strand.
CACTGTAACAGACTTGGACACTCCAAGTCAAGAATCAACCGCGACAGCACCAAATAACCACTTCAAAACAATTCACAGATCACAATAGATTTGCACTGGCCCGGCGGAGTTCCGTGCCTAGAGATATTGGCCCCAAAGACTGGCGCCCCTTTCGGTATTTCTTTTTGTATTAATCAATCATCAAAGTACAAGAGAGCGGTAGGGTTTCACTCTCAGACTCTGCGTCCAGATGCTCTGAGAAGTGAGGCCCTCACCACTAATTTAAAGGTTACAAGGGATGCCCAAAAGCAAAGCCCCAAAAGCTTTTAAAATCAAAAGCATCAGTTCTCTCTCTCTCTTAGAGAGTCTTTTCTTTTTTTTATATAAAAAAAAAAGCAAAAGCAACATTCGCGTCGCTCATCATTTTCCAAAAAAAAAAAAATCCGCCTCCGCGATTTCCGGAATTTAGGGTTTTTGGCAAAAATTAGGGTTTGCAGGAATTTTAGGGTTTCTGGCAGAAATTAGGGTTTTTGCTGTCCGCCACGTCATCACTTTGTGACACCGGGTCCATCTTTACCCCTTCTGCTTAGACGATATGTCCCAAAAAGTGTATCTCTCGTAAGAAAAACTCGCTCTTTTTCGCATTAATAACCAGTCTATGTTTTCGTAATGCTTGGAAAACCTGTAACAGATGGTGTCGATGATATGTTTCACTCTTGGAGAAGACGATGATGTCAAAGAAAGTGCCCACAAATGATCGATATTCTCTGAAAATTTTGTCTATCATGCGGTTGAATGTAGCCAGTGCATGCGTAAGACCAAATGGCATCACCAAATATTTGTACAAGCCAAAAGTTGTCCTGAAAGCTATCTTGTAGATGTCTCCAGGAGCAATTCGAACTTAATGATATCCACTCTTCCGATCAATTCTGTTGAAACAAATGGACCCCTGAAGTCTGTCGAGTATATCATCGATCCTAGGAATAGGGAATCTATTTTTTATGGTGATTTTGTTGAGAACTCTATACTCGATGCACATTCTCCAAGATCCATCCTTCTTTAACACTAAAAGCACTGGTGAACAAAAGGGTGAAGTGCTAGGTTGGATAAGACCCTTTTCCGGAAGGTCTTTTACTTGATTCATTATCTCTTCATTTTGGGCTCTGCTAACTTGGTAAGGTAGCCGGTTCGGTGGTGTACTACCAGGAATCAAATCAATCGTGTGATCCTCAGGACGAGAAGAAGGTAACTCACCTAGTAGGCCTTCAGAGAAATAGTCAACATGTGCATGCATCTGGTCCAAAAACTGGCGCTCCCAAAAGCTGCAACGCAAATCGCTGAAATCCGTATAATGTTCCACGTCAGCAGTCAGTGTGTTTTGCGATGTCCATACGGCTTGCCACATCAACCAGCCATGGATTTGGGTTATTTCAGTAACTCTAGTGTCCCTTCGCCCTCTCGAAAAGGGACCCATAAGTTGGAACAACTTATAAAATCATTTTTCATCTACTAGGTGCTAGGGAGTGTCCAGGTGGTCATGCCACGTCATCACTTTGTGACATATTCTTTTAACTTCCCATAGCAACCTGAAGTTGCTGGCATGTGGTATATGACCAGAGGTGCAAGTTTCTGACTCTATCCTCGAGGGTTTACCCTTAGTTTTGATTCTTGAAGCACTCTCTTAAAGCGGTCAACAGCAGTACCTTCTACAGATGCTCGTTGTGCAACTTGTGAGTCGGTTGAGTTGAGTTGAGATTTTTGTTAGAGCTAGATTTATTTTCAGCAAACATTGATTTTACTTCCCGCATGTCTTTCAGGGGCAGTAGTTGGATGGTATGATGGCCACATATTATTCGACCTCGCAGTCCTGTAGCAAATATCCTCGTCCACGAAACCCTCTCTTTACAGTTGCAGATTGCTCACTCCAGCTTCTTGGTCCGACTTTCTTTCCAAGAGCTAAGAGGGGGTGTTAGAGTTCAAGCATCTCTCTAGATTCGAATAGTTGGTCTGAGTTACTCCCGGACAGATGTTAAGGAATGAGGGTTGTTTTGTGGCTGTGCCCAGCCAGTGTGAGGTAGGTTTCTCATGTCGGGTTGTGTTTAGCAATAATTCGCTCGGGTTTTGGCTTTGTTCCATGGCCAAAAAGGCTCCTGGAGGCCTGGGATATTTTATCCCAATCCCCTTTAATTTTTCCCCAGGCATCTAGTGTTGGTGCCCCTATCCCTTCCCCTCCTATTTTCCCTTTATTTTAGGTTGTGGAGCCGGAGGGTTGGGACGAGCAAATCCAGGTAGGCCCTACATATGGGCATTGTGGGGTTTGGGGGGGGGGGGGGGGGGGGGATTTCTTTTCATGGCATGCATTCAGCCCCAGTGTGAAGGTGCCCTCTCATGGGTGACCCAGGGGGCAACAGGTGCAGGTCATCGATTGGCAGCCCTAGCTTTTTTCTCAGTAGGCAGCCCTAGCGTTTTTCACCGGCAGCCCCAACGCCAACATTTTTGGCTGGCACTTTTACATCATGCCTTTGGAAGGATGTGACGTCCTCCTAGGAGTCCCTTGGTTCTACAAGAACAGCATCGTGGTCGATTATAGGGCATAGAAAGCCATCTTGAAGAATGAGAAGAGCAAAGAGATTGTACTCGATGTAAAATTGAAGGGCGAACCCGTCCCACTTGTAACGGCTTCGACTGTTTCCAAATTAATGAAATCCAGTCTTTTTGTTTACCCGATCTTCTTGAAAGAATTGAACGATGAACAAAGGTCAAATGTGTCTAATCTAGAAAAGGGACGACAAGCGCACGCTGACTGTTTCTCTAAAGGCCTACCAGGCGAGTTACCTCCTTTAAGTCCCGAAGATCACACAATTGATTTGATTTCCGGTAGTACACCATTGAACCGGCCACCTTACTAAGTAAGCCGAGTCCAAAGTGAAGAAATAATGAACCAGATTGAGAAGGGCCTCATTCAGCTTAGGACTTCACCATTTTGTTCCCCCGTGTTGTTGGTACTAAAGAAAGATGGATCTTGGAGAATGTGCATTGACTATAGAGTTCTCAATAAAATCACCATCAAGAACAAATTCCCTATCCCACAAACCGATGATATACTCAATAGACTTCAGGGGTCCTCTTGTTTCAAGAGAATTGATCTGAAAAGTGGATATCATCAAATCTGAATTGCTCCTAGAGACGTCTAGAAGACAGCTTTTAGGTCGATTTTTGGTTTGTAGGAAAATTTGGTGATGTCATTTGGCCTCACAACTGCTCCGACTACATTCAAGCTCATGATGGATAGGATTTTCAAAGAGTACAAATCATTTATGGGCACTTTCTTTGACAACATCATCGTCTTCTCCAAGAGTGAGGCAAAGCACAGACACCACCTATTACAGGTTTTCTAGGCACTGCGGAAACATAAGTTGCTTGTAAATACGATGAAGAGCTTGTTTATTATGATGCATGTGGTCGCAGTTTGAGAGCAGTCTTGATGCAAGAAGGCCATGTCATTGCTTACAAGAGAAGGATGTTTTCACATCCTAAACAGGTTGTACAGATATATGAGAAAGAGTTGTTGGCAGTTGTCCATGCTCTTACACAGTGGCAACATTTCCTACTCGGAGCCGGCTTTACTGTCTTTTAGACCATGAGAGTTTACGCTACTTCTTGTCTCAATGATAGCTTTCAAAAAAGCAAATGAGATGGGCTAACATTTTGTCACAGCTTCATTTCCAAATAGTCCATGTTCAAGGATAGAAGAATTTAGTGGCAGATGTGTCGTCTCGTAAGCCCTTGGTTCTGGCTATTTCCGCAATGCATCATCAAAGCTTCGAGGATATGGTAGATTAGTATGCCACAGATCTTAATTTTGCAAACATCTTTCACCGGATATTAAACCAGCATGTACACCGTAGAGGGCGGTACTAATTCAATTACCTGTTAACTTTATATAGAGCACTGAGAAGAAAACAGAACACAGATGCGTCTAGTGACTAGAATGCCACTGCGCACACGAAGACCGACACCCTATAGGCCCCAAAGACTTGCGCCCTTTTCGGTATTTCTTTATTCAATTAAGAACAAACGGTCCGGACACGTAGATCAAAGTCTCACAAAGCTGTCCAAACCTGGCAAGGGCTGAAATTGCAGGTTTTTGACCCAATTTCGGTAACATAACGACGACAAACTACCCCTGTAGGTCAAAAGCACATGTCTAGAATGGATTCCCTCGTAATTTAGAAGCTTTTTGGTGAGGCTGTAACAAACTTTCAGCCTGCTGTAATTCATTGTTTTGCCACTGCCAGGTGCCCAAAGCGCTGTGCAAATGATCACAAACAAAGTGAATGACACTGTGAATGAAGGTATTGAGACTGAGAGAGAGAGAGACAGGAGAGAATACGACACCAGAATGTTGTCAAACCCTCCTCCAAGGGCCCCACTCTATATGGCGAGAGGTCTATGCTATTGATTGCACAAATCTGGTACAATGGTCTAGATGCAATGGACTTGCTGACGATGTCGACGACAATGACGACGGTGACGAGACGGGCTGAAATTTGAAAACGCTAGGGGCTGAAATCTGCAAATCTACTATCTGCTAAATTTTGACTCTATGTCGGGGAGGACGGCGATGGCGACGACGCGACGACGATGCGCTGAAAATGTAGATGCTGAAATCTGCGATCAGCAGGCTGAAACTGAAAATGCTGACTGATCTGACCGCGCGGCGAGGATCTGCTGCGGGAAGGTGAGATCTGCAAGGTTTGGAACTTGATCTGCGGTGTCTACGCGCGGCGAGGATCTGCTGCGGGAAGGTGAGATCTGCAAGGTTTGGAACTTGATCTGCCGAAAACTGAAAACTGAAAACTGAAAACGTTGAAGCTAGGGCTGGTTCTGTCGCCGAGATTCTGCAAAACGCTGATGTTGGTCTGCAATTGCAAAAACGCCACGCTTGTTCCTGTGATCTGCTAACGCCAGGGCTGATCTGCAATTTGCAAAACGCAAGGGCTGATTCTGCTGAAAAACACTAGATGGTCTTGTAGGCTGAAAAACGCTAGATTGTCCTGCCGGGTCTTGCTGAGAAGGTGCACTGCCAGACACTGGGTCTCTGCTGCCTCTTCTACCAGAAAGTGCTAGTGCTAGCTTTCTTATATATCACCTTAGCCAATTTGCCCTACCCAGTTTCCCAACAAAGTCACTTATTAATAATAACTGAAAAATAGCTAAAATAGGGAAAATGGGTTCTGTGCATTGTAAAATGCTCATGATGGCTACTGACTGTAATTCTGATGATCATGCTGTGTGCAACCAGAGGATATGCAATGCGCACAAGCTCACAAAGGTGCCAGAACACTTCCTAAGATGACATGAGCCCTAGACATGAAGTAGCTTGTCTACATGCACATAGGGTTAGATGTGCACGTGGCATCCCCTCCTTTTTAAAGTGAGGTACTGGTACCGAACTGTATGGCGTCGAGGGAGATCGCCAACAATGTCTGGAATCCTTGAAAGGACTCTTCGCCAGCCCACTCTGATATGTGGGTTGTAACAAATTGATGACGTGTCAAAGCCCTGAAGAATGGAGTCAACTTGCAGATGTTGGCCGAGGAGCCTAAACCCTAAGAAGAACAAGTAACAGAAGAAGTCCTCCCAACTTATGGGGACCCCGTCCAATGGGGCCCCAAGTGACAAAGGATTAAAATAAAGCAGGACCTGCACACACGCAAAAACTGATGACGTGGCAAATTTTTGACAATTGCGCTGACATGATGACGTCGCAGGCTATACAAATTTCCGTGTTTTGCGTTGGTTGATGTCGTGGCAGGCTGTACAGATTTCTGTGATTTACACTGGCAGCTTTTCGGCTTTGCTTTTGGACCAGCTGCTTTTAAGTTTGAAGGCTTTTTACTGGAAACTGCTTTTGGGGCATAGGGCCTTAAAATATGAGGTTAGGGCTCATTCTCTGGCATGCTTCCTGAAGAAGGTGCAGAGTCTGGAGTACCAGCTTGTAGCGTGTTGATGCAATATAAAGAAATACTGAAAGGGGCGCCAAGGTTTGAGGCCAATACTTTCTCGGGTGAAATTCCGCCACTCTGTGTCGCGTGTCGTCTCTCTCTTTCAGTTCAGTTGTTATTGAAGTGCTAAAAGTCTGTTCAGTCTGTTCTTTTCTATTGGCACGTGGTGCCCGTCTTGTGACATGGATCGTGCGATACTTGAACTTCATAAAGGTCTGCAACGCTTACTTCTTAGGGCCGCGCCGAAAGCGACACAAAGGGATCTGTGGCTGCTTCAATGGTCTAACTGCGTCTATGGACATAGGTTCACCTTCTTCAAGAATCTCCGAGGAGGAAAATTCCTGAAACCACTTCCAACACAAAATCATGAACATACCCATTCCATGTAAAGTGACTGGAAAAATACTATGCTTCCTAAATGACTATGCATGCAATTGAGATGAACCAAGTGACGGAGTGCCAAACCGTTCACCAAACACACGCAAACAATGAATCTTGACTTTCGGATCTAAATCTATCAACTGTGGCAAATCATAATGAAAATGCCGATGCTTGATGGAAAAATTTTCTTGTGCTCTTTCTGAGACTGTGTCATGCAAACTTTTGTTCTTTTCGATAGAAATCCGCACACACCCATGCTCATCCATGAGTGAATCATGTGCGTCGTACAATACGGCATGCCTATGAAAAGGGAACACGTAAAGATGGTGACGAAAATACAAGAAACCGTCAAGAATGAAACACTCGAACAATGCGTGCCGAGTAATCATGCGAACACACAATACTTCCTGAGTGGATTCCAGATCTCGACTCGAGAGCCAAGATCGGTTCTTCATATTGATCGTATTTGCAATGAGGTTAGTTGTAAGGTGCAGCGGAAGTGAATGTTGAACTTTGCTCAAGATAAGTGCTCCGAAGTGTGCTCAAGGTTCCTTTTACTTAGGAAGAGAGAGCCTTCCCTTCTTTAATGAGAGAGTGTAAGTGATCACAAACAAGTGGATAAACACTGTGAATGAAGGTGCATGAGACTGAGAGATAGAAAGAGAAGAATACGACACCAGAATGTTGTCAACCCTCCTCCGAAGGCCCCACTCTCTATGGCGAGAATGGTCTACTATTGATTGCACAAATCTCTACAATGCTTGAACTTGCCGACAATGTCGACGACGATGAGGACAACGACGAGAAGGGCTGAAATCTGAAAACGCTAATGGCTGAAATCTGCAAATCTTTATCTGCTGAATTCTGACTCTGTCGGTGACGACGATGCGACGACGCCGCGTTGAAAGCGCAGATGCTGAAATCTGTGTTTTCCGGGCTGAAACTGCCAACTTCGCGTGATCTGACCATGCGGCGAGGCTCTGCTGCGGGAAGGCGAGATCTGCGAGGTTCGGAACTTCTTCTGCGGGTTCTGCATAACAGCTAGCGTTTTGCAGTTCCAAAAAACTGGTCCATCTCATTACGCTGCTCCAAAAAAGCTAGGCTGAAAATGGTCCTACTGTGGAAATCTGCTACGCTAGGGCTGATCTGCTGCTGCAAGCTGCTAATGCTAGGCTGATCTATCTTCTGTTGCTGTCGGGCTGATCTTGTCCAAAAACGCAAGGCTGGATCTGGGTCTTGATGCAGAAAACGCTAGGTAAACTGCCGGTGGGGGCTCTTGTTGAGAAGGTGTGTTGAACGCGAAGTCCCTGCTACCTCTTCTGCCCAGAAGTGCTAGCGCTAGGTTTTTTTTGCTTTGCTAATTTGCCCTACCAAGTTCCCAACAAAAGTCACTTAAAAATAATAAGTGAAAATTGTCTAAAATAGGAAAAATAGGTCTATGCACTGTAAAAATGCTCCCGATGGGTTTTGATGGAAATCTGATGATCATGCTCTGTGCAACCAGAGGATACGCATCTAATCTAAGTGTCTGGGCATGCACGGTCTGCGAACAGACTCACAAAAGTGCCAAAACACTTACTAATCTACCTGAACTGAACCCCTATGATGAAGTAGCTTGTCCACGTGCACATAGGGTTAGATGTGTCACCTTACATTAGCTTTATTGTGAACAATGACATCTTTATCATGCAAATCATCATCCTTGTGAATAATCGCATCTGTTTCATGCAAATCATGTGTGTCGTACTTTGGAGAAGAAAAGATTGAGTCTCCTCCTTTTTCTTTTCAAGCTTCGCATGCACATTAGAAATGAGAGATGAATAATGAACAACCTTCTCCCCACGAATGACAATGGGAGAGTCACTTTTGGCATTGAAAGTGAAAGTATTGTCCGCCCAATCAATGAGAGGGTTATGCTCACGAAACCATCGAATGCCAAGAAGCATATCACATCCTGAAAGAGGAGACACTACAATTTTTTTGCGGAAGGACACTTGTTGAACCGTTAATAACACATCGAGGCACTCTCCTGTAATGAGAGAGTCCATACCGAAAGCGAAGCCCGACACCTCGACAGCAGATGTCTTGCAAACCTCCAAGCGGGCTCTTTCGACAAGAGAGTCACTTATCACATCATGCATACTACCAGAATCAAACAAGACCACCATGTGTTGACCATTCACATGACCATAACACTTCATGAGAGACTCGTCAATTGGATGATCATGAGAAACTTGGGACACACTGTTGCTAATTGGACTATTTTCTTATTTTTAATGATTAAATCTCTTTTTTAGGATATTTTATTATGTGCACTAAGAACTGTTAAAAAGATTGTAGCTACAAGAACTGCCATCAGGAACGGACAACTCTGATGTGTCATTTGATGGGTGACGGTAAACATCGCGAAGGAGTTTCCGTAGGTTCGGTGGAAAGGGCCGGGTTACAAGTGCCTCTGATGCGTCACATGATGGGTGACGGGTGCATCAGTAAGGGGGCATCCCGTAGGCTAAGGAGGAAATCCGAACTGAGGAAGAAAATACACGTAAGAACGCAAGCACAAGAATAAAGATGGGTTCAATGAAGCTTTTTACGAAAAGCAAGAACAGTCGCGGGAAGGCAGATGCTTTCCCGCGAGGAGTCTGTGTCTCCATTGCATCTGTACCGTGTCCTACACCCGGGGACGCCTGGAATGTGTCCGTGTAGCATTGTTTTCATTGACTAAGTGAGTTTTTACAGTTTGAACAGGTTCACACTTTATTTTATTAAAGTGGCCAGTCACTTTTAAGTGACCGGGTCTTTATTAATAAAATAAAGCAAGTCCTTCAAAAAAAGGCAGCGCTAGAAAAGCTACGCAGAGGGGGAGGGCTGAATTTGCGATCTTTCTCTCTCCTCTCTCTAGGAGTGCTGGCTCTGCTTTTTGGGCCTTTATTCTCGCCAGGTGCCAAAGCCTATAAAAGGGCAGCAAGCATTCCAATTTTGACATGCCGGAAGCAGCAGAAAGTGCTAGCACTGGGATTCTGGAGTAGAGACTGGTGACGGAAACTGCAAGTGTTCGTGTGACGACTGAGTACGGAGGTTGCTTTTTCGAGTAAGGAGCGACAGGTATACAGTGTTGATACGCATTGAGAATTGTTGCTTTGTGTGGTTTGTTTTGCAGGAATCTCCCGTCTTACGGGAAAGTACGGCTTCGCGCCTAAGTCCCTTACGAGAAAGTACGGCTTCGCGCCCAAGTCCCTTACGGGAAAGTACGGCTTCGCGCCTAAGCCCCTTACGGGAAGGAACGGCCTTGTGCCCAAGTCCTTTACGGGAAAGCACGACCTTCGGGTCTAGGATTACAGAACGGAGGGGTTTCCTCGGGTTCCCGTGCTTGTATAAGAATTCTCCCTAAATAAAGAATACTCTTAACGGGGGGGACCAGCCCATCTTCTGGTCCCCCATACTGTGTCGATCTTCTCCCTTCTCTCATGTTTGCAAAGTATTATATTTTTCAGATTTTTAAGTGCTCGTGTACGCTCCCGTTTTGTGACACACACGAGTGTTCTCATTTATGGCATTAACAGAGGATGTGGGTTCTATGGGTTCTTTAGGTTCATTGGATGGATTCTTAGGACATATGTTCTTTATATGACCCTTGACGTGACATTGATAACAACGACCTTCCTTAGAATAAATGACTTGTTCTTTTGCCGCTATGTATCCTCCTAAAATTCCTTGTGCGGCTTTTTCATCTGGGGTGAGCTTAGGTTTAGCAGGTGTGTTAGCTTTATCCTTAGATTCATTTTGAGTGTTCTTTTCCGAGAGACTATTGGAAGATTGGCTAGAAGAGTTACCGTTCTGAGGAGTCTGAGAGGTACTCTGAGAAGTCTTGTTCTCCTTAGGCTTTCCTTTGTTGTGCTTCATCTCTTGGGAGAGAGCAATTGCTACCGCCTTGTTGAGATCTACGGGGTCGAAGACTTCTTCATCAAACTTGATATAGTCGTCCAACCCAAAAAGGAATGCCTCTAATTGGGTGTCGAGCTGCAAAACACGGTCAGAAAAAGACATGACTGGCATACCATTTTGCTTGAGATTGTGTCGATCTTCTTTCAACCGTGCTAGGTACTGAGGAGGCATAAACCGCGTCTTGAGCTTGTCTTGGAAGTCGGCCCAATTGAAGGAAGGGAGCGCCCCTTCTTCGGCTTCCTCTAGGTGCATGGTCAATTGTGCCTCTTGCCATGCGTGGTACCAATTAATGGCATCACCGGCAAGATATGTGGCTACCGTCAAAACCTTGCTATTCCCTGTCTTCTTAGTTGTCGCAAAATAAGCATTAAATTGACGCAACCAAGAATGAATAACAATAGCATCCATCTTACCGTCGTACTTACTGAATGTCAACTTCTCTGTGACGGGGTTGTTTGAGTCCGAATCTCTGCTTGTGCCACTTGATGAACTATCAACATCTTTGACCGGCTCGGGCTTCGAGGTAAGTACCTGTAGGACCAACTCTTGCATGCATTGGTCTCTCTGCGCCTCACGCTCTAACTCCAAGGCCACTCGTCTGTCTTCGCCCGCTATGCGTTGGGCTTCACGTTCTTGCTCACGCTCGAGCTCAATAGCTGCCTTTGGCCGCCAAGCGCGTTTGCTCGCACTCACGCTCAAAGGCTAACCATCGTTCTTCGCGCTCGCAATCCAATTCAGTCTTTCTTTCTTTGCGCTCGCGATCCAATTCTGCCTTTCTTTCTTCGCGCTCGCGATCTGAGATTGCCTTTCTTTCTTCGCGCTCGCGCTCCAAGGCGGCGTGCTGCGCTTCTTGTTGTAACATCATGTCCATCATCGTCTTGACCAAAGCCTCCATAGGATTTGGTGCAAACCGTGGTGTAGATAGAGAAGGGCGAGGGTCGAAAAAACCTCCTGGTGGGGAAAATTTTTCTTCACCACCTCCATGCTCATCACCTTTGCGCAAAGTATCCATTCCACTTCGGGTGATGACCATCACTGAGATATTGGGTACTTATGTTCACGAGGAACTTGGGTTCTTGTGGTTCTTGGGTTCTTGAGGTTCTTGAGTCCTTGATTTCTTGAGGTTCTTGAGGTTCTTCTTTAGCATGCAATCTGTGTTAGTGAAGAATCTCCTCTTACCCTAGCTCTACTATTTCTTGCGGGCGCACCCCTTGGCGGCCTTGCGCTCACACCAAGGTTGCTTTTTCCCACCTCACGTCAATTGGCCGGCCGCTAAGTGCACGGTTCGCTCTCAATGCGTGAAAAGAGGAACAAGGGGAGGCTGGACAAGCCCTTCTTTCTTGGGTTACCTGTCACTCTTCAAAAACACAATTAGGAATCGATACGCCCAAGAGGACTTGGGTTACGTGCGACCGCAACAAGCCAAAAAAAAAATCTTGTGGTTCTTTCCTTGAGTGATACAGAACCTTGCCAAAGCTCTAATACCAATGTAAGGTGCAACGGAAGGGAATGTTGAACTTTGCTCAAGATAAGTGCTCCGAACTGTGCTCTAGGGTTCCTTTTACTTACAGAAGGGAGAGCCTTCCGTCTTTTAGTGAGAGAGTGCAAATGATCACAAACAAAGTGAATGACACTGTGAATGAAGGTATTGAGACTGAGAGATAGAGAGAGGAGAGAATACCACACCAGAATGTTGTCAAACCCTCCTCCAAGGGCCCCACTCTCTATGGCGAGAGGTCTATCCTATTAATCGCACAAATCTGGTACAATGGTCTAGATGCAATGGACTTGCCGAAGATGTCGACGACAATGATGACGGTGACGAGACGGGCTGAAATTTGAAAACGCTAGGGGCTGAAATCTGCAAATCTGCTATCTGCTGAATTCTGACTCTATGTCGGCGAGGACGGCAATGGCGACAACGCGACGACGATGTGCTGAAAACACAGATGCTGAAATCTACGATCAGCGGGCTGAAACTGAAAACGCTGGCTGATCTGACCACGCAGCGAGGATCTGCTGCGAAGAGATCTGCAAGGTTTGGGACTTGATCTGGGGTGTCTAGGTGCTGAAAACTGAAAACGCTAAAGCTAGGGCTGGTTCTGTCGCCGGGATTCTACAAAACGCTGATGTTGGTCTGCAATTGCAAAAACGCCACGCTTGTTCCTGTGATCTGCTAACGCCAAGGCTGATCTACAATTTGCAAAACGCTGCTGAAAAACTCTAGATCGTCTTGTTGGCTGAAAAACGCTAGGTTGTCCTGCTGGGTCTTGCTGAGAAAATGCACTGCCAGACATTGGGTCTCTGCTGCCTCTTCTGCCAGAAAGTGCTAGTGCTAGCTTTCTTATATATCACCTTAGCCAATTTGCCCTACCCAATTTCCCAGCAGTCACTTATAAATAGTAAGTGAAAAATGGCTAAAATAGAGAAAATGGGTTCTGTGCACTATAAACTGCTCATGATGGCTACTGACTGTAATTCTGATGATCATGTTGTGTGCAACCAGAGACTACGCAACTACTCTAAGTGCCTGGACATGCACGGCCTGCGCACAGGCTCACAAAGGTGCCAGAACACTTCCTAAGATGACGTGAACCCTAGACATGAAGTAGCTTGTCCACATGCACATAGGGTTAGATGTGCATGTGGCACAAGAAGCCCACGTAAAACTGCCAAAATCTAGCATCGTAAAAAGCGGAAATCAATACAGCCTACCACGTGGCAATGTTAGCGGAACTTCCGTACAGTCTGCAATGTCAATATTCCGTACATCCCTGCCATGTCAACAATCAATGCGTTTTAACGGACACATCCAGACGTCAAGCTTTAATATTTTGGGTTTTAGGCCCCACAGCCGATGCTCCTTAAGTTGGTTCGACCTATTGGGTTAGGATTTGAAATCCTAACCCCTTCCTTTAAGCCACACGCCCAAAACTCTTCAAGTTCTTTTGTGTTCAGTTTTCCTTGGTCCTCTCGACCAATTTCCTTCTAGTTAGACACGCCACATCGTCACTTTCTGACAGCCTTTGTGTTATGCAATCTCTCTATGTCTCTCTCTCCCCCTTTCTCTTTTGCTTCTATTGGCACTCTAGCAATGCCCCCCTTGCCCACTTCTCCCGCTAGTAGCATCCCCTACCACCCCATTCGAGAGTGGAGTGGACCTGTCAGGCTGGACTATCATGTCCCATCAACTCTACTGGTTTTGTGCACATCTCCATGCCATGGGAGAGAGCATGATACTCGCTTTGATACCAATGTTAGTGCTTCCCAACAACCCATCATGGAACACAAGCCAAACACGCACATAAAACAACAAAAGAGACAGACATCCGACTCACCTCCGAGCCATAGAGCCTAATTGGCTCAACCCAAACCTGGGAGACTACAGCTACTCTCGCCTAGTGTCTCACCTCAAGGATTGGCGTCCCATACCACCAACCCACACCCTAGCTTTGGTGTCGAGGCAAGCACCGCCAGAGGTCTCTAGTCCAAGGGTGATGAAGTCACACAAGATAGATCACAAATGTGACAAGTCCTATGTATAGGACTTCATAACGCCATAACCTAAGGGCCTAGTTCACACTAGTAAGACACTACCCATCCTAATGTCTAGAGACGTATTAGTGGACAAGCCCTAAGGAGAGATCTCTAGAATACAACTACAAGGCTCACAATTCTACCTAGTGGAGGCACGCCCTCATCCCCCAACCACCACCAAAAGGGGTGCAGCAATGTTGTCCAACCCTAAATACCCTACATCGCATAGAAATGGGAAATACCCCAAGGGTCATAGCCTAACAACAAGGTGCCCTCTGCATGTGGCATAGAAGTTGACCAAACTAGATAATTAAGGGCCACTGCCCAAGACATCTAGACTCTAGAAGGACCTCACAAGGCCAAGAAGAGCCCCAAAGAAACCCTCTCCTCCTAGATCCAACCGAGACACCCAAGAGATGACCTTCAAAACTCGAACATCCATATATGGGGGAGAATCGAGATGCATGGCTGCATGACTTCCCTAATATCCCTCACAACACAGTAGATAAAAGAGGAGAATATGAAGAGACATTGCCCTAAAATAGGACAACCAACTGATGTGGACCAACACAGGTCCGACCCACCATACCAACTTTGGGACATACCCAAGACACTGGTCTCACGAGGGCAGGCATACCTACAAAGAATCCCTCGCTCCCTAGATCTAGACATAAACCGTGGAGATGACCCGCCAAAACTAACAACTAAAGACTTCTTCACGAAGCTCTTTCTTAAAGGTAGTTGAACATTCACTTCAGCTCGCTAGAATTGATTCCCTTCCAAAGAGCTGAGGAGGCGTTCTAGAGTTTACCATCTAACAGATGCACTTATAACACCGTATCTCCCAGGAGTTTAGTAAGGAGTGAGGGTTGTTTTGTTATTGTGTTTGGGCCATGTGTGAAATACTTCTCTCATCTCGATTCTCCACCCATATTTGGAGCATTGGCACAAAGAAATACTTTTTACCCTCATTGTCTGGTATATATCAAGGTCATATGCAAGTCGTGGGGTGTTTTCATAGTCTTGGAAACTCATGTCAAAAAACATTTGAAGATTTGAACAAATAAACATAAGTAGGCCATCCTTGTCCAGTTCGCCTTTCAGCTGACCATAATGTGTACACTTGCAAGACTAAGTTTTACTCGAGTAGCCACATAATCAAATGTTCGCTAACATGTAAACATCGATTTGTATGGTTTTCATATTAAACGTTTTTTCCATAATTGTGATCCAGACCCATTCTTTCAAGAAAAAAGTGTGTATGCTTACAGAGAGACTGTGTGTGTGCGCACAAGCATGCGCGTGCGTGTACAAGAAGACAAAGATAAAAAATAGGCATACCCTTTCACACTGATTGAGAGGTTGCAGGACCTTCTCCTCATACCTCTCCATGGCCCAGCGCTTGACGACCTTTCGGGCCTTGTCTGCATCAAGCATATCTCGCTCTGAAGCGAGATAGCCGTATAGGATCTTCTTGCCGTCTGGTGTGACTTTACCAGGGCCACAGGGATCTTTGATGTGGCACACCCTTTGCCAGTGTTGGCGCCCACGCTGTGCACGCTCCAGTAACTCTGACAAAGTGTGCGCATCCATGTAACCTGAGGGCGTGGCAGGAAAAATAACCACTGCCTTGCCTCTGTTGCCATGGAATCCATATAGAGCAACCACTCTTGAAAACTGGACGTCCTTAAATCCCCGCAGAAAACAGCGGATTTCCTCGTTCTCAAGGCCCTTCCATTGATTGATTTGCTTATCGAAATGTGTCAAGGTATTCTCAATGATGACCACAGGAGGCCATACTATGGTATCGTCAGTGTCGTTAAATTTCCGTTTGAAAGGTCGGTGCAGGTCGCCTTCTTGTGTGTGGGAAGCTTCTGCTTCTGAATCTTGCTCGGCCATGGGTCTCAGAGAGAGAGAGAGAGAGTACTCGTACCCGTGTGCGCGCGAATGTGTCTGTGTGTCTGCACGAGTATGTGCGCTGATGGTCACGATATTGTAGAAGTTTGCAAGCCTGCTGGCTCACTTTTTGCCGTCGTCCACGGGTAGAGAGTCCAGGGATCTACGGCGTGGCATTTGATCGGCGGAGTGGGGGGGACTTTGGGCCGTCAGATCAACGCAGAGGGGGCGGGCAGGATTTTTAGGCCTGTGTCACACAAGGGCGGCGCCCATCCATGACATGGCACGTTTGAGGCGGGCGCCCATTTTCGGTGAAAAAAGGATGTCCGAGTACCCAGTCAGACAAGGCGGACGAAAGTAATATAAGGGCTCATCTACCTAGACGATGCAGCTTAGATGGTAAGGGTAGGGTCTCGTGAGGGGGAGGTTCACAGTTCGGAGGCAGCTCACGACGGAGGGGGAAGCCTAACTTTTTTGCAAGAGGATTTTTTATCAACGACGGATCAAAAATCCATCGTTGATCCCACCATGTCTTCAACTTCCGGTGGGGGTCGCCACAATTTATGGTGGGTCTAGAAAAGGCAATTCATTTTTCATATAACCACAGATTGCCACGCAGAGGTTGATGCCCATGTTCCACTCTTTGCTTCCGCCTCGTCTCTTCCCTTTTTGCTAATGAAAAGGCAATGGTATTTATTAAAAAAACTGACTAAAATTAATCGTTTGCCCATGATTGGTGGCAAGATTAGAGCCAGCTCATGAGTGCATGTGTATTGCATTTTTATTGAGTGTGGATTTTCCTTTAGGGTGAGCAAGGGCTACGAGCCCGGCTCGTTCTTCTTGCCGATGGCAACTCAAGCCTAGCTCCAGCCATTGCACGGCCTCCTCCTCCAAGAAGTTGAGAGCCCCCCCCCCCGCACACACACACACAAACATTGTTATTGAGTGAAGACAAAGCTCGCCATTTATTTCACGCCTTGCGTCTACAGACAAAGCTACCTTTGCGGAAAGTCAGAGAGAGAGAGGGGGGGGGAGAGAGAGAGAGAGAGAGAGAGAACCAGTGTCGAGAGCGCTCGATGATTAGATCTATTCTTAATGTTCAATTTGCAGAGCCTTTTTAAGTTTGCTAACTGGGTTTTTTTCCTCTGCGCGTAAAGTTGCTCACAGATGCGTCGTTTTCAACCTACTAACTCTAATGCAGGTCCTTTCTTTAAGCTTGCATAGCCACCATGGACATCGTTGGGTCTGGTATCTTGTGGCACTCTCTATGCTTTAGTCCATTTGTTGTGTTTTGTAGCGTGCGTTCTTCCTCTGCAAGTAGATATGATTGTAGCCATCACCCATCGCTTTCTTGCAAGCAAGCCGAAAGCCTTTGCGATTTCGAGGAGCAGGTAAAACGTGTGCCCATCCCCTATCTCTGTTGTTGTTCGAATAGAGAGAGTTTTAAAACCTTTTGTAGCAGAATATGGCTAATAACATTGATTGTAGCGGAATTAAAGTGATAGTAATGAGCATTGCCTTACAAGAATTCTTAATGAGCAAAGGGAGAATACTTAATTGAAGATAGCAAAATAAACATTATACCTAGTTAGCTTGGCGTGAACAATACTTGCAAAAGAGAGAGAGAGAGAGAATTAAGAGAGAGATTAGAAAAATTGACAACAATTGAGGACCGGATCTACTTTGAGCCAATCCCCCCCTCCAAAAGGCTTTTGTATTATAGATTCTCCCATAAAGAGAGACTTGGTACATTACATTCTTTGTGTTTCTTGAGACCTTGTTGATGCTATGAAGATGGTAAGCTTCATGCACCAATATGATGCTTGTAGTGAACTTGCAATAACATGAACTTGTCTCCCGTCTCAATCCCAAGACCTCATAACTCCTTCAAAGGTGGAGAGAGCTAACAGGGAGTGAGGGAAGGGAAGAGAAGAAGATGTATTCTTACGAGAAAGAAGTAGTTTCCTCACATATCATTACTCTTAGAGCATAGCATAGCATAATAATGGAGATGAAGAAGATGATAAGCATTGCTTTGAAGCTTGACTCTTGGTTGAATTTGCATTCCATAACCAAAAGGTGTTGGTGTAGGTTCTCTACTTCTCAAGCTTGGAGAAGGAGATGGAGTTCCTACACATGAGAGAATGTGTGAGTGTGTGAGAGAGTATGCCCAAAAAGGAGAGCTCCTTCTTACCTTGGTAGACCCCTCTTCCTCCTAGCACTAGCTTGTACCCCATTGGTCCATGATGCCAGGGTTTAGCCAATCAAAGGCTTTGGTCATAACTAGCAATAGAGGTAGCATTTGACAAGTGGCCTTCTTTCCCCCTTAAAACTTAATTAATCATTTAATTGAATCTAAATTCTCATTGGACCTCCCTAAAGGCCATCCAATAAGATTCAGACACATTATGAGGGCAACATGGCTAGGGGCTTGACATGTGTCCTTTATGACTCTTGAGTTTTTGGCATGCCTTGAGTGTGTGTGTGTTTCAATAACAATATAACATATTCACCAAAGAATCCTTTTACATTACAAAAAACACTAGAAACTATGTCAATGAAAAGGAGGTATAATTCCCATTCATAGTACAAAACAGTCTTTATACACAAGTGTTGAAATCAAGAGCCAGAAGATATAATAGTCCGCATCTTCAAGCCAAGGAACTTTGAAAAGCATAGTTGAGAAGGTTACCCTCACTTGCACCCATGGAAACAACACACCATTTAGCTAGTGTCATAATAACTAATATCTAATTCTCCTAAATGATTTTCTCATGTTAAACTGATCATTTAATGTGGGGAAGTAACAGGGGAGAAAAAGCTAGAATATTGGTTAAGCTGGCAGACCGGGGGGACCGGCCACAATAGGGATCCAAAGGAGGGAAAATAGGGATCCAAAGGGGGGGCCATTTTCAAAAGAGCAATGTGCAACAATGGGCTTCAAGACGCTCAGGTTCAGCCCATTAAGACTTCCAAAATGCTAAGGTTCCAAAATTCAAAGGTAAGTCCAAATGGTCAACCGTAGGGAAATTGGATGCTTCGTGAGTGTACACAAAAGTTTTCAAGACTCCTACATAGGAGGGGGCGAGCCCTGTAAGTAGGAGATGAGAGAGAAACACACACACACACTCACAAGCTCCCTTTACACAAAGGGAATAGGGGGCACATGCCATCTCCCTAGCCCAGTTGCCCACAAGGTGCACTCAAATCCTATTGGATGGCCATAGAGGTGGACCAAAGAGAATTAGGCTAGAGTAAATCTAGTTTAATTGATTTAAAAACACTTGATGAAAGAACCAATAAGAATAAGCTCTCTAGAAGACTATTGGACAGTCTCCCAGGGGTCCAATGAGCATTCAATAGCCCAATGGCTTGCCTGCTTCTTATTGGCCAGAAGACAAAGGGGTCCAATGAGGGTTTAATTGCATTATTTAATTACCTAAAGCTCTCACAAAAGGGGGACACATGTCACAAGGCTATCACTTATGCTTCTCAATTATGATTGGCTAAGCTTTGCAGGGTCCAATGGGGTGCAAGCATGAGTAAATTGCAAGAGGGGTCGACCAAGAGAGGGAGGGGGATGATTTTGGCAAGGCGTTATCACACACACACTCACACAATCTCATGTGTGAATCAAGAAGACTCTCTCTCTCCTTCTCAAGCTTTAATGGAAAGCTCCTCATCTACTCCAAGCTTGTGAGAAGGGAGGCCTACACCAACAACGCAAATCCAACCAAGAGCCAAGGTTCAATGCGTGCTCATCTCCTCTACCATGCTAATTACTAAGCTATGCTAAGCTATTATTAGTGATTATGTGAGGAGATATACTTCTTTCTCGTAAGACTACTCCTTCTTCCTCTCAATCTACTCTCATACCCCGCTAACTCTCACCATCTTCGAAGGTGTGTGAGGTCTTGGGTCTGAGACCGTGAGGGAATTGATGTTGTGTTTTAAAGTGTTTGCTTAGTGCTTGAAGCTTCCATCTTCATTGCACTAGCTAGTTATTGAAGGAACACAAAGAATTGTATTGTAAAATGTCTCTCTTGATGGGGGACACCTATAATACAAAAGCCTTTTGGAGGGGGGACCGGCTCCATGTAAATCCGCTCCTCAACTATTGTCAATAGCTTAATTTCTCTCTCTTTTTAAGTATTGTTCATGCCTATCTAACTAGGTGTTATGCTTTTTGTTGCTCTCTCCATCCAAGCACTCTTGCTATGCTCATTAGGAATCTATTCTAATGAAATGCTCACTATGTTGATCTTATTTTCCGCTACACACAAGTTACTAGGCCATTAAATGTTACATTGGTATAGAGCACAAGGTTTCTCTTTTCTTGCTCAAGAAGGGAGGTCATCAAGCTAGCTATAAATGGTTGGTATGATAATTGCAATTGACTAAATAGAATAGGGATTTTTCAGCCTTGCAATGCGCTTGCCTTCGTGCAAATAACGGGCATCACCGTCGGGAGCTATGGTCTTAATAGTGGAGTCCTACGGGGCTTGCCTACGACTTAACCACTATTGAGCAATTAGAAGCTTGACAGGAGCCGGTGTTGTTTTGGTGTTGAAAGACCCTCTCTTCTATTCCTTGCAATTAATGATATTCGAGCCACGGGTATAGTAGCTTGAGTGCTTTTCTAAAGGGGTAAAGAGGAGTAGCAACTAGGGCTTGAAGTGCCAAAGTACACCTAAAAATATTACACCTAAAAAAATTGTTAGAATGGCTGACAATAGTAAAGAGAGTGAAATTAATGATGATAGCTTTTTGCTAATGAGTAGGCTACTAATGTTGCCCCTATGCTTGTTAACTACCTTGTTTCTAGGCTTCAACAAGCCATGGGAAATCATCCCTCCAAAGTGAAGTGCAACGGTAGCTAGGTGCTCATGGGATTCTCCAAACTCCCCCACCATGATGAGAGAGTACCTAGGAAGCCTCCTTGTGAGACTTCCAAAAGAGGCCTCTCTCCGATTCGAGAAGAAGAAGAGGATCCATACAAAGGGCTCAAAATTTTACCTCTTGAGGACGCATCTCCTTCCCAAAGGAGGACTCAAGAGCCCCCACCAACGGAACGAGAAATAAGTGAGTCTCTTGCCACCTTGGCGGAGATGGCTCCACGAAGACGGCAGGCAAAACGCTCCGCGTCACCTCCTAAACAGAGAAGACCATGGCACATCTCTCCACACCATAATTCAAAGAGGGATGATAAAAAACAAGAGAAGAAAAAGGCGAGAAAGGGGTCACCCTCTTCTTCATCCTCTTCCTCTTGTGAAGAAAGTGATGGTGCAGACAAGGAGGACCAAGGCGAGAAAGAGGTCACCCTCTTCTCCATCTTCCTCAAATTCTTCATCTTTTGAAGAAAGCAATGGTGTAACTTTTGAACCATAAAAAAGAAGAGGCCATAGGAAATCATATGCCATGTGGAAGAGGTCGTCCAAGCTCAAGAAGTTCAAAGAGGGAGGAAATAACATCTCTTTCCTTACCTACGATGGCACCTTCGGTGCTATGGACAAAGTCTTGGCCTTCATCCAACAATTCAATGCGGCGTTTGGAGATGAGGGCTTCACGGAGTCCTCTAAGCTATGCCATGTAGCTATGCATTTTCAAAAGTCCGCCAGGTAATGGTGGTCTAGCCTATGGGCAAATGGTGAAGCTCCATGAACATGGAAAGCTTTAAGAGCTTCCATCATAAAGCAGTTTTTGGCCATTGATGCCAAAGACAAAGTACTCACCGAATGGTGAAGCTTGAAGCTCTCTCCCTACAAATCCATTCACAAATAGACAAGTTTTGAGACTTACATCTCAAAGCCACTGTCTTCCAAAAGATGGATTTTGGAGAGCAAAAACAACAATTTTGTGCGGGCTTAACTGAAGATATGGTGGAGTATGTCAACTCCCAAAGGCCACGCACCATATCTGCGGTCATACACCATACCATGGTGTCTTCATGAATCAATTTCCAAACAGGGGCTAAGAGAAATCTTAAGCCCACGAAAAACAGGGGTTCCAATGAGCCTAAGGGGAAGGACAATGTCCAAAATTCTCATAAGGGCAACTCCAATAACAACAAAGCTAAGGAGCAGGGAGTTTACAAAGGCAAAAACAAACTCTCTCCTCAAGAGCTTGAGTGTTATCGCAAGGATAACCGTTGTTTCAAATGCAGCGAGCAAGGGCATGCGTATCGTGCTTGCCCCCAAAAGAACACCCGCCATGAGCCTCCTAGAGCTACCTTGGTCAAAATCCAAGAAGAGGAAGCTCACCACAAAGGATCTCCTCTATGCCATGCTTGGGGAAATGTAAGAGAACATGATGCTTTTATTCTCTTTGACTCTGGTTCTACTCACAATTTGATATCCACAGAGTTGGCCACCAAGCTAGGCATCCAAGCCTATGAGATGGGAGATGTCCTACCCGCTAATGGTGCTTTCAAGGGGCAAGAAGCTTCAGTCACTCCCTTAATCGAGAAATTGAGGCTCCATGTCCAAAGCTATGTGGACAAAGAGGACTTCTTTTTCTCCCCTCTCAAGCACGAGGATGTAATCCTAGGGGCACCATGGTTTGATCGCATGGCTGCCAATCTTAAATTCCCTGAAAGGAAAATCTACTTTAGGTTCAGGGAAAAAGATATGTACATAGATGCCAAAGAGTTGGGTAACACCATACCCATTGTACATACGCAAGCTTTCAATAAGTCAATAAAGAGCTAAATTTCCGTATACATGATTTTTGTTAAAGATTCTCAAAATGAACCTAATGCTTTAGCAAAATAAAATATAGACAATCACAAAGAATTAGAGTTATCCAAATTCTCAAGGGATTTCAAGATGTTTTTATTGACGACATCCCTCGTGAATTACCTCCTAGACAAGACAATGATGACCATGCAATTGAACTTCTTCCAAGAAGTTCACCGCCTAATAAACCTCCTTATAGAGTTTCTCAAGCTCAACAAGAGGAGATTATGCGGCAAGTGCATGAGTTAGTTGAGAAGGACATGGTTAGGCCTAGCTCATCTCCATTTTGCTCACCTGTGTTATTAGTGCAAAAGAAAGATGACACATATCATATGTGTGTCAACTATAGAGCATTATATAGGATCACTATCAAGAATAGGTTTCCCATTCCACGGGTAGAAGACCTATTTGTTGATAAGCTACAAGGGCCAACCTACTTCAGTAGGATTGACCTAAAAAGTGGCTACCATCAAATAAGGATAAATGATCAAGACATTGTAAAGACCGCATTTCGCACTATGTTTGGTCTTTACGAATACATTGTCATGCTTTTTGGCTTGACCAATGCACCAGCCACATTCAGCCGCTTGATGGAGAAGCTATTCAGGCCTCACCAAACCTTTACTGGAGTGTTCTTTGATGATATCATCATCTACTCTAATTCACTAGACAAACATAAACAACACCTCCAGGTAATATTTCAAGTCCTAATTGAGAAGATTGAGCCATTCGATTCTGCTTTGTCATTGTTTCCCGAGCATAAGATAAAGGAACTGGTTGACCGGGAGTCGTCCTTGGGGGATATTTTGCTGACAATTGTGCAAGTTGAAAACATTGTGAAAAGTGATGCCACAAGCTCTTCTTTGTTAACTGTTGTTGATGGTCCAGACTTCATCGATAGAGCAAGTTTGAGTTTGTTGTTGTTTAAGTGCCCTCTTTCTTTTGTTCATGCCTAAATTTCTTTGTTGCAGCTTGTCTTTATTCTATCTAGGAGGACTGCCTACCATGGCATGGTGAATGAAATTCAAGAACATGGATTCTATGCATGTGTAGCCCAGAATATTAACATCTACAAGCAATTTTCTAATACTTTCTCTATCATGGACTACATTATTTTATGTCCCTTTCCTGAGAGCTTGACAACAAACTTCAAAGATATACATGCTAAGCAGCTTTTGCTTTTGGGGTTTGGAAGTAAGGTGAGCATTAGTTCCCATTAGGTTTGTGTTCTCTTTCATGCACTTACATGATACGTCATTGTATTTTTGTTTGTGCTTAGGTCTTTGGCACTCTTGAGGCGGTCATGAAAATAGCCTCAATTTGCAAGAGTAGCGAAGTAAGCCATCAAAGATCCAATCTGTACATTTTGCATGTAACAAAGCTTTGTTCAAGCTTGAGTGATAGACCATGACGGAAAAGTAATTTCTGTGTGCTGCATGGTAAAGTGGTTGATTAGGTTCTTTGATTGCTTCAATGTTTTTTTCAGGTCTATGATATTGTTGATCTAAAGTGCACACTTCTTAATCTTAAGAAAATTGGAACATTCTTCATCAACAAGCAAGGTTATGTAACAAGCTACAAACCCGAGGCATAGTTGCTTTTCTTGGTGTAATTTTACATGTTTGCTCAATTTTCTCAACATCCTTTTTGTCCTTGCAGCCACCTAACCAAGTGATCTATAATGTCTTGTGTCCATAAAGAATATATGATATTTTATGCAAAGTCAAGTTTCGAAGTCAATGGCAAAGGCCTTAAAATTGATCCTCTTTTTTTGGAGAAATATTGTCTAAATCACAATGTGCTATGTGCTCTTCTCTTTATGTTTGGGCACGATTAGGCTTTAAATATGTTGCATGAATCTATTGTTCAGCTTATTGTGCAAGTTGTAGAAGATAATAATGAGGAGACCTTGCATATATGGTCAAAAATTTGGGAGGATGATTGTATGCCGCCTTGACCATCAAACACAATTTCACTTCAAGATGTGTTACACTCTCATTTGAAAAGGAGAATCTGTCTTGCATGTTGATTACTGAGATAAACATGTGTTGTGCATATGTTTAGTGATCAAAATTTTGGAAATCTTTTGCTGTCAATCCATTTGGAGTTGTGGTGTCAGAAAAAATGCTTTGCTTATTTTTAATTCTGAATTTGGCACATTCATCTTCCCTCAAAATCAAGTGTTGTCTAAGAAGAAGCGATGTGTGTGGTCAAAGGAGCTTATGCCACATTCAATTGATTTTATTAATTCTCTCCCACAATCTAGTGCTCTTGAGATAGCATCAAAATTTCAAATGAAAGTGGCTTGCCCTTACAACTTGAAACAAAGCCAAACAAATATTTATTCTTTGTGGAAATTGTTGCACGCTAACCAAGGCTTCCTTCCACCGCAAGGATCTAAAAAACAAAAATGCTTGGAGGAAATAATTGATACACCCTCTTTTCCTTGTTTTGTTGTGGTACTCTTATCTTTGGAAATAGTTTGCATCGTTTAACTCTATTAGAAGTGGGCTGCCTGCAAAACATTTTGGAGCAAGATTTGTTGAATTTGGGAGGCAGTGTAAAAGTGTACAAAGGCTGCAAGCAACACTTACAAATTTCTCTTTTTTTGTATGCATGGTGCTCTTAATTTGTTCATTGAAACCACTGCTGAGGTCATGATGTTGAACCCCATTGAGAGACATCTTGTATCGCTTCATATCCCTTTCGCACAGATAAGCTATGAGGGGCAATATGGTTTGCATGGGAGTGCGATGAATGTCATGGAAGTTATGTCCAAGGTTCAAAGAATTTTTCCCCAGTTTGTGGATGAGCATGCAACAATCCTTGTTGAGGTGGAACGAAAGCTGGAGTTTCATCATGCATACCTTAGTAGAGCAGCCCGTCCATTCCGTGTGCTTTGAGCTTTGCATCATTGATTCGAACCCCACTGTATGTTGAGCACAATAATTTTATAAATGAATCTTGGGCTGCCTCTATCTAAATAGTGCTTAATGTTGAGTTGCACAAAGAAAGCGAGTTTGCGGAATTAGCGGTTGACCAAACCAATACACTCGTGCATGGGATCTACTCTTCAAAACAAGTCATTGATCATAGTGTGCATGCGCATAGTGCTCCACCATATGAAGGGTTTGGTCCCGTTAGCTTATTTGATGACGATTCATGTGAGGAGCCATCTCTATTCTTTGGGAAGAAAAGAACTTATGCCCAACTTGCCAAGGCTAAGTATAAATAGGTTTCTCAATGGGAGCTTAAACAAAAAGATAGACGATTCGATTTGGAGATTGAGAATATTTTCTTCAAGGTCATGCAAATAATCCAAGGTTTTAGGCTCCATATGGGTACATCTTGAAAAGGGAAAACTGCAAGAGAAAGCGTTACGTGCAAGTGACATCCAAAGTAATAATAACATTGGAAGGTTCTCTAGACACAACTCGGCTATCGTGATTTTGAAACTCTTCACACATCATGCGATTACAAAGCCACACTTAACTCTAATGTCTTTGTGATTATTCGACAAGTAGGAAAACCCATATTCTTCATTTTCACTGTATCATGTGCAAAAAAAAGTGAACCTCTACATAAATGTCTTGCACTGCTCAATCCACAAATAAAAGCAAGTGATTTCTAGAGCGATGTTGCTTTCATTCTCTCTCTAGTGCGTTCTGACCCCACCACGACATCTCGCTACTATGTTCATAGATTCAAAGCTTTGAAGAAAGAGCTCAAGTGCAATTCTAGAATACTTGGTGAAATTGCCGACTTCTTTTTTGTGGACTGAATTTCAACATGACCACGAGTTACTTTGGATCAAGAATGCACCAAAGTTTGGTGTGGTTGAAGATCGAGATATTACCTTTGTTGATACATGATACATACATCTCCACTGACAAGGATGAGTTGATGGACGAGCTCATAAATATCCATTCACACCGCAAGACATGCAAAAGCCATAGAAAAGCTTGCCGCTTTGGATTTCCCCACCCACCTATTAGGCACACGATTATACTGCATCCAATTGAGGCAAGCGAGTTAAGAAAGAAGATACTTCTTACAAACAAAAAGAAACTCGATGAAAACCTTGTAAGCCTCGGTCATGAACCAACATTGAGCTTCAATGAATGGTTGAACTCTTTATCTATGGATGAGAAATCATACCTTGAGAAACTTTCATCGACAATCACAGAACCTACACTTTTGCTTAAACGACATCCAAAGGACATCTATACAAATAATTTCAATAAATCAGTGTGCACCTTTTGGGATGGTAATAATGATATCTAGTTTAATTTCAATGCTCGCGAGCTGCAACATATTGCACATCCTACATGAAAAAACATGACTCGACAACAAACAAGGCAATAAAAAAAACAACTTGCCCACCTTAGAGCGACTTAAGCAAATTGGGAGTGTCCTCATCAACAACCAAGAAATCTCAGCCCAACAAGCAACATATATTGCACTCTCCTTGCTATTGCATAGTGCTAGCAGAGAGTTTGTTTTCATAAATATAGACTTCCAATCTCAAAGAACATTGTGGCTAAAAAGACGAGCCACTCTGGAGACGCTTCATCCTAATGACACACAAATTTTGTTTGATGATCTTATCTCTAACTACACCAAAAGACCACCACCTTTAGCACATCTATTTTTGGCCAAATTTGCAAGCCAATGTAGCAATTTGTTGGGGTATAGGCGTCTGTGCCTTGCCCGGCCGCCCAGAGTCTGGGCGCCCACTGACTTGTATACCTTATACATAGCATAAGTGTATAGGGGGTTGCTCACTCTTTGGAGTCTCCCCACCCACATCGTGTGTGTCTCTCCTTCTCTCTCTCTCTCTCTCTCTCTATCTCTCTCTCACTCTCCATCTGTGGTGCTCCCCGATCCCTTTCAATTGGTATCAGAGCTATGGTGACCGCGGAGAGCACGACGGCTTTGAGAGCTTCGAGGCGATAGCTCACTCGCTCTCGACGGTGGAGTTCGATCGTGGAGTTTCACGGAGAGCGATTTTAGCTTGAGGAGCATTGTCTTTGGAGCTTAGGAGCTTGGTGTGGTCAAGCTTGGTCGAGGAGGCGGTTGCGGCTTCCTTGGTGAGAGGAGCTTTTGAGCTTAGTGGAGCTCGTTAGAGAAGTGCTCGACGGAGGAGAGCTTGACATTCGAGTGCTTGGATGCTGTTGTGGCAGAGCTCTTGCGTTGGAGCTTGCATTGAGAGTACATTGCATCACGCAGAGTGGAGCAGGAGCAGGTTCAAGACTGTGTGCAACTCGTTTTTGCCATTTTCGGGCTCTAAAACGCAGTTTTTTGCGTAGCTTCGTCATACAGAGTCAGATCTACATGATCCAAGAGTCTAGGTCAGGGTTTTGGCACGCTCCGGACGCGATGGTGATGTCTATTTGCTGAAATTATGCTTTGAATTATAGCAGATACAGCAGCAAGTTTATTTGTGCACTTTCGGGTCCCAAAAACACTGTTTTTGGTATATCTCACACACACGGAGTATTTTCTGCAGCAACCAGCAAATTCATAGGTGTACACAGGTTTTTGGATATGCATTTGTACAGAGAGCCACTCATGCGAGAGTGAGCTATGTTGCCATGGTCTTGACGGTTTATGTATGCCATATATGGATTTGTGTATTTGTTTGTGGCTGAGATTATTTGAGATTTGGCTCAATTTATAGAAGAAACTCTGTTGGATTTTATCCAGGTTCTCGCCATAGCTTCTACGTATCCGTAGGTTGCTCTTTGACAGTTTAGTGGTTGAGTTTACTCCCACTTTGACATGTGATTTTCAGTCATCATTTGGTTGGAGTTTGGAGTCACTTGTGTATGCCCTTGTGTGCCGTATTTCGCATTGCGCATAGAGACAGATCTTGCAAGGTTTTGCGAAATGTTGCTATAGTTATCTGGCAGACATTTGCTCATCGATTGAAAGGTATTTTGGCAGCAATCATCACTCACATGTATGTCATTTGAGGTGCCGTTGAGTGGTACTCCGGCAAGAGCAGGTATGCTCATATGTATGACTTTGTGAGGTGATTCCGGTCGAGTTTATTCCCGGATTGGCCATTGTGGCATATATTATTGTCTCTTTGAGGTTTACTGTTGAGATTTTGCTCCAGTTACAAAGGAGACTCTGCCAAAATTTTGTCAGATATTTATGCGCGATTGAGTCATATTGACTTGTGATTTTGTGCAAGGTTTTGCACGGTTATTGGTGCAACTTTGCATCAGGTTTTGAGCCATATTTGCAGACTTTTGTTGATGCGATTCGAGCCAGTTTAGGGCTGACTTGTATTGACATTGTGGGAGCTCTATTTTGGAGTGTGTCTCACAGGTTTTACAGTGTGTTTCTGGCCATATTTGTAGACAGTTTCCAGGTGTTGTTGGTGAGGTGGTTTTGCTTTCTAGTTTGCTACATTGTGCTCATGGCAGAGACAGGTGATCGATCAGATTGTGACCTCTCACAGATGCGCGTGTTTGATGGGTCAGACTTTGTAGCATGGAGAGAGTGTATGCTTGATGCATTGACACAACGAGGGTTGCATCGACCATTGAGTGGTGATGCAGGTAGACCTTCAAACATGTCTGACGATCAGTGGCAGGAGCTAGAGAAGATGGCACTATCTACGCTCTCTTTGCACCTTGCGGAATCTGTATATGCTCTTGTTATGTATGAGACTACTTTGAGAGAACTTTGGCGCAGATTACATGATATGTATGATAGATCTGAGTCATCACGGACTCGTGTGAAACATGTACATTCAGGAGCACGCCGACAGGTGACATGTTGGTATTGTGGTCATTCTGGACACGTTAGACGGCGTTGTTTTCGTCGTATGCGACATCGTAGGAGACATGGCAGTCTCAGAGATGTATGTAGTGATGCCATGGACTCAGTTGCTTTGACAGTTGAGGCACATGTAGTGTCGGAGTATACTAGTGACGGGGATGTCACTTTTACCTCGAGCTATGCACGAGATGCTATACACGTGGATAGTGCACTCCCTTCGCAGTGGTTGCTAGATGCAGATGCTATGTTTCATGTCACGCCGCATCGTGAATGGTTTTGTAGCTATTCTAGCGGGATGGTTGGCAGTGTACGTTTGACCGATGGATCGGTGCATGCGATAGCAGGTGCAGGAGATGTGAGACTGTCATTACCGAGTGGTGCATCTTACTTGTTACGACATGTGCGCTATGTACCAGATTTGACAGTGATTTTGATCTCGATTGGTCAGCTTATAGATTGTGGATGTCAGATTTCGCTACGAGAGTGAGATTTTGTGATGCATTTGGGTTCGCTAGTGATTGCGAGAGGTGCCAGGAGTGGTACAGGTTACCCATTGCATGTGGATCACGCGAGAGACGGTGTTGTCTCTGTGATCACGCAACCAGGTAGAGAGCGAGAGAGCAGGCGAGTCTCTTTTGCTTGTGGGTTGCAGGATGCTTTGCATGGAGTGCAGAGTAGTGAGCTCATTGTGCACACAGTTGGGGCACGACTTATGCAGTCACATAGAGAGGTGACAGAGTCAGACATGCATGCTTTGCTAGTGACTGAGCAAAGCAGAGACTTAGTTGTGCGAGATACTTCTATGCAGGATAGACAGGTAGAGCGGTCTTGCTCTAGTGAGTCACGACAGGAGGACGTTATGCAAGAGTCTATGCATACGGAGTTAGAGCATGAGAGCTCTAGTGAGTCACAACAGATTGAGTGGTCATGTTTACAGTGGATGATTGTAGAGGAGGCTGAGATGTCAGCAATTATGCAGTCATTCCTTTCTATGCTCGACAGTGAGCATGGGGATATAGTTGTGCAGGATATGTCTTCCAGCAGACACCTGGAGCAGCTGGTTTGCTCTGAGGTTGCACGACAGGTTGATGCGTCTTTTGTGGATAGTCAGGAGATGCATGTGGCTGACACGCCTTGTCAGTCAGAGATGCCTATTGCCAGGGATATATATGTTGATGCATGCTCCGTAGAGCTAGCAGGGCCCGCTAGCATTGCATCGGCATTCGGTGGTCTCATGTATGAGATGTTGATCTTGAGACCGGATATCGCAGCTGCAGTGGGAGCATTTGCAGTTGGGGTTGTCAGTCGTTTGTTGACTGATGATGGCATAGTGCACGAGGGAGATATGCAGGTATTGCGTACATACTTGCAGTACGTGTGCGGTACGTCTGGTGGTGTATGGACTTACATGGGAGCAGGACAGCCGGATGCACACGATCACAGCCAGCCAGTGGGCATCGGTTGAGAGCGGTTTTCTCTCGCCATTTGTAGTCTTTAGACTAGGTTCTCTTGCTTAAAGGCACAGTCGCCTTTAAGTGGGAGGTTGTTGGGGTATTGGCGCTCATAAGCTGGCTGCTGGCTAACGGTTATCGGTTAGAACTTACTTTTCTTCTGTACATCAGGTTATGTAAATACTTATGGCTTAGTAGATGATGATAACATCCATATACTGCCGTAATAACTAGTTTCTACTCAGTACTGAGCTGCCCTTGTAAATAATGAGTGCTGACACCTGTTACACTAGGTCTTATGTGTTTATGTTATGGTTTCCTTGAACCTCCAAGATGGGGAAGAGGATACCTTTGTTTCTTTTTGAGCTGGGATCTACTGGATCAATGCTTAAAAAACACGATCCTGGTTTTGAAAAAAATCTAGCAGTTGTCATCACTTTGGTGGTTGCTGTTTAAAAGCCTAAATAAAGCTTGGGAGTGGTTTTTTACTTTAAATATCTTTTTTTCTAACAATAGCTCTGCTCTGTAACACATTTTTTATATATTTGATTGATTTGCAGTTTCTTGACAGACTGGTCCCTCTTTTTATTTGCTATTTACTGACTTTTTTTTGGGGATCTTTGGAACTTGGTAGGATCTCCTCGGGAGTATGCTACCAGGACTGAGCTGAGTCTTCTTGGTATTTTAAGTCTTATAACTCAGACATATGTTTTTTAGGCCAACTCCACTTGGCTGTAACTGGTTTTTGCACTTTGCTTGTTTTTCTAAAAGCTTATTACATGTACCAGCTGACTGTGTCATCTCTTTTTACATGCTAAAAGCGGGCTTATTCTTCTTATGGCTCTTTTTTGAAACTTTGTGATATGTTTCTTGTAATTGATAATTCTGGCAGGGCCGTCACCTAGTAAGAGTATTGATATTTACCTTTGTGTCATCTCTTTTGCTCTCTGAAGATCGGAATGAACCTAGCTATTGGGCTGTTGAGAGTTTCTTTCTGCTAAAACCTTAATAGCAGCAACTTTTTTTGGGATATGACTAAGATGACGCGTAGATGGGATGATGTAAACACTTGTTACTAATACCTTTTCCTCTCATCCCAATGATAAATGTTTTTTTGATCACAAGGAAAAAACACCTAAAAGGTAGTAACTAATTCAAGTTATTATTATTTACCTTGGGAGCTAATACTTGTATATTTACAGGAATCACCAAAATATAAATTAACGGCACGCATGAGCACAATTTCAGAACCTAAAAAATTGCGGCATTAAATGCCAAACTCCGCCAAGTGGAGAGACGGGCGTACGTAGTCCACTTCGGGGCAAAGATAGCCTCCAAAGCTCGCCTCCGACCTTTCCTTTTTAGAGCTTGTAAAATTAAAAAGAGCTCCACTTAGAATTCCTAAATCTAAGTTTGTTTTGGTTAGACAAATCTGTTTTGATATCAGGAATTCTGCTAATTAAAAAAAACTACATTTTGTCCCCATACAGCTTGGTTTTTTATGATTGTTAAACTGATAGAGTTGTATGGTCTTTGATATCGTGAAACACATAATTCTAAAACATTTTTTCCCATCGCACTGGTTAAAAGTTTTCATCTCTTTAATTTAATTGATAGCAATTTTAAAGTTGGGTGACATCGATAACAAGTGGGATACCTATGCATCACCTGCAGTCAGTGCCAATACTAACTAAATGTTATATTGTCTCTATGGATGCAGGTGAGGGTTACCTTCTCAACTCTAAGCTATCAAATTTTTGATGGTCTGGAGATTTGCAGGACTTGTATCTCTTCATCCTTACTAGGGAAGCTTTTTAAATTTCCCCACTTGTGTATAAGACCATTTTTTGACATGATAATGGAATTATACGACCCTCTTTCCTGACATAGTTTCTAGTGTCTTTTGAATTTGGTCAAATTCTTTGGTGTCTATGTATTAATATTATTGAAACACACACACACACACACACACACACACACACACACACACACACACACACACACACACACATATTGTAGGCATATGGTTTTGCCCATTTGCTTTCTTCCTTGGTTCTCCTCTTAACCCTTATCTAGGATTTTCCATTCTCCATTGTTCAATTTTTTGTTGTGTTCACCTATCAACACATGCGGTCCTTGTTGATAGGGCAAGCAAGGTGGGACTCTGAGTAGGCCATGGTCCCACCTCCCTCTTGGGAGGCAACAGAGGCTATTGTGGTTTTCAATGGTAGACACCACACCTTGGGGCAACACACATCGCTCACAAATTTGCTTGGCCTCCATTGTGGCGTGATCTACTAGAGATGGTGCTTGGCTCACCATTAGAAGCCTGCATCTTGTATTGCAATGGTTTGGTGATCGCCTGGACTCGATTCCCTTTTGGGTGGTCTATGATTGGAGAGCCTTGCTGATGGTGATGGAGTACTTGGCTCCCCCCATATTGTGGCGATAAGATCTATGATTATCTTTCATAGTCTCTTTGTCCTTACTAGTGTTAGCTTATGTTGTAACACTGAATGAGCACAACAAGATTGAAGGCTTTGGAGCGCCGCCTATGGGTCAAACTTTGCCTGTAATATGTAACCATCTTCCCCTTTTATTGACTAAGTCTAATCTCCTTGAGGAAGGTTTCCTCAGCCAATGAGCAAGAACCAAAGTGAGACAGCTTCAAAACCTGTTCCGGATTGGAAGAATTTGAAACTAAATCCGAAGCCCTTTTCCTCCCTTCCGCAGTAAGAACAAAGCTAGCATCCCATTTAGAGGGCTTCATTGACCACCCCCCCCCCCCCCCCCGGCCACTTGATGAATAGTCTTTGGAAGATTTGAAGAAATTCCTTTCGTAGCTCAATCACCCAACCCTAACCCAAGAAAATAATAGTGCATATAATAGATGGATCGCGATCGATTGACTATGAAGAAGGATCGCGATAGGAGGAGCAACACCAAAAATTTGATGTGAGACAACCTTGCTTCCCAACCCAAGGCATACCAACATCTCCCTAGATTCTTGTTAATGAAGAAGGCAATTTTCTTTTTTGGCATCTAAATATAAGTGTAATACCACTCATCTAAATATCCCCCAAGAATAAGCTCTATTCATCTAAATGCTCACATGCAGAAAGAGTTGAAAGAAAAGAAATGAAATTGCATGGCGACTTGATTTAATATCATTTTGTTACAGCACATAATCTGCTTTTATCATATTCTTTTGAACCCCCCCCCCCCCCCCCCCCCCCCCCCCCCCCCCCAACACACACACACACACACACACAAACCCAAGTATGTCTGTACAATTATGGGATGATTTGTTTTAGCAGAATGTAAGAAGATGCCGTATGGTATGGTTTGAAAAAGTGAAAGTCGAAGGTGATGTGGATAGGCAGTAGCTATGAGGCGAGATGGGGCGGATTTGTGGGTTGGGGGGGGTGTGCATGTCAGCTTGTTGCAGTGCTTCGACACGATCGCTTGCAGGGGGCGACGTGGGCTGACGAGTAGGATGTGAGGAGCCTCTCTCTCTCTCTCTCTCTCTCTCCCTCTCTCTATCACAATGATGACAACATTGGAGGAATGGTGTTAGCGGGTCGCCACAACGAATGTCTGTAGCATAGCTATCTGGCACTAACATAATGTCAATACTTAGGAAAGTGACTCGGATGGGGCACAGAGACTCTTTGAGGTTGTCAATCTCAAGAAGTGAACCTAACAAACAAAGAAACCAACTCAACAAGCAAATCACCAATCAATGATCAAGGAAATCTATCTATGTCCTTTCTCACCTCTTTAGGTCATCACGCCATTTTGGCACTCGAACGGACTCGAAATGCAGCGAAACTTTAGGAGGAGGTCTAGAACACCTAGGGGCACTGTTTTACCAAGTCTGGCCGCAATCCAACAATGTACCAAAATCACGATCCATCATGAAAAAGGTCCTCAAAACTATAACAGAACATAGCAAAAATGTCACCCCATGGTCTAGGAACACTCTCCTATGGTCAAAACATAAAAAAACTTTGATCTAAGCACTCAAATCTGCAATTAAGACTCACAAACACTGTTGAGATAGGAATTTCCTTCTTGCTCATACTGTGGGAAACACCTCTACATGTGCATACTATTTACTATTGGTATCTTTCCTATAAGTTGTAAGCATCTAAGAAGGGCCACATGGAGAGTCATTAGCCGGATAACCACTCCAACTTTGTACATAATAAAGCCCAAGCCTATACTGTACATGACTCTATGCTAAAAGTATTACTAGCCTTTTTTGTGTATTGAGTCCCCTTTTGAAAAGTGTGTGCTCTTCTCTCTCTAATGTATGAAGCTATGGCTGCTCTAGCCTTCAAGCCACCTTGAGCTTATTACACAATCAAACCCAACAATTGGTATCAGAACTAGGCTTGGCACTCCCCGCTTCCCTCATTGTCACAACTCCCCTTGAAACCTTGAAGCTCTTAAGCTTGAACCTGTAGGCCAAAGAGGCATTCACTTTATTGGCCCAAGATGTTGAAATCAGCAACCTGTTTGGTGTGAATGAGACAGCTCAAGGTTTTGAGGAGAAAAAGCTGACAATCTATCTTGAAGAGAATCAAAGGCAACCTAAGTACTCTCCAGGAAGCTCGTAATTGAGTTAAATTGAGCAAGGCAGTAGCGCTGGTCGAAACATTGGAGGGGAGAATTAGCCTCTTGCAACACCTTGTCGACGACATTTCAACTTGCATTTAAGCTTGGGAGAAACATTCTGGAGACGGGCTGATCGTCCACAATCAGGTAGCCAGTCAAGCGAGGTGGAATGTGGTGTAGCGAGGTGGCATGTTGTGATGGTATGCATGCATGGGTGCATGTAACACACACACACACACACACACACACACACACTTAGTCTTGCGACACAGAGCATTCACTTGCTCTTATTTTTGGTAGATCACACCCATGGTCGGGTCTCATGGATGTAAGTACAAGAGTTGGGCGGCCTTAGCTGAAGCTTCAAATCACTCAAAAGCTCAAGAACGCCATCGCCCCTCTATGGACGGTATCTGCTTGCCTCCAACAACTTCTGTAACATTTAATGGTATGGTAACTTGTGTGTAGTGGAAAATAACATAGACATAGTGAGCATTTAATTAAGAATAGATTCCTAATGAGCATAGCAAGAGTGCTTGGATGGAGAGGGAAACAAAATCATAACACTTAGTTAGATATCCATGAACAATACTTCAAAAAGAGAGAGAAATTAAGCTACTGACAATAGTTGAGGACCGGAATTACATGGAGCCAGTCCCCCCTCCAAAAGGCTTTGTATTATAGGTTTCCCCCATCAAGGGAGACATTTTACAATACAATACTTTGTGTTCCTTCAATAACTTGCTGGTGCAATGAAGATGGAAGATTCAAGCACCAAGCTTACGCTTGAAAAACACCACATCAATTCCCTCACGGTCTCATACCCAAGACCTCACACACCTTTGAAGATGGTGAGAGCTAGTGGGGTATGAGAGTAGATCAAGAGGAAGAAGGAGTATTCTTACAAGAAAGAAGTATGTCTCCTCACATAATCACTCTTAATAGCTTAGCATAGCTTACTAATTAGAATGGTAGAGGAGATGAGCATGCATTGGAGCTTGGCTCTTGGTTGGATTTGCATCATAAAGCCAAGAGTTGTTGGTGTAGGCCTCCCTTCTCACAAGCTTGGAGTAGATGATGAGCTTTCCATTAAAGCTTGAGAAGGAGATAGTCTTCTTTAGTTCACACATGAGATTGTGTGAGTATGTGTGTGATAATGGCTTGCCTCTCTCTCTCTCTTGGTTGACCCCTCTTGCTATTTGCTCATGCTGGCATCCTATTGGCCCCTACAAAGCTTAGCCAATGACAATTAAGAAGCATAAGTGATAGCCTTGTGACATGTGTTCCCATTTCCCCTTTTGTGAGAGCCTTAGGTATTTAAATAATGCAATTGAACTCTCATTGGACCTCTTAGTCTTTTGGCCAATAGGAATCAGGCAAGCCATTGGGCTGGTGCTGAATGCTCATTGGACCCCTTGGGAGACTGTCCAATAGTCTTCTAGAGAGCTTAATTTCTATTGGTTCTTTTATCAAGTGTTTTTAAATGAATTAATCTAAATTTACTCTAGCCTAATTCTTAGTGGACCACCTTTATGGCCATCCAATAGGATTCGAATGCAGCTTGGGGGCAACTGGTCTAGGAAGTTGACATGCGTCCACTATGCCCTTTTTGTAAAGGAAGCTTGGAAGAGCGTGTGTGTGTTTGTCTCTCATCCCCTACTAATATGGCTCGCCTCCTCCTTGATAGGGATGTGGGAAGACTTTTGAGTCTTCCCACAAGCATACAATTTACCCTAAGGCTTGACCATTGAAGATTTTATTTAATTTTGGAGCCTTAGCATTTTGGAAGTCTTAATGGGCTGAACCTTAAGGGCCTTTGAAGCCCATTCATGCACATTGCTCTTTTGCAGATGGCCCCCATTTGGATCCCTATTTTACCTCCTTTGGATCCCTACTGTGGCCGATTTGCCAGCCTAACCAATATTCTAGCCTTTTCTCCCGTGGTACTTCCTTATATTAAATGATCAGTTTAAGATGAGAAAATCCTTTAGGGAATTAGATATTAATTATTATGACATTACCTCTCTCTTGAAATCATAGTCGTCCTCAACTATGAGATAGAAAAGATAAAGCCTAGTCATTAGTCCGCTTGCTAGCGCGTAGAGACCCCTATTTTACCCTATGACATTGTTTCAGAATGGATGAATAATCCATTTGGTGCTTGAGAGCATAAGCTGCTGCAAGCATGTCTGTGCATTAGTCATATCAATCTTCCATAGTACAGTGACAAGCTTTACTTGGTCTTCAAGAGACGTCTCCGGAAACATGATCCTAAGCATGCATACTTCTTAACATTTGTCCACAATAAAGAAAAAGAGAGTCTTATAAGACGAAAACTTTGTTCATTTTAAACATTTTCACATTTGCTTACTCTAGGGAAGCATTGTAAGCATTGACAAGGTTTAGGTTATCCTTTAATTGTATGCCTTGCATCCATCTAGCATCTTCAAAAGGATTGTTCTTAAACTTAATAAGATACCATCGGATAATCTTACCGCCTCTCAATACCTTGTCTTCATGTCAGAGAATGGACTCGGGATGCAACACCTCTTCTTGGTCCTTGATCTCCGATGGGTCTTTAATAGTTGGTCCTTGAGGTGGCTCTCCTTTGTAAGGCTTCAATAGTCTCACATGGAAAGCATTGTGTATGAGCCAATGACTCGGCAACTTGAGTTGATAGGCCATCTCATTAATTGGTCTAACAATCTGGGAGGGACCATAGTACCTTTTTGCTAATTTAGCATAGTACTTTTGGTGTCCCGTAGGATTCTTGCCCGTTGTGTGCCTTAATTGAGCCTTGGGAAATCTAAGTAAGACTCAATCATTTTGTTTAAAGGCTTGAGCTCTTCTTTGCTTATCAGCAGCAACCTTTTGCCTTTGCTGTGAGATAGAGATAGCATCCTTAATCTTTTAGAAAGATTCTTGTAGGTCTCGGCTATACTCATTTGCAGCGAAGATCTTCCCATGTACCTTAAGTAGCAGGGGACTTTTAGATCTTTCCTCAATTACCTCAAAAGGTGCTTTTCCGGTGGAGTTATGTATAGTGTTATTGTAGGCATACTCCACTAACGATAAGTATTTCTCCCATTGGGACCTTTGATCTACTTCCGTTACATAGGATTTTAGTAGATCAAGAATTGTTAGGTTAGCTATTTCACTTTGGCCATCCGTTTGAGGGTGAAAGGGCAAAGAGAAGTTTAGCCTTGTCTTTAAATTCTCAAAGAGACCCTTCCAAAAATTGATGGTCATTCTAGGATCTCTATCCAACACTATGGACATTGTTAAGCCATGGTACTTCAAGATTTGTGATATGAAGAGGGTTGCCATTTGATGGGCCTTGATAGTCTTTTTGACAGGTATAAAATGAGCTTGTTTGCTAAACCTGTCTTCGCGTATTCCCATGGATAGACTTAGGCAATCCAAAGATAAAAACCATGGATATGCTCTCCCATGGTGAATTAGGGATTGGCAAAATGTTGAAGCAATCCGGGTTGCTTCCCTCTATTAAACTTCGTCTTTTGGCATACCACACACTTGGAAACATACTTTTGTTGTCAGGACAAGGGTCCTACAGGGCAAGGCCCAACCTAGGGGGCCAGGGACCTAGGCCAAGGGCCTCGACTAGACCAGTGTGGACTGGGGATCCGCTTAGGGCAAGAGCTAGGATCTAGGCCTATATAAAGGGCGGTAGGGAGGAGGATCCTACGTCTTAGTCCCTTAGGTCTTACATTGGTATCAGAGCTCAGGGAAGAGGAGCCATGGAGGAGAGGGGAGAATGGTTGCATGCATGGTCTTGCTCTCTCTCCCTCTTGTTCTCTTTCTCTCTCGATCTCTCTCGTAAAGGATGGACTCCCTTTCATGGCGAGCTTGGATCGGCATGCAGCCAAGGCGGATGGAATTGAATGCAAGCATGCATGCATGGCTAAAGAAGCTCGTGGAATTTGCATGCCGCTCCTCCCAAGTCGGGCTCGGCAAAGGCTAAGGAACGGCGGGAACAGACCCTTGCATGGAAGGCATGCCACGCTCTCTACCCGCACAAAACAATGAGTTATGAGGCTCGATTGATGCGCGTAGGCCTGCACAGTGTTTTTCGCTTCTTCACCTAAGCCTAAAACGCAGCTGCGCGCCCACGGTGGCTTAACCTATTACTGCGGAGATCGGTTTGCTCTGCCCACCATCGCTGAGGTAATTTTTGTTTCTTTATTTTTTTAAAATAATTTGGCCACGGCCGTTTGGGTGCCCATGGGCACCCCCTAGAGGGCCGTCCCACGATTGCCCCTCCCATCGAAGGCCTGCATGTTCACTGTCAGGGGCAAGCATGGAGGGGCCATGGCGATTGCATGGCAGAGGGATTGCAAATACATAATGCAGACATTCTGAAACTCGCAAGCATGAAAGCCGGATAGTGTCGATCATCAGCATGATCCGGCATGCACGACATGTCTTGGAAATTAGGCGGGTTGTGTTCGGTTGAGGAGGGTTTGCACTATTTTTTTTTGCAATGGCAAACAATTCAGTCATGTTGGAGACTCACATGATCACGCAAGTTTGAATATCTCCGACATGCGGTCGCCAAGACAAGTTGCATTCGGGCATTTATGCGGTAAGCAATAAATTTCAATTTTCTTTGTTATTTTCCTCAAGCACATGTTGCATCCCGTTCGACGTACGGCTTGTGCCAATCGTGTGGTTCTCATACTGGCGTGCACGTATGGGTTGTCCAAGGCGTCTACACCCAGCAAGGTATGGGTTTAGCAAACTTTGATTGCCTAGAGACCAGTGATTGTGTTGACGACCAGCATCAAGCATGGCTTGAATATGACATGGTTATGATGTTTCTAAATGGTTAATGTTCGTTGCAGCATTTTTCCTTACGCAAGTACAACTTGATTCTATAACAGCAAGGCTGTGCATTGCTTAGGAAGCGCATTCTTCAGATAGAGGAATGATTACCTCTATTGCATAGCTCTCGCATGCATCAGAGGACAGAGCATCTCTATTGCATATCTCTACATGCATCAGAGAAAGTGTATCTTTTGCACTCCAAGCACAAGCACGGCTTGTGACAGTTATCTAAAGCATTAAATTTTGTTGCATACATTGTTGGTAAAAGCCCAAAGATAAGCTTGGAAACTCGAATCAAGCACGGCTTGACTCCCAACCACTTGGCTCCGAAGCACGACTTCTCAGCGGTTCAATTTTGCTGCAAAAGCATAGAAAATTTCCAATGTTTTGGAATCTCAAGGAGATTGGCACATCCTATTGCTTGACTAGATGCAGGAGGCAAGTTGTTGGGCATGGCCGACTCCTTGTCACTGTTTTTAGAAGCTGACAGAAGATGCTTGCCCCCACAGTATTGGCTAATTCCAATTGAAATTGATCGACAAGGTCGACTTTCTTTTGCTATACGACATTGGTCTGTTACTAGGAGTATTCGTTAGCTATGAGCACAGAAACTCCATCAGTACTTATGTGAAGCAAAGCTTCAATTTTAGCATCTGGCATACCCATTTCCAAAGTTTGGCATATGCTACTCGCATGCAAACTTAGGGAAATTTGTCAATGTGCCTGTTTTGATTCCATGCAAAGAGGGTGTATATGATACACACGACAACTCTCTTTCGTGCACCTGATATGACTATGGACTAAATTTGAGCGAGTTTTTGCTTCAAAAGTTCAAGACAACTGGTTACAACAATGACCAGCAATGTGCTTTGACAATTTTACATGAAGCACGGCTTCTCCCTTGTGCCAAGGTACTGTCCAATGACTTGGCATCAAGGGCAGTGGCACATAAGTTAGAAAAAACTGGCAAAATAGGGACTTTCCTACCAGTTTAGACTGTGCAAGGCACTGTTGGTTTTGGTTCTCACGTTTGAGGCCATCACTTTTGCCAAGGGCTTAAAATTATGTATGCACGGCATGCTAACTAGGTGGATTAAATTCCACCGCCTCATGAAACACGCTTCCGCTATAACACCAAAGACTTGGTCAAGGACAAGATAAGTTCTGGATTGTTTAACATGCTTGTTGGTTGCTGTCAACACACAACAACACTAAAAGGAACCTCGAATTTGGACTTCATTCATAGGCCAAGGGCCAATGCTAAGTCATTCTCATACAAGTCAGGCATAAGAAAGTTCCTCGGCCCAGCATGCTCTTCTTATCTCTCTTTCTTTTTTCTCTCTAAAGATAATGAAAACTTTCTAAGAAGATTTTATACATGTTTCACTGGTGACTCAGTATGAGCCGAGGTGCTCTAACTCTCAGCTAGAAATTGGGCAAGATGCCATCCAAATTAGTCTTCATCGGCTCGACGATTGAACACTAATTGCCATGAGGGCTTTGAGCCACACACGCTGGCTAAGAGCAATTTTTAAATCTAGGGTAAGACCCAATTGTTAGTATTCCTTGGATGATTGTTATCAAGATCAAATAGCTCTACCCAGTGGAGTACATAGTGACATTAATTGACAAGGAAGAGTCCTGTCATCACGGATGTTTAGAGTATCATTTTGCACTACATGTTTTCAGTGCGGTGCTCGAGTTGAGTTTTTGATAATCTTCAACTCCCATCAGCTGATCTCCACCACGGAGTATAGATGCAGCAATAGATGGAGACAACATGGCTGTCCATAAGAGCTAGCCATTTCACTTGTGTGGATATCCGGCTCCCTCTATAGCACTACTGTTTTGGGGGTAAGACCCGGCGGGTAATTGCTACTCCTGCCCATAGGCATTGAGGATCATAGTTTGATAAATTCTCATTATACTTTCAAGGAAAGAATTCCATAATCTACCATGAGGTTAGCGGAAAGATTCAACTTTTAAAGTTGATTCTCATCATTCTGTACACGGTTAACTAGGTTGGTTACCGTTACCTGCTAGTAGAGCAGTTTCTACAAAGGGTCTTACCAAGGGGTTTGACTACGTAGATTCTACTCAACGGGTTTGGATTGTGAAGGCAACACCTAGGGTTTCTAGTGCATTGTTGCTTGGTTTTTTCACAGGTGGGGAGTACAATACGGGTAACTGACCTTTCAGTTCAATCCCCAGGGCCATGCCAAGGGTATGTCGAAACAAGTATTTTGGGTCGTAGTGTCCAAAGTACATTACACTGTTATGAATCCACTAGTAGGATTCGATTTGGCACATGTTGTCACATGGGATACAACATGGTCTAGGAACTCAAGGAGTTTGGTTTAGCCAGTGTGGAGAAATGAATGAGGGTCCCTCTCACTCTTGTCGTAAAGTGTTTCGAGCTACCTCCACACACAAGTACATCTTGTACTTGTAGGATGTTCTTTTTCAGACATCCTTAGT
The DNA here is from genome assembly GCF_014529385.1 of Adiantum capillus-veneris. Lineage (NCBI taxonomy): Eukaryota > Viridiplantae > Streptophyta > Polypodiopsida > Polypodiales > Pteridaceae > Adiantum > Adiantum capillus-veneris. The sequence continues at coordinate 138,857,120 of NC_140941.1, forward strand.
TGAGACATATTCCACATGTGGCGAATATGAGTCTCTGGGACTAACACTAGCGCCCCCTATTTCAAATATGTGTCATGACAAAGTCCCTACGTGCTGGTCAAATCTGTTTTCTCGACCATTTTTTAGCACGACGTATCAGGAACAATTTCAGTGGCCAGAAATTGTCGGATACTTAGAATGACTTGTTCAGCTACAAGTATTGCTAAAAAACCTTACAGATAGTTGTTTATACATATAGCAAGGCTATAAGTTGTTAATGAAAAAGTTTCATTGTCTGTACCAAGAAGCGATCAATGTTTCACCTTCTATTGTGATTCAGACATTTCAGCAAGGCTTGCAAGAGATTGCAACTGAAAGTATTTACTTTCTTTTTAAAACTATTTACATTCCTTTTTAATGTGTGCTAGGTGCATCACATTTGCCATAAGTATTGGCAAGGATCGCCATGGGTATACAGGTTCGGATCTGTTTTTGCTAGATGCATGGACACTAGGTGTTATGGGCCCTAGTGTTTAGCAAAGGCTGATTTGGAACGGCATGCATATTCCTTAAGTTGTTGCTTATGAAAAATTTTGCACTCTAAGTGCACTATCTCTAGGAGATTACTTTTGGGTCTACTAATCACCAATAGAAGTCATGGCTCGGTTTGGGTGTTTGTGGATTTTTTCCAGTTAACCACGATGGTTATTTCGGACATTGTTGATTTCTCACCAATGTTATACACTACTGGGATTCCCCGTTTACCAGTCATCTGGGACGACTGTCTGTAAACTGTGAGGAAAACACACTTCAGTATTGTCAGTTATCCAAGGGGATAGGCATATTACAAAGAGTAATCTGGTGCTGAAGGATAAGAAAAGTGCGTACTTTAGCACCAAGCGATCCAATTAGTAAGCATTTATTGCTCTTCTTGGAGTTTACTTACTATCAGTTAATGCATGTTGCGACTCAGTAGATGTATAAGTCAGGTTCTCAACTTTGACACTCATTAGGGTGGGGTTGTTTACTGATGAAATTTGAGAATGAGTCAAGGACTAACACTTGGCTGATGAGTTAGGTCAGCAAGTTACTTTAACAGAAAGTGAAAAGCGGTACTCTTCATGTACATCTTTGTCGTGATAACTCGTTTAGCATGCTCATGTGCGTTCTAAATGGAGTCTATACACTAGATGGTTGCAAATGGACAAAAATGTGGAAAATCAAGATGTTACTCTTGGTTTCATTGAACCTCCTGTGGAACCGTGTTCCGGGCAACCAAACAGCTAGATCCATGAGGGATGCCACTTGGGAAAAGATTAGTGTTCTTAAGAAGAAGCTCTCCACTTTTGTTTCGAAGACGAAAACTCTTCTTAAGGGGGGAGTAATGTCAGGACAAGGGTCCTACGGGGCAAGGCCCAACCTGGGGGCCAGGGACCTAGGCCAAGGGCTTGAACTGGACCAGTGTGGACTGAGGATCCGCGTAGGGCAAGATCTAGGAGCTAGGCCTATATAAAGGGCGGTAGGGAGGAGGATCCTACATCTTAGTCCCCTAGATCTTAAATTTGTATGTTTACTTTCATGGCAGGCCAATAGAAATATGTTTCTATCCCTTTTAGGGTAGATTGAATCCCTCTATGCCTCACATAAGGAGGAGCATGAGATTGATACATTACTTTCTCACGTAGTGAGTTAGTAAAGCATAGTCTATTGGCATAGAGAAGATAACTATCTTGTAAGGTAAGTGGTTCCTCTTTCTTCCCTAGTGCAAGGACTGAAATCACATCTCTAAAACAGGGATCAGTAGTGTACTCATCTATCGTAGAAGATAGATCATTATGAGTTGCTATGGAAACCACATTCAATCTCGTCCATCTTGAGAGCGCATCGACTACTTGATTATGCTTGCCAGCAATGTGAGCAATATGAAAATGAAATTGTGAAAGAAAATTTGCCCACCTCATTTGTTTGTTGGAGAGCTTGGTCTGCGTCATGAAGTACTTAAGGCTCTGTCCGCAGAATGAAAGGAGTCCCCAATAAATAGTGCTTCTACGACTCTAAGGCATGTATAACTGAGAGGAGTTCCTTTTCATATATGCCTAGAGCTTGCTCAACAGGGTCGATCCTTTGACTTTCATAGACTATGGCATGCCCTTCTGGGAGTAAAACAGCTCCAAGGCAATCACCACTAGCGTCACATTGGACCTCAAATGGATTTGAGAGATCCGGCAGTGTAAGCACAGGTTGAAAGATAAGCTTTTCTTTAAGCTTTTTGAAAGCATTGTTTTCCTTGGCAGACGATGTATACCTAATGTTTTTCTTTGTTAGGTCATGTAATGGTCCCGCGATTTGTGAGAACTTTTCCATGAAGCATCTATTGTATGCACACATACCTATAACGCTTCTTAGTTCATGTAGATTCCTTGGATTAGGCCATCCTTTTATTACCTCTAGCTTTGATGGATCCATTTGGATGCCATATTGAGAGACAATGTGACCTAAATACTAGATCTCTTGTGAGAAAAACTCACTTTTCTTTCAATTAATATAAAGTTTATTCTCTCGTAAGACTTGAAATATTACCTGAAGATGTTCCTTGTGTTTGTCTAGTGAATTAGAGTAGATGCTTATATCATCAAAGAACACTCCTGCAAAGGTTCGATGAGGCTTGAATAGATTCTCCATTAAGCAGTTACATGTGGCTGGTGCATTGGTCAAGCCAAAAGGCATGACAATGTATTTGTAAAGGCCAAACGTAGTGCAAAATGCGGTCTTTACAATGTCTTGATCAACTATCCTTATTTGATGGTAGCCTCTTTTTAGGTCAATCCTACTGAAGTAGATCGACCCTTGTAGCTTATCAAATAGGTCTTCTACCCGTGGAACAGGAAACCTATTCTTGATAGTGATCTTATTTTGTGCTCTATAGTCGATACACATATGATATGTGTCATCTTTCTTTTGCACTCATAACACGGGTGAACAAAATGGAGATGAGCTAGGCCTAACCATGCCCTTCTCAACTAACTCATGCACTTGCCGCATAATCTCCTCTTGTTGAGCTTGGGAAACTCTATAAGGAGGTTTATTAGGCGGTGAACTTCCTGGAAGAAGTTCAATTGCATGGTCATCATTGCCTCGTTTAGGAGGTAGTTCACAAGGGATTTCGTCAATAAAAACATCTTGAAATCCCTTGATAAAATTGGATAGCTCTAATTCCTTTGTGATTGTTTATATTTTCTTTTGCTAAAGCATTAGGTTCATGTTGAGAGTCTTTAACAAAAATCATGTACACGAAAATAGAGCTCTTTATTGACTTATTTTAAGCTTGCTTATGTACAATGGGTATAGTATTACCCAACTCTTTAGCATCTATGTACATATCTTTTTCCCTAAACCTAAAGTAGATTTGCCTGTCAGGGAATTTAACCTTGGTAGCCATGTGATCAAACCATGGTGTCCCTAGAGTTACATCCTCGTGCTTGAGAGGAGAGATAAAGAAGTCCTCGTCCACATAGCTTTGGACATGGAGCCTCAATTTACCAATTAAGGGAGTGGCTGAGGCTTATTGCCCCTTGAAAATACCATTGATAGGTAGGACATCTCCCATCACATAGGCTTAAATGCCTAGCTTGGTGGCCAACTCTATGGATATGAAATTGTGAGTAGAACCAGGGTCAAAGAGAATAAAAGCATCATGTTCTCTTACCTTTCCCCAAGCATGGCATAGAGGAGATCCTTTGTGGTGAGCTTCCTCTTTTTGGATTTCAACCAAGGTAGCTCTAGGAGGCTCATTTTGTGTATTCTTGTGGGGACAAGTACGATAGGCATGCCCTTGCTCCCCGTACTTGAAACAATGGTTATCTTTACGATAACCATTAGGAGAAATATGGACCTTGCATGGGCCTCGTAAGGAATCCTAATTTTTAGGGATTAAGGCTAATGTTGTGTAAGGTTAAGCGGACAAGGGCATTCAAGAAGCTAGTTTTGAGTAAGCTTTTCTAAGCTTTTTTTTAGACTGATGTAGGATGTGGACCTAGGAGGTCACCTTCTCTCTCTAACTTTTTGAAAGGGAAGGGAGTAAAGAGGTGTGGCCACATTAGCAAAAACGTGGGTCACTAAGAGCCAAAATTTGACTTTTTTTCAAAAAAGTTCTTTTTACTTCTTTTTTAATTAAAAATTCCTCCAACATATATACATATCAAAAAATAGTTTTTTGATCTTTTTTAAAATCTACAAGCACTAAAAGTCCAATTTTTCAAAAAAAAAAAGCCCCCCAAAAAAAAAACCTTTGTTCTCTCTTCCTCCTGTCTCCTTTCTCCCTCTCCTCTCCCTCCCTGCTCCCTTCTCTCTCTCTCTCTCTCTCTCTCTCTCTCTCTCCCCCACTGCCCCCTTCTCTCCTCCCATTTCCTCCCTCTCCCTACCTATCCCCTTCTCTCATCCTCCTCCCCTCTCCCCCACTGCCCCCTTCTCTCCTCCCATGTTCCTCCCTCTCCCTCCCCCCTCTCTCTTTTCATCTTTTGCTTCCTCACGCAACAGCTGCCATGGTGCTCACGGACATCAAAAATCGTATGCATACATATTTTCTTGTCCGTGGCGTTTTCATCGAAGGCCACAAGTGAGGGTGAGCAGAGGTCATCCCAAGAACGTCGTACGTCGGTGAGATGAATGTTGATGGTTCTTCAATATCTTGCCAATACCATCACATATTTGAATAAAACACCCCTTTGTGCAAGGTAACAATATACTTCTTTCTTTTGGTTGTGTTCTTCTTATCATAGACTTTGAAGTATAAGGTGTTGCCTCTACTTGTTTTATAGTGCTTGGCACAAAGGTTGCTTTTGTGCACAAATAGTGAAAGGTTGCAGGTTAGAGAGGCCAAGTGTCACCACTTTTCCTCTGAAACAGTCTTCTTTGTTACATCTTGCAGGTAGGTGCTTCAAATCCATGCTTATTAGAGGTGGGTAATCTTATCGTAATGTATATTTTAGGATTATTTATTCCCAGTTGGATGAAAATACTTGCAAATTTGTACAACTTATACTTAACAAGTGTCTTTATTATACAGCTTGCAAATGTCGAATTCATACATGCTTTTGTTACAAGGTGACCTCTTACTATGCTAGTTGAGTGGTTTTGTTGCAAGAATGGCTCAAGGAACTAGCATAACATGAAGCTTTTACGGTGGCACAAAGCTCTCCTCAGCGGCAATGTGGCTCCTACTACACCAAAAATCATTATGCTAACATGGAGAGATCCCTAGTAGGACAATGCAACATCTTTTCATCAACAACAACACACCCTTTTCGAACATGAGGGCACTACTACCAAATATATTTTTATGTGATAGGTCACCCCATCTCATGCTATATCATGGAATGGATGTAAGAACTATGACCGCACTACTCCTTGGACGTTGTTCACAAATGTATGTTTATCAAAGTTAATGAGAAGAAATTTGGACTTTTTTGTTTGTTGATGTGTAAGAGCACTCTAGGTCTATCATATTTTAGATTGTTTGATAAGTTAAATAAGATTTGTAGTCACTTAAAGTGTAAATTTGTTTTTGTTTAGTAAGATTGTACATGAGAAGACATGATAAAGTACAAGAGATCTTGACGGAATAAACCTCGATGCCACATCTCTCCTTAAACCCTTTGATTTCTATCGTCGTGGGAAGTCCAAGGGAAGTCTATTTTTAGATTTTTAGCAATAACATTGTTTTGAAAGAAAGTTTTGTTATTTTAAAGTTTGTAGACAGTTTAAGAGTTCATTCTGATTATTTTCCTTTAGTTTCAAATTTTGATTGAGGGCACTCCTTGGAAGCCACTTTTGAAGGTGTTAGGACGGGATTTTGGGAAAGATTTGTATGTAGGAAATACAGCCCTTAACACATTAAAAAACATTGGTTCTTTGAGTATTTTCAGATTCCATGGTTTTAATGCTCATTGGAGCCCGCAGATTAAGGAAAAAGTAAGAAATGTCTGTTTTACATTATTCTTTAAGAAATTGCTAACTTGCACGTTGTTTTTTGGAGAATCCGAACAAGATATGATTTTTTTTGCATCACAATCTAAAAGTTCAACACTAAAAAAAAAAGAAAAAAAGTGGCCGCAAGGGCGCGCGAAATGGCCATCCGAGACTTTTGGATGGTCATTTTGCGCGCCCTTGTGGCCACTCTTGTTGAGGGCCTTGGAAGCTTTTACATGGAAAAAATTTGCAAAATTATTGTGTATAAGTATGAGATAAAGCTATAAGTTAGATGTACAGAGAGCAAGAGCTCACCCCCTAGGGTCTTTGAAGGTGTTAGGGCAAGATTTTGGGAAAGTTTTGTATGTAGGAAATATAGTCCTTAACACAATAAAAAACATTAGTTCTTTGAGTATTTTAGATTCCATGGTTTTAATGCTCGTTGGAGCCCGTAGATTAAGGAAAAAGAAAGAAATGTCTGTTTTATATAATTTTTAAAGAAATTGTCAACTTGCACGTTGATTTTTGGAGAATCCGAGCAAGATATGATTTTTTTTTGCATCGTGGTCTGAAAGTTCAACACTAAAAAGAAAAAAAAAAGTGGCCCCGCTAAGGTGCGCGAAATGGCCATCTGGAACTTTTGGATGGCCATTTTGCGCGCCCTTTTGGCCACTCTTGTTGAGGGCCCTTGGGGCCTTTACATGGAAAAAATTTGTAACACTATTGTGTATAAGTATGAGATAAGGATGTAAGCTAGATGTACAGAGAGCAAGAGCTCCCCCCTTGGGGCCTTATAATGACAAATAGGGGCTTTTTTAATGCATGGCCATGAGATAGAGGTGTAGCGTTTGATGTAATTAGAGCACCCCCCCGGTCCCTTTTTCTATGTGTTCAAAGGTCTGGAACATTCACTATGTAAAATTTTCCTATATCATGTGCGTTCACCAGAATGGATTAAAAGTACCCCTTATAGGCCTTATCTACACATGTTTCTATAACTTTACAAGAATATAAAATCCCTTATCTTGAACACGTGTGCTATGTTACATATACTTTAGTGAACTCCACAGGTCAAAGGCCTCACAAATCCTGTGCACTAAACATTCACACTAGAAATTGACCAAACAAGGAGCCAATTTTTACTTCCTCGTGTCCACCTCGTGTTCTTGGGAATGTTTTGGTTAAGCCATTTCTTTGGTATTTGAAACCACATGTGACCCCTATTGTTATAGTATCCAATCTTCTATGTTAACAACGCATGTATCTATAATTTATGTTACACTTTCTCTATCCAAATGAGCTACATAGTAAAAATTTTATCCGCAATTTAACAGTTAAGTTCACAAGGTAATAGCTATTGGTATCATCTTTAGCAATACCAAAGAAATAGCTACCAATAGCTCATGAATAGGGATATTTAAGAAGATTTGATACCAAAAACTTGTCAACACTACTCAAAAAGGTGGAAACTCAAAGGCTTTACAATATATGTATGATGGAACATGAGTCAATAATAAGTCACCCTTATATATCGAAGCCTTCATCTCAAGTTGTCATTTCTCTAAGTCAAGCTTGGCATAGGCATAGTATGGAAACAATAACATGTTGGAAAGCAAGAATTGTGATTAAACTGAAATCAAAATATTGCTTGAATTTCTGATTAAGACTTGAGACTTGAAACATCTTATAGAAAAATAAAAATATCCATAAAGTTCAACAATAATTATCAAATCTGTATGAAACTCCAGTAATCTAAATTAAATACTCTCACTCAATGCGACACCAGTTAACAAAAAAACACAAGGTTCCTCATGGAACAAAAATAGAGTGATTCCCATCTCTGCGCATGGTTGCTTGCTCATGTCCTCTGAAAAGAAGTTGAATCTATAAGTAAACAATAGATTATGTGAGTACAAAGTTATAAAGTAGAAAATGATAATCTAATGACAACTATACAAAGAATAAATTATAAGAAAAATCTTGATGGCTCTCCATAGTGACATAACTTACTTGCATTGTGAGACTCAATCACATGCTACACAACTATAGATGGCGCGCTAAAGCCATAAACAAAATAGCACCACCCAGTGTTATGAGGTATGAAGCCTAAACATTGAAAGCCATAAAGAGGTTTATTCTCTCTAGCATGATAAACTTAAAGATGGAGATGATGTTAAGCTCTGAATGTAAGCTACAAGCGTAGTTTTCTTACCATTTTATCTTTATGTTGAAGATGAACCCTTGCAAAGCCCGCACACTATTCACACCTCCTATTGTTGTGGTATTCAAGTCATGTGAGCTCATATTTTTGCCATCTTTGGGAGTAGAGGTTTCCATGTAGTGTGAGTGAATAAAATTAGAAGAAGTAGAATCTTATTTCATGGTGTAATGGAGGTGAGAGAAGGAAGAGGAGCTAGCTTGGTGTGAAACTATGTGGTGGGCAACGGGAAGAGATGGGGAAGGAGCTTGTTTGGTGCTACAATGGAGGTGGGAGAAAGCTAGCAGAGAGATAGTGTTAGACTGTAGGGGGTGTATGTGGTTGTTGCAGCAATGGAGAGCTTAGAAAAGAGTTTGTAGAGAGAGAAAATCACTTTTTAGCTATAGAATAGGTTTGGAAAGACTTTGGAGGGTGGAAAATGACGTTTTGAACTTTTTTGAAAAAATTCATTTTTGGGGTATTTTTTAGTGCACGTTTTTGACTTTTGAAGGTCAAAAATACCTTTTTGACCATGAAATAAGCTTGGGGACCTTTTAAGGAGGAAAAACTTGAAATTTGAATTTTTTAGTGTATTTTTAAATCCGTACCAAAAAGTGGGGGAAAAAAAGGTCAAAGTGGTCCCCCCTCCCCCCCCCCCCCCCCCCCCCCCCCCCTTTCCCCTAGCCACCTCCCTTACCTTCTCACTAGGTAAGAGGCCATTAAGAAGTGTAAGGCTACCTTGTCCCCCTACTTTTTTGAGGGTATAGAGTGTGTCCACCACCCTCTTCCTATTAACTGGCCTCTAATTAACCTTAATTCCAAAGGGTCCCTAGAGGGTTCATATTTTTCCTAATGGAAAAGAACCTTTTGAGGTAATAGAGGGAAGATAAAAAAGTCCCCTGCTAATCAGGGTACATGGGAAGATCTTCGTTGCAAATGAATATAGCCGAGACTTGCAAGAATATTTCCAAAAGATTAAAGATGATATTTCCATCTCTCAACAAAGGCAAAAGGCTGCTGCAAATAAACACAGAAGAGCTCTAGCCTTTAAATAAAATGATTGGGTCTTGCTTAAGTTTCCCAAGGCTCGATTAAGGCACACTACGTGCAAGAATCTTACCGGACATCAAAAGTACTATGCTAAGCTAGCAAAAAGGTACTATGGTCCCTTTTAGATTCTTTGGCCAATCAGTGGGATGCCCTATCAACTCAAGTTGCCCAACCATTGACTCATACACAATGCTTTCCACGTGAGCCTAGTAAAGCCTTACAAAGGAGAGCCACCTCAAGAAGCAACCATTGAATTCCCATCGGAGATCGAGGACCAAGAAGAGGTGTTGCAACCTGAGTCCATTCTCCGACACGAAGACAAGGTATTACGAGGCGATACGACTCCAACGATATATTATCAAGTTTAAAAAATTATCCTTTTGAAGATGCTAGATGGATGCAAGGCATACTATTAAAGAATAACATAAGCCTTGTCAATGGTTACAATGATTCCTCAAAGTAAGCAAATGTAAATATGTTTAAATGAACAAAGTTTTGTCTTATAGGTCACTCTTTTTCTTTATTGCACACAAATGCTAATAAGTATGCATGCTTAGGATCATGTTTGTGGAGAAAACATCTCCCGAACACCAAGAAAATTTTGTCACTCTACTATGGAAGATTGACACAAACTAATGTGCAGACATGCTTGCGGCAGCTAAGGCTCTCAAGCACCAAATGGACTAGTCATCCAATCTAGAATGGTGTTGTAGGTTAAAATAGGGATCCTCTACCTGCTAGCAAATAGAATAATGATTAGGCTTTATCTTCTCTACCTCATAGTCAAGGAAGACTATGATTTCAAGAGAGGTAATGTCATAAATACTAATAACTAATTCTCCCAAATGATTTTTTCATGCTAAACTGATCATTTAATATGGGGAGGTACTAGGGGAGTAAAAGCTAGAATATTGGTAAGGCTACCAGACCGGTCTCAGTAGGGATCCAAAGGGGGACAGTCTGCAAAAGAGCAATGTGCATCAATGGAGCTTAAAGGACCTAAGGTTTAGCTTCATAAGACTTCCATAGGCTAAGGTTCCAAAATTTTAATTGAAAAGTCCAAATGGTCAAAGCTGAGAAAATTGGATGGTGGTGGGAAGACTCAAAAGTCTTCCCACATCCCTATCAAGGAGGGGGTGAGCCCTAAGAGTAGGGGAGGAGAGAGAAACACACACACACACACACACACACACACACACACACACACACACACACACTACAAAGCTTCCTTGAAAGGGAATATTGGACACATGGCAGACTCCTAGCCAGTTGCCCCCAATCTTCCCTCAAATCCTATTGGATGGCCATAGAGGTGGACCAATGAGAAAAAATGCTTTATAAAATAACCAATAGAAATTAAGCTCCCTAGAAGACTATTGGACAGTCTACCAAGGGGTCCAATGAGCATCAAACAGCCCAATGGCTTGCCTAATTCCTATTGGCCAAAAGACTAAAAGGTCCAATGAGAGTTTAATAAATTATTTTAATTCCCTAAAGCTCTCACAAAAGGGCAAAGGGGGGCACATGTCACAAGGCTATCAATTATGCTTCTAATTTGTGATTGGATAAGCTTTGCAGGAGCCAATGGGAGGCCAACAAGAGTAATTGGCAAGAGGGGTCGACCAAGAAGAGAGTGAAGGCTGCATTTTTTACCAACACTTTTGCTATACACACACACACACACACACACACACACACACACACACAAACACACACAACTCATGTGTGCAAGAAGAACGCCATCTCCTTCTCCAACCTTTGAGAAGTAGAGGCCTACACCAACAACTCTTGGCTATGGAATGCAAATCCAACCAAGAGCCAAGCTTCAATCGCATGCTCATCTCCTTTACCATGCTAATTAGTAAGCTAAGCTATGCTATTAGAGTGCTTATGTGAGGAGAATACTTATTTCTTATAAGATATATATTCTTCCTCTCAATCATCCTCATTCCCTGCTAGTCTCACCATTTTTGAAGACGTGTGAGGTCTTGGGACTGAGGCTAGGGACACTAGGTGTGTTTTTCAAGCATAATTTGGTGCATGAAGCTTCCATCTTCATTGCACCAACGAGTTTTTTCAAGGAACACAAGAATTGTATTGTACAAAAGTCTCCTTTGATGGAAGAAGCTATAATACAAAGCCTTTATGGAGGGGGGACCGGCTCCATGTAAATCCGGTCCTCAACTATTGTCAATTGTTCTATTTCTCTCTCTTTTCAAGTATTGTCTAAGCCAAGCTAGCTAGGTGTAAATTGCTATGTTGCTTCTCAAATTAAGTACTCTCTCTATGCTCATTAGGAACTTGTTCTTAATGAAATGCTCACTATGTTATCAATTTTCGCTACACACAAGTTACTAGTGCATTAAATGTTACTTAAAAGAACGATGCATAGGTAGAAAGGATTAGGACTCATGCAATAGGGTCAGCCAAATCCTCCACCATTTCACCACTAGCTCTCACCCAATGCAAATTTCTTGGAGTGTTTGAGGCAAGCTCTTAAACAAAGACCCTTCCATCATGACAAGAAAAGGGACATGCCCTAGTGCAAACCTCAAGGGGTTCATATTATAAAAACCCTCCTTATCAAATGCATTTAAGGACTAATTTAGAAACCCCATATATGTATGTTTTTTCCTTGTTTTTTAGATTTAGCACACACTTTTCTAATAAAATTTTTGAACGTCCCTTTTATTATTGGTTATGGCACTCAAAGGTTATTATAGCTAAAACCCAGCTCAGCTAAAGACTTGTCAGGTTAGAAATTTTGAGGTCACTCGATGTGTTCCTTTGACATTAGAAATTCTCTCCTTCTCTCTCTCTCTCTCTCTCTCTCTCTCTCTCTCTCTCCAGCTTCAACTAGATCATTGAAGTCTATTGGAATGTGAGTTGGAATTTTCTTCTTCTTCTTCTTCTTCTTCTTCTCTCTCTCTCTCTCTCTCTCTCTCTCTCTCTCTCTCAATAAAAAGAGGGCACCAGAATAACTTTGCTCGATATTCTCTCTCTCTCTCTCTCTCTCTCTCTCTCTCTCACACACACACACACACACACACACACACACACACAAGACTTTGCTCGATATTCTCTCTCTCTCTCTCTCTCTCTCTCTCTCTCTCTCTCTTCCTCACACACACACACACACGTGCGTGTGCGCGCGCGCACACACACGCACGCACACACACACACACACACACACACACACACACACACACACACACACACACACACACACACACACACACACACACACACACACACACACACACAAAGAAGAGGGTATTGGAATACTAACCTTTCTAATTGGTCCATCACAATTCCCCTTTGAATAGAAGGTCTTGAGTTCAAGACTTCGCTCGAGATTGTTTCTATGGAATTAAAATTCATTACTTGCTCTCTCTCTGTAATTGAAATGGCCTATGAACTTTAAGAATAGCGGAATTAGAAGAATTAGAGTGAGATTGTTGTGAGAATACTTTGAGAACATAGAGGAGACTGAATTTAATTAGCGGTAGCAACATAACCATAATACTTAATTAACTTGGAATGAACAATACTTTTGCAAGAGAGAGAGTTTAGAGAACTTGATAACATTTGAGGACTGGATTTATGTCAAGCCAGCCCCCCCTTCAATAGGCTTTTTTATTATAGATTCTCCCATCAAGAGAGACTTGGTACAATACAATGTTTGTGTTCCTTGTGACCTAGGTGATGCAATGAAGATGGAAAGCTTTATGCATCACGAGCATAACATAGACTTTGTAAAAAGCATTAACCATCCCCGGCCTTAGTCCCAAGGCCTCAAACACCTTCAAAGGTGGAGAGAGCTAGTGGTTGGGGAACGAGGATAGGGAAGAGGAAAAATGAACATTCATAGGTGAAAGAAGTAGTTCCTCACTTATCATTACCCATCTTGCTTAGCATACATAATAGCATAGTAATGGAGATGGAGAAGATGGCAAGCTTAAGCATGGGAACATGACTCTTGGTTGGATTTGCATTCCATAGCCAAGAGTGTTGGTGTAGGTTCTCAACTTCTCTACAAGCTTGGAGAAGGAGATGGGGCTCTTGTACCTTCCACCTCACAGAATGAGTGTGTGTGTGTGTGTGTATGTGTGGGAGAGTATACCCCCAAGCTAGCCCCTTCCTTGCTTTGGTCAAACCCCTCTTCTAGCACTACCATGCACTTTATTGGACCCCCTCAAGCCTATCCAATCACATGCTTAGTTCATATCAAGCAACAAGGGTAGCCTTGGGACAAGTGTCCCCCTTTCCCCTTTGAGAGACAAGACTTGATAAATCCATAAAAAATTAACTAAATTATCATTGGACCCCTTGGGAGGCCAACCAATAGGCTTTAGGCACACAATGAGTGCAACATGAAGAGGAGCTTGACAAGTGTCCTAGTTGCTTTCTTTATACCAAGCTTGCCTTGTGTGAGGGTGTGTGTGTTCTCTCGCTAGTTCCTACAAAGAGGGCTCGCCCCCTAATGAGTAGGGATATGCTTTGATTTTTTGAACTCCTTAACCCCTTAAGCACCTTATTCATTAAGCACCTCAAGCACCTCAAGCACCTTAAGCACCTTAGTCAGCAAGCACGACAAGCATCTCAAGCACCTAGCACCTCAAGCTTGGGCCGGGTTCCCACCTCAAGCACAACACTAGCTTGTCTAAGGTCAAAGGACTTTTAACCCTAACCATTGGAGGTCTTTAATGAAGCTAATACTAAGGTCTTTAAGCTCCATTAGCTAACCTTGCTCTTTGACATATCATCTCTCATTTGGACCCGTGTTGAGATAGATCCATAAGCACATGTCTATATTCTAACCCTTGTTCTCGTTCATTCTCCCACATTAAATGATCAGTTTAGTATGAGAAAATCATTTGGGTTGGTTAGATATTAGATTTTATGACATTACCTCTCTTTTGAAATCATAATTGTCCTTGACTATGAGGTAGAAGAGATAAAGGCTTAGTCATTAGTCAATATTTCTTAGCGGGTAGAGGATCCTTTTTTACTCGTTTGACATCTTTGGCTTGAAGGTATGGATGAACATATGAATGTCTAGATAACAGATGGATTAACAAAAAGAGCACTTGTGGATAGTGGTGCATGTATCAATGTCATGAAGTATTCAACTTATCTAAAGATGTCCAAGAAAATATTGACGCCCATCAAGATTGAGCTCAAAGAAGCAAATAAAGGAACAATGGTTAGCTTAGGTCAAGCCAATGCATCAATCAACATTGATGGCCATCAATGCCCACATCAATTCCATATAATGGTAGACACTGATCTTAATGAATCAATCACCTTGGCGTCTCGTGGATGAAAATGTACAAAGAAGTTCAAGATTGGCAATGCGACATCCTGAAGTTTACCCTTAAGGGAACCTTGTATGTCACTACCTTAGCACCACCATATCATATTTGAAATGTACAAGTACTTCATACAACACCACATCCTGAAATGCGGCCTACACGAGCTATACAACACCATGGAAAACACATTAGGAAGATCTGGGTAAAGAAATCAATCATGGAAACCAAATCAAAGAAAATATGGCTACCCAAGATACAAACTTCCAATCTGAATTCCAGGTCAATCCATCCACAACCAACAACAAATAACGCAAGTCAAAGGCAACAAAAATCAGCACGAAGGACTGGCTCTCTATCCACCTAAGCCAAGTGCAAATGGATTCCAAAGAACAACCCCTAGAAGACACCAATTGCCAAACAACCAACTTGGAAATGAACACCAAATCCACCAAAACAACAAATGCATTCATAGTCTCCACAACCAAAATACAAGTGGTTACCAAAAACCAATCAAGGCCAAACAATAATCCTGCCCATGGTATTTACAAAACCAACAATCATGGAAAGGGTCGTCATCTTCAAAATCTTTTATTCAAACATCGTAGTTTTGATGGAGCCTTGCCAACAAAAGCCATTGAACAATCCATTCACTACCCACATCTTACACATCATATTGTTACCCAAAGCATCTTTTCCATTGGCATAATAGGGCACATTGCATGGTCTTGCATAGACACATTGTTTGCGCCCATGCACATTGCATAAACCTTTGTCCGGGATGACTCAAAATGGGAAGGGGGGAGTAACAATAGATTTGGCATCTTAATGCAAGATCTAAAGGTACAAGATGTTGAGAAATTATGTATATAGTGTACGAAGCATGTTTTGCCACTTAAACTTTTGCTTTTTTATTGCTTTTCAATAGGATTTAACCCTTATCAAGCATAATAATGAGCCATAACAATAGTTCTTGATGGACATGATGTCTAGAGTGAGAGTATGTATATATGAGTGTAGAGAATAATTTTGGCTAATTTTTAGCCAAATAATAACACTTTCCAGTAATTTTCTTTTCTTTTTGATCTAATAAGGACAAAAAATTAGTAAGAAGAGCTAAAGAAGTCAGAATCAAGTTTTAAAATAAAACACCAAATCTACATAGTAAGAGTTTTGAGCATGTCAAGTTTGGAAGGATTTGGCACAAGTCAAATTTTGGGCCAACTTGCGAACGGTTTGAAGTTGCAAAATCAAGGGCAATTAATGATCGGGCATCCAAATGAGGAACCGTATGAGCAGCATGTGGTATGCAATGAGAAATTAGGACAAACAAGGTAAGTATACACTTAACACACGTGGTAGAGAGAGAGAGAGAGAGAGAGAGAGAGAGAGAGAGAGAGAGAGAGAGAGAGAGAGAGAGCAGTTGTGACCTAGAGTGAGCCATAGGGTTTTTGCTTGCTACAAATACCCAGGGGTTTCTTACTACACTAGATTTCACAGGTAGGACCCTTAACTAAGCAAGATCAAATGTGTATAGTCCACACTACACAAAAAACACCAAAACAATTGCATGGATCAAATACAAGACGGGGAATCTTAAGACTGTCAAGGATCCATTGGGGCATCAAATGCAATCCTCATTCCAATTTCTTTTGCAAGAGAGCTCGACGTACTGGATAGAAATTTGCCATGTGATCACAATCCAAAAAGAGGGTGGAACATGGATTGCAATCCATGTTCCCCTATCATCAAATCAAAAGACTTTTTGGGCAGATGACTTCTCTCAATGGCGCCAACAAGATGGTGTGATCACAAATCAAAAATGTTTTCCAACATGGATCATGATCTATGTACCCTAAAATTCCAGAAGGATGCAAAGTTTGGGCCCACAGTTGGACATCAACTTGGAGGTATCACCCTTAAAATTTGAATGGGAAATGGACACAAATATACCCCAAACCTTGGCAAAACAAATGGTCATTTTGACTCAAGGAATGAAAAAATGATCCAAACTAAAAAATGTGATGACCAGTAGCCTAGGGAACATATCAAGAACCTTCCAACCGAAATTGGCTACATTTAGCCACCAAACATGATTCGTGGTCGATGTGCCTACATACATATTTGGGCAGAAACTAGGTAAGCAATACTTGTACAAGTTATCGATGGAAGAATATGGTAATTTCTCAATGTTTTATGCATAAATTGGTTGAAATTGCAGTGTTGAGAAGTTTCAAAGTGGAAATGAAAATTTGAATGGAAATGGACACAAATTGATCCCAAAACCTTGGCAAAACAAATGGTTATTTTGACCCAAGGGATGCAAAAATGATCCAAACTAAAAATGTGATGACCAATATATTGCCTACGAAACATATCAAGAACCTTCCAGCCAAATTTGGTTACATTTGGCCACCAAACATGGATTGCAATCCATGTACCTACATAGCAGTTTTGGAAGAAACTAGGTAAATAGTACTTGTACAGGTTATCTATGGAAGGATATGGTAAGTTCTTAATATTTTGTGCACAAATTTTTTTAAATTGCAATGCTAAGAAATTTGAGAGTGCCAAGTGCTAATGTCAAAGTGTTTTGCAAGGTAAGGGAAGTAAAAGTTTGGTATGCTCAAATATGTCACAGTGTAGTGAAAAAGTGTTTTCTGAAGGGACAAAGTTTTCCAGAAGGGCTAGAATGGTCAAACAAATTTCAAATGCTCTGAAAACTGACCGACAGCTAGTTTTGGAAAAATTCAACTGCCAATCATCATAACTACAAAAATCAAATCAATCTAGCCACAGGGATCAATCAAAGCTGGCATAAAAAATCCAATATGGCAAAGTCTAATCAAATTGCACCATATAGTGGGAAATTGGGTCATTCTCTATAAGTGCATCATACAACTGATTGCATGGCAGCCATCCAATTTTCTAAATTTTGTGCTTCAACATCATGTAAGCTAGACACAGCCAAAGCATAGCAACCTGATGCATAAGATGCATGGCGAGAACCTGAACGAGTACGACTAGACAAAGGTGCATCCAATTTACTGTCACACAAAGTATGCACCAACCATTTAGGTTTACTCTAGCCTGCTGATTCTCAGCCCTTTCCTCATCAAGTACATCATGTACATTTGCATCAGTAATAAGCTGATCTGTAACATTTTGGAAAAACCCCATAGGCTGTACATTTGCCTCATTGGAATTTACACTCGTACTTCCACCACTAAAAAGAGGCAACAAAGTGTCATAAATGTCCTGTGAGCTTACATTACTATCTCTAGTACATGACAGCAAGGTCTGAACAAAATCTTTCACAAACACAACATCTCGTGAAAGCAAGACACGCTTTGCTTGTGGATGATACAACCTGTAAACTTTGTTGTAAGCACTATAACAAAAAAAAAAAACTTTTGACAACCTTATCATTCAATTTTTTTCATTGTGTTTGTGGCACCAAAGCATATCCCAAATAGCCAAAAACACGCATGTGTTATCATGCCATGCTTCATATGGAGTCATAGATTGCAAAGATTTTGTAGGACACCTGTTAAGTACATAAGTGGCACACATGATGGCCTCAAGCCAAAACAAATACGGCAAAGCTTGACTTTTGACCATACATCATGCCATTTTTGTAAGTGACCTAGTTTTTCCTCTCAGCAACACCATTTTTCTGAGGCATATAAGGCACTGCACACTAGTGTTTTATCCCATGACTAGCCAAAAATGCATTAAATTTTTGAGACATATGCTCCACCCCTCAATCGGAACGGAGGGCGCCCATAGTACATTTGAGACATTTTCAGCCATGCATGCCTGGAGTAATCATCAATGAAAGTCACAAAGTAAAGGTAATTTCCTAAGAACGGAGTTTGCATGGCCCCACAAACATCACTAGGAATAAGCTGCAACCTGCATGTGGCCCTAACTGAACCATCCTTTGGAAACTTTAGATGCTGCATCAATGAAAGTCATAAAGTAAAGGTAATTGCCCAAGGACGGAGTTTGCATGGTCCTACAAACATCACTATGCACAAGCTGCAAGCTACATGTGGCTCTAACTGAACCATCCTTTGGAAACTTTAAATGCTGTATCTTACCCAAAATACAGCCTTCACAAACATGTTTGACAGGTACTTCAAGAGGCCGCAAAGAAGCAACCGTATTTGATTTTTGCAAATGCAACAAAGTGGCTAAATTGAGATGTCCAAAACGTGCATGCCAAAGTTTTGCATTTATAATAGCCTTAAAATCTACAACTGCATTTGCAAAATTCTATCCACACTTGTCATACAAAGTGAGCTTATACAACCCATGTCATAAAATGCGAGATGGTACAATGTCATCATTGAAACTGAGATCATGTATTGTACATCTGTCATCCACAACTTTGACTACAAGACCAAGTCTAGCAAGTGCAAATACAGACAAAATATTCTTCTTAATCCTAGGTACATACAATGCAAGTATTAAAGAATTGTCAATTGCATTAGTAAGCACAATCTTTCCAGCTCCCTTGATCGGGTAAGAGGAATTATTGGCCCAAGTGATTGAATTTCCAGGAGGGACATCCTCGAGAGAGGTAAACAAGTCATGATGAGAGGTAATGGGCATTGTAGCACCACTATCAAAGTACCACACTTGAGCATCTGCATCATGGATAGAAGAAATCATAAGTACACTCTGCACTAAAAGCTCATTCTGCATCAACATCAGCATCACAGTCTCCTTTCACAGAAGACTCGACAATAGCTACATATGTAGTGGAACTAGCATTAGTAGTGGAACTAGTCTTTTTCTTCTTAGCCTGTTTGGCCTTCAACTTAGGACAATACTTGATCAAGTATCATTAGCTTTGCAATAATGGTAGCGCATCTTCTTTTTTTCCTTATCGGCCAGAATTTCTAGAAGAATTGCTCCCAACAGAAGCATTAGAAACATGTGATTTTCCACTCGCATAAGAACCATGAGAAGTGGTTGCATTGCTGCTACCACCTTTTCTTTGAGCAACAATAAAGCATGTTCAACTGCACGCTGTCTAGTCCTGTTTTTTTTGGAAAGTGACTCTTGCAACAACAATGTGCACAATGCATCAAGCTTGACAACTTCAGTATTTCCTTGAGTCATAACTCTACAAGTACTAGCAAAAGGCTGGTAAGAATCTCGCAAGTCATCAAGAACAGTCTGCACAAGGGAGCTGCCAGAAATGACTTCACTTGCATAAATAAGTTGCTCATTGATATCCTTGACACCAGCAAGGAAAGTTTCCAGTAGAGAGTGTATTACTTACTGTGTAATGGAAAGATAAGTTAGCCCCAGAGTGATGGGCGTATATACAATGCACGGGGGAAAAAACCTCCTAGTGAGGGAAAAAATACCACCAGTAAAGCCTAACCCTAAAGTGTCAAATCATTTGGGCATCAAACCCTAGTAAAATTGCCAAAAACTCTAAGTCTACAAAAAATTTCCAAAATTTGGGATAAATCCCAAACCAATGATTCAAATCACAAAAACTTTGAACCATAGCATCACTATAACAAACTCTATCACATGGTGTAAGCAAATTTCCCAAATGTCTTCAAATATGGATCACGATCCATGTACCTCATACCCAAAATTGACCTATATGACCTAGTGTCCATAGTTGTCCTAGTTGCACGGGTGAAGTTTGGTGAAATTTGGAGTTATTTTGATCAAGTTATGCTCATTTTTCAATTTATGGTCAAGTTTGCATTTTATTGACTTTTTCGATAGATTTTTGACCACTTTGCAAAGTTGAAGAGTTGATTTTTGGATAGCAGAATGCCTTGGTGGAAAGCTAAAAAGGAGTGAGAAGCTGCTCCTTATGAAGTGGTAAACATTTCATCCAATGAAAAGGCACATATCAAAGATGACAAAGACCCCTCCAAATGTATTCATTGGAAAGTTCCATGCAGCTAATGGAACCAAGATCACAACAACCATTTTTTTCCAAAAGAGCTATGGAAACTCCATCAACAGAGAGAAGTAATAGAGAGGTCAAGATGCTTGCAACTTGAGAGCTTCTTTAGGTTGCCACCATGGGGGATATATTTTCAAAGAGCACACAAACTTATGAACTCTATCCAGTACAACAGGGAGGCAAGATTGACAGATAGAGATGGTGCCGTAGTAAAAGTGCGGATTATCGATGAAATTATCAACCAAGCCCTCCCCGTCCCCCAGGCAACCACAACTTGCTTCACAAGACCAAGGTAATTGATAATCACAAAGCCTTTATCAAGCAACAAGGTCATAGGTTCACCTACAAGTATTTGATCTACTCAGAGACTGAACCCCCCCTACAACTAATCTCCCAACACCTCAAAGTACAAAATCCACCATGCTATACCAATCTAAACTTACACATTACGGTGGTCATGGCTATGGGGTTAGCTGAGAGAAGAGTAATAAGGTGCACCTTAGGGAAATATCCTTTAGAATTTGGTAAAATCTAACCTCAAGTGCAGCAAAAGGAACAAAACCTACATGAATGTAGGTCTAGTCCTCAACAAAATAGCCTACCAGGCCTTGGGAATGATAAACCAATTTTGGATAGTAGTATCTCAACTGGATTTACTCCATAAAGCTAAGCATGTTGTCCTCTCTATGGGTAGCTCCTCCACCACACCGACAAAGAGAAGAACCAAGGGTTAGCTCAACGGAGAGATCAAGAGAGCCCACCTGTCAAAACAAATCTTAGAAACCCAAGTCCAAAGATCTATAGAGGAGGCTCAATGGGGTTAACGAAAGAATGGCTAGCAAAACTAGCAGTAGAGAAGAAGAAAGTGGAAGAAGCTGACTCAAAGAACTATGATGAAGATGACATTGATCTCAACAAAAAGCTTCAAAAGATCAGAGCCAAGAAGCTGGACAAGATAAAACGACACCGGTGAAAGAAGGTAGAGGAAGAGGCTCAATTGCCAAGATCTTTTTGGCAACACGTACATGATGTACTAAAGCAAAAAGTGGAACAAAGGGAAGAACAAGATGCCAAGCAACAAAAGAACAATGATTTGGATTACCCAGTGGATTCACCAAGAAGCTGTGAGTCCATACATGAAGAATTGCCAAAAGAACAAACTACCACTGAGCAAAACAAAAGATAGAGATGGAGATGGAGCTGGATCAGCAACAAGTTTCCTTGAAACTAGCCACACCTCCTTCTAATACTGAAGTGAAAGAAGAAGCAAAAGGTCAATAGGAAAAAAAAGACACTGAACAAGATCTACAAAATACAAAAAAACGGAGCAAAAAGAAGCTACTTAACCCATAAAAGACAAAAAGGAAATGGGACAAGAGCAGAAAAAAGACTAGCACAAGAAAGAGGAGGAGAGGAAAGAGTCAGTGCCAGGAACGTCTCAACAACGAGCTACTCAAGTAGGCGGACTAGTCAAGACAATCTCAAGAAAATTTTTGAGGAAACCAACAAGATCATTTGCGAGTTTGAGCTAGAGGACCATCTAAAGATGATAAGTGTAATGGAAATGGCCTGTTTACTTTGAGAATAGCAAAATTAAGAGAATTATAGAGAACATTTTTGTGAGACTACTTTGAGAACATAAAGGGTGAACTTAATTGACGGTAGCAACATAACCATAGTACTTAATTAACTTGGCATAAACAATATTTTAGAGAGAGAGAGAGAGAGAGAGAGAGAGAGAGAGAGAGAGAGAGAGAGACATAGAGAGACATAGAGAGTTTAGAGAACTTGAAAATAGTTGAGGACCGGATTTATGTGGAGCCGATCCTCAACTGTTGTCAAGTTCTCTAGATTCTCTCTCTTGCAAAAGTATTGTTCATGCCAAGCTAATTATGTACTATTGTTATGTTGCTACCATCAATTAAGTTCACCCTCTATGTTCTCAAAGTAGTCTCACAAAAATGTTCTCTCTAATTCTCTTAATTATGCTATTCTCAAAGTACATAGGCCATTTCCATTACATTGGTATCAAAGCTTTTGGTTTCTCTTTTCTTGCTTAAGAAGAGAGCTCCTTAAGTAGCTTATTAATGTTTGATTTTGCTAATCATATTAGGGTAAGTGGGACTGAGATCTATTATCATTTTTGTTAAGCTCACTATGAGGGATATGGTGCACACCTCGAGAGATTTGGTCTCAATAATGGGGTCTTTTTAGACTTGCCTATAGCTTTATCGTTATTGAGCCATAAGAAGTCTAAAAGGAGCTATCCCTCGACAATTCTGCAATATTAGACCCACTCCACTACGCTCTATAATTAACCATTTTGAGCCATGGGTGTAGATGCTTAAGTGCTGATTTTCAAAGGCTAAGAGGAGCAACAACTAAGGTTTTGAATTGCCAAAGAATACACTAAGTAGACACACATATTTTGTTAACATGGCTGTCAATAACCAAGAGAGTAGAATGAACATCGACAACTTTAATTTTGCACATGAAGGTGCTAACAGTGATGCACCCATGTTTTTCAATTATCTAGGTTGAAGCAAGCTATGGGTAACCCTGCTTTGCAAGCGAAAGCTACTCAACAGCTTCGCGCTTATGGGATTTCCTTTCCTCTGCAAGAGGAGAGAGAGCTTAGGAGGCCTCTTGATGAGACCCTCAAAAGAATACTCTCTCCCATACGAGAGGAGGAATCCAAAGAGCGAGAAAGTAATAAATCCTAAGTTCCTCTGAAGATGTGGCTCCACAAAGACGACAGTCTAGACGGCCGCCAACTCCTTTCAAGAGGAAACGGTCAACCCATAGTCCTTCTCCTCGTCACTCCAAAAGGGAAGAGAGGAAACAAAGGAAGAAAAGGGCAAGAAAGAGGTCACCCTCTTCTTCTTCCTCCTCTTCTGATGAAAGCTATGGTTATTCTCCTAGAGAATACAAGAGGGGAGGACATCCCAAAACTTACCCTGCATGGCAAAGGTCACAAAAGCTCAAGAAGCTCAAAGAAGGAGGAAAGAGTATCCCCTTTCTCACCTATGATGGCACCTTTGGTGCTACCGACAAAGTATTGGCCTTCATTCAGCAATTTGATGCGGCCTTTGGAGACAAGGGCTTCACGGAGTCCTCCAAGCTACACCATGTAGCTATGCACTTTCAAAAATCAGCTCGGCAATGGTGGGTTAGCCTTTGTGGCAACGGTGAATCCCTAAAGACATGGAAAACTCTACGAGTTTCCATCATGAAGAAATTCCTTGCAAGCAATGCAAAGGACAAAGTGCTTACCGAATGGCAAAGTTTGAATCTTCTCTTCCATGAGTCTATTCACAAATATGTGGACAAGTTTTGGGATTTACATCTCAAGGCTACTATCCTTCAAAAGATAGATTTTGTCGAGCAAAAGCAACAAATCTGTCTGAGATTACCTGAAGATATGGCCGAGTACGTCGACTCTCAATGGCCTAGTTCTATTACCGAAGTAATCCACCACACCATGGTTGCTTCGCACATCAATTTCCAACAAGGGGCTAGACGGAATGTCAAGCCCATGGAAAACAAATACAAGAGTGATGCAAAGGAGAAAACCAGTGCTCAAAATTCTTCCCAAGGCAATTCCATCAATAACAACAACAACAACAACAATCGGTCCAAGGAGAAGGAAGTCTACAGTGGTAAAAAACCTCTCTCCTACAGAGCTTGAAGCTTTTTGTAAGGACCACAAATGTTTTAAGTGTGGGGAGCAAGGACATGGCTATCGTTCTTGCCCCAAGAGAAATGCCCGCAATGAGACTCTTAGAGCTTCCATTATCAAAGCTCAAAAAGAGGATGCTCATTGCAAATGATCACCTCTCTTCTATGCTTGGGAAAAGGTAAGGGAACATGATGCCTTCATCTTGTTTGACCATGGCTCTACTCACAACTTCATATCAATGGAGTTGGCCACCAAGTTGGTCATTCAAGCTTCTGGGATGGGAGATACTATAACTGTCGATACCTCTTTCAAGGGACATCAAGCCTCCATTACTCCCTTGATTGGGAAGTTTAGGATTCATGTTCAAAACTATGTCAACAATGAAGACTTTTTCATCTCTCCTCTCCAACATCAGGATGCTACCCCAGGGGCACCATGGTTCAACCGCATGGCTGCCAACATGAAGTTCCTTGAAAGGAGAATCTACTTCACCTACAGGAGAAAAAGCATGTACATAGATGCTAGTGATTCTGGTCGTACTATACCACTTATAAATCCTCCTACTTTTGATAATCATTGAAGAGCTCAGTTTCTACGTACATGCTTTTTGTCAAAGAATCCCTAAAAAGATCCTAATGTTTCATCAAATGTAAATGGTAGAAATCAAGATTAGTTAGACTTGTCTAATTTTCTAAAAGGATTCCAAGATGTGCTCATTAATGATATCCCTATGGAATTACCTTCAAAACGAGGGGATGATGACCATAAAATTGAGCTCCTACCAAGAAGCTCACCGCCTAACAAATCTTCTTAACGAGTTTCCCAAGCTCAATAAGAGGAGATCATGAGGCAAGTACAAGAATTGATAGACAAAGGGATGGTGAGGCCTAGCTCCTCTCCCTTTTGTTCTCCAGTCCTTTTAGTGCAAAAGAAGGATGGTACATACCATATGTGTGTGGACTATCGAGCACTAAACCATTTCACTATCAAAAACAAACTTCCCGTGCCTCGGGTAGAAGATCTGTTTGATAAGCTACAAGGCTCTACCTACTTCAGTAGGATTGACCTTAAAAGTGGCTATCATCAAATAAGGATAGTGGATGAAGGTATCCTAAAGACCACGTTTCGTTCAACGTTTGGCCTTTATAAATATCTAGTCATGACTTTTGGCTTGACTAATGCAGCAGCCACGTTCAATCGTTTAATGGAGAGAATTTTTAGACCCTACCGCAAACTCATTGGAGTGTTCTTTGATGATATCATCATCTACTCCAAGTCCTTGGAGGAACACAAGCAGCATCTCCACGTGATGGAGAACAAGCCTTTTCTCAATCAAAAGAAAAGCGAATTTTTCCTTCAAGAGATTCAATACTTAGGTCATATTATCTCTCAAGATAGTATCCATATTGAACCATCAAAGCTAGAGGTAAGAAAAGCATGCCCTAATCCAAGGCTTACATGAGCTAAGAAGCTTTATTGGTATGTGTGCATACTATAGACCCTTCATAGCAAATTCTCTCAAATAGCAGGGACCATTACATGACTTAACAAAGAAGAACATTAAGTACTCATGGACTACTAAGGAGCAAAATGATTTTGACAAGCTCAAAGAGAAGCTAACCTCCCAAATAGTCCTTATGCTTTCATTCAATGCCGTTGAGGGTGACCGATTGATTAAGTACACATAAGTATTACTGCTTCCACCCAAAGCCGTTTGAGGTCCAATGTGATGCTTGTGGTGATTGCCTTGGAGCAGTCTTGCTTCAAGAAGGGTATGCCATAGCATATGAGAGCTGAAGGCTCAATACCGATGAGCGTGTCTTGGGCATATATGAAAAAGAGCTTTAGCTATTCTACATGCCCTAGACACATGGAAGCACTATATATTGGGGACTCCATTTATTTTACGAATGGACCACCAAAGTTTCAAGTACTTCATGATGCAAACCAAGCTTTTCGACAAACAAATGAGGTGGTAAATTTTATTTTGCAATTTTATTTTCATATTGCTCACATTGCTGGTAGGCACAATCAAGTGGCTGATGTACTTTCATGATGATCAAAAGTTAATGTGGTGTCTATAGAAACTCACAATCAATGATCTATCTTCTATTATAGATGAGTATGCTATTGACCCCCCGACTTTAAAGACATAATTTCAGCCCTTGCTTTGAGGAAGAAAGAGAACCATTCACCTTGCCGGATGGTTATCTTCTCCATGGCAATAGGCAATGTGTTACCCACTCCCTTCGTGAGAAAGTCATGTATGAATCCCATACTCCTCCGTATGTATGGCATAGAGGCATTCAACCTACTCTCCAAGGAGTAGAGACATACTTCTATTGGCCTACCATGAAAGTGGACATGCAAGAGTATGTTCAAAATGTCTAGTATGGGAAAAGACTAAATATGATAGAGAGAAGCAACCTCGATTACTCCAGCCATTGCGAATCCCTAATTCAGCATAGGAGAATATATCCATGGATTACCCAAATCTATCCATGGGAATTAGGAACATGGACAATAGTCGACAGGCTTAGCAAGAAAGCACACTTTATTCCTGTGAAAAAGACTATTAAGGCACACCAAATGGCAACTCTCTTCATATCTCAGATTTTGAAACACCATGGATTGCCAACATCCATTGTGTCAGATAAAGATCCTAGAATGACCAGTAATTTTTGGAAAGGTCTCTTTGAAAATCTAGGTACAAGATTGAATTTCTCTTCGCCTATCACCCACAAACGGATGGACAAAGTGAGATAGACAATCTTACAATACTCGATCTACTAAATACTTATGTTACAGAGGTAGATCAACTCTCACAATGGGAAAAGAACTTACCTCTTGTAGAGTATGCGTACAATAATATTGTCCATACTTCTACGAAAAAAGACCCTTGTGAAATCATTGAGGAAAGACCTAAAAGTCCCTTTCTACTTAAAGTACATGGGAAGATCTTCGCTGCCGATGAGTATAGCCGTGACCTACAAGAATCTTTTGAAAAGATTAAGAACGCTATATCCATCTCTTAGCAAAGGCAAAAATTTATTTGTTGACAAGCACAGAAGGGCCTTAACATTTAAGAAAAATGATTGGGTCTTACTTAAGTTTCCCAAGGCTTGATTGAGGCACAAGACGGGCAAAAATCCTACAAGCCATCAAAATTATTATTCTAAATTAGGAAAAAGATACTATGGTCCTTTTCAAATATTCAAGCCAATCAATGAGATGGCTTATCAACTCAAGTTGCCCAACCATTGGCTCATACACAATGCTTTTCATGTGAGCCTACTTAAGCCCTAAAAAGGAGAGCCACCAAGTCATTTTATTATTGAAGACCCTCCCAAAATCAAAGACCAAGAAGAGGTGCTACAACCCAACGCTATCATTACATTGGTATTAGATCATTTGGTTTCTCTTTTCTTGCTTAAGAACAGAGGTCCTTAAGTAGCCTATAAATGGTTGATGTTGTTAATTATATTAGGGTAAGTGGAACTAGGATCTATTATCGGTTTTGTTGAGCCCACTATGTGGGATATGGTGCACACCTCGGGAGCTTTGGACTTAATAATGGAGTCTTTTTAGACTTGCCTATGGCTTTACCATTATTGAGCCATAAGAAGTCGGAAAGGAGCTAGCCCTTGGCAACTCTGCTATGTTAGACCTACTTTACTACTCTCTATAATTAACCACTTTGAGCCATGGGTGTAGATACTTAAGAGCCAATTTTCAAAGGCTGAGAGGAGTGGCAACTAAGGTTTTAAATTGCCAAAGCATACACTAAATACATACACAAATTTTGTTCACATGATTGACAATAACCAAGAGAGTAGAATGAACATTGATAGCTTTGATTTTGCACATGAAGGTACTAATGATGATGCCCCCATGTTAGTGAATTATCTCGTTACTAGGTTGCAGCAAGCTATGGGCAACCTTGCTTTGCAAGTTGAAGTTACTTAGCAGCTTCGTGCTGATGGAACTTCCCTTCCTCTCCAAGAGGAGAGAGAGAGCTTAGGAGGCCTCTTGAAGAGACCCCCAAAAGAAGACTCCCTCCCATATGAGAGGAGGAATCCAAAGAGCAAGAAAGAAATGAAACTTTAAGTTCCTATGAAGATGTGGCTCCACGAAGACGGCGGTCTAGACGATTGCCCACTCCTCTCAAGAGGAAATGATCAACACATAGTCCCTCTCCTCATCATTTCAAAAGAGAAGAGAGGAAACAAAGGAAGAAAAGGGCTAGGAAGAGGTCACCCTCTTCTCCTTCTTCTTCATCTTCCTCCTCTTCCGATGAAAGCTATGGCTATTCTCCTAGAGAATACAAGAGGGGAGGACATCACAAATCTACCCTACATGGCAAAGGTCAGAAAAGTTAAAGAAGTTCAAAGAGGGAGGATAGAGTATCTCTTTTCTCACCTATGATGGCACCTTTGGTGCTACCAACAAAGTGTTGGCCTTCATCCAGCAATTTGATGCGGCTTTTGGAGACAAGGGCTTCACAGAGTCCTCCAAGCTATGCCATGTAGCTATGCACTTCAAAAATCAGCTCGTCAATGGTGGGCTAGCCTTTGTGGCAACAACGAAGCCCCAAAGACATGGAGAACTCTACAAATTTCCATCATGAAGCAATTCCTTGCAAGCGATGCAAAGGACAAAGTGCTTACAAAATGGTGTAGCTTGAATCTTCTCCCTCATGAGTCTATCCACAAGTATGTACACAAGTTTTGGCATTTACATCTCAAGGCTACTGTCTTTCAAAAGATATACTTTGCTGAGCAAAGGCAGCAAGTTTGTGCGGGATTACCTGAAGAGATGGCCGAATACATCAACTCCCAATGGCCTGGTACTATTAGCGAAGTAATCCATCACACCATGGTTGCTTCACGTATTAGTTTCCATCAAGGGCTAGACGGAATGTCAAGCCCATGGAAAACAAAGACAAAAATGATGCAGAGGGGAAAACAATTGTTCAAAATTCTTCCCAAGGCACTTCCAACAACAACAACAACAATCGGTCCAAGGAGAAGAGAGTTTACAAAGGCAAAAACAAACTCTCTCCTGAAGAGCTTGAAGCTTTTTGCAAGGACCACAAGTGTTTCAAGTGTGGGGAGCAAGGACATGGCTATCCTTCTTGCCCCAAGAAGAATGCTCGCAATGAGACTCCTAGGGCTTCCACCATCAAAGCTCCAAAAGAGGATGCTCATTGCAAAGGATCATCACTTTCCTATGCTTAGGGAAAGGTAAGAGAGCATGATGTCTTCATCTTATTTGACGTTGGCTCTACTCAGAACATCATATCAATGGAGTTGGCCACCATGTTGGGCATTCAAGCTTTCAAGATGGGAGATATGGTAGCGGATGACAGAGCTTTCAAGGGACAACAAGCCTCCATTACTCCCTTGATTGGGAAGTTGAGGCTTCATGTACAAAGCTATGTCAATAAAGAAGACTTTTTCATCTCTCCTCTCCAACATGAGGATGCTATCCTAGGGGTGCCACGGTTTGATCGCATGGCTGCCAATATGAAGTTCCCTGAAAGGAGAATCTACTTCACCTACAGGGGAAAGAACATGTATATAGATGCTAGTGAGCGTGGTTGCACTATTCCACTTGTAAACCCTCCTGCTTTTGATAAGTCAACGAATAGATCAATTTTTGCGTACATGATTTTTGTCAAAGGGTCTCTAAAAGATTCTAATGTTTCATTAAATGTAAATTGTAGGAATCAAGATTAGTTAGACTTGTCTTTTTTTTCTAAAAGGATTCCAAGATTAGTTCATCGATGATATCCCTGTGGACTTATCTCCAAAATGAGGGGATGATGACCATCGCATTAAGCTCTTTCCAAGAAGCTCACAGCCTAACAAGCCTCCTTATCGAGTCTCACAAGCTCAACAAGAGGAGATCATGAGGCAAGTACAGAAATTGGTAAACAAAGGGATGGTGAGGCCTAGTTCCTCTCCCTTTTGTTCTCCAGTCCTTTTAGTCCAAAAGAAAGATGGTACATACCGTATGTGTGTGGAATATCGAGCACTAAACCATATCACTGTCAAAAACAAATTTCTCGTGCCTCGGGTAGAAGATCTGTTTGATAAGCTCAAAGGCTCTACCTACCTCAGTAGGATTGACCTTAAAAGTGGCTATTCAAATAGGGATAGTGGATGAAGATATCCTAAACCGCGTTTTGCACAATGTTTGGTCTTTATGAATATCTAGTCATGCCTTTTGGCTTGACTAATGCACTAGCTACGTTCAATCGTCTATTGGAGAAAATTTTTAGACCTTATCGCAAACTCATTGGAGTGTTCTTTGATGATATCATCATCTACTCCAAGTCTTTAGAGTCACATAAGCAACATCTCCAAGTGATTTTTCAAGCATTGAGGGAGAATAAACTTTTTCTCAATCAAAAGAAAAGCGAATTTTTCCTTCAAGAGATTTAATATTTAGGTCATATTATCTCTCAAGATAGTATCCATATGGATCCATCAAAGCTAGAGGTAAGAAAAGCATGGCCTAATCCAAGGCCTACATGAGCTAAGAAGCTTTATTGGTATGTGTGCATACTATAGACGCTTCATAGCAAAATTCTTTTAAATAGCAGGACCATTACATGACTTAACAAAGAAGAACATTAAGTACTCATGGACTACTAAGGAGAAAAATGCTTTTGACAAGCTCAAAGAGAAGCTAACTTCCCCACAAGTCCTTATGCTTTTGGATCTCTCAAAGCCATTTGAGGTCCAATGTGATGCTTGTGGTGATTGCCTTGGAGCAGTCTTGCTTCAAGAAGGGTATGCCATAGCATATGAGGGCTGAAGGCTCAATACCGATGAGCGAGTCTTGGGCTTATATGAAAAAGAGCTTTAGTTGTTCTAAATTTTCTAGACACATGGAAGCACTATCTATTGGGTACTCCATTTATCCTACGAACCGACCACCAAAGTCTCAAGTATTTCATGACCAAGCTTTCCGACAAACAAATGAGGTGGAAAATTTTTCTTTCGCAATTTAATTTCCATATTGCTCACATTGCTGGTAAGCACAATCAAATGGCCGATGCACTTTCACGACAACCAAAAGTTAATGTGGTGTCTATAGCTACTCACAATGATCTATCCTCTATGATAGATGAGTATGCTACTCAACCTTACTTAGAGACATAATGTCAGCCCTTGCTTTCGGGAAGAAAGAGGAACCATTCACCTTGTAGGATGGTTATCTTCTCTACAGAAATAGGCTATGTGTTACCCATTCCGTTATAAATATCTAGTCATGTCTTTTGGTGTGACTAATGCAGCAGCCATGTTCAATCGTTTAATGGAGAAAATTTTTAGACCCTACCGCAAACTCACTGGAGTGCTCTTTGATGATATCATCATCTACTCCAAGTCCTTGGAGGAACACAAGCAGCATCTCCAAGTGATGGAGAACAAGCTTTTTCTCAATAAAAAAAAAGTGAATTTTTCCTTCAAGAGATTCAATACTTAGGTCATATTATCTCTCAAGATAGTATCCATATGGATCCATCAAAGCTAGAGGTAAGAAAAGCATGGCCTAATCCAAGGCCTACATGAGCTAAGAAGCTTTATTGGTATGTGTGCATACTTATAGACGCTTCATAGCAAAATTCTCTCAAATAGCAGGACCATTACATGACTTAACAAAGAAGAACGTTAAGTACTCATGGACTACTAAGGAGAAAAATGATTTTGATAAGCTCAAAGAGAAGCTAACTTCCCAACCAGTCCTTATGCTTTTGGATCTCTCAAAGCCATTTGAGGTCCAATGTGATACTTGTGGTAATTGCCTTGGAGCAGTCTTGCTTCAAGAAGGGTATGCCATACCATATGAGAGCTGAAGGCTCAATACCGATTGGGCATATATGAAAAAGAGCTTTAGTTGTTCTACATATCCTAGACAGATGGAAACACTATCTATTGGGGACTCCATTTATCCTACGAACTGACCACAAAAGTCTCAAGTATTTCGTGATGCAAACCAAGCTTTCTGACAAACAAATGAGGTGGGAAAATTTTCTTTCGCAATTTAATTTCCATATTGCTCACATTGCTGGTAAGCACAATCAAATGGCTGATGCACTTTCACGAAAACCAAAAGTTAATGCGGTGTCTATAGGTACTCACAATGATCTATCCTCTATGATAGATGAGTACGCTACTCACGCTGACTTTAGAGACATAATGTCAGCCCTTGCTTTGGGGAAGAAAGAGGAACCATTCACCTTGTAGGATGGTTATCTTCTCCATGACAATAGGCTAAGAGTTACCCATTCCCTTCGCGAGAAATTTATGTATGAATCCCATGCTCCTCCCTATGCGGGGCATAGAGGTATTCAACCTACTCTTTGAGGAGTAGAAACGTATTTCTATTGACCTACCATGAAAGTGGACATACAAGAGTATGTTTCAAAATGCGTAGTATGCCAAAAGACCAAATATGATAGAGGGAAGCAACGTGGATTACTCCAACCATTGCCTATCTCAAATTTACCACAGGAGAGTATATCCATGTATTTCATCTTTGGATTGCCCAAGTCTATCCATGGGAATACGAGAATATGGACAATAGTCGACAGGTTTAGTAAGCAAGCACACTTTATTCCTGTCAAAAAGACTATTAAGGCACACCAAATGGCAACTCTCTTCATATCTCAGATTTTCAAACACCATGATTACCCACATCCATTGTGTCAGATAGAGATCCTAGAATGACCAGTAATTTCTGGAAAGATCTCTTTGAAAATCTAGGAACAAGATTGAATTTCTCTTCGGTCTATCACCCACAAACTGAGGGCCAAAGTGAGATAGCCAATCTTACAATACTTGATCTACTAAAGACTTATGTTACAGAAGTAGATCAATGCTCTCAATGGGAAAAGTATTTACCACTTGTAGAGTATGCCTACAATAATAATGTACATACTTCTATGAAAAAAAAACCTTTTGAGATCATTGAGGGAAGACCTAAAAGTCCCTTGCTACTCAAAGTACACTGAAGATCTTCGCCGCCGATGAGTATAGCTTTGACCTACAAGAATATTTTCAAAAGATTAAGGAGGCTATATCCATCTCTCAAAAAAAGGAAAAAAGATGCTGCTAACAAGCACAGAAGGGCCTTAACATTCAAAGAAAATGACTGGGTCTTACTTATGTTTCCTAAGGATCGATTAAGGCAAACGACGAGCAAAAATCCTACGGGCCATCGAAAGTATTATGCTAAGCTAGCAAAAAGATACTATGGTCCTTTCCAAATCTTGAAGCCCATCAATGAGACGGCTTACCAACTCAAGTTGCCCAACTGGCTCATACACAATGCTTTTCATGTGAGCCTACTTAAGACCTACAAAGGAGAGCCACCAAGTGAACCAATTATCGAAGACCCTCGCGAAGTTGAAGACCAAGAAGAGGTGCTACAACCCAAAGCTATCCTTCGGCATGAAGACAAGGTACTATGATATGGTAAGATTATCCAACGGTATCTTATTAAGTTACAAAATTATTCTTTTGAAGATGCTAGATGGATGCAAGGAATACAACTTAAGGATAGCATGAACCTTGTCAATGCTTACAATGCTACATTAGAGTAAGCAAATGTACAAATTTCTTTTAAATGACCCATGTTTTTGTCTTATAAGACCAGTTCTTTTTTTAAGTGTGCACAAATTTAAATAGTATGCATGCTTAGAATCATGTTTGTGATGACGATGTCTCTCAAACACCAAGTAGAATTTGTCACTCTACTTTGGGAGAATGAAATGGACTAAAGAAGAGACATGCTTGCGGCAGCTATGTTTCCCAAGCACCAAATGGATGAGTCATCCATCCTGGAAAGATGTCGTAGGGTAAAAAGGGATCCTCTACCCGCTAAGTAAGATTGACTAATGACTAAGGCTTTACCTCTTCTACCTCATAGTCGAGGACGACTATCATTTCAAGGAGAGGTAATGTCATAAAATCTAATATCTAACCAACCCAAATAATTTTCTCATATTAAACTGATCACTTAATGTGGGAGAATAAATGACAACAAGGGTTAAGATATAGACATGTGCTTATGGATCTATCTCAACACGGGGCCAATGGTAAAGGGGCCCAAATGAGAGATGGTCTATCAGAGAGAAAGGCTACGAATGGAGATTAGAAGACCTTAGGGTTACCTTCATTGAAGACCTCCAATAGTTAGTGTAAAAGTCCTTTGACCTTAGGTATAAGCTAGGGCTGAGCTTGAGGTGGGAACCCGACCCAAGCTTAAGGTGCTTGATGATTGAGGTGCTTGAGATGCTTGAGGTTCTTGATGATTGAGATGCTTGAGGTGCTTGGCATGCTTGAGATGCTAGGGCTGTACTTGAGGTGAGAACCCAGCCCAAGCTTGAAGTGCTTAAGGGCCAAGGTTGTGGTGGGAATTGAACCTGTACATGAGAGGCTCGAGGTGTAAAAAGTCAAATCCAATCCCTACAAGGAGGGGGTGAGCCCTACAAAAGGAGGGATGAGAGAGAATACCCACACACTCACACAAGTCATGCTTGGTACAAAGAAAGCAAAGGAGACACTTCTCAAGTTCCCCCTCATGTTGCCCTCATGGTGTGCCTGAAGCCTATTGGTTGGCCACCCAAGGGGTCCAATGATAATTTAGGAGATTTAATTAATTGATTTTTCATTTTTCAAGTCCTCTCTCTCAAAGGGGAAAGGGGGACACTTGTCCCAAGGCTACCCTTGTTGCTTGTAATGCCTCCTACTTGTCATTGGCTTGGCCTGGAGGGGTCCAATGAGATTCAAGCATGAGCTGCAAGGGGGGGTCGAGCAAAGCAAGCTAGGGGGTTGATTAGGGGGTATACTCTCCCACACACACTCGCACGCACTCTCATTATGCATTGTGCAAAGTGCAAGAGCTCCCTCTCCTTCTCCAAGCAAGTAGAGGTTGAGAGCCTACACCAACACTCTTGGCTACAAAGTGTAAATCCAACCAAGAGCCATGCTTAAATGCTTAAGATTTCCATCTTCTCCATCTTCATTACTATGCTAGTATGTATGCTAGCAAGAAGAGTTATGAGATAAGTGAGGAACTAATTCTTTTTCCTATGAAATGTTTCTTTTTCATGTTCCCTACCTTATTACCTGCTAGCCCTCTCCACCTTCGAAGGTGTTTGAGGTCTTGGGACTGAGGCTTGGGATAGTTAAAGCTTTCTTCAAAGTTTATGTTATGTTTGTGATGCATAAAGATTTCCATCTTCATTGCATCACCTAGGTCACAAGGAACACAAAGATCTATGTAACAAGTCTCTCTTAATGGGAGAAATCATAATACAAATGCCTATTGGAGGGGGGACTAGCTCCACATAAATCCGGTCCTCAATGTTGTCATGTTCTCAAAATTCTCTCTCTTCTTGCAAAAGTATTGTTCATGCCAAGTTAACTAATTTCTATGTCTATGCTGTTATCTTCAATTAAGTTCACCTGCTATGCTCACAAAGTAATTTCTCAAAAGTATTCTCATTAATTTCCGGTACTCTCAAGTTAGTAGGCCAATACCATTACAAAATTAGATGAGGTGGTCAAAAACTTTGGCCATGAGATGATTCCCTTGCCTCTGATGAAGAAAGAATCCATCCTTTGGAAGAGGAATCTCCTACCCTCTCTTGAGCCAAATTCTAAAGGAGGCTATGAAGACATGCATGTCATAGCGGATCAAGTGTTCTTGATTTACCCCTACAAAGGAAAAAGTGGTTGGAGAAGTGGCCACAAGATGAGACTCTATGCAGACTCGCACCGTGCAGCATCTCAAGATCAGCCCAACCTTTTGTGTAATTCCTTGATGACAATCTTGGGATAGCTACTTCATCTAGAAGAGTTGTAGGCCATCCATGCTCAACTACCAGTGCTGTCAAAGCCAATGAACAACTACAACCCGCCACAAATCTTACATGGTGCACACAATGTAAGCAGTGATCAATCAATGTGAGACGTGCCACCATATGCTCACAAAGATTGCAAAGGTGATTATCAAGTGCATTCAAGCATTTGAAGACATTGATTAGAACACCCATGGCAGGTGTTCCTAGAAGGCATGCAAGGCATCGCATGAAAACTAGAAATTGAAGTTTCAAATAAGAACATATTAATGGGTATGTATGCAAGAATCATGTTTTTGCCATCACATTACATGCAAAATTTTGAAGAGGCATTCATGACAGAGTTCTTTGAAATGGATTCAACCATTTTCAAGCCCCTTACTAAATATTTACAAGCATGTCACATCACCTATCAAAGTGAAATTCTCAACAACCCATTCAAGGACCTATCCATACAAGCATACATAGCTGCTTGGGCTACCAAGTTCACAAGAATCACAAAGACACACGAGAAAAGGCAATTTGACTAGTGAAGCCCAAGGGCAAATCTTGCATGATGACATGCAATGGCTAGGAAGGGGGAAATGTTGGTAGAAATACTTAACGGGCGTCCTTGTAGCCGGATACACCACCACAAAGCCCATGATTTTGATGTACTTATATAATTTTTCCAACAAAAGCTTTGCATATAAGAGAAGTCTTGATTTTTGAGCCACCTTTATGTACATGCCAAGTTGTTTTACTCTGAACCCAAAAGCCTTATAAGTTGGCCAATGGACAAATGAGAAGCCCTATGTATAAGGTTCAAAATCTCTAGTTTGAACACACCATTGTAACATTATCTAAAGTTTTTAAAGAGCTCTATAAGTACGACAGAGAGTGACAACTCAAAATACCTTGTAATCTGTGTTTCTCATTCTTTGGTAATCAGAATTCAATTTCAAAAAGTGCATTGTGTTCCTTGTCTCTTGTTCTTTCAACTGAATATGATCATTCTTATTTTTTGTGTGGTTTGCAACTATCTATCTGTGAGCTAAACTTGTAGTTTTGAGTACAAAATTGGTTGTTTTCTGACATTTTGACCATAGGAGAGTGATCATAGACCATAATGCAACCTTTTTCAATAGTTCTAATGTAGTTTTTAGGACCTAGACCATGATGGATCATGATTTTGGTACCATCTTGGATGACCTCTAGACTTTGTAGGATAGTGCCCTAGGCCTATTACACCTCCTCCTAAAGTTTTGTTGCATTTCAAGTTCGTTTGGTCGACAAAATGGTTTGATGACCTAGAGCACTAAGAGAAGACATAGGCAGATTTTCCAGAGTAGATAGTGATAGGTTTTCTAGTGCTAATAATAGCTTAGTTTTTAGGTTCACTTCTTGAGGATGACACCCTCAAAGAGTCTTCATGCCCCATGCGTGTTGCTTCCTTAAGTATTAACATTATGTTAGTTCCAAACAACTATGATGCAGACATTCAATTGCAGTGACCCGGTAACATACTATTTTATTTCCAACGTTCTCATTGTTTGGATCTTCCACCCTAAACAACCTTGTGCCCTTTGGATCCATGTAATAGTTTCATTGTTTATAGGTCCACACTTTTATTTTGAACTCTATGTCATGGTCATCAATTCTTACCACATACTCCTCATTACGGTCTATATATACATGAGCTCCATGCTCATTTTTCTTGTAACATTTAATGGCCTAAAAACTTGTGTGTAGCGGAAATTAGCATGAACATAGTGGGCATTTCATTAGAATAGATTCCTATGAGAATTACAAGAGTGCTTGGGTGGAGAGAGCAAAAAAAAGCATAACACCTAGTTAGAGCATGAACAATACTTTCAAAAGAGAGAGAGATTAAGCTATTGACAACAGTTGAGGACCGGATTTGCATGGAGCCGATCCCCCCTCCAAAAGGCTTTGTATTATGGTTTCTCCCATCAAGAGAGACATTGTACAATACAATTCTTTGTGTTTCTTCAAGACTAGCTAGATGAAAGCTTCATGCACTAAGCAAAACAATTAGCAAACACAACATTAATTATCCCCGGTCTCAGACCCAAGACCTCACACACCTTCGAAGATGGTGAGAGCTAGCAGGGTATGAGAGTAGATTGAGAGGAAGAAGGAGTATCTTACGAGAAAGATGTACATCTCCTCACATAATCACTCATATTAGCATAGCTTAGCTTAGTAATTAGCTTGGTAGAGGAGATGAGAATGCATTGAAGCTTGGATCTTGGTTGGATTTGCATCCACAAGCCAAGAGTGTGTTGATGTAGGCTTCTATCTCACAAGCTTGGAGTAGGTGATGAGCTCTTCATTAAAGCTTGGGAAGAGATAGTCTTCTCTTTATTCACACATGAGATTGTGTGTGTTGTGTGTGTGATAATGCCTTGCAAAATCATCCCCCTCTCTCTCTTGGGCGAGCCCTCTTGCTATTTGCTCTTGCTATCTCCCCATTGGACCTCCCCAGGGCTAGCCAATGACTATTAAGCAGCATAAGTGATAGCCTTCTGACATGTGTCCCCCTTTCCCCTTTTGTGAGAGCTTTAGGTAATTCAATAATTTAACTAAACTCTCATTGGACCTCTTTGCCTCCTGGCCAATAGGAATTAGGAAAGCCATTGGGCTCATGAATGCTCATTGGACCCCTTGGGAGACTGTCCAATAGTCTTCTAGAGGACTTAATTCTCATTGGTTCTTTTATTAAGTGTTTTTAAATTAATTAAACTAGATTTACTCTAGCCTAATTCTCATTGGTCCACCTCCAAGGCCATCCAATAGGAATTGGGCACACCTTGTGGGCATCTCGGCTAGGGAGTTGACATGTGTCCCTCATTCCATTTGTGTAAAGGGAGCTTGTGTGTGTGTGTGTGTGTGTGTGTGTGTGTGTGTGTGTGTGGCTTTCTCTCTCATCCCCTACAAGAAAGGCTCGCCCCCTGCTATGTAGGGATGTGCAAAGACTTTTTTGGACACACACAAAGCATCC
This sequence comes from Adiantum capillus-veneris, assembly GCF_014529385.1. Classification (NCBI taxonomy): domain Eukaryota; kingdom Viridiplantae; phylum Streptophyta; class Polypodiopsida; order Polypodiales; family Pteridaceae; genus Adiantum; species Adiantum capillus-veneris. Next base: position 138,896,127 of record NC_140941.1, read on the forward strand.
AATTCCCCTATGGTTGACCTTTGGACACAACCTTTGAATTTTGGAACCTTAGCATTTTGGAAGTCTTAATGGGCTGAACCTTAGGGTCTTTTTAGCCCATTGTTGCACATGGCTCTTTTGCAGATGGCCCCCCTTTTGGATCCCTATTTTCCCTCCTTTGAATCCCTACAGTGGCCGGTCTGCTAGCTTAACCAATATTCTAGCTTTTTCTCCCCTGGCACTTCCCCACATTAAATGATCAATTTAATATGAGAAAATCATTTAGGAGAATAAGATATTGATTATTATGACATTTCTTATAATGAACCAAGACTCTTAGGTATTGTTAAGTATGGAGCCTGATTTACCCTTGTAATTTTCTATATTAAAAATGCACATTTGTAAGGCCCCCATTATGAGGAGAAGCCATCGTGCATGAAGAAAAATCACTCGCCGGAAAACAATATCACTCGTCGAAAACCACAATTTTCATAGCCAGTCTGGAGTAAAGCTCGAGACTCGCTTCATCAAAATATTCCTTTTTGCCAGAATATTATGGCCTGACGGCGGCCAAAAAATGGTCAAAAAATGGCCAATTGTTTGGCCGGTTGGCCGGTGATCAGAAGTCAATGGCTGGTTGACGATTTCAAAGGAGGACTTGTCTTCTCAAGGGCGGCCACACATGGGCGGATTGGAGGGTCTCATTTGGACTTATCTACACAAGGGCGGCTACACATGGCTCCCTCTCATGAGAGAGGGTACCCCTTTTGGCCTATAAAAGGAGGCCATTTCTACACACATTTCACAGTGTGAATTTGATGCAACAAGGTGGGTGTGAGGTGGTGAGAGTGAAGCAAGGTGGGAGGTCTATCAAGGGTATAATCCATTTGTAACCTACTTCTTGTTTGAAGTAGTAAAGCCATTAAGTGGATGCTTTCCCATGGATGTATCCCACATTGGGTGCACCATGTATATCGTCTGTACTCTCTCTCTCTCTCTCTCTCTCTCTCTCTCTCTCTCTCTCTCTCTCTCTACTCTATTGTAACATTTAATGGCCTAGTAACTTGTGTGTAGCGGAAAATAGCATGAACATAGTGAGCATTTCATTAGAATAGATTCCTAATGAGAATAACAAGAGTGCTTGGGTGGAGAGAGCAACAAAAAGTACAACACCTAGCTAGATAGTTGGAAGAATACTTCAAAAGAGGGAGAAATTAAGCAATTGACAACAGTTGAGGACCGGATTTGCATGGAGCCGGTCCCCCCTACAAAAGGCTTTGTATTATGGTTTCAATAGTAGGTTCTTGAGGTGGCTCTCCTTTGTAAGGCTTTGATAGGCTCACATGAAAAGCATTGTGTATGAGCTAATGGCTGGGCAACTTGAGTTGATAGGCCATCTCATTGATTGGCCAAAGAATCTGGAAGGGACCATAGTACCTTTTTGCTAACTTAGCATAGTACTTTTGGTGTCCCGTAGGATTCTTGCCCGTCGTGTGCCTTAATTGAGCCTTGGGAAATTTGAGTAAGACCCAATCATTTTCTTTAAAGGCTTGGGCTCTTTTGTGCTTGTCAGCAGCAGCCTTTTGCCTTTGCTGTGAGATAGAGATAACATCCTTAATCTTTTAGAAAGGATTTTGTAGGTCTCGACTATACTCATCTGCAGCAGCGAAGATCTTCCCGTGTTCCTTAAGTAGCAAGGGACTTTTTGATCTTCCCTCAATTACCTCAAAAGGTGCTTTTCCCGTGGAAGTATGTACAATATTATTGTAAGCATACTCCAGTAAGGGTAAGTACTTCTCCCATTGGGATCTTTGATCTAGTTTCGTTACATAGCCTTTTAGTACGTCAAGAATTGTTAGGTTAGCTATTTCACTTTGGCCACCCGTTTGCGGGTGATAGGCCGAAGAGAAGTTTAGCCTTGTTCCTAAATTCTCAAAGAGACCCTTCCAGAAATTACTGTTCGTTCTAGGATCTCTATCCCACACTATGGACATTGGCAAGCCATGGTACTTGAAGATTTGTGAAATGAAGAGGGTTGCCATTTGATGGGCCTTGATAGTCTTTTCGACAGGTATAAAATGAGCTTGTTTACTGAACCTGTCTACTATCGTCCATATTCCCATATTCCCACGGATAGACTTAGGCAATCCAAAGATAAAATCCATGGATATGCTCTCCCATGGTGAATTAGGGATTGGCAAAGGTTGAAGCAATCCAGGTTGCTTTCCTCTATCAAACTTCGTCTTTTGGCATACCACACATTTAGAAACATACTCTTGTATTTTTTCTTTCATGGTAGGCCAATAGAAATATGTTTCAATCCCCTTTAGGGTAGACTGAATCCCTCTATGCCCTGCATAAAGAGGAGCATGAGATTCATACATTACTTTCTCACGTAGTGAGCTAGTAACACATAGTCTATTGCCATAGAGAAGATAACCCTCTTTTAAAGTAAATGGTTCCTCTTTCTTCCCTACTACAAGGGCTGAAATCACATCTCTAAAATTGGGATCAATAGCATACTCATCTATCCTAGAAGATAGATCATTGTGAGTTGCTATGGAAACGGCATTCACTCTTGGCCGTCTTGAGAGATCATCGGCTACTTGATTATGCTTGCCAACAATGTGAGCAATATGAAAATAAAATTGCAAAAGGAAATTTGCCCACCTCATTTTTTTGTCGGAGAGATTGGTATGCATCATGAAGTACTTAAGACTTTGGTGATCCGTTCGTAGAATGAAAGGAGTCCCCAATAAATAGTGCTTCCATAAGTCTAAGGCATGTAGAACTACGAGGAGTTCCTTTTCATATATGCCTAGAACTTGCTCAACAGGGTCAAGCCTTCGAATTTCATAACCTATGGCGTGCCCTTCTTGGAGCAAAACAGCTCCAAGGCAATGAGCACAAGCATCACATTGGACCTCAAATGGCTTTGAGAGATCCAGTAGTGTAAGCACATGTTGAGAGATAAGCTTTTCTTTAAGCTTTTTGAAAGCACTGTTCTCCTTGGCAGACCATGTGTACCTAATGTTTTTTCTTTGTTAGGTCATGTAATGGTCCTGCTATTAGTGAGAACTTCTCTATGACGCGTCTATAGTATGCACACATACCTATAAAGCTTCTTAGCTCACGAAGATTTCTTGGTTTAGGCCATCCTTTTATTACCTCTAACTTTGATGGATCCATTTGGATGCCATCTTCAGAGATAATGTGACCTAAATAATGAATCTCTTGTAAGAAAAATTCACTTTTCTTTTGATTAACATAAAGTTTATTCTCTCTTAAAACTTGAAATATTACCTAGAGGTATTGCTTGTGTTCGTCTAATGAATTAGAGTAGATGATGATATCATCAAAGAACACTCAAGGAAAAGGTTCGGTGAGGCCTGAATAGCTTCTCCATCAAGCGGTTGAATGTAGCTGGTGCATTGGTGAAGCCAAAAGGCATGATAATGTATTCGTAAAGACCAAACGTAGTGCAAAATGCGATCTTTACAGTGTCTTGATCAACTATCCTAATTTGATGATAGCCACTTTTTAAGTCAGTCCTACTGAAGTAGGTGGACCCTTGTAAGCTTATCAAGTAGGCCTTCTACCCGTGGAACGGGAAACCTATTCTTGATAGTGATCCTATTTAGTGCTCTATACACACATATGATATGTGCCATCTTTCTTTTGCACTAGTAGCACAGGAGAACAAAATGGAGATGAGCTAGGCCTAACCATGCCCTTCTCAACTAACTCATGCACTTGCTGCATAATCTCCTCTTGTTGAGCTTGAGAAACTCTATAAGGAGGTCTGTTAGGCGGTGAACTTCCTGGAAGAAGTTCAATTGCATGGTCATCATTGCCTCATTCAGGAGGTACCTCACAAGGGATGTTGTCAATAAAGACATCTTGAAACCCCTTGAGAAAATTGGATAACTCTAATTCCTTTTGATTGTGTATATTTTCTTTTGCTAAAACATTAGGTTCATTTTGAGAGTCTTTAACAAAAATCATGTACATGGAAATAGAGCTCTTTGTTGACTTATTGAAAGCTTGCGTATGTACCATGGGTATGGTGTTACCCATTTCCTTAGCATCTATGTACATATATTTTTCCCTAAACCTAAAGGAGATTCTCCTTTCAGGGAATTTAACATTGGAAGCCATGCAATCAAACCATGGTGCCCCTAGGATTACATCCTCATACTTGAGAGGAGAGATAAAGAAGTCCTCTTTGTCCACATAGCTTTGGACATGGAGCCTCAATTTCCTGATTAAGGGAGTGACTGAAGCTTCTTGCCCCTTGAAAGCACCATCTGTGGGTAGGACATCTCCGATCTCGTGAGCTTGTATGCCTAGCTTGGTGGCTAGCTCTGTGGATATGAAATTGTGAGTAGAACCAGGGTCATAGAGAATAAAAGCATCATGTTCTCTTACCTTCCCCAAAGCATGGCATAGAGGAGATCCTTTGTGGTGAGTTTCCTCCTCTTGGATTTCGACCAAGGTAGCTGTAGGAGGCTCATGGTGGGTGTTCTTTTGGGTACAAGCGCGGTACACATGCCTTTGCTCACTGCACTTGAAACAACGGTTATCCTTGCGATAACACTCAAGATTTTTAGGAGAGAGATTATTTTTGCCTTTGTAAACTCCCTTCTCTTTAACTTTGTTGGAGTTGCCCTTAGGAGACTTTTGGACATTGTTCTTCCGCTTAAGCTCATTGGAACCCTTGTTTTTCGTGGGCTTAGAATTTCTTTTAGGCCCCGTTTGGAAATTGATACGAGAAGCCACCATAGTATGGTATATAACCCCCAATATGGTGCGTGGCCTTAGGGAGTTTACATACTCCACCATTTCTTCAGTTAAGCCCGCACAAAATTGTTCCTTTTGCTCTCCAAAATCCAACTTTTGGAAGACAATGGCTTTGAGTTGTAGGTCCCAAAACTTGTCTACATATTTGTGAATGAATTCATAGGGAGAGAGCTTCAAGCTTCGCCATTCAGTGAGTACTTTGTCTTTGGCATCAATGGCCAAAAACTGCTCCATAATGGAAGCTCTTAAAGCTTTCCATGTTCATGGAGCTTGACCGTTGGCCTATAGGCTAGACCACCATTGCCTGGTGGACTTTTGAAAGTGCATAGCTACATGGCATGGCTTAGAGGACTCCATGAATCCCTCATCTCCAAACGCCACATCGAACTGTTGGATAAAGGCCAAGACTTTGTCCGTAGCACCAAAGGTGCCATCGTTGGTAAGGAAAGAGATGCTCTTCCCTCCCTCTTTGAACTTCTTGAGCTTGGATGACCTCTTCCATGCGGCATAGGATTTCCTCTGGCCCCTTCTTTTTGATGGCTCAAACAATTTCTTTAGAAGGTGAAGAATTTGAGGACGATGGAGAAGAGGGTGACCTCTTTCTCGCCTTGATTGTCTTTGTCTTCACCATCACTTTCATAAGAGGAAGAGAATGAAGAAGATGGAGAAGAGCGTGTCCTCTTTCTCGCCTTTTTCTTCTCTTGCTTTTTGTCATCCCTCTTTGAAGTATGGTGTGGAGAAGTATGCGATGGTCTTCTCCGTTTTGGAGGTGATGGAGAGCGTTTAGCCCACCGTCTTCGTGGAGCCATCTCTGCAGAGGTGGTAGGAGACTCACTTCTTTCTCGTTCCTTCGGTGGAGACTCTTGAATTCTCCTTTGAGAAGGAGATACATCATCAAGGAGAAAATTTTTGAGCCCTTCATATGTATCCTCTTCTTCTTCCCGAATCGGAGAGAGGTCTCTTTTTGAAGTCTCACAAGGAGGCTTCCTAGGTTCTCTCTCGTCATGGTGGGGAGCTTGGAGAATCCCATGAGCACAAAGCTGCCGTTGGACTTCACTTTGGAGGGATGGATTGCCCATGGCTTGTTGAAGCCTAGAAACAAGATAGTTAACAAGCATCCGGGCATCATTAGTAGCCTGCTCATTAGGAAAATCAAAGTTATCTTAATTTCACTCTCTTTACTATTGTCAGCCATTCTAACAACTTTTAGGTGTAAACTTTTTAGGCGTACTTTGGCACTTCAAGCCCTAGCTGCTACTCCTCTTTACCCCTTTAGAAAAAGCACTCAAGCTACTGTACCTGTGGCTCGAATACCATTAATTGCAAGGAATAGAAGAGAGGGTCGTTCAACACCAAAACAACATCGGCTCCTCTCAAGCTTCTAATAGCTCAATAGTGGTTAAGGCATAGGTAACAAGCCTCATAGGAATCCACTATTAAGACCATATCTCTCGACAGTGATGCCCCGTTAACTGCACAAAGGTAGGCGCACTGCGTTGAGCAAGAAAAGATAAACCTTGTGCTCTGATACTAATGTTACATTTAATGGCCTAGTAACTCGTGTGTAGTGGATACCATGAACATAATGAGAATTGACAATAGTTGAGGACCGAATTTGCATGGAGTTGGTGCCCCCTCCAAAAGGCTTTGTATTATGGTTTCTCCCATCAAGAGAGACATTTTACAATACAATTCTTTGTGTTCCTTCAATACTAGCTAGTGTAATGAAGATGAAAACTTCAAGCACTAAGCAAAACACTTATCAAACACAACATCAATTCCCTCACGGTCTCAGACCCAAGACCTCACACACCTTCAAAGATGGTGAGAGCTAGCGGAGTATGAGAGTAGATTGAGAGGAAGAAGGAGTAGTCTTACGAGAAAGATGTACATCTCCTCACATAATCACTCATATTGGCATAGCTTAGCTTAGTAATTAGCATGGTAGAGGAGATGAGCATGCATTGAAGCTTGGCTCTAGGTTGGATTTGCATTACAAAGCCAAGAGTTGTTGGTGTAACCCTTCTTCTCACAAGCTTGGAGTAGGTGATAAGCTTTCCATTAAAGCTTGAGAAGAGAGAGAGAGTCTTCTTACTCTACACATGAGCTTGTGTGAGTGTGTGTGGATAATTGCCTTTGAAAAATCAGCCCCCTTTCTCTCTTGGTTGACCCCTCTTGCTATTTGCTCTTGCTAGCACCTCATTGGACCTCTCCCAGCTTAGCCAATGAAAGCTAAGTAGCATAAGTGATAGTCTTCTGACATGTGTCCCCCTTTCCCCTTTTGTGAGAGCTTTAGGTAATTAATTAATTCAACTAAACTCTCATTGGAACCCTTTGCCTCCTGGCCAAGAGGAATCAGGCAAGCCATTTGACTGTTGAATGCTCATTGGATCCCTTGGGAGACTGTCCAATAGTCTTCTAGAGAGCTTAATTCCTATTGGTTCTTTTATTAAGTTTTTTTAAATTAATTAAACTAGATTTACTCTAGCCTAATTCTCATTGGTCCACCTCCATGGCCATCCAATAGGATTTGAGTACACCTTGTGGGCATCTGGCCTAAGGAGCTTACATGTGTCCCTCTTTCCCCTTGTGTACAAATGAAGCTTGTGAATGTGTGTGTGTTTCTCTCTCATCCCCTACTTCTTGGGCTCGCCCCCTCCTATGTAGGGACTTGTGAAGACTTTTGTACACACACACAAAGCATCCAAATTTCCTAATCTTTGACCTTTGACACAAACTTTGAATTTTGGAACCTTAGCATTTTGGAAGACTTAATGAGCTAAACCCTAAGGTCTTTGGAGCCCATTGTTGCACATAGCTCTTTTGCAGATGGCCCCCCCTTTGAATCCCTATTTTCCCTCCTTTGGATCCCTACTGTGGTGGTCAGTCTGCCAACTTAACCAATATTCTAGCTTTTTCTCCCCTGGCACTTTCCCATATTAAATGATCAGTTTAACATGAGAAAATAATTTAGGAGGATTAGATATTAGTTATTATGACACTATAATCTCTTGTGTGTGAAAATTATTCCTCTCCATTAAGTAATTTACTCAATTATCTACTTAGCTACGTCATATTTCCTAACAGGTATCTCATTGTACTTCTTGTCCCTAGCTTAATAGATTGAGAACCCATGTCTAAACTTGAATGCGAGTAGGTATCCACCACTTTTGCAGGTATGGTAAAGGGTTTATCCCCTCCATTAACACTCTCCTCAGCAAATGACACAGTCTTAAAATCTCTCATTGACCCTTTATTTTCCAACACTCACCTAATCTACTGCTGATCTTCTAGAGGCTTATTTTTTCTCTACAGAAATGATATCAAGATGTCCTAAAACATTGTGATATTGATGACCATAGCACAATTTGACACATCTTTGCAAGATTTTGGTACAAAATCAATCTGGATTTGATGCATAAAACAAACACATTTTGATTAGTTTTTGTCATCAAGAAATGATATAAAATACTATGGCCTCTTGCACTTATCTAAAGGGTCCTCCTCCTTGTGCCTTGGTCTTTTTGAGAAAAAAATTTCGTTCATCAACATCTATCACGAGCACTTTGAGGTCAGGCAATCTTGTCTTGTCATTTGCGTTAGACTCTGGGACCTCTTTTATAAATTCAAGGATTCCCTGCTTATGTTTGAGCAAATTGCGTTTTTTGTATTGTGACAATTGGCATGGGTCTCTGATTTCACAACCTAGACCATACACAACATGTGTCAAAAAGTAGTGATTGCGTAGGCCATGGATGCCAATCCCAACACCAAACATTGAAACCACTGCTTGCTACTCTAGCAACATGATCTTGTTTGCGTTCCATCTGATAGTCGTGCCTCCTAGATATCTTGAGAGTGTCTTCAATACAAAAAGAGGAAATCTAGCCTTGTCCTCAAAGAAGCTGGGATGAAAGCAAAGTAATTTTGGGGTGCTCAAATTCTCCAAGTACTATCCATGGGAGGAATTCTTTGTCAAATCTCCCTTGTCTCATCCATGGGGCCAAGGAATGAACTTATCATCATAGACTACAAGCTATGAAAAACTAAATACAAGTGGTGGTATATACACATGAAACTCTTCATTTATGCACTGCCAACATGAAGGAGAAAAATTATTTACATAGAAATATACCTTCAAATTTTCATCTTCTTCGACTAATGTATTATTCCATAAGTCAAGTGTGCTCTTGGTTGCAAAGGATGAGGATGGTGCAAAAATCATTGATGGAGCAATTCTCTCCAACTTTTTGATTTCAAGCCTTTTGTGTATCGCCCTTAACTCTGACTCCATTGGGAGCGTGGCGGCACATGCGGCTACATCCTTGTAAACCGTTGCTAGTGCCTCTGGTGGTTAACCAAACTCACTTGATGTTACATCTTGGTGCTTGGAAGACTTAGCTATTGCAAGCATGTATTTACTTAGCCCTAATCATCTTTCATAGTAGATTGGCAAGGTCTAGTAGATGCTTGAGAGACAAAGCTACTGCAAGCTTGATTCATGGTATGCATACACTTAGAACTTATGAACATCTAAAAGAAATCTTAGAGTCAAAACAACAAAAATTTCTTAATAAAATATAATTTGTTTATAGTTAATTCTTACCTTTGACAGGATTCACTGTAAGTATATACAAGGTTTACATTATCCCTTTGCTAGATGTCTTGCATCCACTTTGCACCTTCAAAAGGATAATTCTTAAATTTGACAAGATATCGTCAGATAGTCTTGCCACTTCTTAAAACCTTGTCTTTGTGTGTAGGATACTCTCTGGCTACAAATTCTCTTCCTGACCCTCAAACTCGGGCGGTTCTTAATGAGCCAAGTACTTGATAGCCTTAAATTATAAGTTTTTTTAATCATAGGATTAAGAATTTGAAATGGGCCATAATATATTTTTGCTAACTTAGCATAATATTTATGGTGCCCCATTGGGCATTCCTATGTTCCTTTGCCTCTAGTATGACTTAGTTGTGCAAGTATTGGAAACTTGAGCAGTAGCCAATCATTTTCTTTGAAAATCAAGGCTCGTCCATGCTTATTAGTAGCAGCCTTTTGCTTATGTTGACTGATGGATATAGTTTCTTTGATCTTTCAAAAAGATTCTTTAAGATCTCTGCTATACTCATCAACAAAAATAGGCTCCCAAGTATCTTGACTATCAGTGGGAGCTTGGTTCTTTCTTCAATTGCTTAGAAGGGTGCCTTTCTTGTAGAAGTATGGACAATGTCATCGTGCACATACTCTACTAAGGGTAAATACTTTTCCCATTGGTCTCTTTGATCTACTTCTTTAACACAGGCTTTAAGTAGATCTTTGGTAGTTGAATTTGATATCTCACTTTGGCCATCCGTTTGTGGGTGATAGGCCGAGGAGAAATTCAACTTAGTACCCAAATTCTCAAAGAGACCCTTTCAAAAATTTCTAGTCTTTTTTGGATTTCTATCAGATATTATAGAGGCTGGTAAGACATGGTACAAAAAGACTTGTGAGGTAAAGAGGGTTGCAGTATATGTGTACTTTAATAGTCTTTTTGACCGGTATAAGCTGCACTTGCTTGCTAAACCAATCTACTATTGTCTATATTTCCGTGTTCCCATTTATGGACTTGGATGATTCAAATATGAAATCCATCGATATACTTTCAAATATCTCTTGCAAAATAAATAAAGTGCCTAGGAGATAATGCTTCCAAGCATTCAGGGCATGTAGCATAGCTAATAGCTCTTTTTCGTATATACCCATATTCTTTTCTTGGTCATCCAATCTCCTACTTTCATGTATCATGGCATGCCCTTCTTGAAGAAAAACAACTCCAAGGCATTGTCTACAAGCATCACACTAGACCTCAAAAGGCTTTGAAAGGTCTAGCAATATTAGCACAGGTTAAGAGGTAAGCTTTGCCTTCTAATTTTCAAAATCTTTGTTCTCTTTTGTAGTCCATACAAATTTCAAATTCTTCTTAGTCAAATCATACAATGGGCCTGCTATTAGTGAGAATTTTTCTATGAATCATCTATAGTATGCACACATTCCTATAAATCTTCTTAATTTGTGTAGATTGGTTGTTTTAGGCCATTCTTTTATTGCCTTCAACTTTGTAGGATCCATTCAAATCCTTGCTTGAGAGAATGACCTAATTATTGAATCTCTTTTAAGAGAAATTTCTTTTTCTTTTGATTAATGTAAATATTATTGTCTCTCAAAACTTGAAATATTCTTGAAGATGTTTCTTATGTTTCTCATAGTCTTCGAGTAGATGATAATTTCGTCAAAGAACACTCCCATAGAGCTTTGATGAGGTCTGAAGAGCCTTTCCATCATTCAATTAAAGGTAGGTGGCACATTGGTAAGTCGAAAAGGGAGTACCAAGAATTCATATAGGTCAAAAGTTGTTCAAAAGCCATCTTATGAATATCTTCTGATTACTATTGTTATCTGGTGAAAGCCACTTTTGAGATCTTTTCAACTAAAGTAAGTAGACCCTTGTTGTTAGGAAATAGGACGTAGGTAAGTAGATATTAGAGTAGTTTACTTAATGGAGAGAGATAATTTTCACACACGAGATATTAGAGAGAGAGAGAGAGAGAGAGAGAGAGAGAGAGAGAGCACGATATACGTGGTTCACCCAATGTGAGCTACATCCATGGGAAAGCAGCCACTCAATGGCTTTAGTATTTCAAGCAAGAAGTAGGTTACAAAGGGATTATACTCTTAATAGAGCTCTCACCTTGCTTAACTCTCACCCCCTCACACACATCTTGTTGAATCAACTTCACAATGCACTGTTAAGTATGGAGCCTGATTTACCCCTTGTAATTTTCTGTGGTGAAAACGCACATTTGTAAGGCCCCCATTATGAGGAGAAGCCATTGTGCGTGAAGGAAAATCACTCGCCGGAAACCAAAATTTTGACGGCCAAAATTCAGGGGCAACTTTAGGGGCCTCGAGTGTGGAAGCCCCCGAGATTTTTTTTTTTGCTTCACCAGAATATTCATTTTTGCTGGAATATTATGATCGGATGGCGGCCGAGAAGTGGTCGAAAAACGACTGGTCAGTTGGTCGGTTGGCCGGTGGCCGGTAGTGAATGGCCGGTGGGGCAGGTGGTCGGAAGTCAATGGCCGGTGGCCGAATTCAAAAGCGGACTCGTCTTCTCAAGGGCGGCCACACATGGGCGGATTGGAAGGTCCGATTTGGACTTATCTACACAAGGGCGGCTACACATGGCTGCCTCTCATGAGAGAGAACAGCCCTTTTGGCCTATAAAAGGAGGCCATTTCTACACACATTTCATAGTGTGAAGTTGATGCAACAAGGTGAGTGTGAGGTGGTGAGAATGAAGCAAGGCGGGAGCTCTATTAAGGGTATAATCCCTTTGTAAACTACTTCTTCTTTTGAAGTACTAAAGTCATTGAGTGGCTGTTTTCTCGTGGACGTAGCCCACATTGGGTGAACCACGTATATCGTGTGTACTCTCTCTCTCTCTCTCTACTCTATAATCTCTTATGTGTCAAATATATCTCTCTCCATTAAGTAATCTACTCAAATATCTATTTAGCTACGTTATATTTCCTAACAACTGGTATCAGAGTAAGGTTTGCTCGTAGCTAAATTATCTCCAGGAAAGGATTCCTTGAATTGAGTGGGAGTTATGGCGGAGGAAGGGAAGCTCAAGATTGAGAAGTTCAATGGCAAAAACTACTAACATTGGAAGATGCAGATTGAAAACTATCTCTACCAGAAGGACCTCTATTTGCCACTAGGCGGTCTTGCGAAGAAGCCCGCAACAATGGCAGATGAAGCATGGTTTGTCCTTGATCGAAAGGCACTGGGAACAATCTGGTTAAGCTTGGCATCAACGGTGGCCTTCAATGTTTCAGAGATGAAGACCATGGAGGACGTGATAAAGTCACTTGACGACTTCTACGAGAAACCATCGGTATCCAATAAGGTATTTCTTATGAAGCGCTTGTTCAATCTAAAGATGACAGAGAATGGTTCAGTTGTAGAACACCTAAATGACTTTAACACAAACATAAGTCAGCTTCGATCGGTGAAAATCAATTTCGATGACGAAGTGCGAGCTCTCCTTATACTATCATCTCTACCGGATAGTTGGGACAGCCTTGTGATGGCTATAAGTAATTCTATCTCTGGTACAAATACTCTTAAGTTTGATGATGTTGTGGGTGTTCTCCTAAGTGAGGAAATGCAAAGGAGAACCACAGGAGAATCATCAAGTGCTGCACTATCAGTGGAAACAAGAGGAAGGCCTAAGGAGAGGTTCAAAAACCAAAAGGGTCGTGATCTCTCAAGACGGAGCAAGTCACGCACAAAGTTAGTTCTTGAATGTTGGAACTATGGCAAGAAGGGCCACGTCAAGAAGGATTGTTGGTCCAAGAAGAAGAAGGAGAGTGATTCTCAAGACAACAAGCCAACATCAGAGGCCAATGTGGCAGGTAAAGTAGAGCAAGATGCTCTAATTCTCTCATTAGGCAATGTGTCTAATTTTTGGATAGTAGATTCCGGGGCTTCATTCCATGCGACACCACACAAGCAACATTTCCAAGATTACACCAAAGGTAATTTTGGGTATGTATACTTGGGAGATAATGAAGCTTGTGAGATTGTTGGCAAAGGTACAGTTTCTATCAAAACTGCTAACGAAAATGAATGGAAGCTTAAAGATGTTAGGCATGTTCCTTCTCTTCGGAAAAATTTGATCTCTACAGGACAATTGGACGATGAAGGTCACAACATTGCATTCGGAAACAAACGATGGAAGATCTCAAAGGGATCGTTGGTGGTTGCCAAGGGAGAAAAGGTCGGAACACTTTACTTGTGTACTATTAGCATGCAACCTACAGCTTGTGCAACAACTACAGAAGTTGACAGTGCGGTGTGGCACTACAGGCTTGGGCATATGAGTGCCAAAGGAATGAAAATCCTTCAAACAAAGAAGCTTCTACCCGGTTTGAAAGAAGTGGACTTAGAGTTCTGTGAAGATTGTGTTTATGGTAAACAAAAGAGGGTAAAATTTTCCAAAAATCAAGAAATGAAAGAAAAAATAAAAAACTTGAGTTGGTTCATTCTGATGTTTGGGGTCTTGCAAGTACACCATCACTTGGTGGCTCATTGTACTATGTAACATTCATAGACAATGCGACTAGAAAAACATGGGTTTATGTCATGAAGAATAAGTCCGATGTATTTTCCATATTTCAAAGATGGAAAGCCTTTGTTGAGAATGAAACAGGTACCAAGGTTAAATGCCTCAGATTCAACAATGGAGGCGAATATTGCAGCCAAGCTTTTGAGCTAGCAATGGCATTTGGAGGCAAATGACACCTCAACAAAATGGGATTTCGGAAAGGATGAATAGGACAATTATGGAGCAAGCACGAAGCATGCGGCTACATGCAGGCCTATCGCTTGAGCTTTGGGTGGAAGCTGTAAGTACGTTTGTGTACTTAATCAATCGGTCACCCTCAACGGCATTGGATGGGGGTGTTCTAGAAGAGGCATAGACAGGTAAACCGGTGAATTATGCATTTCTCAAAGTGTTTGGGTGTGAAGCTTTCATGCACATAGATAGAAGCCTAAGATCAAAGCTAGATGCAAAGTCCAAAAAATGTTTCTTCATTGGCTATGGAGAAGGTGACTTTGGGTATCGCCTATGGAATCCTGAAGATGGTAAAATCTTAAGGACTAGGGATGTAATTTTTAACGAACAAAATATGCAAAAAGATTACTTGGAAAGAAAACAAACAAAATAAATAGGTGATATGTGCTCCTTGCCGCACTGTCAAAGCAAGGGACTTGCCGCTACACTGTGTGCGAGCCACAAATGGCTCCAAGCACACAACAAAACTAATCTAGCAAGATCAAGAGAGCAAAGGGTGTGTCACTCACTGCTCTACGCTCGCCTTCGTGGTGGATTCCTCGCCGCGATGAAGAAGAAGCTGTAGTCGTGCCGCGCTCAACCGCTTCGCTGCCGTCGTGCCTTCGTAATGCTCGATTGCACACACACTCTCCCTCTCTCTCTCTCTCTCACATACACACACACACGAGGAGGTGAAGAAGAAGAAGATGGAGATGGAGATGGAGCAAGAGCATTCTTCTATTGCACAAATGAGAGAATGAGTGAATTTTAGGTTTAGTTGGCTTTTATATGAGCTCACCCCATTCACACTTGGGCGCCCATGCTTAGCCAACTAATCCCTTGAATGTCCCAGTTAGAGTGCGCCTCTCATCGGCGATCACTCTTACCCTTTTCCTATTGGTCCGACAAGCCTGGTACCTGACTCTACCAAATACATAATACACGTCCGTCGTAGGTGATGGGGTGTCCGTGAGCCGTGAGGGTTAACATGCCCCCCTTCCTGATGTAGATTCCGTCCTCGGAAGCTATTGAGTTGAAGCTCGTTCGTCGAGGTGGAAGAGCATTTGAGATGAATTTTCTTAGCCTTCTTTAGTCACTGCAAAATCAAACAACATTGGCACAGTAATTGCATTCTCATAAGTGATTAAAAAGCATATGCAGTTTTAGGTAGACAAATTGATTGGTAAAAGAATTTCAAACAATTTGTCAGCAATGAACATTAAATTGCAATGTAATCAAATGCATAAACAGATGTAAAGGTAAAAAATTAAACAAGTCTGGGGTCGCTAATTTGACGGTCGAAAGGCACTAGAGATCGAATATTAATACCATGGATAAGCTTCTTAATTTTCTGTGGTCAATTAAGTTGTTTAATCGCGAGAGCCAAGTATTCATATTCGAGGGCTGACTAGAGGCTATATCTAGAAGACCTTGTAGTTAAGCTACCATAAAAGGAATTTCTCATGAAATCATCGCCTGACTGATTACTTTTTCTTTGACCCCCCAAAGTCTTTTCACAGTGATTCAATTTTGATGTGTGTGCTTATTTTGTATGCCTTGGGTTTTTTGCTTTTCAAGTAAAAGCGCTCATACTGGGAACCTCTAGGGCTCTAGTACCATAGGCAATACATGTGAGTGAAGTACCAAATCAAGCTGAGATTTCTCTTCCAGCTTAAGATTTTACAGTGTGGCACTTTGATTTTTTGTTTGTTCATTTTCAGCATTTTAATTTTGTAACTTTGGGGGGTCATATAACACTGATACACCTCCCCAGGCTCATCACACTAGTAAACTCCCTTTATAATACTTAAGCTAAAGGTCAATAGGGTCAAGCCCACTAGAAAGCCCTAGTACATTTCACACAATGCTGCCTAAATCGGATTAAGAACCTAAGTAACCATTAATTATTAGGAAGGCATTCCCCATGGTATTAAGAGAAGATTTCTAACACCTAACTTGGTCAAACTAGTTTGTCGGACTGCTTGATTTTTAAACCTAGACAAGTGATTATGACAAAAAATTACACTGAATTAAATGTTTGATACTAAGCAAATGCGGTGAATATTAGGCTACCAATCACAATTAAAGCTGACAATCATAGATGCACAAAAGATAAGGGGCAATGCTAATGGAAAAGAAACACCTGTTTGTGTCGATGGTCGCGCTTGATTTGAAGAGTGAGTCGAGATAAAGATTCCATGAAGGTCCAAATCCTACCAATAGCAAAACGCTCTTGCACACACTAGGAAACAAAAGGAATACCTCCAAGAGGCACATTAGTGGAAAAAGGTACCAACACTTATTGAACACAACAAAAAACATAAGGAACCCTAACCTAATTATTTGCACTCCCCCTAGAGAGTCAAGGGAATAGGATATTGTAGAGGTTGGGGGGAAACCCTAAGGCTAAACCCCTATCTTCGTCGTCGAGATAAACAAAGTCATCATCCATGAGACCATATGTGCCATCCGTGTAGTCGTGTAAATTTTCTTCTTCATCATAGGTGCCCATGTTTACTAAGAAGGTCACTAGACGCCTATAGTCATCTTGGTCAAAAGGGTAGGCTTGTGCAATGGGAGAAACGCTCTCTACTAAGTATGGATCAGACGTGGTCAAGAGACGTATCAGCCATTCTAACTCCTCAAAATTCCTCTCACATGCTAGCGTACCTATCAAATCCCATTCACATGCAAGCACTGGAAAGACCATGTGAAATATTTGTGAAAAGTAACGAGGGTATCTCTCACCCAAAGCAGGAGTGGATGACTCTAGCGTACTAGCCATATCTGTACACGCAAATAGATGATGGTTAGGGTGCAAATATTACAAGGGTCGTGTTTTTGTGCATAATTTGTTTTTATGATTTGTGTTATGGCTCTTGCTCTTTTACTTTTTTATTTTGTTTTTGTGAGTATAAGGCTTTATATATACATTCCCTAAGATCGGAGATTAAGAGGCCAGGGAGAAAGGTTGAGAGGGAAGCAAGTGAATGATGGATGTCGACAAACACTCCCCCCTTTCTTGGGTAGATCATACCGTTTGAAATGATGTCGTCACCCTTTGAAACCAATTGTTCCAGTTGGTAATAGGTGAGGATTTTTGCAAGTAGTTTTCTATTACCCTAGGTGCCTCGTCAAGTTACAAGGGTGGTAAGGTACTCTCCCAGGATCAAACTTGAAGTGGTTCATCAGGTGATTCTTGAACACTGGGAGGTGTGGATTCTTTTGTAGCTTCATGGAGGTCCACTACTATAGATGGAGGCTGTGTAGAAGCTTTTACCTCTATGGATGTATTACATGAGGAGCTAGAAGCTTCATGGAACTCCCCCCTTCCTGATCTAGGTGGAATAAATTGGTTTTTCCTTGGAGCCCAAACTAGCTCTGGACTAGGTGTGTAGCATTCTGTGATCTTTCCCTTCCCACGGTCTGCCATTGGCTTTAGCGTTACACTGTTTGACTCATATGGGTTTGTTGTCGATAGGGAAGGACACATTTTACGTTTAGGTACCCAAATTTGCTCATTTCCATCATAGTAGCCTTGGGCTTCTAATAGTTGTTTTGGAATCCATCGTGATTTGGTCTTGACTCTCCTAGGGCGCGCTCTTGGTTTTCCCGGGAAATTTTTTCTTGGAATGGATGGGAGGGTTGAGGTAGTTGGAAGTAAGGCCTTGGGGACCCATTGATATGTACTCTTAGGTCGTGCAGGTTGAGTACTTGCAATATTATTGCTTGCTGCAACTACAAGTGTTGAAGTGCTAGATTCATGGGTAGTCGGCAAAGACGAGTTAACCACCTTGGCTTGTGAATGTTGGCTATCCTTCAACTTTGCTAGAGTTTGCAACGTAGGTGACTTTGCTTGAATGATAGGGGTAAGAGTCGGTGGTTGCATCGTGACACTACAAGTATCCCAATCAATAGTGCATTTGGTTACCAACATCCACGTGCGTCCCAGGTTTACGTTGCCTTCCATAGCTCCTGCCGGCATGACTAGAAACCTCTGCACTATGCTTCCATTGTCATAGACAACAGGGGTCTGAAGGACTCCAAGAATAGCAGTTTTCTTTTTATTAATGCCCTTGACTTGCATCGTACTTGGGGATAGGGTCGGTTTCCCTAATTGACACCAAACTCCATAGGATAACAAATTGTGTTTAGCTCCCGTATCTAATAAGGAATTGTATAGTACTTTCCCATAGGGGCTATTTAGCTCAATTGGGTATCGTAGGGGTGGCTTAGATTCTAATGAGTCGTCATCTGTGTCCTCGAAAAATGCTTGCGTGATTCCCAGATTAGCCTCTCGTTGGCGTCTAAGACGTTGTTGTCGTTCTCGAGCCTCAACTCTTGCTTGGATTTTTTAAAGCTCTGCTTGTTCCTTGGCAGCCTTCTTTTGATGGATGGCTTGCAAATCTTCCTGGCTTAGAGGATCATAATATCTTTTGAATTTACTCCCATTAAGGAATCCAATGGTTTCAACTCCATCTAGAGTCTCCACACGAATGGTACCTTGCGGAGTAATTTCACACACTCGATATGGTCCCTTACCAGCGTATTTCAATTTCTTCTTTTCATTACGTACCCCGTACATAAGAACTTTATCACCAACCTTGATGTCTTTATCCTTTAAATGGCTATCAAACCACTTCTTTCTCCTATCCTTCTCCACTAGAGCATTTCGCACAGCTAATTGCCTTTCTTCATCTAGCCTTTCCAGGATATATAATCGCTCCACTAAGGGGTTACCATCCCCACCTTCTTGAGAAGCTACTCGAAGACTAGGAATGACAAACTCCCATGGCATAACTGCTTCTTGGCCATACACCATCTTAAACGGTGTGCAATTAATAGCAACTTTATACGCAGTACGATAAGCCCATAAAGCTGATGTAAGCTTTAGGTCCCAATCAGTGCGATGAGCCTCGGCTGTCTTTGTCAAAATGGAGATGAGAGTCTTGTTGGTACTCTCAGCTTGGCCATTTGCTTGGGGATAATAGGGTGTAGACTTGTGGTGAGATATCATGAAGTTTGATGTGAGTTCTTTTATTACTTCATTTATAAAATGAGTTCCATTGTCACTCACAAGTTCAAAGGGGCATCCAAAACCTGTGATAATGTTCTCAAAGAGGAACTTAGCTGTTGTTTTTGCATCCGCCTTTCGTGTTGCTTTTGCTTCAGCCCATTTGGTTACATAGTCGGTAGCGACAATGATATATCGTGATTGCGTGTTACGTGTAGCCGGACTAATGGGTCCTACAAAGTCTAAGCCCCACTTTTCAAATGGTTGGGTTACCTTGATGGGATGTAGAGGCATCCTATCCCTTCTTTGTGGCTTGTTGAAGCGTTGGCATTCATCACATCTCTTTGCAAAAAGTGATGCATCCTTAAACAGAGTGGGCCACCAATAGCCTGACTGTAAGATCTTTCGGGCAGTCAACTTTCCTGAAAAGTGACCACCAGCTACGCCCATGTGTGCCTCTTGTAGAATATATAAATACTCATCCTTGCGGGCACAACGTCTAAGAACATCATCTTTTCTTCTCTCATAGAGAGTTCCAGCCAGTAAGCAATAGGGTTCGCATTCCTTGATTAATTTTCGAACTATATCTTTTCGCAGTTCTTTGGGTGGAAAACCATTAACTAAGAAGTTAACAATCTTTTCACTCCATTCAGGCATTGTCTCAACAATGAACAAAGGAGTATCAGGCAATTCATCATCAACCCCCGTAGGAGCTTCGCCATTAGGGATACGAGATAAATGATCCGCCATGACATGTTTCCTCCCAGGCCTCACAACAATGGTGAAGTCAAACTCAAGAAGAATTAACAACCATCGTGTAATTCGACCTGTGGAACACGGCTTGTTTACCAAATATAGCAATGCTTGATGATCAACATAAAACAAAAACTTGGTAGCAAGAAGGTAATATTGAAATTTCTTTACTGCGTAAATCATAGCTAGACCTTCGCGCTCTGTAGTAGTGTAGTTCATCTCGGCATCATTTAATTGGCGACTTGCAAAGCTAATAGGGTAGTCCAATTTATGTTCTCCTGGTTGAGTTAGAACACACCCAATAGCAAAATTTGATGCATCAATATGCACATGAAAAGGTACATTCCAATCAGGTGTTGGCAGGATTGGAGCACTTGTTAGGGCCTTCTTTAATAACTCATAAGATTGATGACATTCTTCCGTCCAGTGAAACTCGATAAGAAGCTTGTACAATGGACACGCTATCTCGACAAAGTTTAAAATAAACCTTCGATAATAACCAACATGGCCCATAAATCTTTGAACTCCTTTATAGTTAGTAGGTGGTGGCAAATCGGCAATGGCTTTAATCTTACTCTCATCTGTGGATATCCCGTTCTTGGACACTATATGCCCTAGAATGACTCCATGCTTAACCCAAAATTGGCATTTGAAAGGGTTCAATGAGATGCGATAAAATCTTCACCTTTCAAATATTTTTCATAGATATAACAAATGCTTCTCCCAAGAAGAATAAACACAAAGGTCGTCTAGGAAAGCTTCACAAAACTCCCTTAGAAATTCTTTAAACGCAGTGTTTATTAATCGTTGGAATGTAGCAGGGGCATTCGTTAAGCCAAAAGCCATAACACGAAATGCAAACACTCCAAACTCTGTGATAAAAGCAGTTTTAGCTTGGTCCTCTAATGCAATTGTGATTTGATTGTAACCAAAGTACCCATCTAAAAAGCTATAAGCTTCCTTGCCCGCAACTCTTTCAAGCACATGTTCTGAATATGGCAAGGGATAATGATCTCTCCTAGTGGCTGCATTAACTTTCTTGAGGTCCACGCACACTCTTAGTTTCCCATTCTTTTTTGGCACAATGACTATTGGAGAAACCCATTCTGAGTGCTCAATAGGGTATATGAATCCACATTGGATAAGTTTTTCAATCTCCTCTTGTACAATTTTGGCGTACTTAGGATTCATTGGATAGGGTCGTTGCTGGACGGGTTTAGCAGTGTTGATCATGGGAATTGTATAAGTTGCACCACAGAAGGTGGAACTCCCTTCATGTCATGATATGTCCAAGCAAAGATATCCTTGTATTCCTTGAGGAGCTCCTTGAGTACAGCCTCTTCAGTTTTGGTAAGGTCTTGAGCAATAAAGACTGGTTTAGACTCCTTACCTGGTTCTGCTAATTCTATCTCTTTAACTACCGCTGGACCATCATAGACTCCACTGCTTCCATTGGTAGGTATTCGTTGGGCTTTGACATACACAACCTTTCGCTCCCCCGTGGTATAAGATTTAAAATGTTCAGGAGCCGTATGTAAGTCAGCAGGCTCTTGTCCTGACGGAGACCTTTCTTTTAGTTCTGCCTCCTTTTGTTGTTGTGCTAACTCTCGGTTTTGACGTCTTCTTATAGTTCGACTCAATTTCGGCTCTGTAACCTCCAATTGAGCGAGGTCAATGGGTCGCGGGCTGCACCACATGACACTCTGGAGATGTTCACCCCAATTGTCTACTAGCTTTCGATGAGCATCACATGCCCCTAGATAGCTAAGCCATTCTGTAGTAGATCTTTCCTTGTTTATCCTAGCTCTCACATTTGCTCGATATCGTCGTCTCTTATATGACCTTTGTTTCTTGTTAAGGTTTTGATTTTGGTAAATGTTTGAACTCGACTCGCTTGATAGGTCTTCGCTTGTATCTTCTTCACTCTCATATAAATTACCATAGATGGTCGTACTAGACCTTGAGTGTTCAGTTTCTATACTTGGCTCACTCGATGTTTCCTCAGGTTCAGAATCCATTTCTCCCTGAGATTCCGTTTCTGATGTGTATCGGCCTGAAGCCTTTGAGGAATCATCGGTTTCACTCTCAGGTAGGTGTGCCTCTTTCTTATCATCGGATGTTACATGCGCTACACCTAACATGTTTACTGGTGCAATGTGTGGCATCTCTTCCCCATCTAGTGTTACCCAGGTTGTTCCTCTAGCTCCCCATGTATCTATAGTTTCCGCTAGGTGTACCCAATCGACATTGTCTGACTCAGCCATTCCGGGTAGGATATCCATATAAGGAGAGTTCTCCCCAATATCCGTGTCTTCGTTACACGTGTAACAATACTGTAATGGAGCTGAGTGAATTGTTGTGTCTGATCGATTATCAATGATGAATTTATTTCCTAGAGGATGCGTTCGACCACTTAAAAGATCAACTCGAATGACAGAGTCCTGGAACTGTAAGTAGACGTGGTTTTTGGACCAGTCATGCATCATTTTTGCTTCCCTCATGAATGGACGCCCTAAGATCATCTCAAATGACATAGGATGCTTGGAAAAATCCATAACAATGAAAGTCTGCCTTACCTTGTGTCCCAAGACCTTGATCCTGAGATCCTTAAGCATTCCAATAGGCGTAACAATAGATCCATTAGCCATTTTTACCACTACGCTTATGGCTTCAAGGTGAGGTCGCCCCATAGACTCCCAACAACTCTTTGTCACCATGCTGACTCCCGCACCACCGTCAAGGACTCCCTTTACAGTTAATCCTTTAGTAGTGATTGGCAGAGTAGCATTAGATTCATCACCTTCAAAGTATTGCCCCAACTTGTTAACGGGTACTTCAATTACAGATTCATGTCCCGCTAGGTCAGATGGTGGTGCTAAATGTTCCTCATCATTCATTACCGAGTCAGGTTTGCTCATATGTGCAAACTGTGGTAATCCGGCCTGTAATTCTCCATTGAGGAAGGCTCGAAGAGCTGAGACTAGCTCGGGGTCTTTATATAGTTTGGACATGATGGTGGTTCTAACTTCTGAAGACATGAAATCCATCAATTTGGCAACATTTAATGGCATCTTGTGGGAAGTAGGACCCTGACAAGAGAACGGTGAAGATGGAACCTCCACTTCCTCAAGGGGGTCGGGCATTCCCTCACCAAACATTCTCTCTAGTAGGAAAGGTGTGTGTCCACTTTCAGATGTCCTACCCTCACTCTCTTCCCGAATGATACTGGGTATAGCTAACGGCCTGTAGTTCTTGTGAGGTTGAACTTGTGTGGGAAACACTGTGTCCGACATCTGGATATGTTTGGGTTCAGGTTCTAATGTTCGTTGAGTTTCTTCCACCAAACCCCTCAGTTGTTGGACTCGTTCAATTTCCACTGTTGGATTTGGATAGGTTCCAATCTTTCTCTTGCAATCCTCATTTTTCGTCTCTCGTGGATTATCTTGGGGGTTCGCAACTGGGTGGTTTAACTTTGAATACTCTTTTGGTGTTCGTCGTAATTCCCTCTCGTGATCCTCCTCACTGGCTTTTTCCTTTGTAGTAATAGTTTTGGTCTCCGTGGTCTCTATCGAATCTGAGTCATCCTCAGGGTCATTCATATACACGGGATCCTCTCCTGTCCCTATGTTAGTCTTTGAACTAGGTTTTGAGCTAGAAGCATTAAGGGATTTCTTTCTTCGTGTTTTCTTCTTTCTCGCTCGGCCAATGGATGCAGCATCTCTCTCTTCGAGGCTGTAATTTTGCTTTTGGAGCATCGACCGTGTGAGTGCATTCACTGGTGCTATGTTTATAGTTGGTGGTGTCCCATCAACAATCTCTATTAAGTTCAATGGTGTGATTTTCGGTGCGTTTGGATTGTTAGGACACTGTGCGATCAAATGATCTATGCCACAATGATTACAAATGAGTATTGGCATTGCCAATGCACTCCCTTGACTTGTTTGCATTAGTGCAGCATTCTTTTGCATTCTAATGGGGCACTCAGCTACTCGATGTGGTCCACCACATTCGTAGCACTGAAGAGGTGGTCTCCTGGCAAAACTATTAATGTTTTGGCCTCTTGCTGCTAGCGCAGTAGCTTGATATACCGGTTTGATTTGTCCCCAATGGTCTTCCATATAGTACATGGGACACTCCTCAAGCATGTCGACTCCATAGGTGATACTAGGGTCTATGTCCCCTTTTCAATCTACATAAGTACTAGATGACTCGCAACCTATTTGGTTCATAGGTGTAACTCTTGGATGAGGGGGTTGCGGTCCTAGCACTGGAGGTGGCAACGGTGTGGTTTGGACTACATTTTGGGTTCTAGGGACCATGTGCTGTAATGGCAACTGTTGCTCCATGGGTGGGGTAGGCATCAATGCAGGAACTCGAGGTGAGTCTGCCCAAGCTATAGGCGATCTATTTTCCATGATGCGTTTAAGCATTAGGCAATCCTTCGCTTGATGGCCATACCTACCACACGCGTTACAAGTCCCGTTAAACTTTACTCTGAAAGTAGGGCATTCACTCGTAGTATGTGGGCCCAAGCAAATTGAGCACCATTGTTGCTCCCTTCTTGGATACATATGAGTGTTTTGTGGAGCATGATTACCCCTAAGGCTTTCTTGGATGGCCTTGGTGAGATCTGCCAAAGTCATCTCAGATATCGTTTGCTCTTTCACGATTGGATTTATCTTCATTGGCTCATGCCCTGATGGTTGCGAGCTACTTGACTTCGGCTCGGCAGACGCTCTTTCTCCTGCAATCATTAAATTATCCTCCAATTGGATTGCATTCATGGTGACTGCTTCCCAAGTAGTGATACCTCTAATGACTAGGCCATTATAGATACTTTCATGTCGTAGTCCCCTAATGAATCTATCGAGCAATTGGTTGTTGTTGAATCGCTCGTTTGGATTGCATCGAGAATTCAAATTCTTTAGGCGACTAATGAAGTCTCTCACGGATTCACCTTCTTCTCGTTGGGCTTTTTGGAGCTGAGAGGCTACACCCCAAAGTACTCCCTCTCGTATGTATTCTTTTAAGAACAGTCTCCTAAGAGTAGAGTAGATCATTTTCTCTTCTACTCTTAAGGTTCTATACCAATCTCCAGCCTTTCCGCTTAGGGTCAAACTCAAAGCCTTACACTTATGTAGCTCATTGTGCTCTTCCAAGGAATTGCACACATGTTCAAAGACTTCCATATGCTTTCTAGCATCTCCGTCTCCACTGAATTTCTGTGTGAGCTTAGCTACTTGAACTGCCTTGCTCCTAAGCTCTCTATCAGGTGCACTACGCATGTTTTCCGCAATAGAGCGACCGATAGTTTGAGCAAATGCTGCCAAATCTCCTATTTGAACCACATGTGAGATGGGAGTTGGCCTTGGCCTTGGCATACGCGCGGCTCTTGGGTCCCAAATTTCGTATGGTGGTGTACCAGACGGTGGTCCAAAGTTTACAGGCGTGGCCCTAAGCATAGGGGGTGCCTGATATGGCATGTTATTATTAAATGGCATGGCTCCACTTGTATAAGAGCTTGGATAATTCCATTGTGGATTGTAAGCTCTTGGAATAATCGGAGGTGTAGGAGTTACATGAGGCTGAGGTACGACAGGTGCACATGATTGATACATACATGTAGGTATAGTTGGGGACACTGTGCTACTAGGCATCGGCGCAGTGTTAACAAATGAACTCCATGGTGTACTTCTTGTCATGCTCACCACTGGGATATGCATGGTAGCCGTAGTGTCATTAAGAGAAAGATGAGCTAGATCTGGGAAGGTAAAGCTGCCACTTGTGGGCTCAGATTGTACTGAGGCTCCTGGCGAAACAACATATGGAGGATCAATGGGGCTCACTGAGGGAGTCTCCATTTGTGATAGGGTTGGTTGGTTGGCCTTTCCCGTATCCAAGAATCTCATTAGGCCTGTTGAAGGCATGTTAATCCCTGTGTTCTGTCTTTCTAACTCGACAATCCTATGGAGGACATCACAGACTTTCTGTTGTTGTTCATCTATGCTAGTAGCACCCGATGTGGATTGTAGAACATCTAACCAACCCACATGATAGGTGTGTCCTGTGTACTGATCAGTTAAAGCTTCTGCTTGTAGGTCATACTCCCAATTTTCGTTTACGAATATCCCATCTAGGCCTGGCGTGTTGGAGGTTTCCCTTGAAGTGGAAGCATTATTGCTCCCCATGGCTTGCCCCTCCGTGACTGCTACCTTGGGAGCACTCGGTTGCTCGGCTGGCATGATTGTTGTCATAGGAGCCTTTGCTTTCAGGGCTCGACTTTGTTCTAGCCTTCGTAGGTTCTCAATTTCCCTCTCCCTTGTTGCTTGCATATAGCGTTCGATCTCTTGTACTTTGGCAAGACTCCTACCATCGGGTAGTAAAACCTCAGAGGGAGATAGTCCTAAAGGATCAGGAGGTGCAGTGGATGGAACATTCACATGCACACTCTCAAGAAGCATAGGGTCCATTTTAGGCATGAATGACGAATTTACTTCCCCACTCCCTTCATTTATTTCATTAACCGCATGTTCGGAGCGAGTAGCTCTACTAAGGGTCTCTTTTAAGCGGCTAAACACGCTGGACCCAGGCCGTGGGCCCATGGCATGCATGTCTTGACTTGAACTATCAGGGTTTGGTGTAGGATACCCGTCCATGACTTCGTAGTCAGAGGAAGAATCACTAGACGCGATATGAGGATCTTGGGTCGCGCTACCTTGAGTCCCGGTCGAAGGTCCAGAACCTAGGGTGGAGGAATAATGGGTGCCCGCGTAAATGGAGGCACTACCAATATGCTCGTGCTCTAACACTCGTCCAGAGCGTAGGTTCATATGACTTGGATCCCCTAGAAGTGTCAGTGAGGGCCCGTGAAGGCTGCTCACCTAGTAATTTTGGGTGTTTTGCAACCCAAGTCTTTTCTTTTTTTTTTTTTTGATTTTTTGGTCCTTTTTTTCTGACCCAGCTATAGAATAGAACGTATGATAGCTCAAAACAAGTGTCTCAGTCAGAGGGACATGCCGTGCTTTACAGCCCTCCGTTTGGTCACTTTATGCCCTCGGAATCCCTAAAATTGTCAATTTCTAGTAGGGAACTAGGCCCAAATTAGAAAGTCTAAAGGTGCAAGTGGAAAGAGAAGGGAGGAGAGTGGAGGACTTGCCCCACATGCTCTCATTCCCTCTTGAGGGGGTAGGGTATATATATAAGAGTGAGTCTAGTATATATCATAAGATTGAGGACTGAGGCCGGGGCCTGGGCTTGGGCTTGATCCCGATCCCGATAAAAATTTTAGTGTAGCCCCCCAGTCACTCACGCTTAAATATTTTCGGTTTTTTAAAATTTTTTTAATTTTTGGCAATGACCGCGCGCGGTTCAGGTGACCCTTTCTTGGCCACACACACTCTCACCTACCTAACCTCCCAGTCAACAGCTCACAGACAACTCACTACCTTATCTACTTACTAACAGTGCTGCAAACAAGCTAATGACTACTAATTGTGCAAAGACTGTGTGCAAACAGAAAACACAACATTATGCAGAAATCACAGAACTTGCAGATAACACAGAAATTAACAACTCATTCCTCTTCCTCTTCCTCTTCTTTCCTACTACAAACAACTCATAGGAAAAGCACAAAGTGCCTCTTGGGCTTAGTGCAGGGCGATTCCCCGGCAGCGGCGCCAAAAATGTGCGCTCCTTGCTGCACTGTCGAAGCAAGGGACTTGCCGATACACCGTGTGAGAGCCACAAATGGCTCCAAGCACACAACAAGACTAATCTAGCAAGCTCAAGAGAGCAAAGGGTGTGTCACTCACCGCTCTACGCTCGTCTTCGTGGTGGATTCCTCGCCGCGATGAAGAAGAAGCTGCAGTCGTGCCGTGCTCAACCGCTTCGCCGTCGTTGTGCCTTTGTAATGCTCGATCGCACACACACTCTCCCTCTCTCTCTCTCTCACATACACACACACACGAGGAGGTGAAGAAGAAGAAGATGGAGATGGAGATGGAGCAAGAGCACTCTTCTATTGCACAAATGAGAGAATGAGTGAATTTTAGGTTTAGTTGGCTTTTATATGAGCTCACCCCATTCACACTTGGGCGCCCATGCTTAGCCAACTAATCCCTTGAATGTCCCAGTTAGAGTGCGCCTCTCATCGGCGATCACTCTTACCCTTTTCCTATTGGTCCGACAAGCCTGGTACCTGACTCTACCAAATACATAATACACGTCCGTCGTAGGTGATGGGGTGTCCGTGAGCCGTGAGGGTTAACAGGTGATGAGTACATGGAGCTTGAGGATGGTGAAGACTCAAGGACTACAAACGGTGACAATGTGCAGCAACGTCAACCAAATGAGGAGCCTCAACCTATACCCCGAAGATCTACAGGAGCAAGTAGACCTCCAGAAAGGTTTGTTCTTTCCTTCAACCATCTCTTGATCTCAGATTCTGGAGAGCCGGAATCATACGAAGAAGCTATGCAACATGAATCCAAAGAAGAATGGACGAAGAGCATGCAAGTGGAGATGGACTCACTACATCGCAACCAAACATGGGAGTTGGTTGAGTTTCCTAAAGGTAAGCGGGTACTTCAAAACAAATGGGTGTACAAGGTGAAGGAAGAAGAGGGTGGGAAGAAAAGGTACAAGTCCAGGCTTGTGGTAAAAGGGTTTTCTCAAAAGAAAGGTATTGACTTCAATGAAATATTTTCTCCTGTTGTAAAAATGAACTCAATCAGGCTTGTCTTAAGCCTTGTGGCTGCTCATGATCTAAATCTCGAGCAAATGGATGTAAATACGGTATTCCTTCACGGTGACTTAGAGGAGGAAATTTACATGCTTCAACCAAAGGGGTATGAAGTAAAAGGTAAGGAGAAAATGGTTTGCAGATTAAAGAAAAGTTTGTATGGTTTAAAGCAAGCATCAAGACAATGGTACTTGAAGTTTGATCGATGGATGTTGGATCATGGATTCACAAGAGGCAACTCGGATCACTGCGTCTACACAAAGAATTTGGGAGATGGGAAATTCATCATCCTAATGTTGTATGTTGATGACATGTTGATTACAAGTGCTAACATGCAGGACATCAAAGAGCTAAAAGAGGAGCTATCTAAATATTTTTCAATGAAAGATTTAGGTGCTGCAAAGAGGATACTTGGTATGAAAATATCAAGGGACAGGATGAAGAAGACTATAAAGCTATCTCAAGAGGATTACATCAAGAAGTTACTAGAAAGGTTTGCAATGCAAAATGCAAAACCAGTTTCTACATCTTTGGCTGCTCACTTTAAACTAACGAAGGACATGTGTCCAAAGACACAAGAGGAGATAGCCTATATGTCTAAAGTTCCATATGCTGCAGCGGTAGGTTCTCTAATATATGCTATGGTCTGGACAAGGCCAGACATTGCACATGCAGTGGGAGTTGTGAGTAGGTTCATGGATAACCCAGGTAAAGAGCATTGGCAAGCTGTGAAGTGGATACTTAGGTATCTAAAAGGGACAAAAACAAATGCTTTGTATTTTAGAGGAACTAACATTTTTCTAGAAGGGTATGCTGATGCAGATATGGCAGGTGACAAAGATACTCGAAGGAGCACTACTGGCTATGTGTTCACGGTTGGAGGCACAACAGTAAGCTGGGCTTCAAAGCTGCAGAAAGTGGTCTCACTTTCTACCACGGAAGCAGAGTATGTAGCAATGACAGAGGCAAGCAAAGAAATTTTGTGGCTTCACAGATTCTTAAAAGAGCTTAGATTCAAACAAGACAATTGTGTCTTGTACAGTGATAGCCAAAGCACTATCCATCTTGCGAAGAACTCAGCCATTCATTCAAGGACAAAGCACATTGAGGTGAGATATCACTTCATATGCACTCTTTTGGAAGAGGGACAGCTAAAGCTAGGAAAGGTGCATACAAGTGAAAATCTTGCAGACATGTTTACAAAGGTGGTCAACAAGGAGAAGTTGAGCTTTTGCTCATCTTCAATCGGCATTCAAGGATAAGAAGCCAGGATGGAAACCAGTCACAGGTTTGGTTTGAAGATCAGTCTCCAAGTGGGAGATTGCTAAGTATGGACCCTGATTTACCCCTTGTAATTTTCTGTGGTAAAAACGCACATTTGTAAGGCCCCCATTATGAGGAGAAGCCATTGTCCGTGAAGGAAAATCACTCGCCGGAAACCAAAATTTTCGCAGCCAAAATTCAGGGGCAACTTTAGGGGCCTCGGGGGCGGAAGCCCCTGAGTTTTTTTTTGCTTCGTCGGAATATTCCTTTTTGCCGGAATATTATGGCCGGACGGCGACCGGAAAGTGGTCGAAAAACGATCGATCAGTTGGCCGGTTGATCGGTGGCTGGGTAGGCCTGCATGTAGCCACATGCTTCTTGCTCTCTCCATGATTGTTGTGTTCATCCTTTCCAAAATGCCATTTTGTTGAGGTGTCCTTGGGGTTGGCCTTTGCCTCTGAATGCCATTGCTAGCACAAAAGCTTTTAAAAGCTTGGCTGCAATATTCACTTCCATTGTCGGATTTGAGGCATTTAAGTTTGGTACCTACTTCATTCTCCACAAAGGCTTTCCGGCTTTGAAATATGGAAAACACATCAAACTTGTTCTTCATTACATAAACCCATGTTTTCCTAGTCGCATCATCTATGAATGGTACATAGTACTATGAGCCACCAAGTAATGGTGTACTTGCAGGACCCCAAACATCATAATGAACCAATTCAAGTTTTTTACTTTTTCTTTCGTTTCTTGATTTTAGAAATTTTACCCTCTTTTGTTTACCGTAAACACAATCTTCATAGAACTCTAAGTCCACTTCTTTCAACCTGGTAGAAACTTCTTTGATTGAAGGATTTGCATTCCTTTGGCACTCATATGCCCAAGCCGGTAGTGCCACATTGCACTGTCAACTTCTGTAGCTGTTGCACAAGTTGAAGATCGCGTTGTCTCTTTGCCGACAATTTCATAAGCTTCATTATCTTCTAAGTATACATACCCAAAATTGCCTTTGGAGTAATCTTGGACTGTTGCTTGTGCGGTGTTGCATGGAATGAAGCATCGAAGTCTACTATCCAGGAATTAGACACATTGTCTAGTGAGAGAATTAGAGCATCTTGCTCTACTTTACCTGCCACATTGGTCTCCAATGTTGGCCTGTTGTCTTGAAACTCTTACTCCTTCTTCTTCTTGGACCATCAATCCTTCTTGACGTGGCCCTTCTTTCCGCAGTTCCAACATTCAAGAATTGACTTTGTGTATGACTTTCTCCACCTTGAGCGATCACGACCCTTTTGGATTTTGAACCTCTCCTTAGGCCTTCCTCTTGTTTCCACTGACAGTGCATCACTTGATGATTCACCTGTGCTTCTCCTTTGCATTTCCTCGCTTAACATCATCAAACTTAAGATTCTTTGTGTTAGAGACAGAGTTACTTACAACCATCACACGACTGCCCAACTATCGAGTAGAGACGATAGTATAAGGAGGGCTCGCACTTTGTCGTTGAGATTAACATTTACCAATCGAAGTTGACTTATGTTGGTGTTAAAGTCATCTAGGTGTTCTACAACTGAACCATTCTCTACCATTTTAGATTGAACAAGCACTTCATGAGAAATACCTTATTGGATGCTGACGGTTTCTCGTAGAGGTCGTCGAGTGACTTCATCAAGTCCTCTATGGTCTTTATCTCTAAAACGTTGAAGGCCATCATTGACGCCGACCTTAGTCATATTGTTCCTAATGCCTTTTGGTCAAGGAAAATCCATGCTCTGTCAGCCATCGTTGCAGGCTTCTTTGCAAGACCGCCTAGTGGAAAATGAAGTTCCTTTTGGTAGAGGTAGTCTTCAATCTGCATCTTCCAGTGTTGGTAGTTTTTACCGTTGAACTTCTCAATCTTGAGCTTACCTTCCTCCGCCATTATTCCCACTCAATTCAAGGAATCCTTTCCTTGAGATACTTTAGCTACAAGCAAACCTTGCTCCGGTACCAGTTATTAGAAAATAAGACGTAGTTAAGTAGATATTAGCGTAGTTTACTTAATGGAGAGAGATTATTTTCTCACACGAGAGATTATATAGTAGAGAGAGAGAGAGAGAACACACAATATATGTGGTTTACCCAAGGTGGGCTACATCCATGGGAAAGCAACCACTCAATGTCTTTAGTAACTCAAACAAGAAGTAGGTTACAAAGGGACTATACCCTTAATAGAGCTCTTGCCTTGCTTCACTCTCACCACCTCACACACACCTTGTTGCATCAACTTCACAATGCACCACAATTCATTTTTGTGTGTATAAGAGGCCTCCTTTTATAGGCCAAAAGGGTTTCCCTCTCTCATGAGAGGCAGCTGTGTGTAGCTGCCCTTAGACAAGTCCAAGTTGGACTCTCCAATACGCCCATGTGTGGCCGCCCTTGAGAAGACAAGTCCGCCTTGAAATCGGTCAGCGGCCATTGAATTTGGCCACCTTCCATTGACTTCCAACCATCGACCATCGACCATTGACTACCGACCAACCGGCTAGCCGCGTGACTGGCCGTTTTTCTACCACTTTTTGATCGTTGCTTGGCCATAATATTCCAAAAAAAGGTAATATTTTAGCGTGAATTTTTGGTTTTTCAACGAGTGATTTTTCTTCACACACGACGGCTTCTCCTCACAACGGGGGCCTTACAAATGTGTGTTTTGAATACAAAAATTACAAGGGGTAAATGAGGCTCCATACTTAACACTTTTAGCTTATTGAATTATCTTCTATCCTAGGAATAGGAAATCTATTTTTTTATAGTTATCTGATTAAGAGCCCGATAGTTAACACACATTATATAAGTACCACCTTTCTTTTGTACTAGTAGAACAAGTAAACAGAATGGAGATGAACTAGGCGTGACCATCCCCTTTTCCACAAGCTCGTTCACTTGACTCATAATCTCCTCTTGTTGAGCTGGTGAGACTCGATAAGGAGGCTTATTAGGAGGTGATCTACCAGGTAGAAGTTCTATGGAATGATCATCATGCCCCCTTTTGGGAGGTAGATCCCCGGGAGTGTCATCTATAAACACATTTTGAAACTCATTTAGGAAACTAGAAAGCTCTAACTCCTCTTTAGTTTCATCTTTGACTTCATTAGGAACACATGAATCTTTCTTAGACTCCTTGACAAAAACCATGTAACAAGAAAGAGAAATTTTCATTACTTTGTCTAAAGTTTGAGTATGTACAAGAGGTATAGTGTTGCCCACACTATTAACATCAAGTGAAACATCCTTGCCTTGATAGGAAACGAGGACTTTTCTCTTTGGAAACTTCATAGTGGCAGTCATGTGATCAAACCATGGTGCCCCTAGGGTAATATCTTCATGCTTGAGTGGAGAGATGAAGAAAGCTTCTTTATCAACGTAGATTTGTGTATGGAGCCTTAGCTTCCCAGTCAATGGAGCGACTAAGACATCTTTCCCTTTGAAAGCTCCATCTACTTGTACCACATCTCCCATCTCAACATCATGAATTCCTAGCTTGGTAGCTAACTCAACAAAAATGAAGTTGTGGGTAGAGTGAGGGCTAAAAAATATGAAAGCATCGTGCTCTCTTACTTTTCCCCAAGCATAAGAGAGTGGTGCTCCTTTGCAATGGCCTTCCTCTTTTAGAGCTTCACCATGGCTCTAGAAGGGTCATTATGTTCACTTCTCTTAGGACATGCCCAAAAAACATGACTTTGCTCTCGGAACTTGAAACACTTGTTAACTTTATAATAACATTCAACCTCTTCAAGATTTAAAAAAAAAAACCTTTGTTGTTGTTGTTAGCCTTGGGAGAATTCTGTGTCGCATTGTTCTTCCCCTTTGGCTCAATTGATTCTTTGGCTTTTCCGTTGGCTTTGAGACCCTCTTTGTCCCTTGTTGAAAATGAATCCTTGAAGCGACCATAGTATGATGTATGACCTCCGTAATAGTTTTAGGTCTTTGTGACTTGACATACTCACTCATCTCCTTAGATAGTCCATCACAAAATTGTTGATTTTGGTCAAAGTCTATCTTTTTGTAAATTGTAGCTTTGAGACATAACTCACAAAACTTATCCACATACGGTTGGACACTTGTATGGGGCCATCTTCAAGCCTCACCATTCTATAAGGACTTTGTCTTTGGCATCACTTGGAAAGAATTGCTTTGTAATAGCAATCCTCAAAGCTTTCCAAGTCTTTGGAGATTCACCTTGGCTACGTAGGCTTCCCCACCATTGGCGGACTGACTTCTAAAAATGCATAGAAAAATTTCAAACCTTTGAAGATTTCAAGGAATCTCCATCTCCAAAATTTGCGTCAAATTGTTGGATAAATGCCAATACTTTGTCGATAGCTCTGAAGGTTCCATCATAGGTAAGAAAGCTGACATTTCTTTCCTCCCTCTTTGAATTTCTTCAACTTTTGTGACCTCTTCCATGCTATATAGCTCTTGCATTTACCCCTTCTCTTCTCTCTTTTGTGTGACAAGTTGCTGTCCTCCGTGGTGGTAGAAGATGGTAATGATGATGAAGAGGAAGAGGAGGAAGAAGGCGAAGATGGTGACCGCTTTCTTGGCTTCCTCTTTCTTGGATTTCTTTCTCCCTTCTTTTGATTAACATGGGAGCGAGTACTTGATGACTTCCTCTTCTCTTTAGGAGAAGTAGGTGACCACCATGCCTTCCGTCTTCTTGGAGTAGCATCACTTTCAGAGGTAGGTGGAGTGTCACTTTCATACCTCTCCCTTGAAACTTCATGGTGCACTTCTTCTTCTAGAACAGTTTGCCTTGAAGGCCCCTCCAACATCTTCTGTTCATTACTCAAAGAGATTCCTCTTTTGGAGGTCACATAGGAGGCCTCGTAGGAATTCTCTCTTCTTGAACATTTGAGGGAACTTGGGCTTGAAGAGATTGAATTTGGCTTTGGACCTCCGCTTGCAAAATAGAGTTTCCCATTTGCTTCTTGTAACTTGTCAAGAGGGTAGTCGACAAATTTGCAACAACCATCATTAAAATCTATACCATGATCCAAATCTAAGCTGTCAATATTAATTACATTCTCTTGATTATGTTGAGCCATGATTAAATTTTCTTATATGTGTATGCTAACTCTTTCCTTGGCACTTCCAAAACGTTATCTACCACTCCTCTTATCCCTTCAAAATTAGCACTTGAGTAACTACACCGTTGATTTAGAATATTGTTAATTGCAAAGACTAGTGGAGTGGGTTTAACAATGCGAGGGTAGCACTGTTCATATTGGGTGACTAATAACTCATTAATGGTTAAGCCGTAGGCAATTCTTGAAAGACTCCATTATTAAGACCATAGATCCACATGGTGTCCCCCCATATCCTGTGTAAACAGGCATACCAACCAAGTTAATAAATCCCAGTCCCACTTACTCTATTTCCATAAACAACCCCAACCTTTCATAGAGCACTCAAGGACCTCTCTTCTTAGGCAAGAAAAGAGAAATCTTATCTCTGATACCAGTGTTAGAGAATTTGATACTTACTTTTAGATTCAACGAAAGTTAACTATTAAAGGAGAGATTTTTCATAAAGAGAGAGATAGCAAGGAGAACATAAGTTGTGCCAGGCTCATTTCTTTACACAAATGCACCTTAAAAACACTTTAACCATGCACATGATTCAAAGAGAACAACCAATTAATATTGACATCTCGATGAGGACCAGATTTCCTTAGAGCCGGTCCCCCTCCAAGGTCCCCCTCCAAAAGGACTTCTATTATAATCCTTTCAAAAGAGAGCTTTGTTACAAATACATGTTTGTGCTCTTGCAGACCCTTGCTTAAATCAAGAAGATGGTGTCTTCAAGATTCCATGGTATAACCCTCCTTCTTAAACTCTAAACACCCCAACGGGAGGAGCAAGGAACTGCGGAGAAGGGGGAAGATGAAGGTGGAAAGAAGTATTTTTCAAGCAAGAGAATGGATTCTTTGTATACTGTTGCTCATGACAAAACTCTTAGCGTAGCATAGTATAATAGAATAGTAAGAGATGGAGAAGAGGAAATTTCATTGGCTTGGATTTGCATCCATCGCCAAGAGTTTGAGCATAGAGTCCGTCTCTAGAGCTCCCATGAGAGAGAGAGAGAGAGAGAGAGAGAGAGAGAGAGAGAGAGAGAGAGCTGTAAAGAATGAGGATGCAAGAGAGCTACACAAGACAAGCACAAAGCACACAGAGATGGAAAGCTTCTTCTTCTTCTTCACAGAAAAGAGAGTACAAAATGACTAAGTGCTAAAGCTGAAAAGTAGCACATATGTACATGCGGTCACTAAGTGTGAACTCGCTAGAAGCGTACTAGGCTGGCACTATAAGTGTAGTCCAGCTGTAGAATCACTGGCAGAGATCCTCCGTGTCGGTCACCTAACGCGCCAGTGAGTAAATGCCGTAAGCGGCCAAGACCCGTAGTGGATGCCAGCTCAAGGTGTAGAGCTCGACATCTCAACACTCCCCCTCGAGCTCTGCATGTCGCAGAGTCCAAGCATAGTCCGAAAACGTCGAAGCTTCTCAGCTCCGAGGGCCTTGGTAAAGATATCCGCTATCTGATCCTCTGTGCTGACGTAGACCAAGTCGATGTCGCCCGCCAACACTCGCTCTCGAACGTAGTGGTAATGGACCTCTATGTGTTTGGTCCTAGCATGGAACACTGGGTTCCTAGCCAACTGCATGCTGATGAGGTTGTCACAATGAATGACAATCTGCTGGTCCACCTGCACTCCCAAGTCCTCAAGTAATGTGCGTAGCCAAGCTACCTCGCACGCCGCAACTGCTGCACCTCTGTACTCGGCCTCTGTGCTCCCTAAAGCAACCGTAGGCTGCTTTTTGCTGCTCCAAGTAACAGCAGCACTCCCAAAAGAGAACATGAAGCCACTCGTAGATCTCCTATCAACAATGCTACCTGCCCAATCTGCATCTGTATACCCACACAATGCTAATGGTGCATCTGCTGCATAGAACAATGCGTAGTCAAGAGTCCCTTGCACATACCTAAGTGTGCATCGTACTCCATCCAAATGTGGCTTCCTCGGAAGCTGCATGAGCTGACTCTCCAAGCCTACTGTGTAGCTCAAGTCTGGCCTTGTGATAGTCAAGTAGATTAGACTACCCACCATCTTCCTGTACATATTGACATCCTCAACAACATCACCCTTCTCTGCACTCAGCTTTGCATTCACATCCAAGGGAATGGAAATCGGCTTACAATCAGCCATACAATACTTTGACAACATGTCCAAAGCATATTGTCTCTGTGACAGCCATACACCCTCTGGAGTCCTGATCACCTCAATGCCAAGAAAGTAGCGCAACTCGCCCAAATCTTTCATTTCAAACTCCTGTTTGAGAAGACCCTTCACATGGTCAATCTCCATAGCATTGTCACCAACAATAATAAGGTCATCTACATATATGGTAATGACCACAATCCCCACATCACTCTCACGTACATAGAGTGAATGATCAGCATGAGCTCTCCTAAAACCAATACTTACAAGATACTTGGCAATCCTGTCATACCATGCTCTAGAGCCCTGCTTCAACCCATACAAAGCTTTGAGAAGTCTGCATACATAATCTGGGTAACCTGGATCGACATAACCAGGTGGCTGATCCATATACACTTCCTCTTGCAACTCACCATTCAAGAAGGCATTCTTTACATCCATTTGATGCATAATCCATCCTCTAGATGCAGCCACTGCTATGACAGCTCTCACAGTCGTCATCTTTGCCACTGGAGCAAAGGTCTCCTCATAGTCTATGCCATACGTCTGTGCATAACCCTTTGTGACCAGCCTTGCCTTGTGACGCTCAATGTTACCATCAACCTTATGCTTGGTTTTATACACCCATTTACAGCCAATAGCTTTCTTGCCACTTGGCAATGGCACCAACTCCCATGTGTCATTTGCTTCCAATGCAGCCATCTCTTCATTCATTGCATCATCCCAATGCACATTTCCAACTGCATCCTCAAAACATGTGGGCTCCACATCCTGTATCACCTTAGCCATGTAGGCTTGGTGATGCGCTAGATACCCATCATAAATCAATTTCTGAACTGGATTTCTGACTCTATAAGATCTGCGCGGTCCTTGGTCACTCCTTTGCCCTCTAGCATCTTCTTGTACTTTCCTTACACCAGGTGTCCTG
Organism: Adiantum capillus-veneris; assembly: GCF_014529385.1. NCBI lineage: Eukaryota > Viridiplantae > Streptophyta > Polypodiopsida > Polypodiales > Pteridaceae > Adiantum > Adiantum capillus-veneris. The sequence continues at coordinate 138,934,242 of NC_140941.1, forward strand.
ACAGCCGGAATTCCAAATTCCTCATCAAGACTTTGTTCAAAACCATCTGAATCCATGTCTACATGTGAAAAACCTGATGATGCATCAACCATAAAGGGAGGTTCATCAACCTTTTCCTTTCCTTTTCGTGATACATTCCCTGTACCTGTTGGTGGAGTAACCTGCGTACGTAGTCTACCATTCCATGGTTTCTCAACAGAGCCACGAGAAGAGGACTCTTGTAGTCCACTCAAAACCTGTGACTGTGGCCTCACATTTTGTACAACCACATCATCTTTTACATCAGCCCCAATAGTGCCATGTGCATTACTGTACGAGCTGCTCATCTCATCAAAGACTACATCTCTGCTCACTCGTAATTCTCGTGTAGTAGGATTGTAGCACCTGTACCCCTTTTGTTCAAGGGAATATCCCACAAGAATACATTTCTCTGCTTTAGGATCCAATTTCCTACGCAACTCATCTGGTACATGCACGTAAGCTATGCAACCAAACACTTTCAAGTGTGCCAAATCAGGCTTTGTACCTGTAAACTTTTCCTCAGGTGTTACATCATGCACCGCAGTTGTAGGTGTCCTGTTCATAATGTACACAGCTGTATTTACAGCTTCAGCCCAGAAATGATGAGGCATGTTCTTCTCATTCATCAATGCACGTGCAACCTCTGCAATGTGCCTGTTTTTCCTTTCTGCGACCCCATTCTGCTGTGGAGTATATCTGCATGTAAATTGCCTGTGTATACCATGCATTCGCAGAAAATCTGAAAAATCATTGGAGAAGTACTCTCCCCCTCCATCTGACCTCAATGTCTTGATTTGCATATCTGTCTCCTTCTCAATCATGACTTTGAAGTCTTGAAAGTGACCAAACACTTCACTTTTGTTATGCATGAAGTAGACCCATACTTTCCTTGTATGGTCATCAATGAAAGAGACATAATACCTGCAACCATGTATACTTGCAGTATCGGTTGGACCCCAAACATCTGTGTGCACCACCTCAAGTGGCTTTTTACATACATTGCGCTCATGTGGAAATGAGCCCTTTGACTGTTTTCCAAACTGGCATGCTGCACACACTTTATGCATACCATCCACCTTGAATTTGGGCAAACCTTTTACAATCTGTTTTGATTGCATGCTGCGCAATCTCTGCTCATTGACATGGCCAATGCGTTTGTGCCAAATGTCAACATCAGCCACAACACCTGTGCCCTGTGCAAATAATGCAGCTTTTACCTCAGGCATGTCTACATTCAACGTAAACATTCTGCCCACACATTTGCCCTCTGTGATCAGCTTACAGCCATTCTGGAAATCTTCTACATAACAGCCATTTGGATTGAAGCGAACCTGCAAACCCTGCTCAACCATTTGTCCAACAGAAACAAGATTCTTTGTAATGTTTGGGACATGAAGTACATCTGCTAAGTACTTTGATTTCCCACTCTTCGTATTTAGAGGTATGTCCCCTACATGAGCAATGGGGTGAGCTGTATCATCTCCTGTCTGCACATAGCCTGACACATCTGGTTTGCGCATATCTCTAAACCACTCTCCACGAGACGTCATGTGATTAGAGGCACCTGAATCCACATACCAAACATCATCTTGGGTGGAATTCTCTGCAGTCATTGTATTCATTACATGCTGCATAACAAACATGCACTCGTTTTTGCTGTCATCTGCATCTCTGCTAGTAGATGCATAGTTGCCCTGTTCTCTCTTTCTACTTGCTTTTCCCTTTGGACAGTCACGTGACATGTGACCTCTTTCACCACAAGTCCAACATTCTCTACTATCTGGAGTATGTTGCTGCCTGCTTGATCCTGCACCACGAACTCTTTGACTCCCCCTGCCTTGAGACTGGTTTCCCCTGCCACCTGTATTGTTTTGATTTGATTGACCTTCCAGAAATTGGCCCCTGCAACCCCTTGGGCCTCGACCACGACCTCTACCTCTACCTCTGTTGGAGTTAGAATAGAAGGCCTGTTCAGAATTATTTCTGCCATGAGAAGAAGATGTGTCAAGGTTCTTCTCCTCAAGAATAAGCATAGAAATCAAATCTTGGAACACGGGGATGTCGTCTCTTGTATTCATGGAAGACCTAAAATGTACATACTCATCTCCCAGACCATCCAAGCATGCACGGACAATGTCATCGTCTTCCACTGAGACTTTAATAGATCCAAGAGCCTCAATGATACTCTTGATCTTCAAGGCATAATCATTGATTGAGAGGTTGTTCCTCTTAACCTGATTTAGCTCCGACTTTAGTTGAAGCTTCCTGGCCTTGGTGTTCACCTCGAACACTCTGCCTAAGTTTCTCCATGCAATGGTGGGGGTTTCAGCATCCTGTAGATAGCCCATCATGCCATCTGTGATGCTCATAGACAGCCAATACATCACTTTGCTCTGGCCTTGTTGCCAGTCCCTCAAAGCTTTCCTTTGTTCTGCTGTAGCATTTGCCTCGGGAATCTCTGGTTCCTTTTCATTGTCTCCTTCTATATAGTCCCAATAACCTTTTCCTTTTAGGAAATTTGTTATTCTGAACTTCCATGCAGGGTAGTTATTTTTCTCAAGCTTCTCAGTAACAATCTGACTGAAACCGTCAGACATCTTGAAGCACTAAGACAAAATAGCTGCAATCTGCAAAAACCTGCAAATCTGCTGAACCTGCTATCGTGGTTCCTATAACGCTTTCTACACTCAACAAGTGTCCACAATCAAGCGTTTCACAACCACTGTACTTGTACAGTAAATCTCTGTATACTGCACTTTGGAGACCTGTTCAGAAACTTGTGGCGTGGATTGCGAACGAAGGGATTGTGATGCTCTTGCTCTCTTAGCCTCTCTTGCCTGCACCAGGCTCTGATACCATGTAAAGAATGAGGATGCAAGAGAGCTACACAAGACAAGCACAAAGCACACAGAGATGGAAAGCTTCTTCTTCTTCTTCACAGAAAAGAGAGTACAAAATGACTAAGTGCTAAAGCTGAAAAGTAGCACATATGTACATGCGGTCACTAAGTGTGAACTCGCTAGAAGCGTACTAGGCTAGCACTATAAGTGTAGTCCAGCTGTAGAATCACTGGCAGAGATCCTCCGTGTCGGTCACCTAACGCGCCAGTGAGTAAATGCCGTAAGCGGCCAAGACCCGTAGTGGATGCCAGCTCAAGGTGTAGAGCTCGACATCTCAACAAGAGCTTGGGCACCGGAGAGTGTGTGTGAGACACGGGGGGTTCACCATTCGGTATCGTCTATATAACGTGCGTTCGCGGGGTATTAAAAAAACCCCTCTTTTAACATGTCTAAATGAATAAAATGACCCCTTATTTTAGAAATTTTTTCCAAAATTGAATATAAAAATCCCTTATTTTAATGTATCTCTATTAAGTTGCTTAAATTTTTTGCATTTTAAAACCCCTCCTTTTGAACCCATGTTATACATTAACATGATTACATAGTGCACTCCCCGAGGTGTGAGAGGAGCAAGAGCTTCAAAAATGCAATGAGCCCTCTCTTATATAGCTATGCAAGAGTGCAACTAGTCTTAAGTTAAAATGATTCATACTCGATCGATGAGATGGGAACACCTCCTAATGAAACTCAAGCATGTTCCAACACTTGTCCTTCTTGCCTTGTTATGAAATCTAATATCTAACTAACCCAAATTCTTTTTTCATATCAAACTGATCATTTAATGTGGGAGAATAAACGGGAACAAGGGTTAGAATATAGGCATGTGCTTGTGGATCTATCTCAACAGGGGACCAAGGTTAAAGGGATCCAAATGAGAGACAGTTTGTCGAAGAGCAAGGCTAGCTAATGGAGCTTAAAGACCTTAGGGTTAGCTTCATTAAAAGACCTCCAAAGGTTAGTGTTAAAAGTCCTTTGACCTTAGGCAAGCTAGGATTGTGCTTGAGGTGGGAACCCAGCCCAAGCTTGAGGTGCTTGTCATGCTTGCTGACTAAGGTGCTTGAGGTACTTGTCGTGCTCGCAGACTAAGGTTCTTTCCTTGCTTGCTTCCTAAGGTGCTTGAGGTGCTTGTCGTGCTTGCTGACTAAGGTGCTTGAGGGGATTGAGGAGTTCTAAAAGTCAAACATGATCCCTACTCAAGGGGGGTCGAACCCCCAGTGTAGGAGAATGAGAGAGAACACACACACCCTCACACAACATAAGCTTGGTCTAAAGAAGTAAAAAGGACACTTGTCAAGATCCTCTTCATGTTGCCCTCATGGTGTGCCTAAAGCCTATTGGTTGGCCTCTCAAGGGGTCAATGATAATATAGCTAATTTATGTGATTAATTATGCATTTATCAAGTTCTCTCTCTCAAAGGGGAAGGGGGATACTTGCCGCAAGGCTAGCATGGTTGCTTGATATGCACCCTACATGTGGTTGGCTAGGCATGTAGGGGTCCAATCATCTTTTAGCATGAGCTACAAGGGGGGTCGACCAAGGAAGCTAGGGGCTAGCTTGGGGGGTATACTCTCCCACACACATACTCTCTCTCTCTCTCTCTCTCTCTCTCTCTCTCATTGTGTGAAGTGCAAAGTGCAAAGTGCAAGAGCTCCATCTTATTCTCTAATATTTTTGAGAAGTTGAGAGCCTACACCAACACTCTTGGCTATGGAATGCAAATCCAACCAAGAGCCATACTTCAATGCTTAAGCTTGCCATCTTCTTCATCTTCATTACTATGCTATTATGCTATGCTAAGTAAGAAGAGTGATGATAAGTGAGGAACTATTTCTTTCTCCTATGAATGCTTCTTCTTCTTCTTCCCTACCCTCATTCCTCGCTAGCTCTCTCCACCTTTGAAGGTGTTTGATGCCTTGGGACTGAGGCCGAGGATGGTTAATGCTTTTACAAAGTTTATATTATGCTCGTGATGCGTGAAGCTTTCCATCTTCATTGCATCACCTAGGTCACAAGGAACACAAAGATTGATTGTACCAAGTTAGGATCAAAATCCAATTGGAGGGGGGACCGGCTCCACACAAATCTGGGCCTCAACTATTTTCATGTTTTCTAATTCTCTCTCTTGCAAAAGTATTGTCCATGCCAAGTTAATTAAGTATAACTTTTATGTTGTTACCGCTAAATAAGTTCACCCTCTATGTTGTCAAAGTAGTCTCATAAAAATGCTCACTCTAATTCTCTTAATTCCTCTATTCTCAAAGTTCATAGGCCATTTCCATTACATGCCTTGCATGCTAGAGGACCCGCCCCTCCCCGCCCCCCCTTCTTGGAACTCATCTTGGACAGTGGAAACACTACACACACACACACACACACACACACACTCACATACACTTGTTAAGTTCACATAGAGTAAGTGTGTGCTACTTTAGACATGTGGCCTAGAAAAGCTTAGTAAACAAAGACTGGAGTCAACTTACTAAATGAGAAAGGGTTAATCTAACCTTAATCTTTATCTTTTTCAATTTATTCAATAAAAGCCATAAAAATAGATAAAAGTTGGACTCTCAAAGGGGTCTTACAAGGACTTTGAATTTCTCTCTCTTGTTCAAAATGGACGCATGGTAAAATTTTTACAAATGAAATCAAAACTTATCGGACCTTTTGGAATTAGAATGTACTCATTGAAATGCCATCAAATTCTTCATATTCTAAAAGATTTTATTTTTTAATGTGACAACTCTGTGTTATAAATGGAATCTCTCCCCACGTTTCAACTTCAGTGGGGAGGCCATCACTTCTACAAATCAACTCCAAATTTGTCGAAGTTAGGGGATTTAGAACGTGCTTTCTAAGATCTTTCCAATGATATGTTGGTTGATAGAATTTTGACAAAGCGTTCATGGAGTTCACCTGGTTACCAACTTTGGACAAGAGAGACAAAGTCAAACATCTTTATAGGGCCCCTTTGAGAGTTTAAATTTTCCTTAATAGGCTTACCCTTTTATTAATTAGCTTGATCGGGTTTTCCTCAGACCTTGGAGGGGAAGCTGACCCGGGGCTACAGTCTACCTCTGCTAATTTAGGACCTGTTAAATTAGGATTATCTTTCGTAAAAAATAAAATTCACCCTTTGGGATTTAAAAATTTCAGCTTCTGTGCAAACCCTAAGCAGAATGCTTTGAAGGTGTCGTCAAGCTGCTCCCAAAACTTGTTAAATTTAGACATTTTGTGGGAAGTTAGAATTTCACCCTAAGGCTTCCCAGACTTCATACTTAGAGTTTAAAGAGTTATTATAATGACTTGAGCTTAGCACAATCACTTTCTATGTTTAGACTCCTATAATTGACCTCAGTCATCTCCTTTGTCCTGTACCTTTGATCAAGGATGCTCGGGATACCTTTATCCTTCCTTGACTTGTACCTATGACTGAGATAGCTAGTCAACAATTACACTTGCTCTTTTATGAACTTTTCCCTTTTTGGTTAAGTGGGTTGATCCATCATCACTTAATTAATTTCACTTGTTCTCTTTTTATTTTCCTTGGACTTGAGTGGCCAGTGTAAGTTGAAGGATAGTTTTAGAAGGTTAGAATTTAATAATTGTAACACTCTACCATTCGAATGCATTGTGTACCGCATCTTACGGAGGTCTTACGAATCTTGGTTGTTGGTTTTTTTTATAGAAGTTTTCACCAAAACAAGAGCCACATGGCAACTTCCCAAGCTTTTTCTTTATCATAAGAGCATCTCCATCTTAACAGCGTGTTTGGATCAATGTAGAAAAATCCATCAATGTAAGGAAGTTGGACATGGGAAAACAAATTCATGATGAGAATGTTGGTGAGGGGCTCTTGGAAAGGAATGTCTCCTTGAGCATTACTTTGATCAACTTTGTGCCAAGTATTATGTATTAACAAAAGCCCGAAAAACTTATAGTGTGGGATACTCTCTTAGAGTGCATTGAGTGCAAGATATGCCCAGCTCAATCAATGTGCTAGGAAGAAATTGGCTATTTTCAATGAGCACAGAGTGATGAGTTCCTAACAAGGGCATTAAAAAGCTCTAGGTTGTTTTACATTTAGATGCAAAGTGACACCATGCCTAAATGCAATTTGCTATGCTTACATATTGAAGGCATAGAGGATTATGCATGTGTTAGCATGGATGTCACGATGAGTGGACGCTTTGAGATGTATGTGCGTATTCGTTCATGTATTTCTCTTTTCATATATATGTCTATCTTCAAACCTCCGCCAAAGGCGACGAATTGGGACAGAATTGCAAGTAGACTGGCTTAGACCACTAGTAAAAGAAGAAGATAGAATATTTGAAAGAAGTGTATCAGGTTCTTCAAACAAGTTGAAGGTTATGGTTCAAGTTGTGAGATTATCAAGAATTCCCAAGGTCCATATGAAAGTGGTACTACTCAAATGAAAACCCAGCCCACAAATATGTGCCTGAGAACTCTTAGGGTGAAATAGGTGAGTGCACAAACATTATGAATGACTACTTAGATTCTAACGAGGAAGGTTAGGAAAACGAAAGAGGGATTGTAGATACGTTTGGAGAGCACAAAGGTTAGGTGTGGGGTGAAAGGTGTCTTGGCTTTGGGAGGCATTTGTCTGAGTGCCAGCATAAGCGAGATGATGGCTTCTCCATGCATGATGTTGTAGTCCACCTCCTTCCACTCTCCCATGATAGCCTTGTCCCCCCCCCCCCCCCCCCCCCCCCCCCCCCCCCAAAAAAAACAAAAAGAAAAAAAAAAAAAAAGGAAAAAAAAGAAAAACCAAAAACAACAAAACAAAACCAAACTGACCAATAAGAAATCAAATTAGTTTATAGTTTACTATGAGTCCATGACCTCTTTGAATATTGAAATTTGGCATCACTATCAATCACTCACTCAGACACACATACAACCACCTATATTATATGCATGCATTTTATGTAATTAGCATCTAATCCCCATTGACTCTCTCAATTTATACATTATTTACAAACAGGAAAAACATGCATATATTTTGGAAATTGAGCGGCCTAATATTGTGCTTCTCCCCCTCCCTCTTTTCTTTTTCTCTCGCTTTCTTTAGGATCTTTGGGGCCTCCATGCCTTCGATCTTAATGTACTCTCCATCAACCCATGTGAGCATCTCTCTTCCCATCCCGAGTCCCTCTCTTCTCTCTCTCCCTCCCCCTCTTCAGTTCGTTTGCGGGTGCTTGAAGAATTGCGCTGTGTGATGATGGTGACTGCCCCTCCTCGCATGCAGCATCATATAGAGCGTGTTTGGATCACTACTCAAGTGCTGTTGATAGCCTCATCAGGTACCTTTCTGCTTCACTACATTCTCTCTCTCTCTCTCTCTCTCTCTCTCTCTCTCTCTCACACACACACACACACACACACACACACACACACATATACCTACAAATTTAAGAAGTGGGTTTTCCATGAAGAATGGAAAAGGGCTTGCCTCACCTCATGCAAGCTAAATTTTAATGTAAGGCACTTTAAACTATGGTGTAAAGCTGTATTATTATTCCTACTTTTTTAGGCGATTGCAGGTTTGCAATGATGTTAATAAGGCACACCCTTTGTCCTGGTGTTTTGTGGCAGGGGATGAGGCTTTGGATCATGTGGAATGATGGGTCTTCTTGGATCAAGGCTTTTCAGGCAGTTGGCAATGGCAAATCTTATTTTGTGTAAAGCTAAATCAACACAAAAAGTGTGGAGAAGCAGGACTACTTAGTTTTATGACTCCCCTTTCCCAATACCACTTCACACACACACACACACACACACACACACACACACACACACACTCAGAAAGAGACTTTTGAATAGGAGAAATGTCCTTCCTCCGCCTTTTACTTCTGCCCTCTTCATCAGTGCATCAAGAGCTCCATGTGTTCCTGCCTGTGACCAATATTTTCCTTTCTACCCCTGACTTTCTATGTTGCCCATCATCCACCTTGGTTTCTTCTTCTGCTCCCTCATCCTAAGGCTTGATAGCAATGCAAGTGTAGCTGTCGCTGCAAGGAAAGCAACAGATTTGATTTGTTTATCAGGTGCAAGCATCCATCCATACAAATAAAGACCCTTGGATCTAATGCATGGATGGTCAAGAGGCAGAGTTCGCAGGTCATCGATGGGAAGCAGATGATGTAACAATTAGGAAAGGTCTCTGAGATTAGCTTGAATGTCAAGCAAGCTCATGATTGATGCCTAAAGACATAGAGAGTGAAGTGCTGATATTTGAGGGTAAGCGGCTCTATGGCGCATTTCTGCATCGAGTTTATTTGAATGGTATCTAGTTTCTGACTAAACGGGTAGTGAAACCAGCTCGTTATCTTACAGCCATTCCATTGATATGTGATTCCTTCATTGCCACACCATGGACGGACCATCTGGTTCTCATGTTGTTCAATATGATGATGACGGCGATGATGATGAGTCAGAGACTGAAGACCCTTTGTCAGCAATTGCCGTGGTTCAGCCTTGTCGTCATTCCGCTGCTGATTTGGACATAGGCAAGTGCCATCTCAGCAGCCCCAGATCTTCAACCGATCAAACCTCTAGTTCTAGCACCGCTACAAGCTTCCGGGATGCTCACGTCGTGCTGCCAAATATTAGTGTTGGTTGCTCTATCAATTGCCGCCCACACAAGGCGCACGAAGCTGGATGGCATGCCATCCGTTCTGTCGTGTCTGCAAACGGCGGAGATATCAGTCTTTATCATTTTGGATTTTTGCAAAAGCTTGGCAGTGGTGATATTGGGAGTGTCTTCTTGACGGAGCTTCGACAGATAGGTTGCCTTTTTGCCATGAAGGTAATGGATAAAAGGGCTCTAGAGGTCAGGAACAAGACTTTGCGTGCGCAGATGGAACGAGAGATCTTGGAAGTCTTGGATCATCCCTTTTTACCCACGTTGTATGCCCACATAGATGATGGCCAATATTCTTGCCTTGTCATGGAGTTCTGCCCAGGTGGGGACCTCCATGTTCTCCGGCAACGACAGCCCATGAAAAGGTTCATCGACAGCGCTGTCCGGTAGGGGTAATAATGCTCTCTTCTTTCCTCTCTTTCTGCAAGTATGCACATGCACATGCAGATCAAAATGCTGGCAAAACTTGTCTTACAAATTTCTACCAAGCGAATGACTTAGGTTTTTGGTGTTTTCAGGTTCTATGCAGCAGAAGTGCTGCTGGCTTTAGAATACCTACACATGATGGGAATAATATACCGTGATCTAAAGCCCGAGAATGTGCTTGTCCGTGAAGATGGCCACATCATGCTTTCCGACTTCGATCTTTCGATGAAATGCACAGTGAATCCGACCCTTGCAAGAGTTGCAAATGAGGGCATCGAGGGGAGTGCATCACCATCGCCGTGTGGGGCAGCATGCGTAGGTGCCTCTGCAGCAGCAGCATCCTGCATTCTGCCTCTTGGGTGTGTCTCGCCATGCACTGTGCATCCAGTTGTGTCATGCTTGCCAATGCCAAGAATGCTACATTTTCCTGGTAGCAGCAGGAGGAGGCATAATGGGCGGTCTATCAAGCCTGGTGGCAGTAAGTCACGAAGCAATGTCCGAAAGGCTGGCATGGGGCCCACCAAGCAGCAGCTCCCAGAGCTGCATGCAGAGCCTACGGCAGCAAGATCAATGTCCTTTGTGGGAACGCATGAGTATCTAGCACCAGAGATTATTTTGGGAGAAGGCCACGGGTCAGCCGTTGATTGGTGGACTTTTGGCATATTTTTGTTTGAGCTTCTGTATGGAAGAACCCCCTTCAAAGGGGCAGACCATGAAGTCACCCTCATGAATGTGGTGACCCAGCTTCTACGGTTTCCCCCCGACGATGAATTTGCTCAATCCCCACCATCCATAGCTGCCCAAGATCTTATCAGAGGCCTTCTTGTCAAGGACCCCACCAAACGCCTGGCTGCGGTAAGAGGGGCATCCGAAATCAAGCAGCATGCCTTCTTTGCCGGTGTGAACTGGGCCCTGATAAGGTGTGCCATTCCACCGGAGATCCCAAGCCCGTTCACATTGCCAGAGCCGGCCCATTCAAAATTAGGCCTGCCTGACGACAGCAGTGCTAGGGACTGGTTCTTGCGAGAGAGCGTGTCCTCTGAGTGTAACTTACCTGATTACGAGCTGTTTTGAGCACAGACCACAATTTTTTTTTTCCCTTTAGTTATAAATATCATTTAACATGTATACACCACCTTTATCAGAGACATTGTCTTCAGCAGTGTATATGCCTCTTGCTTTTAAGCAAGGGCCAAGATAAGAGTTGATTATAGTTTCCTTTTGAAGGGGTCTTTTTGGTCAGAAAAGCTATGCCATCACTCCATTGCTAATTTGCTAGTCCTTTTTAAGGTGGGCTTTGTTGGCAACTGCGGCATTTTGATCGTTTTTTCAATCATACCTCTCTCCTTCTGCATGTTGCCTTGTTATAGGTATTACCACAATTGAGGAAATGTTGCATAAATGGTTGGAAACCATTGTACAAGTAACTGCTCTTGCTGCCTCTAGTTAGAAAGCAACTGAAGAGGCTAATGGTCAAGATGCATTTTGTTGGATGCTTACCAAAACATTCTTTCATTAAAGGGCTGCTCTTTTCTTTGCAGTTAAACACAACTCTTGATTGATTTCATTTGCTATGCATAGAAACCTTTTTTCGGAGTAGATTTTGAAGTGCCACAAGAATCTTGGAGGTCTATTGCTCAAACTATCAAGGGATATTCCTTTCCTTTTACATGGTGCTGCAAAGAGAGGCATAAGGAACAGCACCTGAATTGGGAATGGCGTTGGGTACTCCCAACCATAGCATTAGCTGCAGTTCCTCATTGTGCAAGTGTGTGCCTTCAGGTGCTGACATGTATGCTAAAGCTACACAAACATGGCCGTCACTAACATGCCTGTGTGTGAGAGAGAGAGAGAATTGCTTACACACACTCAAAGAAAAAGAGTCATTGAGCCCACCACAGCCCTGTACACAGCCATCACCTCCTTCACTGTCGGCACCGCAAGTCATTGTACCAGTTCTAATGTTCACGACGGTGGATAGCCGTTCGCATGGCGGGAAGATATTTGACTGGTCTATGTAGTTTGCAACGTGTGAAAAGGTGTGGATCTTGCTGCTACAAGAAGAATTACCGCTCCGACGGGTTTGCAGGTGCGTAAGTTGGCCACCCTCTACTGGATCACTCCCAATCGTGCATGTGTGCAGCCTAAGAGAGAGATAGAGGGGGGGGAGAGAGAGTGCTCTAGCAGCATACGTTTGCACTCCTCCTCTTTGGTGTTGGCAAATTAGCTTTTATTATGCAAGCGCTATTTTTATTACAAGCATGGAACGTTCAAAAGCAACAACTTAAAATAGCTTCAACATTGAGTAGAACATTTCATAATCGAATCTCTTTATGTTGCTGTTGTCTGCAAATCAGCTTTTTGGCCTGCCCAAAGAGCAAGGCTATAGCGTTGCTTTCTCTTTTTGTTGACTAAAATAGGAAAATGGTTGAGTTGTATTTTTAAGCATTTTTTGATAGGTCAAAAATATTGATTGGTTGAAATAAGATAGTGGGCACTCATTGAAATGAATTGTGTAAATCTAATGATGGTCAGGTCTTGAGTTTTGAAATATGAAATGAACTCTCATATATCAAAGAAAAGATTTTGGGTTGCCCAATGCCTTTGGAAGCATGAAAGGTTGACAGCCTTACATGTTAAATGATAAAGCCTTAGAGGCTCAACAAATCCCAAGAGTCACCTTTTCATTTTGAAATTTGAGAAGTTCTTTTACCCACCTTTTCATTTTGAGAATTTGGTTCACCCATTGAAACTTGAGGTAAAATAGACTAAAGTTGTCATTTTTGTTAATTAAAACTTTATGGAAGGAGTTTATCATTTAGGGCTTTAATCTTTAAAGATTTTTTATTTTTATTTTTAGAGATTTTAAAGCTAAGTTTAGAACTTAAAGATATAGAACTTTTAAAGTAAGGTCTCCAATGAGGACCTATAGTTTTTTTTTTATATTAGAAGGTAAAACTTTGAATTAAAGAAAGTGAAAATGTTATATGGATCCACAAGTAGGGAGAGGGTCACCCCGAGACATTAGAGTTTTAGGATTTGAAACTTTAAAGCTTTTAAAGTGGGATTTACAACTTAGGGATCTACAGTTTTAAATTTGTAAAAAGGGCTCTAGAGCTTAAAAATGTAGAATTTTTAAAGTGGGGTGTAGAACATAGGGATCTAAAGCTTAGGGTGTAGAGCTTAAGGGTGTTTTTTTAATTCAATTTTTGTGTTTATGTTTTTTTTTAAAAAAGCTTAGAGATGTAGTGATTTTAACGTGGGATCTAGCCTCAGATCAAGGCCTAAAATTGACGCCTATTTTTTTTTGTCAAGGGCTATTTTGCCTATCAAAACAATCTCAAAATTGCATGTCATTGTTTGTATTTATATCTTTAAGTTAACGTTATATATGGCAAATTATATAAGTTGATTGCATTACACAAAGCATATGAAAGGGGGCTTGAAAAATTGTATGTCAAAAAGAAATTTTTATCATGCCTGGCAGGCCTGGTGATTTTATCACTTGTTTTCGCAAGCGTTTTTTTTATTTACAAGCATGGCTCCAAAGGAATGTTGAAAAGAAGCAGCTTTAAAAAGCCTAAAAATTGAGTACAACATTTCATAAGTGCCATGCCTATATCACTCCCTACAAGCAAACGGTGCCAACCACTTTTTTTTTTTGCCATACTCACAATCGTGAGTGGAAAGAATTTTTATAAACTTAGAAAGAATACAATCGCCCTCAAGCACTACACGCGCCTTGAGGTGGCAAACATTCCATAAGGGACTTGGGTGCAACCACAACCGACACCAAAACAGGAGTGTTACGAAAAACCTCTCAAGTGGTTTAGGTAGCTCACTGCATGGTGACTCTCTTTATCCTTATTTGTTGTCCCTGTTTTAGCTCCTTCAACATGAACGTGCTCGATGCTCAGACTCTTAGCTTCAAAGACGCTCTTCACACCAATTTTTCTTCCGTATTTTGGTGAGTGAGGCAAACAAGTCGTTTGGCCAATATCATGCTTCCCAGTCTAACTCTGACCCGAAGACGAGTGAAGGTAATGATGACATCACTTCCAAGAGTCTACTGATCAAAAAACTTTTGTACAAATAAATTATGTTGAAGCAATAATAGCTCCACATCCTTCCAACAGAGGTTTCTGTCATCCCAAAGGGGTGATAGTTTAGAGATTCCTTTATTGCTTACTTATCGTGCAACTTTCCTCCAAAAGGAGTTCAAGGAATCCCTTCCAAGTTTAGAGAGACATGGGGACCAATGGAGGGAGGAGCCCCTGAAGTATCTCAACTTCTCTCCCCATTTCAGAGTTGAGGTCGCTTTGTTACACTTTCGTGCAAGTTCCTCTATGATGCCGCCAAGCTTAAGGATTGTCCAGAGTGACACCAAAATCTTATCGTGCACGGTGGCCTCCTTCCATGTGTCCCCTTTAGAGGCAAGCTCTAATTTTCTTATCATATCCTAGGCTATGATGGCCCATTCTTGCTTTTGATCTGTCAACAAGATAACTAGTTTGCACTCAATGCTTATGCATGCAGCATGGAGTCGATGATTCTAGTGCCACCTTGTTTCTTTGGTCTCGCTATCCATTCCCATTTCCCCCATTGGTAAGGAGTTATGAATTTTGTGTTTCCTTTCTTAAGAACCGTTTGATAGGCTTCAAAAATTCTTTCCAATTGGATTTGCTCAAATTTAGCAGCCAAGACACGAAAGAAGTATAAGGGATCATGAAAGCATTGATCTCAATAACTTTGCTATAAAAGGGGAGGAGCACAAAGTCCCATCTTCTCATTTTACTATTTATTTTGTTCAAAAATCAGTCAAATCTGTGCTTATCAAATATTCCCACCCCAAGTGGGGCATTAGGGCCAAAAATTGTTGTTTGTTAAGAATAGTCCTATTTTGGCGGAGAGTGGCTAAATGTTTTGATCATAAGGCCGAAACTGCTATATTTAGGTGCTTTCGACGACTAAGCTTATTAAATTTACGGCCCAAAGTAATGAAGTCTCATCTTTTATTCTATTTTATTCACAAAGTCGTTGTCAAAAGATACGAAATCTATGTGAGAAGGCTCTAAAAACAGGATCAGTAATGACAAATCACCTACTTTTTTCAAACGTATACCTTTTTCACTTTCCCTCTATTTTGTGAGAGGTTTAGGCCTTTCCGTCTCTGTATTTTCTTTTTTCTTGTCTAATCTCTGAGATTCCATGGCGTCTTCTACACGTCGCCCTTCACATAACATAACTTCTTGTGACTGTCATAACGTTAGAGAGGATGGTCTTTGGAAACCCATGTTTTTTCGTGTGAATGACTGGGTAACAATGCTTCCTTCATGCAAAGGTGTACACAGAGTGAAGAGAACCAAACGAGATAAAGTGAAAAACAATTGGAAAGGTCGTGTTCTTGCTTTCAGAGTGACCGACAATGGCTGGCTAGCTAAGGTTCAACATGTGTACATGACAAGGATATGGTGTTAGACTTGGACGAACATCCCACATTGCATTCTTACTGTAAGTAGTAAAAAATCTTATCTATTTGATATGATGAATTTATTATTCTCCCATTACTCTTTCTAATTTTTTGATTCCATTCGAGATATATTTCTTTCAACAACTGTGGAATGGCAGCCCGTGGAGAGCCTAAGTAGGACATTCAAAGCAATGCATAAAGGGATTGTGGATACTATGTATGCTGACAAGCCACCTTCTTTTTACAAAACAATGGATTTGTTTGTCTATTTTTCAGAATACAAGGTTCCATTACGAGAAGGTGCACATGGAGAATTATATCAATTACACGTTCCCACCATAACTTCACTTGATTGGGAAGCCCTTGATGCATGCACTATATCAAGCTTCAAATCCAAGATGAGAGAAGACATCCTCAAAGCTATGTCTCCGGTAGGATATCAAGAAGGATTAAAGTTCAACGGTTCTTGCCTATACATGTCTTTGTGGCATATTTCAAAACAATGGACTTGCAGAGGACAAAGACGATGTGGCTTAATAGAAGACTTTCTATGACTGAACTAGATAATGTACTTGGAGACGAATGGAATACCAAACAAACTTTCCATATTGGCGATAATATTAGTTGTAGAGCAAGACCAAATTCTATGTCTATCTCATATCAACTATGTCGTTAGTCATTAGTTCGGGGCTTTGACTATAGGAGATAGAGAAGCAAGTTAGGTAGTTGGCTTCCTCTCAACTCTGAGGAAAATTGTCCAAAGTTTGAACTAAAGGTCATAGTCCATCCACACACTGAGCATAGAAGCCTTAGTAACAACAAATTGGATACTACAGGATGCTAGAGGATCTCTTGAGTTTCTTGATGAAACATCTCCTGAGTATAGATTCAAAGTGGACGGAGTTGTGGTGAGCACAAGGATGGAGAATTTAACCTCTTGCATCACATGTCTTCCCCCAAAAAGAGTTGTATTTGAGCCACTTGCAAGGACTTGAAAAAACAAGTTCAATGTTGTAGTCATTGCATTTTGCAAATATACTTGTCTTTTCTACCTTGTTGTGATCATTATTTATGTTGTTTTAAATTTACATGACACCATGATACACAATTAAGAATCGAATAGTTGGTATTAAATTTTGAAGTACAAAATTATGAACCACCAAAGGGTGTATGTTCATATGGACAAAATGAACAAAAGTGTACATAACTTTAGTGGAGTAATCAATCATGAAAATCTATTTTTGTTTTTGCCCGAGAGGATTCTACATCCTTAGAGAGCCTTTTTCTTTTGTGTTCAGGAGGGGGTGAAGTCAGTTCAAGAGGGGGTGGTGGTGACTTGGGCTCCTCAAGGCTTGGCACGAGGGACTTGGCAGGGGTTGGTCCTTTGGGCTCTTGAGGAGTGGTTGGCTTGGGTGATTTGGCAACCTTCTTGGCAACATGAATGCTAGTTTGAAAGGTGATCCAAGTGCCTCCCCCTTACGGTTCTTAGCTGAACGACGCTTTTGAACCTTGAATTTCAATGGTGAGTGGAATGGATGGCCCTTTGTATCATCTTTGTTTTTGTAGGGCTCTTCCTCTTGGCAGGGCTCTTCTTGGCATGACTTTTCTTTGTATGGATTCTCTTTGAAGTGCTCTTATTTGTATGGCTCTTCTTTGTATGGATCTTCTTTGCAGGGCTCTTCTTCTTGTGATCCCTTTTCTTTGCATCCAAACCCTTGGTGGCTCTACCTTTCTTTGGTGGCAAAGGAGACTCTATTTCATCTGTAGTTGGTGACATAGGAAGGTGTGGATCATTTGAGTTTATTGATCTTTCCAAAACCATAAAAATAGCCTTCTATCTTACCCACGTGACCCAAGACTCTAGATATTCATGCAACATAAGCAAATACAAAAAGAAAATAAAGAACATGAGTACATACATAAGTTAAGAAGTCAAAACAAATCAATGGCACATGAGATGCACACTTACAGTGAGTGTAGTTATCCTGCACCTTGACTCAAGATATCTCCATGCCTTGACAAGCACCCTTCATCCACAAGATGTTAAAGGCACTTTTTGATTGTATACTTGAAACCTTCTATATTGTAATCCTTATTTGTGGTACTCAAGTGACCAACGATAAGTTTGGTAGCACTGCAAGAAGACATCAATCAAAAAGCTACTAATAGAAAACAATGGGCCATCAACATATATCAAACTTCATACTTACAGTTTACTTCTCCCATGGATACTTACATCTTCAATGAAAACCCATGTCTTCTTCTACTGCCTGGAAGGGGGGATATTTAAAGTTTGATAGGCCCTAAGATCCTCATTATGAATTGACTCAAGAGCCTTATCAAACTTGTACCTGAGCCTTGACACAAGCACAAAATTTTTGCTCATCAGTGTGACCCTGTAAGAAAATGTAGGTGCAATGTAGCTATCATTCATAAAGTCTATTAAGAAATCCTCAGCAGCCTCTTGAAGGCACATCCAGGCTTGAGATTTCCACATTACTGAAACAAAAGTTTTTCTTTTCATCATGCTTACCAATCTATCTGATATCTCTTTGACAACTCTCATGAAGGGTAGCCTTGAATAAGAAGACAAGTAGATTTCTGTGCTTTTCTTATCTCCCTTAGAGATTTGACTTGATAATTCATTCTCTTCCTAGTAGTAGGCCTCTAACGAGGTTGTGTAAATGGTTTCTCTTCCTCTTTCTTCCCAGCCTCTGGATTGACTGATTGTTGATGATTTTCATCATCTTTCTCTGAATCCTTTGGAGCTTGGTAAACTTTTCTTGCAGTTTGCTTTGTCCTTGCCATCTGATAGTAAAAAGGGGCTAGCTTTGTCTTTGCCACAAAATATTTCCGAACAACACGATAGGAGGTTCTCGAGACTTACCAAAAGATACACTATCGCGTCGTGCAGGAAGACTGGATGAAAGTGTCACATGCTTCAAAGATTATCCGAACAACGTGATAGGAGGTATTTGCAAGTTTAAAACTATACGCTATCACGTCGTTCGGGTAGATGGGAAGAAAGTAACCACTTTAAGAAAATTTGCCCAAAGAACGCGATAGGAGGTGTTTCCAAAGTTTCAAAGTCTTCGCTATCGCGTCGTGCGGGTAGGTGGGAAAAAAGTGACCATTTTATATAAATTGCCCAAACAACGCGATAGGACTTTCGTTCAACTTTACAAACCATGCTTTACGGTGTGTCGTGCGGGTAAATCATCACAATAGAGTGTTGCATTGGAAGAAAAGGTAAAAACATAATGGGAGGAAGATGAAGGACGCGATGGTGGAAGGACAAAATGACGCAAACGGATTGTTTGAGAGAGGTGAGAAATGAACACGTGACATCGCCCTTTTATACGTCCGACCATCCATACAATTACCGTTGGAGTTATGCCACATGGTACGTGTGCATGAGTGACATGTGTCACAAACGGTCATTTTTGGACCCCCTGTATAAGCTTGGCCCTTGCCGTTTTCTTTGCCTTCCCACACCCTACGACAATTCTTTACGGCACGATTATACATAAACAACTTTTATAGCCATTTTTAGTACTTTATTACTTGTTTCGGTGGCACGATGAGTAGGAGGTGTTGAAGGACTTTTACCTAAGGACAATTGCGATGCTAAGGCTTCATACATATTATTTTGTTTACTTCTCTAACCCCTTCAAAGCATTCAAAGCACTCTCATTCCCTCACCTCAACGCCATTATCCTCTATCCTTTATACATCCTCTAACCCCTTCAAAGCATTCAAAGCACTCTCATTCCCTCACCTTAACTCCATTCCTCTGCTCTCCCTCCTTCCCCATCCGCCATTCCCTCTAGTCTTGCACGACGCGATAGGTGGTGTTTGCAGAATCTTCCTTGTACCTATATCGTGCCGTTCGTGTCTTATTTTTTCACTAGCCTTGACACCCTAAAACTCCTGCACGGCGCGATAGGATATAGTTGTAGTCTTCTTCAAGCTTGTTTCATGTCGTTAGGTTTTGAATTTTGGTACCAAGTTTGGTACCAATCTTTTCAACCAAAACATGAGTCTTATTGGTGAAGGTCGTGAAGAGATTTTAGAGGAGGAGAGCCCAATGAGAAGCTCTTGGTTGCTATCATGGATGGTGGTGACATGGAAGTGTACTCAAAGGCCTATGAGATATTCAATTCTTTGTTTGATCTTGCAGTTATACTAGACAATTGAAGGACTTTTTGTCAGAGGAATTCAAGGAGTTTGAAGAGGCAGTTGAGGGTAAGTGTTTGGTGTTGGATGGCAAGACTTATTGTCATCTAACTGAATTTACTACCAACTCAATTGAAAAAGGCAAAGTAACAAGGAGATTAGGAAGATTTTTCAAGAAGACTTCTTTTATTTGCCCACCGACCATTTCTTGTTATGTACATTCAAAGCCTTTCAACCTTGTTCCAAAAGAAGTTGCCTTTCTTTTCTTTTTGTTCCTTAAAGTTTGTATGCAAGGAAAAGGTGATGAAGTGAAAGATACAGAAAAAGAGGGAACCAATACAAATGTTTCCACAGTCCTACAGCTTGCATGTGGCTCAATTTAGAGCTAGTACTTTCATTGATGAGCCCATATAGGAGGTAGAGGTATCTGAGGCCTCCCTTACTGTTCCAAGCCTTCCCTACTTCTATATCAATGGAAAAGAGTATATCCCTCTCCATCATATTCAATGTTTGCTTAATATCAAGGAGGATTATTGTATTGCAACCATTTTTGAAGCTTCTAAGGTGGCCAAAGACTTCATTGACACAGAAGAAGAGTCAAAAGAGGAGTTTTTGGCACTTGATCTATAGACATCCGATAACTTATTTCTTTCTGCTCCTGATGCACTTGCTCTATGTATGAAAATAGTGAAAGAGGAGAAACCTACTCTAAAAGATGAGGATTTTGAGAAGAGGCTTGTTGAGCTTGGCATCCAATCTTTTGGCAGAGACTTTAAGTTAAAGGAAGTTGAAAAGGACGTTGACAAAAGAGAGATGATTGGATCATGCAATCTTTTCAAGAAAAATTCATTGCCGACGGTGAGTTGCAAAAGGTAGATTCAGTTTCAGCTTGATCTCCCTTCCTATAATCTTCCTTTTCTTTTCAAGTTTTTTTTTAATTACTCATAAGAGGAGAAACCTACTCTCAAAGATGAGGATTTTGAGAAGAGGCTTGTTGAACTTGGCATCCAATCTTTTGGCAGAGACTTTAAGTTAAAGAAAGTTGAAAAGGACGTTGACAAAAGAGAGATGATTGGATCATGCAATCTTTTCAAGAAAAAGCCATTGCCGAGGATGAGTTGCAAAAGGTAGATTCAGTTTCACCTTGATCTCCCTTCCTATAATCTTCCTTTTTTTTCATGTTTTTTTAAATTACTCATCACTTCTTGTTTTGCAGATTGAACTCCATGACAAAGACAATTTTCTTGGGAGAGCTAAAGGCTCTAGAGGGAAAGCAATAGAGGGCACTTCAAGAAGGGATGCCTCCTCTCTCATGCACTACATGCCTACATTGGATAGTGCCACCTTCTGTGCTTTTCACATGCAGTATTATGAAGATCTTGAGTTGCCAATATTTGCCCTGAAGATATTGTCACGTGTTTTGGGATAAACTCCCCTTCAAATGAATGCAAAAAATATCATGCTACTTGAGAGAGCTACAACACTTAGAATATTTGGGTACGTTGCAGGATTCAATGTGTCAAGAGTGGGATACTTTGTTTGCTACTCTAGTTATGCAGTGGCAGCTAAGGAGACAAATGTCAACCTTCTTGGGGGCTATAGAAGAAGAAAGTTTTTGAGATATAGAGGTGGCATGCCTAGCGATACCAAAAGAATAAAAAACTGATGTAAAATTGACAATATTTTGCGTGAAAATATATTTTTTGAATTTGGATCTTTTTAAAAAGACTCGGTACAAAGTTTCAAAGTGAAGCATTAATCTCCATTTGTGGTTGAGCAGCATGGTTGTTTGATCTCATCCTTTGTAATTGCCTCCTATAGAACCAATGAATAAATTTCTTTAGTGCATTGCTCCTTCTTTGTCCCCCTCCCTTTCTCGTACATCTGAAAAATGAAATCCTCGCTTGATAGTGAGATCTTTCCATTCCCTGAGTATTCTATGTTGCAAGGGGTCCTTGTTTTGCAAAATATGGTCCATGCAGGTACAGAATATGCTAATTTTTTTAAAAAAAAGGGTAGTTGAACTCATAAGATGCAATGTAAAAAACTATCCAGACTTTAAGAAGTAATTGAATACTCACCAAGTAATATGTGATGTCTTTTGCTCCCCAAGCATTTGTGATAGCAGTTATTAAAAACTTTATTGTCTTCTTAAAGACATCTGCATAAGTAGTAGAGCTAACTTGTTGTCTCAAAAATGTAAAAAAATTGTAGAGCTTCTTCCACACTTCCATGTGTTTGTTGGCTACATCTGGTCTACTTTTGACATTGGTTGTTATTACACAAAGATACTTCCAATAGTTTCGCATAGCGTTGACTTGTTTGTTGTCATGGTTGCTCAAAAATCTTTCGACTTTTTCTCCACCCATTGAAACATCTTGCAAAACATCACCCGTTCTTTTTGAAAGAGTAGGATCTTTTTTTAGATGCCCTTGATCACCATGAAAACCCATTCGAGAGAGCAAAAACTCACATTTTTCTATGCACTAGTCTGAAAGTTTACTTGGCTTAATAGAATATGCATAATCAAGATGGAGTCATAGAAATTTGTCCAAGATTCTAATCTCTGCATGCATTGAACATATATGTACATTTTTTAAATCTATTGCTAGAATTGGATCCCAAATCATAGAAGATGATGGGTAGTTGATGACGTTTACACTATTTCTCAATGATGGTTTTCCAACTTCATGTTCTGCAAGCCATCCTTTTGATCCAGTGCTTGCCATGCAATACAGACATGTATACTTGGTATTGGCACCTCCACATACACCAAACATGCACTTTAGTGCCTTTGGGTCTGCACTCAAGTGCCATTTTACAATGAAGTCACCCATGCGATCTACACAGAGTTGTTGCATTTAGGTCCTATATAATAGAAGGGATATTAGTCTGCAAAAAGAGCCATTTTAATGTATCGTGATTTTCTACTAATATTTGAGCTGCTCCAATCCACCAGAGCTTCATTTTTTGTTGAGTTTTGTGGTATGGGAATCAAGCTTACCCTGGCTATAATCCAATGTGCTATTCATTCGAGATATGAATACTCTTTTCATTTTTTGACATTTTTGAATTTGAGCTTCATCCATTTTCATAACAAAAATAAATTTTCCTTCACAACTTACTTCTCGCATGTTATAGTATCTCACCATAGTAGATCGAACTTTTTTTATACTCATCCAAATGTTATTAAGAACATTATACTCAAAAGAAGATTTTTTCTTATGTTTTTCATATGGCATCATTCCTTCTATGTGATAGTACTCTCCAAACTGTTCGGGTATTTAATTGTTTAACAGAGTCCTTACTTTCCCAACATTGTGAGGCCTAGGCAATCCAAAAGCTTTAATCTTATAATCCTTAAGGACCTGAAACCAGGTTTTAGAGATGGCCCTATAACCCCTTCTACTCACCCCCACCGTGTCACAAACTTCTTGCATTTGAGAAGGTTGGACCAATAAACCCATATCTTTCAGTAAATTTTGATATACCAATTTCTTTTGGTTTGATTTTTGGGAAGTTTCAAAAGTTTCAAAATGTCACGCTTGTTCATTACCTCATTCAAGAATCTCACCCTTTCTTGAACATTGGACATATCAAATCCTAAAAGGCTGGTCACATGTTCTCTAGTAATCTTTTTTTTTCTTTGCCCAGAACCTTCTGTTAAGTTTACTACATCTCTCATTCATTTTACTCGTGCTCTTAATCCTATTGGAATTTCTTTTAAAGTTTGAAGTTGATGTTTTCTTGTTTTAGAGACGTTATTTGGTTTTCAGGTTCTAAAATTCTTGCTGCATTCGAAGACAAAGCAGTTTTGAGATATTGAATGTAATGTGTATGATCAATGTGTAAATGAGATAGCCTAGAACTATATCCTAGTAAGCCATCAACCCCATCTCCAACAAATCTCATCAAATCGTGAGGTGTGTGAAAACATGGATACCTTCTTGTGCGAGGATCCAGTAGATACAAGCTTCCATCTGTCCATAGATCAATGTGTTTCTTCCCCATGTTGCAAAGTTGTTGTGCTTCATTTGCAATTGTAACTGGTCTTTGATAGACATTCCGCGTAGTACCATAATCATTGGCTTAGCTTAATGTTCAAGTGAAACTTGTCAAGGAATGGATCAAAGGCCCTAGTGGCACCTAGGTGCTTGAACACATTAACCTTACCAATAACTTCCGCTGACCAGTCCGCTGGGTCAAGAAAGACTTTCAAAGAGAGAGACAAATCTTGATTTATATTGCACATTGAGCCAGAAGCAATGGAAAATAGTTGGGCAATCTCAAGGGCTCTTCTTAGCACTTTTGACTTGGATTTAAGGAATAGCAAAGTCAAAAGTGCTAAGAAGAGCTAAGAGGGGGCAGCCTTGCTTGATCGATCGCTTGACCTCAACATTCCCACTATTTTGTTGTTGAAGAGCAGCTTAGAGTAACGTCCCTCCCCAATCGTGTGCACTACCGCAAACATTTTGTGTCCAAAACCCAAGGCCTTCGTAATCGCTGCAATGTAAGACCACGAGATTTTTTTGTAAGCCTTATCCAGGTCAAGTTGAAGGAGGATACGTTCTTGCTTGGTGAAAGCAGTATACTCAATGCTGCCCATGGCTACCAAGATGCTATCATAAATAGAACGTCCTTTGATGAAACCATGTTGATGGGGGGTGATGAATTTGTTCAAGATTGGATCCAGCCTTAGTGCAATCACCTTGGCAATGAGCTTTTATGCCACTGTCATAATGGAGATAGGACGCCAGTGTTTTAATAGAGAGAGAGCAACAGACCAATCTGAATAGGTTTGATCAACCCTTTTTGGAGACTGGCACCAACTGCTCTCCCAAAAAAGCCCATGTTCTTCGCTAACTACACTAGCGGAATTTTTAAATCCTCCCAAAATTCTTTGAAAAACTTGGTTGTAAGTCCATCTGGCACCCACGAGACTTTTCCTTATGTTTGAACTGCTTCAATAAGGAGGATTGGATTTTCAATTGGTCGAGAAATCTTGTTTTGTTTTTTTGCTTAGTGAATCTTATTCAACATGTCAACAATTAGAGGTAGATGATATCTTTTTAATTTGCAACAATTGATCCAGCTAGGCATCTCCCCTCCCTCTAAAGTTGCAAGTTTTATGGCTCCACTCGGTGATATTCCACTGATCACAAATGGGCCATACCTCGCTTTTTCAACTTTTTGGAGTGCTGCTTCAAGGTGCAGACTAGTGCATAGTCCCCCTTCTAAAATTCCTTGTTGATCACGTGTTGATCATGGAACTCTTTCATTTTCATTTTTGTGTGCAGATGTCAAAAACAACTCTGAGTCGTAATTTATCTAACTTTGCTAGTTGGACAACCCTATCAAACAGTTCATGTCTAGTCCATCCTAAGTTTTTGGCTAGTCATAGAGTAGGAATCTATGGGCAATATGACATTAATTCCAAACACCAAATTGAAAGGTGTTGTCCCGAGTTTTGTTTTGTATTCTACACAATATGCTCATAGAGCTGAACGTAAATTTTGGTCCCAAATGGCTCTCGATTCATCTACAATTTTTGTGAGCATTGTGCATAGAATTTTGTTTGTGCTTTTCACTTGTTCATTCGCTTGAGGGTAATATGGTGTTGATTTGTAATGCATCACTATGAATTCTTTCCAAAAAAATTTCAATCATGTCATTTATAAAGTGAGTCACTTGATCACTCACTATCTTGATCGGTAGCCCGTATCTAGTGAAAGTTTGATATATGTAGCGAATAGGAACACTCATGAGTCAACTAATGATGCCTCCAATGGTTTATTACAAAGAAACTCTAGAAACTTGTGTGACAGATCTTGAGTGTGTAGCAACGCTACTGAGGAGAGTCCATTTTGGGCAAGAGATGAGGCTACGGAACCTTCATATGTGGCTCAGCCAATAAGGAATCAGTACACGATGGATGAAAACGTGCTCATGTTCATATAGCAAACCAAAATTACAAACCTACAGGATATCCTTCTAGGATAAGACAACCAATGGGAGCACCACAAGTTGCCCAACCGGAAGGTCCATGCTATGAATGTGGGGGTGACCATTGGGCACGAGTTTGTCCAAACAAAGGCGATCAAACAAAAATATTTGGATTTTGTGATGGTTATGGAAAAGAGCACTTGATCCAACATTGCGCTAAACCCAAACAATAAGGGAAAAGCGACTATGAATTTCACTGGACTTTTACCCTATTCTAGCGGATTTGAGTGAGAGCCGACAATTCCTATCAAGGTGGTGACTAGATCTCAAGCTCAGGAAGTAGCCAAAAATAAGCTAGTGGGCAGACAAGCTGGAGTGTCTAGAACAAACCGAGTTTGAAATTGGGTCAGTGAGGACTCAACAAAAAAACATGGAAAGAAAAACGTGACCGAATAATACCGAAGAGGCTGAAGGAAAATATGGCCTTAGAGACAGAACTAAACCAAACAAGAGAACAATTCTGATGGGAACAATAGAAAACATCAAGGGACGAAAGTACCAAAAATATATCATGTGGTTCGGTCTTGGTTGAAAAAGTAAACGAGCACTTAGATGCCATGTTGTAAGCCTATGAGGAAGGCTAAAAAACAACCAAACACTAGAATAAAGATTGTTGATCTATCCGCATATGTAGAGAGTAAACCAAAAACTTTGAGAGCTTTACCTTCCTTTAGGGGAACACGAGATGAAATCCAAGGTGAGGGTTGTTCCATCTCAATGGAATCCAATTTCACAGATGACTCATACAAAAAACATGCAGGAATTGATGTTGTCCCCTATAAGATGCACCATTACTCTCACAAAACTTTTGAAGACCACACCACATTTACGGGGTCAAATGGGCAAAAACTTGAAAAAGATGAGGTTGAAAATCCCTCCACAGAATAAACTTGTAGATGAGGACATGGAAACAAAACAACAAGAGAAACCAAAAGTGAAGCCTATACCAGAGAATAAGGTGGGTACCTATTGCAAAGGGGAATAAGAAAACATCACCTTACCACTTGAGTACAAGGGAGTACAAATAATAGCAATACTGGACACTAGGGCTGGGGTAGCCATTGCTATAAAGGAAATCTAGGAGAAGTGGGGGAGACCAGCTCTTGAACAAATTATTGTCTCCTCTTGTGGAATCGAATACGAGCACACTTTTGTTATAATAGACTTTGTAAAAAGCAACAACTTTGAGGTTATTTTGGGACGACCATTCATACATCAACTCAAAATGGTTCAAGATTGGTGCTATGAAGTGAAAGTTGAGCTAGCCCAAGCCAAGTATGATTATTAGATAGATAGGAGAAGTGGGGGATGCTTGAACAAATTATTGTCTCCTCTTGTGGAATCGAATACGAGCACACTTTTGTTATAATAGACTTTGTAAAAAGCAACAACTTTGAGGTTATTTTGGGACGACCATTCATACATCAACTCAAAATGGTTCAAGATTGGTGCTATGAAGTGAAAGTTGAGCTAGCCCAAGCCAAGTATGATTATTAGATAGATTATGACGACTAGGTATATGGACATTCAAGCTTAGAAGGATCAAGAGATCAAATAGTTGAAGGAATAGTTAGTTGCAACACAAGTCAGAAGAGTGCTCAAGAGCTCCAAAATAAAGATTTGTCAATCAACACTCTACATGCAAAGACAATTGTTTCGGTCCAGCAGACACTAGTAGCAGAGATAGTGACCACACGAGTAGACCTACCCCCAATAGATCTACCAAGTACATCTATTGAGGGAGGGGTATATTGAGAGAAATGAGGATCTTCTCGATGCAAGAGAGGAGATCAAAAGGTGGCTAGCGAATATTTTGGATTCCTCTCACAAAGAATACATGCAATATAAGTTGAAGGTCTTGGAATCTACCGCATTACTAATGATTAAGCTTGATGAAGTGGTCCAAAACTTTGTCCATGAAATGATTCCTCTACCTCTCATGAAGTAAGAAGCACTCTTTTGGAAAAAGAAGCTCTTGTTAGCCCTCAAGTCAAACAAGAAGGGGGATTACAAATATGTCCTAGTGTCAGTAGATCAAGTGCTAGAAAACCAACCCCTATGTCACAAGAAGTAGTTCAAGAAGCGACCACAGGATGAAAAAATGTACAAAAAAGCACCACATCATCTTAGTTTGATTGACCCAATGTACTGCCTAATTCTAAGACGCCAGGGAAAGCTACTACAATTGGCAGAGGAAAAAAACATCAATGCTCAAATAACCAATCTTATCAAAGCCCATCGATAACTTCCCTCCAACATAATCATATATAGTACATACTTTACAGGCCGTGATCACGCAGATCCGCAATAACCCGACTTTGCATGCCAGATGTTGGTGAAAATTGCATTGATGATCATAACCTACATCATCGCATTTGAGGATATAAAGGCATCAGAGAACCCCTAGCAAGTATTCCTAGAAGGAACAAAGGGCATTGCTTGGAATATGGAGACAAAGATTCCCAATTGCAATATCATGGGGATGTACGCAAGAGTCATGTTCCTTCCCTCACATTATCTACAAAAAATTTGAGGAGGCATTCATGACAAGATTTTTTGAGATGGATTCAACCATCTTCAACCCCATGATGAAGGATCTGCCAACTTGAGATATTGCATATCAGAGTGCAATCATGAACAACCCTTTCAAAGATTTAGCAGTCCAGGATAGAGAAATTCAAAAACATCACAAAGACCCTCAAAAAGTGGACCTTCGCCTGCTAAAGTTGAAGTGTAGCTCAAGCTAAAGAGAAAGAGTAGCTCAACCTGAAGATCAAGTGTTCATCAAGCTGAATAAAAAGCTTGCACAAGGATGTGCAATGGCTAGAAAGGGGAGAATGTTAGCAGATGGATCAAATTGTTAGAATGGTTGTAGGAAAACACACATAGCTTGGAGAAGATGAAGGGAGCTCAAGGCACACAAGAAAGAGTGTATTACTTAGTGTGCAATGGAAAGATAAGATAGCCCTTGAGTGATGTGCATACATACAATGCAGGAGGGAAAAAACCTTCTAGTGAGGGAAAAAATGTCCCGGTAGTCCTAAGTGTGTTCACACACATCACTACCACATGTATATGGTAACAAATCCCCCTTGGGAGTGATGCAGTGAACAAGAGCTGGCACATAGAGTATAGGGAAGTTCCATTCCTTGTGAGGACATGATTAGTCCACAAAGGGGAGTAGGCCCAAAGCTTTGTGGAAAGCTTCAAATTTCCCACAAGACAATGCCTTCGTGAAAAGGTCTGCAAGGTTGTCCTATGTTGGCACATATGCCAAGCTAATCTCTCATGTTGAGAGCCTCTCCCTAACATAGCGGTGATGCAACTCAATGTGATTTGTGTAAGCATGAAAAATTGGATTCCTCGCAACTGCCAATTCACTCTAATTGTCAGTGTAGATAGTGTTGGTAGTGTCATGTCCAACACCCAAATCAACCATAAGGCGTCTAAGACATATACACTCAACCGTAGCTGTGAAGGTTGCCTTGTACTTAGCCTCACAAATGGAAGTGGCCATAGTAGGTTTCTTCTTGCTCAACCATGAGATACATGAACTTCCAAGCATGAAACAAAAACCATTTGTGGACTCGTGTGTCAAAACAACCAACCCAATTTGAGTGTGAAAAAGCATGTAAGTCTGGCGTCAACGATCCCCCCTTGGGATAAAACAAGCCAAGATGTAAAGTGCCACTCAAGTAGCAAAAAATCCTCTTGACAGCATGCCAATGCTTAGACCCTGGGCTATGCATGAATCTGTTGACCTGTGAAAATGCAAACTGAATATTTGGCCTTGTGTTGCATACATAAATGAGGCATCCAACAACAGTTTGGTAAAGAGTGTCATCAGCAGGATTTCCAACATAATAAAGACTCAATTTCAAACATGTTTCCATGGGAGTGGCAATAAATCCTCAATTTCAAACATGTTTCCATGGGAGTGGCAATAAATCCTCAAGTCCAAACTTACATAGTAATGTCTCTATGTAACTTGTCTAACACAAATCTATACCACCATCACACTACTTAAATTGTATGCCCAAATAATGATGCAACAACCCCAAATCTTTTATCTTGAAAGTAGCATTCAAATCAGCCTTAAATTCAGCAATAGGTCTCTCATTTGGTCGAGTGATTAGCAATTCATCCACATAGAGAATCATAGTGATAAGTACATCACCCTCACACTTTACATACTATGTGCTTTCTGTTGGGTTGTATACAAAAGCATCATTTGACCAAATGAGTGTCATCCGAGATTGCTTCAATCCAAACAAAGATTTCTTAAATTTGCACACTTTATCTTCCTGTCCTTTAATGAAAAAACCGTGAGGCTGCGTTACATAAACTTCCTCAAATATATCACCATTCAAGGAAGGAATAACAATGTTTGACTGATGTACATCCCAACAAAAATGAGATGCCAATGCACATAGAAAACACACAATAGTCATATGACAAGTGGGAGAAAAAGTCTCCTCATAATCTATGCCTTTTTGTTGTGCGTAACCCTTTGCAACAAGTCGAGCTTTATAGCGATCAATATCACCATCCGCTAGCTTGCGTTTCAACTTGTAAACCCACTTTGTACCAATGGACTTTTCACTAGGAGGAAAATCACATAAAGTTCATGTGTCATTTTCTATAAGTGCATCATATTGTGATTGCATGGCAGCCATCCAATTTTTGAATTTTGTGCTTCATTAAAAGATATAGGTTCCTCAACATCACATAAGCTAGACACAGCCAAAGCATAAAAATTTGATGCATTTGATGCATGGCAAGAACTCGAACAAGTACAACTAGACAAAGGTGCATCCAATTTACTATCACGAAAAGTATACGCCAACCATTTTGGCATACTTCTAGCGTGCTCATTCTCAGTCCTTTCCTCATCAAGTACATCATGTACATCTGCATCAGTAATAGGCTGATCTGTAACATTTTTAGAAACCCCCATAGGCTGTACATTTTTCTCATTGGAATTTACATTCAAACTTCCAACACTGAAAAGAGGCAACAAAGTGTACTAAATGTCCTATGAGCTTACATTATTGTCTCTAGTACATGACATCAAGGGTTGAACAAAATCTTCCACAAACACAACATCTCGTAGGCATTGTACATTGTTGTTTTATCCCATGACTAGCAAGAAATGCATTAAATTCATGCGACATATACTCCCCCTCGATTGGAACTGAGGGTGATAGTACATTTTGAGAGATTTTTAGCCATAGCCAGAAATTGTTTGAAACACATAAACACTTGGGAATTCTCCTTAAGTGGATACACCCATGCATGCCTAGGGTAATCATCAATGAATGTAACATTTAATGGTCTAATAACTTGTGTGAAGCGAGAAAAACATAGACATAGTGAGCATTTCATTAAGAATAGATTCCTAATTAGCATAGCAAGAGTGCTTGGATGGAGAGAGCAACAAAAGCATAACACCTAGTTAGATAGGCATGAACAATACTTCAAAAAGAGAGAGAAATTAGGACGTTGACAAAAATTGAGGACCGGATTTACATGGAACGGTCCCCCCTCCAAAAGGCTTTGTATTATAGGTTTCCCCCATCCAAGGAAATATTTTACAATACAATACTTTGTGGTCCTTCAATAACTTGCTGGTGCAATGAGGATGGAAGATTCAAGCACCAAGCTTACGTAAACTTAAAAAACACGACATCAATTCCCTCACGGTCTCAGACCCAAGACCTCACACACCTTCGAAGATGGTGAGAGCTAGTGGGGTATGAGAGTAGATCTAGAGGAAGAAGAGGTATTCTTACGAGAAAGAAGTATTTCTCCTCACATAATCACTCTTTATAGCTTAGCATACTTAGTAATTAGCATGGTAGAGGAGATGAGCATGCATTGGAGCTTAGTTGGATTTGCATCACAAAGCCAAGAGTTGTTGGTGTAGGCCTCCCTTCTCACAAGCTTGGAGTAGATGATGAGCTTTCCATTAAAGCTTGAGAAGGAGATAGTCTTCTTTACTTCATACATGAGCTTGTGTGAGTGTGTTTGCAATAATTCCTTGCAAAAATCACCCCCCCCCCCCCCCCCCCCCCCCCCCCCCCCCCCCCTCTCTCTCGGTTGACCCCTCTTGCTATTTCCTCATGCTGGCATCCCATTGGCCCCTGTAAATCTTAGACAATCATAAATTAGAAGAATAATTGATAACCTTGTGACATGTGTCCCCTTTCCCCTTTTGTGAGAGCTTTAGGTATACAAATAATTCAATTAAACTCTCATTGGACCTCTTAGTCTTCTGGCCAATAGGAATCAGGCAAGCCATTGGGCTGTTGAATGCTCATTGGACCCCTTAGTAGACTGTCCAATAATCTTCTAGAGAGATTAATTACTATTGGTTCTTTTATCAAGTGTTTTTAAATGAATTAAACTAAATTTACTCTAGCCTAATTCTCATTGGTCCACCTCTATGGCCATCCAATAGGATTTGAATGCACCTTGGGGGCAACTGGGCTAGGAAACTAACATGTGTCCACTATGCCCTTTGTGTAAAGCGAAGCCTTGAGTGTGTGTGTGTGTGTGTGTGTGTGTGTGTGTGTGTGTGTTCTCTCACCTCTTCTCTCTCTTCCCCTACCTTTAGGGCTTGCCCCCTCCCAGATAGGATATGTGAAGACTTTATGGTCTTCACAAAAGCATACAATTCTGCTAAGCTTCACCATTTGGGCTTTACCTTTGAATTTTGGAACCTTAGGATTTTGAAAGTCTTAATGGGATAAACCCTAAGGTCTTTGAAGCACCATTCATGCACATTGCTCTTTTGAAGATGGCCTCCTTTTGATCCCTATTTTCCCTCCTTTGGATCCCTACTGTGACCTGTCTACAAGCCTTACCAATACTCTAGCTTTTTCTCCCCTCGTACTTCCCCATATGAAATGATCCGTTTAACATGAAAAAATCATTTAGGGGAATTAGGTATTAGTTATTATAACATTACCTCTCTCTTGAAATCATAGTAATCCAGATCCAGCAGTGTAAGCACAGGTTGAGAGATAAGCTTTTCATTAAGCTTTTCAAAAGCATTGTTCTCCTTGGCAGACCATGTATACCTACCGTTTTTCTTTTCTAGGTCATGTAATGGTCCCGCGATTTGTGAGAATATTTCTATGAAGCGTCTATAGTATGCACACATACCTATAAAGCTTCTTAGTTCATGTAGATTCCTTGGATTAGGCCATCCCTTTATTACCTCTAGCTTTGATAGATCCATTTGGATGCCATCTTGAGAGATAATGTGACCTAAATACTGAATCTCTTGTAAGAAAAATTCGCTTTTCTTTTGATTAATATAAAGTTTATTCTCTCATACAACTTAAAATATTACCTGGAGGTGTTGCTTGTGTTCGTCTAATTAATTAGAGTAGATGATTATGTCATCAAAGAACACTCTAGTGAAGGTTCGGTGAGGCTTGAATAGCTTCTCCATCAAGCAATTAAATGTGGCTGGTGCATTGGTCAAGCAAAAAGGCATGGCAATGTACTTGTAAAGACCAAACGTGTACAAAGTGTGGTCTTTATAGTGTCTTGATCAACTATCCTTATTTGATGGTAGCCACTTTTTAGGTCAATCCTACTGAAGTAGGTCGATCCCAATCTTCTACCCGTGGAAAGGGGAAACCTATTCTTGATAGTGATCCTATTTAGTGCTCTATAGTCGACACACATACGATATGTGCCGTCTTTCTTTTGCACTAGTAACACTAGTGAACAAAATGGAGATGAGATAGGCCTAACCATACCCTTCTCAACTAACTCATGTACTTGCCGCATAATCTCCTCTTGTTGAGCTTGAGAAACTCTATAAGGAGGTTTATTAGGCGGTGAACTTCCTGGAAGAACAATTGCATGGTCATCATTGCCTTGTTTAGGTAGTAGTAGTTCACAAGGGATGTCGTCAATAAACACATCTTGAAATCCCTTGAGAAAATTGGATAACTCTAATTCCTTGTGATTGTTTATATTCTCTTTTTCTAAAGCATTAGGTTCATTTTGAGAATCTTTGACAAAAATCGTGTAGACGGAAATAGAGCTCTTTATTGACTTATTGAAAGCTTGCTTATGTACAATGGATATGGTGTTACCGAACTCCTTAGCATTGGCAGCCATGCAATCAAACCAGGGTGCCCCTAGGATTACATCCTCATTCTTGAGAGGAGAGATAAAGAAATCCTCCTTGTCCACATAGCTTTGGACATGGAGCCCCCAATTAAGGGAGTGACTGAGGCTCTTGCCCCTTGAAAGCGTAGGACATCTCCCATCTCATAGGCTTGGATGCCTAGCTTGGTGGCCAACTCTGTGGATATGAAATTGTGAGTAGAGCTAGGGACAAAGAGAATGAAAGCATCATGCGCTCTTACCTTTCCCCAAGCATGGCATAGAGGAGATCCATTGTGGTGAGCATCCTCTTCTTGGATTTCGACCAAGGTGGCACTAGGAGGCTCATTTTGTGTATTGTTGTGGGGTCAAGCACGATAGGCATGCCCTTGCTCCCCCAGACTTGAAACAATGGTTATCTTTACGATAACGCTCTAGCTCTTCAGTGGAGAGCTTATTTTTACCTTTATAAACTCCTTTCTCCTTAGCTTTGTTGTTGTTGGTGTTGCCTTTAGGAGAATTTTGGACATTCTTCTTTCCCTTGAGCTTGTTACGGTGCTTGTATTTTGTGGGCTTAGGATTTCTCTTAGCCCCTTGTTGGAAATTGATTTGTGAAGCCACCATGGTATGGTGTATGACCATAGATATGGTGCGTGGCCTTTGGGAGTTGACATACTCCGCCATATCTTCAAATAAGCCCGCATTAAATTTCTTTTTTTGTTCTCCAAAATCCATCTTTTTGAAGACAGCGGCTTTGATATGTGAATCCCAAAACTTATCTACATATTTGTGAATAGATTCGTAGGGAAAGAGCTTTAAGCTTTGCCATTCGGTGAGTACTTTGTCTTTGGCATCGGTAGCCAAAAACTGCTTCATGATGGAAGCTCTTAAAGATTGGTGTAGCTTAGAGGACTTTGTGAAGCCCTCATCTCTAAACGCCACATCAAAATGTCGGATGAAGGCCAAGACTTTGTTTGTAGCACCAAAGGTGCCATCGTAGGTAAGGAAAGAGATGTTCTTTCCTCCCTCTTTGAACTTTTTGAGTTTAGACGACCTCTTCCACGTGGCATAGGATTTCCTATGGCCTCTTCTTTTAGGTGGTTCAAGAGTTGCACCATCACTTTCATCAGAAGTGAGGAGGATGGAGAAGAGGGTGACCTCTTCCTCGCCTTTTTCTTCCCTTGTTCCTCCCTGTCTGCACCATCACTTTCTTTAGAAGAGGAAGAGGATGAAGAAGATGGACAAGAGGGTGACCTCTTTCTCGCATTTTTCTTCTCTTGTTTTCTGTCGTACCTCTTTGAATTATGGTGTAGATAAGTATGCAATGGTCTTCTCCGTTTAGGGAGTGTTGGAGAGCATTTTGCTCGCCGTCTTCGTGGAGCCATCTCCGTCGAGGTGGAAGGAGACTCACTTCTTTCTCTTTCTTTTGGTGGGGGCTCTACCGTTGAAACTTGAGTTCTCCTTTGGGAAGGAGATGCATCGTCAACAAGTAGTAGATTTTTGAGCCCTTCGTACGAATCCTCTTCTTCTTCCCTTATCGCAGAGGGGCCTCTTTTGGAAGTCTCACAAGGAGGCTTCCTAGGTACTCTCTCTTCTTGGTGGGGAGTTTGGAAAATCCCATGAGTATGTAGCTATCGTTGCACTTTACCTTGGAGAGATGGATTGCCCATGGCTTGTTGAAGCCTAGTAACAAGGTAATTAACAAGCATAGAGGCATCATTAGTAGCTTGTTCATTAGCAAAATCAAAGCTATCAATATTAATTTCACTCTCTTTACTATTGTCGATCATTCTAACAATTTTTAGGTGTAAATTTTTTAAGCATACTTCGGTACTTCAAGCCCTAGTTGCTACTCCTCTTAACCCTTTAGAAAAGCACTGAAGATCCTGTACCCGTGGCTCGAATATCATTAATTGCAAGGAATAGAAGAGAGGGTCTTTCACCACCAAAACAACAACGGCTCCTGTCAAGCTTCTAATAGCTCAATAGTGGTTAAGCCATAGGCAAGCCATGTAGGACTCCACTATTAAGACCATAGCTCTCAGCGGTGATGCCCCGTTATCTGCACGAAACAAGCGCACTACAAGGCTAAAAAATCCCTATTCTACTTACTCTATTGCAATTAAATACCAACCGTTTATAGTCAACTTGAGGACCTCTCTTCTTGAGCAAGAAAGGAGAAACCAAGAGCTCGATACCAATGTAACATTTAATGGTCTAAACTTGTGTGTAGTGGAAAATAACATAGACATAATGAGCATTTTAGTAAGAATAGATTCCTAATGAGCATAGCAAGAGTGCTTGGATAAATAGAGCAACAAAAGCATAACACCTAGTTAGATAGGCATGAACAATAATTAAAAAAGAGAGAGAAATCAAGCTATTGACAACAATTGAGGACCGGATTTACATGGATTTAGTCCCCCCTCCAAAAGGCTTTGTATTATATGTTCCCCCATCAAGGGAGACATTTTACAATACAATACTTTGTGTTCCTTCAATAACTTGTTGGTGAAATGAAGATGGAAGATTCCAGCACCAAGCTTACATTTGAAAACCACGACATCAATTCCCTCACGGTCTCAGACCCAAGACCTCACACACCTTTGAAGATGGTGAGAGCTAGCGGGGTATGAGAGTAGATCTAGAGGAAGAAGAAGTATTCTTACGATTTGAATGCACCTTGGGGGAAACTGGGCTAGGAACCTAACATGTGTCCACTATGCCCTTTGTGTAAAGAGAAGCCTTGAGTGTGTGTGTGTGTGTGTGTGTGTGTGTGTGTGTGTGTGTGTGTGTTCTCTCACCTCTTCTCTCTTTTACCCTATCTTTAGGGCTCGCCCCCTCCCATCTAGGGATATGTGAAGACTTTATGGTCTTCTCTAAAGCATCCAATTCTGCTGAGCTTCACCATTTAGACTTTACCTTTGAATTTAAGAACCTTAGCATTTTGGAAGTCTTAATGGG
Source organism: Adiantum capillus-veneris (assembly GCF_014529385.1). NCBI lineage: Eukaryota > Viridiplantae > Streptophyta > Polypodiopsida > Polypodiales > Pteridaceae > Adiantum > Adiantum capillus-veneris. Next base: position 138,970,994 of record NC_140941.1, read on the forward strand.
CTAAACCCTAAGGTCTTTGAAGCACCATTCATGCACATTTCTCTTTTGCAGATGAGCCCCCTTTGGATCCCTACTGTGACTCGTCTGCCGGTCTTACCAATATTCTACCTTTTTCTCCCCTAGTACTTCCCCATATTAATGATCAGTTTTGTTGGGGTATAAAGCCCAATGTGGTCGCCCAAGTAAGTGGGCGGGCCGCCAGGTATGTACACATATTCTTTTGTAAAAACCTAATAAGAACTCACTATGCTCTACACATTACAGTAGAGCGAGTTCACCATATCGTCGTGCTCTTCTTCTCGCACTCTCTCTCTCGCGTCACACTTCCGCTCGTACTCCTTCAACTGGTATCAGAGCTCAGATTGAGGCTCGGGGCAGCACTGCAGGAGGCTAGAGTCACCAACTCAGATTGGAGTGAAATTCGACAGGCGAAGACACGGCCCCAAATCTCGTGGGATAGCCCGAAGGACTAGGTGTTGTCAGAATTTCATTCTGAGGTCATCTCGGCCACCGTTCGGCTTCGACAAAGGTCTACGCAGGCCATTTTCGACTACGTGGTCTCGACGGGTGCAGATCCGACTCTGCAAATTTGGGGTTTTCGGCCTACGACTGCAGGTGCTGAGGATATCGACACTCCCAGAGTGTTGATTTGTGGCTGTCTACACATCGAAGGACGGCTCACAGTTCTTGGAGGCGTGTCACATACGACACGGGCACATCTACACACAGACTGTAGGCGACATCCACTAGTTCATCAGGTAGCTTGTGTTTGCTGCTTGATATTCCAGATTTCATCCTGACATTGCAGGTACTTCCACATGGGATGTATTGTCAGAGATGATGTATGTCTGTTGAGAGTTTGCTGGCTGTGAGTCACGCAGCAAACAACCGCCGTAGCGGTTACAACATACAGTGGGAAAGTTTCGGATGTATGACTTTGTGGGAAGTCTATGTACTGTCAGATTTACTGCAGCCTTTGTTGAGGGTCGAGTGAGGTTTTATTGAGCTGGGGAATTATCGAATGTTGAGATCCTTTCGGTGATACAGGTCTTGGAGCGATCCCTCGAGCACCCTTAGATAGGCAGCTAGGATGTATTGACTGTGAGTTAGACAGTTGGGATTGCATCTTTGCTTTACTGCCGTTGAGGCATTGTCGCAGTCTATGCTTACAGGACAGTGACAGGACAGTCAGAGACAGTACAGGTGCAAGACAGGTTTACCCACAGCTTACAATGTTAGAGAGATAGTGGTTTTTTGAGCTGTTTTTTGGTCTGTTTTTAGTACACCAGAGCCATTTTACAAAGGAGACTCTACCAAAATTTCTGTAGAATCTGAAGCTTTCTTGGTTCATTTGACAGGTTGATATTGGTTCAGAGGTCAGTTTACAGGGGAAACTCTACCGAATTTTTCCCAGGAAAGTAAACTACTGTGAAGCGTAGCTATGGCTGGATCACAGGACACTGCTCTTTACAATATCAAGAAGCTGGATGGAACCAATTTCCCATTGTGGAAGCAGCAAATTTGGCACGTGTTGGTACAAAAGAAGCATATAAAACCTATAAAGCTCAAGGGGATAAAACCAGAAGATATGGACGAAGATGAATGGAGCGAAATGGATGAATTGGCACTTTCTACCATTATGCTGACTTTGGCAGAAAGCGTTTACTTCAATGTAGCAGACGAGATGTCGGCTTATCAAGCATGGTTAAAGCTGAGTGATCTTTATGAGAAGCAGAGTGCAGCTTCACAAGTATACTGGCTTAAGAATCTTGTTGACTTGAAGATGAAAGAAGGGACACCTATGTCCAATCATCTGAATGAATTCAACACAATCTATAGTCAGTTGTTATCTCAAGGTGTCAAGTTTGATGAACCTGTTAGAGCTATGTTCCTGTTGATCACATTGCCGGAAAGTTGGGACACTTTTCGCACAGCTTTGAGTAATTCTGCACCTCCAGATGGTTTGAACATAGTAGGTGTAGAAGGAAGTCTGCTTACTGAAGAAACCAATAGAAAGACAATGGACAAAGGAAAAGGAACAACCTTAGTTGTCAGGGGAGAAGCAAAGAAAAGTACAAAGGTGGAAAGAGGAATTAGTCTCGTAGCAAGTCCCGCAGTGCTAAAGGCAAGAGTGAACTTCCAGAATGGCTCTTCTTTCACGCTGAAGAATGTGAGACATGTTCCCGCAATTACAAAGAGCTTGATCATCACAGGTTTACTTGATGATGCTGGCTACGTCACCACTTTTGGACAGAACATGTGGAAGATATCCAAGGTTTCTATGACAGTAGCACATGGAGTAAAGTCTGGAGGACTTTACATGATTTATGTATCAAATGTCTCTAAAAATGTAATCAATGTAACCGAGCAGCCGAACGTTTCTTTGTGGCATAGCCGGTTAGGACATATGTCCAAGAAGGGAATGGAAATCTTGTCTCGTTCTGGTTATTTGCCTGGCTTTTCATTTAATGATTTTGAATTCTGTGAACATTGTCTGTATGGTAAGCAAACACAGCAGCCACATAAGCATAGAAGCTGTAGAAGAGATACACAGTTGGCACTTGTTCATAGTGATTTGTGTGGACCTATGCCTAACCTATCTCTAGGGGGAGCTTCTTACTTTATGACATATATAAATGATTACTCGAGGAAAGTATGGGTTTACTTTCTCAAGCACAAGGATGAAGCGTTTAGTGTTTTCAAAACGTTTGTGACACTTGTGGAGAATCAGAGTGGCAAGAAGCTTAAATGCTTACGCACTGACAATGGTGGAGAGTATATTTCAAAGGCCTTTCAGGATATTTGTGAGTCAAAAGGTATAAAACATGAACTTACTGCTCCTTACAATCCTCCTCAAAATGGTCTTGCTGAGAGGATGAATAGGACCATACAAGAGAAGGTCAGAAATATGTTGTCTAATGCACAACTGCCAAATGGGTTTTGGGCTGAAGCTGTATCAACAACTGTCCATCTTGTAAATAGATCTCCTAGCAAGGTTTTGCAGAAGGATTCAGTGCCAGAGATGGTATGGTCAGGCAAAATGCCCTCATGCAAGCATCTCAGAGTTTTTGGCTGTGAGGCATATACTCACGTTCCAAAGGAATTTAGGAACAAACTTGAGCCAAAGAGTAGAAAGTGCATCTTTCTAGGCTATGGTAATTCTGGTGAGATGGGGTACAGACTTTGGGATCCCGAATCCAGAAAGGTTGTCCGCAGCAATGATGTTCACTTTAATGAATCCAAATATCATTCTAAACCAGAGAGGGTTGAGGAGATTAGAAGAGTTGTCTTCCAAGAAGATGGACCTGCACGTGCAAGACAAAATGTCAGGGCTCAAGAGGAGCAAGGACAGGATAGAGTGGAACCACAGGTTGTGGCTGAGCCTGAGCCACCTATTGTGCGTAGATCTGGACGTGTCACGCGACCTCCTGATAGGTTTGTTCCATCTATGAACTATGTCATGTTGACTGATTGCTATGAGCCTTCATGTTACAAGGAAGCAGTGCAAATGAAGGACTCCGGGAATTGGCAATTGGCCATGCAGTCAGAGATGACAGCTCTGCATAAAAACAAGACATGGAAGCTAGTTAAATTACCACAGGGCAAAAAGGCTCTACCTTGTAAATGGGTTTACAGGTATAAGATCACCGCTCATGATAGTCAGCCAAAGTACAAAGCAAGGCTTGTTGCCAAGGGCTTTAAGCAAGAACAAGGCATTGACTTTGATGAAGTCTTCTCTCCGGTGGTCAAGATGACTACATTGAGATGCTTTCTTGCATTGGTTACCATATTAGATTTGGTGTTGCACCAAATGGATGTCAAGACAACGTTCTTGCATGGTGATTTAGATGTGGAAATTTACATGCAGCAGCCAAAAGGGTTTGTTGAGAAAGGCAAGGAAGATTGGGTATGCCAGTTGTTAAAGAGTCTTTATGGCTTAAAACAATCACCGAGGGCATGGTACCATAAATTCCACAAGTTTATGCTTTCTCAAGGCTACAAACGTAGTGAGTTCGATCACTGTCTATATACAAAGAAGGCTAAGGATGGTAGTTGGCTGATCCTTATTTTGTATGTGGATGACATGTTGATTGCTGGCAAGCACTTGGAAGAAATTTCAGCTTTGAAGTCAAAGATGGCAAAATCGTTTGACATGAAAGACATGGGTGAGGCAAGTCATATACTTGATATGCGCATTGAGAGAGACAGATCAAAGAAGTTGATTTGGTTATCTGAAACAGAGTATATTGACAAGGTTTTGCAACGTTTCAATATGGAGAAGGGAAAGGCACTGAGTGTTCCATTGCCACCATATGTGAAACTTAGCAAACAAGATTGTCCTGTGTCTGAGGAAGAACATGCTGAAATGGATAAGATTCCATATGCGTCTGCAGTGGGTAGTTTGATGTATGCAATGATTGCTACTCGCCCAGACATTGCATTTGCAGTGGGAGTAGTAAGTCGATACATGTCAAGCCCAGGCAAGAAACATTGGGAGGCAGTGAAAGGAATATTGAGATACCTGAAAGCTACAAAGAGTATTCGTATATGCTATGGGAGTCAGGAGCTAAGTGTAAAGGGTTTTACAGACTCAGATTATGCAGGTGACTTAGACAACCGAAGGTCTACGTCAGGGTATGTCTTTACATTGGCTGGTGGAGCAGTATCATGGCGTTCTAGATTACAAGATTGTGTTACTCAGTCTACTACAGAGGCTGAATATGTTGCAGCATCAGAGGCATGCAAAGAATCAATTTGGCTTAATCGACTAGTAACAGATTTGGGAATCAAAGAAGAGATGCCTGTGTTATATTGTGATAGTCAAAGTGCTATACAATTGGCTCGCAATCCAGTTTATCACTCAAAGACAAAGCATGTGGATGTGAAGTATCATTTCATCAGGGAAATGCTCGAGGATAAGCAACTTCAGCTTGTCAAAGTTCACACCACAGAAAATCCTGCTGATCTACTTACAAAAGGACTTCCCTCAGAGAGCTTTGCGCATTTTCGCAAGCAGTTAGGTGTAGGGTAGTACATCACTTGTCTACATCTCTTGTATAGTAGCTTGTATAGTAGCTTCTCTCACACTTAAAGTACCACATTGGACTTTAAGTGGGAGGTTGTTGGGGTATAAAGCCCAATGTGGTCGCCCAAGTAAGTGGGCGGGCCGCCAGGTATGTACACATATTCTTTTGTAAAAACCTAATAAGAACTCACTATGCTCTACACATTACAGTAGAGCGAGTTCACCATATCGTCGTGCTCTTCTTCTCGCACTCTCTCTCGCGTCGCACTTCCGCTCGTACTCCTTCAAGTTTAACATGAGAAAATAATTTAGGAGAATTAGATATTAGTTATAATGACAGTGAAAGTCACGAAATAAAGGTAATTGTCCAAGGATGGAGTTTGCATGGGCCCACAAACAGCACTATGCACAAGCTGAAACTTGCATGTGGCCCGAACTAAACCATCCTTTGGAAACTTTGAACGTTGTATCTTACCCAAAATACAGCCTTCACAAACATGTTTGACGTGTGCTTCAAGCGGCGGCAAAGAAGCAACCATATCAGTTTTTTGCAAACGTAGCAAATTGGCAAAATTTAGATTCCCAAAGCGTGCATGCCAAAGTTTTGCATTTGTAACAGCCTTTGAATCCACAATGGCATTTGCAAAATTGTACCCACACGTGTCATACAAAGTGAGCTTATACAACGCACATCATAAAATGCCATATGCAAGAATTTCATCACCAAAACTGAGATCATGTATTGTACATCTGTTATCCACAAATATGACTACAAGACCAAGTCTAGCTAGTGCAGATATAGACAAAAGACTCTTCTTGATCCTTGGTACATACAATGCATCAACAAGTGTGAAAGAACTCCCATTTGTAGCAGTTTTTAGCCTCGATCTTTCCAACTCCCCTGACCGGATAAGAACTCACCGTTGGCACAAGTGAGTGAATTCCCATGAGGGACATCCTCGAGAGAGGTAAACAAGTCACAATGAGAGATAATGTGCTTTGTAGCACCACTGTCAAAGTACCACACATGAGCATCTGCAGCAACTGGCAACCATGCATCATGGGCAGAAGGACCATAAGTACACTTTGCACTAAAAGACCATTCTGCATCAACGTCAGCATCATAGTCTCCTTTCATAGAAAACTCAACAATAGCTGCATTTGTAGTGGAACCAGCCTCTTTGGAGTTCAACCTAGGACACTGCTTGATCAAGTGATCATTAGCTTTACAATAATGGCAACACATCTTCTTTTTTCCCTTTTCACCAAAATTCTGAGACAAATGTTTGCCAGCAAAAGCATTAGGAACATGTGAGAACCATGAGAAGTGGCTACATTGCTGCGACCACCTTTTCTTTGAGCAGCAATAAAGACTACACGCTGTCTAGTCCTGTTTTTTTTGGAAAGTGGCTCTTGCAATAACAATGTTCATAATGCATTAAACTTGACAACTTTTGGATTTCCTTGGGTCATACGTCTCCAAGTACTAGCAAAAGTCTAGTAAGAATCTAGCAAAGCATCAAGAACAGTCTGCACAAGGTAACTGCCATAAATGACTTCACTTGCAAAAATAAGTTGCTCATTGATATCCTTGACAACAACAGTAAAGAAAGTGTCCATATCATCTTCCTCATGCATAATCTTTGACTCCAACTCTTTACACCAGCAATGCAATTTTTGCCTCATTGCATAAAGACCACCCAAAACATTCCAAGCCTATTTTGCAGAGTTTGTTGAAGAAATGTGAGGAGTAATAGTGCACTTCACAGACAACACAATCAATGCATGAGCCGATGCACCTTTTACATCCCAATGAGCTTGCTTAACGTAGGAAAAACAACACTGGCAACAACAATCCTACCACCAAAACCTTCAACATCCTCAACATCGCCTACATCCTCAGACGTACATCAATGCTCTACACAATATTTCAAATGCCCTTTGACACAAGAACATATTGCATCATATAAGCCTACATAGGTTAATTGTCCCCATCCAATCTATCCTCAGCAGCAGTAAACATCTTGAACACATCTGTGTTGTTGTCAGCCACGGCAAATGCTGCACCTGATGTGAAAACTGGCTGAAAAGAGGAGAAACAAAGCGAGAGAAACATGTGCTATATAGCACAAACTGTAGAAGACTATAAGGGACCTGATATGCAAAAAACGGTACTGACAAAAAATTTGCACAAAATGACAAAATAGCATGCACAGTACTACTGCCTATAGTAGAAACGGAGGCCAAAATGAGCCCAAATAAAAAATTCGAGCAGACCAAGCTCAACAAGATTTCCCAAAATATTTATCAACCTATGGATGCTTGCCAAAGCTCACAAAAATTAGAGAAAGTGAGCAAACGTGTGCTCGAGTTGTTGGTGACTAAGCCCGAGAGAACACAACGTGCTCTGCTACCAATTGTCAGAATTAGGGTTGCAAGAAAACACACACAACTTGGAGAAGACAAAGGAAGCTCAAGGCACACAACAGAGAGTGTATTACTTAGTGTGCAATGGAAAGATAAGATAGCCCTAGAGTGATCGACATAATACAATGCATGGGGAAAAAAACCTCCTATTGAGGGAAAAAATGCCCTAGAGATCCTAAGTGTGTTCACACACATCACTACCACATGTATATGGTAGCACAAACATGCACCCTCCTAGTCGACCACCCCGTCATGAAGCCGCCAATTTTTTAATCCCATTATTATTTTTTCAAAAAGCTTTGTGAATGAATATGAGGAGCTATGATTTTAGCCGAGTGATCTTTGAGCCAACTTTTAAAAAAATATGAGTTGTAAAGTTTAATTTTGAGTCGGAGCCTTGTAGGACGGCAACAACTGGCCAAAAGAAGCTCTAGGTATAAAACCTAATTGTGTAAGTTTGAACACAACTTATCATTATCAAAGCTTTTTGGAAATTTTTGAAGCGTACGACCTACTCTCATGCGATTTGTAGTACATTTTTCTTGTGCTCTGGCAATCTAAATTTATTTGTGCCAAATGCGTTGTGTTCCTTGTCTTGTGCTCTTTAATTTAAGTGTAACCATTCTCATTTTTTTTGTGGTTTGTGATGACGTGCTTGTGAGCTAAATGTGTTTTTTTGAGTAAGTTAATGGTTGTTTTTTGATATTTCGACCATAGGAGAGTGACCATAGTGCAACCTTTCTGGACTGTTTTGTTACACTCTTCAGGACCTTGATAATGATGGCTCGTGATTTTGGTACCTTGCTGGATTGCAACGAGACTTTGTAGGATAGTGTCCTTAGGTGTTTTAGACCTCCTACTAAAGTTTTGTTGCATTTGGGTTTCATTTGAGTGTCAAAATGGTGTAACGATCGAGAGCAATGAGATAGACAGATTGCCTAAGTAGAGAGTGATAGATTTTTTAGTGCTAGAGATTGCTTCATTCCATAGGTTCACTTCTTGAGGTTGACACCCTCAAAGAATCTTCGTGCCCCATCCAAGTTGCTTCCTTGCATATATGACATTATGTGAGTGCCAAACAGCTATGCTGTAGACATTCGATCATGACGTCCTGTGAACAAACCCCTCTTCACTTTTCATTTTCGTTGTCTAAACTTATTTCAAGGTTTGTTTGAGCTATTGATATTTACGTTTTCGCTTGGTTCTGGACAATTTTAAGGTGCACTATTGAATTCTAACTAAGCATACCTACGTCAAGTGCAAGGTTGATTTTTGACAAGTAGAAATGTGATTGCCCTTAAAAAAATACACTAAAATACCTAAGTTTGTGAAGTTTCAAGGGCAAGGATGCATGTATATTATTAATTGACCATGGTCATTTGACCCTCGTCACGTGCTTCATAGTAGATATTGAGCTATCGTCAATAGATTAATTCTCAATTTTATGTGACTAGAGCATCAATAAGAATCATTAAAAGAATTCACCAATTGGAAAACTTAACATAAATCACAAGATGACATTCATGGAAAATTGGACATCACAATATGATCCCTAAGTGACTCTAAGTAGGGCGCCTACAAGTCTACATACTACATATTCAATTTTTTTCATTTTGGTCGATAGTCTTGTTTCAAAATTCACTTTTTTTCCCCCCAAACTCACAATAGTGTGTGTGTGTATATATTATGAAACCAAAACAAAGTTATATTGAAAGTCATGCCCTTACTGAGCCATGGCATCAACAACCAAGAAAGACACAAGGTCCACATAGATTATTACATTGGTTGATAAAGGGTGGCTGCCCTGAAATTATAGAAGACTAGGGTTGGCTTGGGATTGTCAGCAAGGAGAGGGTCTTTCCACAACACACCCCTTGACCATGAAGCCAAGATCGGATACTAGAAATATTACTTTTTTCTTGCCAGTCTTTTAAGCAGACTCACAATGGTAGTAGAAGAACCCAACCTCTTAACCATATGGCCAATGAGATCTAGGTTTTTCATCTGCACTTCAACTTCCTTAGTTATCAGCTATGACTTGTCTTGCACCTCAACTAAAGGGCACTCTATTTCTTTGCTACTCCCGCCAGGCTTACTGCTCTCTGTGCTTATCAACTCTGGCTTATTTTGACCCTCTTCAACAAGGCGTTCTATCTCTATGCTTATTGACTCTGGCTTATTTAGAACCTCTTAGACTCGGCATTTTGCCTCTTTGCTTACCTCTCCTTGATGCATCTCTCTATCCTTGGTCTCCTCAAAAGCTAGTTTGGACTTCACAGGAGGCCCTGTCTCCCTGGTCGCCCGTCTCCATGCTGTTTTGACCATCAATTTACAAGTAGCACCTTCCTTAGGGAAATTTCTAGCACAATGTCCAATTCTTTGACACTTGTAACATGCATTGGGAAATGAGGCAATGGCCATCTCTTGATGATAGGCACCAAAATCTCCTATATTTAGATCCAAGTATTTAGGTATGGGCTTGTTTATGTCCCACAAAATGCATACTTTAACATCCAAGCTTGGCCTGATACGTTGCAGTTTGGAAATAAACAGCACCCTGCCCATAAAGTTAGCAATAGTATCCACATAGCTCTGCAGCCATAGAGGAAGGTTCTTACGTGTGACCCACACTGGAAAAAAGCTCGTAAACTCTTCATTCGGACAAAATTCGGGCGTTCATCACAAAGTATGAATCTCCCTAGACACCTCCTCTAATAACAAGGTCATGTACTGCATGCTCAAAGAGACACTCAGCTACATAGAAGCCTTTGCCAAATGCCATGAAGTGGCAGATGGCATCTCTATTATTCGTCATTGTTATCGTCCAATCCGAGAAACCTTGGGCAGACATTTGCCGGTCCACCACTGAGTGGGAGCAACAGGCCTCGAGGCCTTGTAGAGCTAGCTCGTGGTTGAAATTAACTTGCATCAGAAATCTGTCTTCAACCTTGTTTTGTCTGAACATATTCACCTCGTGAAGAATCTCCATCGTCAGTGTACGCTCGCCCCAAAAGAGGATGACTTCATAACCTTCTCAGGCCCAGAGGCATCGGCCCTTGAATTGCTCTCCCTTTTTCTACCTTCCATAGCAAACACAAAGTCCAAGCCAAAAAACTTGCCCTTGCCCTCCTCTGCATTCGGCCTTTCCCTTGAAGAACCACCTCAATTGTCGAGTTCCATTTCCAACCAACAAGCATCGGTGAGACCCCTTCCTCTCTAAAGCAAGGTACACAAAAGCTAATTTTGATTATTTCCCTTGCCGACCACCCAAGGATTGCAATTTATGTGTGATTCCACACCTTTGCATGAAACAAGGAACACTAGCACCTGCAAAATCAGCAGCCAAGACACTTTGAAGACTCGCCCAATGCTAATCAATCATAATGTGATCGATTGTGATCCACCGCATGGGGATGAGCACCCACTCTCAAGATAGCAAGGAAGGGCCCATTTAGCCGAATGCTTCTTGCTAGAGAAGCTCAGCTACTAGATGAGCATGTTGCTAGAAATATGCCCGAAATCCCTCAACTGCCAAGCATCCACTAAACTCCTATCTGTCCGACCCCTAGACCGACCCTCCGCCTATTTGTAAAAATAGCTTATTAAAAAATCATAGCCCCTTGTATGAAAACATCAATTTGAATCTCCTCTTGACCATCAACTCATCAAACATCATTTTTGTGATTAACCCATTAGGTCTCCCCAATCTCAAAGGAAAAAAAAATTCTCTCAAAACATATTTAAGTGAATAAGTGAAGGGTGAGTTTAGAAAATGAAAAGAGAGTTGCAACTAGAAAGTCGACAGAAATATGAAGGTGGAAAGTGAAAATACATATGAAGGTGGAACTTCAAAAGACCTTTTGTGTCCATATAAAGAGGTAATTCTCTTCTTCTTTATTTTCTCTTTAGCGTTTTCTTCTCCTCAAAGTGTCATATCTCTCTCTCTCTCTCTCTCTCTCTCTCTCTCTCTCTCTCTCTCTCGTGCGCGCGCGCAATGGTGTATCCTTCTTTTATAGCTAACATTGTTGCAGATCTTTGTGCTTTGCCATTGCCCGTGGCTATGTGCTGTAGGCTAGCGTATCATTTTTGTTGTTGTTGAGGGAATCTTTGAATTAGGAATACCTTTTAATTGTTTTGAAGCCATTAGAAATACCTTTAACATTGTGATTAACCCATTGTTTGGTCCTAACGATTCAAAACATATTTTTATTTTTTTTATAAAACTCATAATTGTGAGTTATTGTGTTAGATTGTTACTAAGAAATTTACAAAACATCCTAAAGCTCATGTCGAGCCTTGAGGGACAGATGATTACAGAAGATTATTGACTATTATCAAAAGCCGAGTTCATTACACATCAAGGCTTGACCGGATGGCGTGGGTCGCTCTAAGCCAACCGCTCTAAGCCAATCATTTGACTTTTTCCTTTTACCTATCACAAATATTATCTCCTTACTTTCTTGTACAATCTCTGAGAACCTAGCCACCAGAGATAGGTCGTTATCAAAGACACGACAGTTCATGGTCTTCTAGATATTATTAAAGAAACAATATCTAACAATTTGAGTATAGATTAGAAGTGCAAGATTTTGAAAATGTTTCCCATCAAGGCACATATCCTTCTTGAAGAAACCCTTTCTTCCACATCCTTTGTATCCATTTGCACATATTCCCTGCCAGGCCTCTAATAGTCAAGCATTCTATGAAAAGGTGGGCGAGGTCTTCGCTAGCCAATCTACACCCTAAACACCTATCGGACACGATACCAGATGACTAGATCTTGATGCCTGTCGGCAAAGCTCCCCACAACACCTTCCACAGAAATACCTTCATAAGGTGAGGCCACTGTGGATTCATATGTTCGTCGTGACACCTCGACCCATCGAGCTTCCGACCATTGTTTCTTCCATTGTTTGTTTAGAGAGGTGAACCAATTAGCCTTGTGCATTAATGCTTGGTAAATGTTGTAATGGAAATGCCCTATGAACTTTGAGAGTAGCGGAATTAGGAAGTTAGATAAGGCACTTTTTGTGAGATTACTTTGTGAGCATAGAGGGTGAACTTAATTGATGGTAGCAATATAAACATGGTATTTAATTAACTTGGCATGAACAATAATTTTGCAAGAGAAAGAGTTTAGAGAACATGACAACACTTGAGGACCAGATTTATGTGGAGCCGGTCCCCCCTCCAATAGGCTTTTGTATTATAGATTCTCCCATCAAGAGAGACTTGGTACAATACAATCTTTGTGTTCCTTGTGACCCAGGTGATGCAATGAAGATGGAAAGTTTCATGCATCACGAGCATAACATAAACTTTGCAAAAAGCATTAACTATTGCAAGCCTCACTCTCAAGGCCTCAAACACCTTTGAAGGTGGAGATGGCTAGCAGGGAATGAGGGTAGGGAAGAGGACAAAGAAACATTCTATAGGAGAAAGAAATAGTTGCTCACTTATCATCACTCTTCTTGGTAGCATACATAATAGCATAGTAATGAAGATGGAAGATGGCAAGCTTAAGCATTGAAGCATGCCTCTTGGTTGGATTTTCATTCCATAGCCAAGAGTGTTGGTGTAGGCTCTCAACTTCTCTACTAGCTTGGAGAAGAAGATGGAACTCTTGCACTTTTCACTTCACACAATGAGAGTGTTTGTGGGAGAGTATATCCCCCCAAGCTAGCCCCCTTCTTGTTTGGTCGACCCCCCCCTTGTAACTCAAGCTTAAAGGTCATTGGACCCTTGCAAGACTAGGAAATCACATGCATGATGCGTTAACATGCAACACGGGTAGTCTTGGGACAAGTGTACCCCTTTCCCCTTTGAGAGAGAGGACTTGATAAATGCAAAAACAATTTAAATCTACTTAATTATCAGTGGACCCCTTGGGAGGCTAATAACCAATAGGCTTTAGGCACACCATGAGGGCAACATGAGGAGGAACTTGACAAGTGTCCTATATTCTTTCTTTGTACCAAGCTTGCCTTGTGTGAGGGTGTGTGTGTTCTCTCTCTAGACCCCTCTTGTAGGGCTCTCCCCCTCCTCTTGTAGGGATAGTTGTTGACTTTGTGGAACACCTTATCCTCAAGCACCTTAGTCCGAAAGCATGACAAAGCACCTCAAGCTTGGGTAATGTTCCCAAAAGCATCTATAGCTCCCTGGTCGTCAAGCACGACAAGCACCTCAAGAACCTTAGCCAGTAAGCACGACAAGAACCTCAAGCATCTTAGTCATCAAGCACAAGAAGCACCTCAAGCTTGGGTTGGGTTCCCACCTCAAGCTCAACCCTAGCTTACCTAAGGTCAAAAGACTTTTTAACACTAACCTTTGGAGGTCTTCAATGAAGCTAACCCTAAGGTCTTTTAAGCTCCATTGGGTAGGTAGCCTTGCTCTTTGACAGACCATCTTTGATTTGGACCCCTTTACCACCGGGTCCATGGTGAGATAGGTCTGTAAGCACATGTATATATTCGAATCCTTGTTCCCGTTTATTCTCCCACATTAAATGATTAGGTTAACATGAGAAAATCATTTGGATTGGTCAGATATTGGATTTTATGACATATCCTTGGTATGAGGTTTATAGAATTGGCTACTCATGGGCCATTTTCAAGCTTTTCACTCAAAAGTGGATTCACAGATTGGCGTTAGAATGTTGTCGAGGCCTTCTACAACTATGTTGACAAGTGGCTTCTCAGTGCCATTGAATTGAAACTAGGCAGCCAGCTAGTTAGAGAATTTATAGCATTTGTTGTTTCCATCCCAGAAGTGGTTCAATCGGTGGAGTCCTTTATTGTTCATCCTTCTTGTAATTTCTCTCCAAAAAGGGTTCAGAATTACACCAACAGCTTTAGATAGCTAAGGGGACCAGTGCGAGATGGAGTTCTGGAAGTATCTAGTTAATTCACCCCATTCCAAAACCCATGTAGCTTTATTGCACTTTCGTACCAGCTCTCGCGTGATACCACCCAGTCTCAAGCTAGACCACCTCGAGGCTAATAGTTTGTCGTGCATCTCGATCCCTTTCCACTAACCACCTTTAGAGCAAAGTTTTTCCTTGTCTATCATATCCTTAGTCATGAGCCCAAGATTGGTCTTGTTTTGTGATTGAGGCCACAAACTTGGCACACAAAGCTTCAACATGAGCAATAGGGCTGAAAATTCCGAAGCCACCTTGAACCACCGATCGAGCGATAACTTCCCACTTTGCCCATTGCGTTCCCTATTACATATGAAAGCAATTAAAGAATTTTCTTCAATCAATCAACCGTTCACTCTTGCTGATTGATTGAAGAAAATTCTTTAGTTGCTTTCATATGGAATAGGGAACGCACTAAGCCATTTGAATAACAATGCTTATATTGTTTATTTTATTTTTTGCCAAACTCACAATTGTGAGTGGATGTTTGTATTAGAATCTTCAGAAAGAAATGCACAACGTAACCTCATCTATGTTTAATTTCGAATAATAATAGTGAGGCCTTGTCATGACCATGACAGTCCTGCACGTGTCATGTTCCCATGTGTTTACCAAAAGGCAACAAGACAAACCTCTATATGATTCAGCAATTGCATCCCTTTCAAGGCATTTGGAGGTTGAACTTAGTGAATGGATAATGTCTCAGCTTTAGGCTAGGTATAGGTGACAGCAACTTTTGAATAGATAATGTCTCAACTTTATGCTAGGTATAGGTGATAGCAAGCTAAAAGTCTACATCTTTTACATGTACCCTAGGTGAGAATTTTGAATGCATTGTCTTTTTCGAAAACTTAGAGAGCTCATGTCTGTCCACTTACACACCCCACCTCCTCCTGTCCAATTGGCATCAATTTTGGTTAGAGTATTTGAACCATTCGTTCAAGCACCTTACAAACGAAGCTATCACCTACAATTAAAGAAGATGTTAGCTATCACCTCTTGTAAGTTTTATCTAGTGTTCTTATTTTTCATGATGATGTGGTGTTGAACCTACCTCAAGATAAACTTTTGTGACTTTTCACTTTCTTTTTGTGCAAAACCCACAATTGTGAGTGATTGTATTATAATTTCATCGAGAAATGTACAAATCCACCTTAACTTCAAGCGGAGCCTTGAGTTAAAGATAGTTACATTAGAGCTTAGTCAACCGTACCACTATCAAACTATTAACAATCGCTTTGCTACCACAAAATATAATTTTCTTGTACTATCTTTGAACTCTTATTCAAGTTTGCGTATTCACATTTTTGACCTTGTTATTTTATGAAACACTGGTGCATAATTTTTAAGCTAACACAATGGAAGACTCATCAAGCTCATATAAAAAAAAGGCACTAAAGGAAGTGGAGTCAATTTGAAACCCTTTTTGCACTAAACTACATATAATAGGCATCATCTATATCTATACTCTTTATAATAAATCAACCCAAAATCGTTGACGCAAGAGCTTAAGAAAATGGTGAGCATGACATGCTTGTAGTTTGGTTGTGTTTAATGTAATCTAACTCTCTCAATTTGAGAGTAGTGAAACAAAAAAATAGAGCTTGAAAAAAATGGTGAGATCCTAAGCTTCCACTTGTCACACAGTGAGTCTGTTCTTGAAAAGCTTTCAAAACCTCTAAAATGCAAAAGTAAAGGTAAGATTGTAGGAAATGGGATCTTCCAACTAGGGTCTAGATATTAACCATAGGGATAGGCTCCGATAGATGCTCAGGGTGTAAAGAGGCTAGTGAGGATCCCATTCCAAAAGTGTCCAACTATGAGAGGCCTAGTGGGAAAATTATATAAATGGATACAAAAGACTTGGAAGATCATGTTCTTCAAGAACAACCTGCTCTTGGAAGGCAAGATGTGGAAGAACCAAGCCATCCTAACTTGCACTCAAATTGTTTGCTTTTGCTACTTCAGTAAACGGTGGAAGTCTAGGAACCAGAGTGTCTTTGAAATAAATTGCTCGATGGCTAGCTTCAAAGAGATTACTAAAGAAAGCAGGAAAGTGATCATCTCTACAGAAAAACAAAAGAACTCCAATGATTGGAGTCAAGCAATCAATGCCCTCTTGATTCTGTTGGCTCCCCCTAACCATCAAAATGAAACTCTCTAAGTAGCTCGTGTATTTCAGAAGCTGTGTAGCCCCCTGTCATGTATTTGGTCCCTCTAGGCACATAGTGTACATTCCTTTTTGGGTTAATATAACTCATCCATTCCAATTGTATGTCAAAAAGAAAAAAGATTAATCTCCTTAGGCTGCAGGCCAATAAGAGAAGCATTAATATTGAGGAGGCCAACAAAACACACTCCTCAGGAGATTCGATGGGTAGAGGTCACGAAGAATATCTGGAATCTGCAGTGGCCTCAATTTATGAAGATATTTTTGTGGAAAGTACTATGGGGGGCCTTGCTGATAGGCGTCAAGATCCAAGCGCGTGGTATCAGACCTGACAGATGTTCCGTGTGCAAATTAGCTAGTGAAGACCTCTGCCACCTTTTCATGGAATGCCCAGCTATTAGAGGCCTTGTAAAAAAGATGTGCAAATGGATACAAAGGACGTGGAAGATTGGGTATTTCAAGAAGGATGTGTGCCTTGGTGGCAGACAATTTCAAAGTTTTGCACTACTTAGTTGTACTCAAATTGTCAGATACTGTGAATAACATCTGGAAGTCGGGGAACTGTCATGTCTTCGATAATGACCTATTGATGGCTAGTTTCTTAGAGATTGTACAAGAAAGCAAAGAGATAATATACACGGTAAGCAAAAGGTACATCTCGGAGGATTTACTTAGAGCATCCCTCGCCATCCAATCGTGCCCTGCATAATACTAGGTTCTTGTAACTAAGCTCGATTGTAAGGCTCGACCTGAGCTTGAGGTTGATTTGTAATCTACTGGTGACTCTATAATACAATCACTCACAATTGTGAGTTTTGCAAAAAAAAAAGATGAACAAAGCCTTTATCTATCTTGCTTATGATCAACAAAGCCTTTACCCAAGTTACACTTGATTTAAGTGTGAAGAAAGGATTAATTAAGCTCATCCCCAAGGAAGTAGCATGCTCTCAATTGAAGCATTGGAGTTCCATCACAATGATGACTGTGTATACAAGGTATTGGCTAAATTCATTGTGCTGAAAGAATGACCCCTGATGTTATATCTCCCCATCAACATGGATTTATTAAAGGTAGATCAATATATGACAACATCTTGGCGACCATGGTAGGGATGCATTATGCCAAGTTCAAGAGGAATGTATATTATTGCAACTAGACCTTGATAAAGCTTATGATAGAATAACGTGGTCATTTATGCAAGAAACATTGTAGACCTTGGGGTTTGGTCCTCGAGTATGTCAAGAAGTAAGTACTCTTGGTGAAGGGAGTGCCTCCGAACTACTCTTCAACTCAAGAATAGTTCACAACTTTGATGTCAAAAGCTCCATTCAACAAGGGTGCCCCTTAGCCTTGCTTTGATTTGCCGCCTGCACCCACCCTCTAACTGCTATGTTGGAGCAAGAGACAAAAAATTCAGAGTGGTAAAAAAATTTCATGTTCTCGGATGATTCATTACATTTCTCCAAGCGAAAGGGAATAATGTTCGAAAAGCCTTGGAGATTGTCAACATGTTTTCCACAGTGTAAAAGGATCCCAATGTAACATTGAAAAATCAAGACTTATCTCTTTGACAAAAGAAAATAATTTTGACACTTAAGGTTGGACTAGAGAAGTTGGTAAGAGAGGAAACATCTTCCAACACTTAGGGGTGCCCATTGGGGAAGGGATTACTCACAAGACTGCCTTTGATCGAGTTCAAGAAAGGACTAAAAAGAAAATGAAACACCGGGAGTTCATCCTAACTCCTTCCCACAATAGGGCCGTGATAATCAATACCTTATTTATCCCATACAGAACCTTTACATCACCTTTATTACAATTATCCCAAAAAAATTGAAATTCCTTCTTGAAGCCAATCAAGGAGTTCTTGTGAAGAAATAAATTGACTGCAGGCAGACCGTGGCAATGGGGTAAATGGGCAACTGTTGCTAAACCAAAAGCTCAATGTGGATTAGGCATCCTTGACCACCATGTCACTCATGATTTGGTGTTATGTGAAAAATTCTTTTGCCCCCTTGCCAATTCATAAGAGAGTTGGGCTTGTATGGGAAGGGAAATGGTTATGGAAGCCCACATGAGGTCTAAAGGTGGCCCATGGTCCAACCTCACCATACAAAACAGACTTCTCCCCCCCATCCTTGTTAGGGTTCAATTAAGTGGATTTAATAGGAAGTTTATTGAAAAATGATGTAAAGCCGTAGATACACTCATGTGGAAGGAAGAAACCACGTACTAGAAAGGAACGGCTAGACATTGATCTCCTTGAAGGCCCATAGTGGAGGGCTTGGGCCTCAATAACCATTGGACAGAAATAGCCAGAAATGTCAACAAGGGCTTTGTCACCTTGGATTCTTTTTGGGATTATCAGAAAGTGGATTGGAAATCCTTGGAGCATCTAAAGCTATGCAATAATCTTTCTCTCTAGGAGCAGATTCTCATCGCAAGGCTACTTGAAAAAGTCTCAAACCTAACCCTTCTTCCCTACTCCACACAGCCATATTGGAAAGGCTGGAAATGGCATGGAGACAGAATTTTTAGTTTTCCCAAGTCTAGAGCAATTTATGAAAATTGTAGCTGAAGTCTCAAACCTAACCCTTCTTCCTTGCTCCACATAGCCATATTGGAAAGCCTAGAAATGGCATGGAGTAAGGATTTTTAGTTCGCCCAAGACTATAACAATTTATGAAAAGCTTAGCTCCACAGAAGATTGGGTCGTATACCTCAACACAATGTGGTCCAAACAGTGGTCTGCAAGAAAATGGAGCCAAGTAGTTGGAAACATCTGGAAGGCCAAATGCAAAGAGTGTGACAAAGTTTTCCTTTGGTCAATCCTTTTTGGAATCATGCTGACCAGTGAGAAGGTGAAAGCTAGAGGTTTAGGCAATGGCACCTGTGTGAGATACAAACACCCTAATGAAATCCTCATGCACCTGTTCTAGGGATGTCCAAAAATTAAACAATTCACGGGCATTATTTGTAGGTAGGTGGCTGTACACACATCTAAAGACTCTCTTCTTTAGATGTGACCTAGCTATGGGCTCTAGACACATGGACAATGAGAATTTCTTGAATGACATTTGTATAGTGAGAGCTATAGTTTTGAGAGTGGTTAGGCAGTCCAAAAATGTGCTACTCTTTCAAAAGAAGCGTGAACTTTTAGAAACAAACGTATTTCTTAAAACAGGTTAGTGGAAACTCCTTTGTAGAAAGAAGGAAAAGCACAAGATACAGAAAGAAAGAGTAGCCGGGGATGTGTGTTGTTAAGAACCCTGTGCAAAGGGTATGCCAAGGTAGTTTGTAACTTTCTATAATTAATACAATTTAGGCTCACTTGAGCATTTTTTTTAAAAAAACATTATAGGAAATGAAAATCCTTCTGGCAATGGAAAGGCAAAAGATTTTCTACCTATTATGGCCAAAAAAAAAGAATCCCTTGCTTTTGAGCCTCAGCCTATCTCACTTCCTTTAAATTTATTGTTTTAGAATGCCAACTTGACTTGCTTTTGGATGAAACAACATACATGCATGATATTTTAAAGAAAAAATACACTATGCTACATTTTCATAGAGAACCTTACCTAAAGAAAGTAAGAACATTCAAGTCTTTGAGAGAAACTTTGTAGTAACCCAATTCAAAGATACTAGTATGTGACCCGCACATTGTTGCGGCCAAGAAAATCATGGCAATTGGAGATCTCTCTCTCTCTCTCTCTCTCCCTCTCTCTCTCTCTCACACACACACACACACACCTACCTATATATGACTTTGTGTGCGTGTATGTATGTGTGTGTGTGTGTGTGTGTGTCTGCTCACCCACGTGTAAGGAGAGTGGAACTATAGTCCTTGGAATCACTCTACCAAGATAGCAATGTGTAGCTATGCTCTCTCTCTCTCTCTCTCTCTCTCTCTCTCTCTCTCTCTCTCTCTCTCTCTCTCTCTCGCATATTAGATCTTGAGATCAAAATTCATCGAGTAGATCTCTGCCATCTCTTTTTCCACCTTTTCCCCCTCCTTGATTCTTTTGAGTTGAGGACTTGTTGGACATCTCTCTCTCTCTCTCTCTCTCTCTCTCTCTCTCTCTCTCTCTCTCTCTCTCGTAATGAGCACATGGAGTGTTTTTAGCCAAACGGTTGCGAGTGACTTATCCTTCACACGACTTCTAATAAATTCAAATTTCCCATATTTCCCTGCCCATTGGCCAATGACAATGTACCAAATTTTTACGAGCTTGCTTTTGTTGCGCCATGTAATCAAATGACTTGCCAATAGATCTACTTTTCATGACCCCTCTATTGGTTGAAGCAAGACAGATTTTGGTTGGTGCCATGCTCCAGGGTCACTTTTGAAGGCATACCAGTTTGCCAAGGGAAGTCTCTCTCTCTCTCTTTCTCTCTCTCTCTCTCTCTCTCTCTCTCTCTATATATATATATATATATATATATATATATATATATATATATATATATATATATATCAATTCTAGACTAACTTGTTGCTCACTATTTTTTTGTACGCCTCAAAATGATGCCATAAGCATGCTCTACTCTCTCACCAAGTCTTGAGTTCAAGACTTTCTCACTAGATTTTCAATGTTCCTTGGCTTGTTCCTATGTTGTTAAAGATTATGTTCTCTCTCTCTCTCTCTCTCTCTCTCTCTCTCTCTCTCTCTCACCCACACACACACACACACACACACACACACACACACACACAAAATCTATGGAACACAGAATGCATGCTGACAAACATTCTGGGACAGCACACACCCATGCCTACAAGGTCAACCCCTTGCTCTATGTTCGACAATTTATGCCCCAATTTTTTAGATCGGCTCCTTGCTTGCCATACTTGACTCAATGCTTGCATATTTGAAGTATAAACACATCTTTCGGCACACACACACACACACACAAGCACAAACACACAATATATGGAACACAAGATGCAAGGCGACAAACACTTGATGATATTAAGGACATACAACCACACAACACACACGTGCTTACATATTACCGTAGAAAAAAAGACGTAAGTTGTGCTAACAAGTTTTTACTAAAAATGACACAGGCAACAACATCATTGACGGAGGAGTGATAGAAGGACGGATGCCTACAAAACCGGATGAGATGATGGATTTTAAAGCGAGGAACCCCCCCCTTTTTTTGCTTTTTTTCTGGCATAGACAAGCCCCTTATTTTGTACCTTGTTCTCTAGATTCATATAGGCATCCTTGAATTTATCAAGTTTTCATTAGTATTGAATATAAAAACACTACAAAAACCCAAATAACTGGTTTTTAGTCACCTAATTAATGAGCACACGGACACAAAGGTAACACCGCACGGTTACGATATACTGGTTAATAGTGTGCACTCTATGGTAACTGTCTCACTCAAGAAAAAGGTTTTCCCTTGTGCTACATCAAGTAGTGCATTGATAATATCTAAAAGCAGGACGCGATGCCTCCCAGGTAGGACATGATGATGAATTGGAAGGCCAGAGAATCCCTTCCAGTGTTTATCTTTCATTTGGAATTGCTGGCATAGACAAGCCTTGTAATTTGTAATTCAACTTGTAACTTCGTTCGGATATTTTAAAAATACCTTGAGTTTATCAAGGTTTCACTGGCATTGTGTCTTCCAAATCCCAAATAATTGTTTTTTTAACAACGGGAACACCTACATTTAAAAAAATACTGTTTAACCGTTCATTTATGCGAAAGCTTCTTATGTACTATGTTTTCAAATAGGTAATTGGCCATTATATACATGAAAAAGATTTTTTAATAATTAGAAAAAACTTAACAGCTTGCATAGCCTTTAAATAAGGCGCATTGTATACATGCTAAAACTAGGGGATAGCCCCATAGAGAGAAGGTTGTCCCTATGACAACATCTAGTATAGTATCTAGGAATGCTAAAATCCGTGAATTGGTACGGAAAGCCTTGGGTATATTTTGTAAGCAATGATGTTAAAACGAAAGGCTTTTTTTAATCTGCTTTTCTTTATGATTACTATCTAGCATAAAAATGGATCAATGATTTGAATGAGGGTATATGAAACCTCTTGTGAGGACAGATGTCAATTTCGAAAACGGTTTTATTGAAAAATAAATGGTTTTACAAACAAAATGCTGTCGAAATTTTCACAAAATTAGATATACTTATAAATTGGAATGCTTACTTATAAACCATAAGGATAGGGCTGCCCCTATGGCAACATCTAGTATAGTATCTTAAGAATGCTAAACTCATACGTATAACCATTGATGACAAATAGGGGTACAGGCAGACAGCTAGGATGTGCATCACTCGAGATATATTCAAGCTACAACGGATTCGGGACAAGCTCATGGCAACACATAAAGGGAAAAAGCAAACCAAGCTAGTAGCAATTAGAGACCCTATCTCCAAGCCTTGTAAACCTATAAGAACTTTCACAGACCGTAATCGACCCTACTTACATAGACGAGCAAAAGAAAACATAACATATGACTAAGAGTAGGGTTGGGCTTCAAGGTGTGACAACGATAACAAGCAGTGGGGATTGCTTGATATACCTGTCACCCATTTAGTGCAAATTAATTCTAATTGATTGTACTTGTGGTTGGTTGGCAGATAAAGATCCCTGCTTTCATCTGATAGGAGTTCCGGCTTAAAGCTCCTACTTTTTCATGTATCGAAGTATCTTGTAACAAGTTTTATATCAAAAAGTTCTACTTTTATTTGTTGTAACAATATGGTAAGTGCAAACAGTATTTAAGTTCTCTCAGTATATGATTCTAAGTGATGGGATTTTTCAATCAAACCCACACACACACACACACACACACACACACACACACACACACACACACACACACACACATTCCTTGAGATAGATGTAAAATATCTACAAGTTCTCCAAATATGTACGGTTGAAGTAGTTGAAGGTAGTGGCTCTCAGAAGGATAAAACAACACTGCTAGCTATAGAAGAATCCGAAATGCTAGGATGCTACATCTTTGTATCCCCAATTAAGGTATTTTTGTATTAATCATTGCATGAAGAGGACCCATTTTGACTTGTTGCTTCAGTTGTTGCATCACCACCATAACATCCGATGGTCAGGACAACCTGGAGACGCATCACCAGGGAGGTCCAACCCACTATGGGTGACCATAGGCCGGAGGATAAGGCAAAAAAATAGGACCTATCTTGTGAGGAGGTGGATAAAGAGATGGCTTGCCCTGCAATGTAGTTGCAAGAGAAACCAGCCGCATCAACCGGACCCTTGAATGGCGAGATTAGCAAAGAATCAATGAGCTCGTCACCTAAGATGCAAGATAAAACGAGTCGCTTGTAAATACCATGGTTGAGACACCGATTGAATCTAACTTGAATGCACATGGAGCTCAAAACCCTAAGATTGATCTCATCAACCATGTTGTTCATGTTTTGAGCACTGCAACGAACATTATTAGTTTGCTAAAATGGAAAGAAAAGTTTATGGAAGGTTCTCCTCTTGGCGTTTTTGTTTCTAGTGCTATGGCTTGGTGGTCAAGACGTGTGATGTGGCAAGGCTATCCCGTGGTAGCAACCCCAAGCCAGCCAAATTTCCCCTCTAATGTCTAGGGTCATAGGGTGGCACCCTTTATCAACCAATGTATCTGGTGGTTTGTGATTAAGATGTTGGTAGATGCCAAGGCTTGGGTGGAGTATGGCTACCTATGTAACTTTTCTGGTTTTTTCACTCACGATTTGTGAGTTTGAAGATAAGAAAAAGGGTAAAGAGCAGGTCACAATATAAAAATAGAAATTTAGAGCAAAATAATATTGTGGCTATTTCAAACAAGAAAAAAGTATATATTAGAAAATTGCAGTACATAGAAAATATTCAATAAAAGAGGATGCCTATAGCTAGGTATGTGTGGAGGGCATAGAATGGTAAAGGAACAATGAGTTCATGGGTGACCTTTATAACAAGAAAAAACTATATATTAGAAAATTGCAATACATAGAAAATATTCAATAAAAGAGGATGCATATAGCTAGGTATGTGTGGAGGGCATAGAATGGTAAAGGAACAATGAGTTCATGGGTGGCCTTTATAGAGCCACCTATTATCACAATATGAAAATAAAGGAGAATGAAACTCACAAAAGTTATAGGAGTTTGTGTTTACTTACCCAAAACCCCCAAGCTACTCTCACCTACACTCTATTGTGTGTAGCTACCTATGCTATCAACGGATTCCCATCCCCTCCAATGGTGGTGGTGCAGGTAGTCGGCAAGAACAAAGGAGCTATAAATAAAGTTATGAACATATGT
Organism: Adiantum capillus-veneris; assembly: GCF_014529385.1. Classification (NCBI taxonomy): domain Eukaryota; kingdom Viridiplantae; phylum Streptophyta; class Polypodiopsida; order Polypodiales; family Pteridaceae; genus Adiantum; species Adiantum capillus-veneris. The sequence continues at coordinate 138,995,846 of NC_140941.1, forward strand.
ATAAACAAATTCTAGAGCCATGGTCTATTGTCTATATATTTTTCTTGGGATCTTCTTCTTCTTCTGTCTTTCAATTGCATCAACATCAGCATCATAGTCTCCTTTCATAGAAGGATAAACAATAGCTGCATAGTGGAACCAACATTTGTAGTGGAACCAACCTCTTTCTTCTTAGCCTCTTTGGCCTTCAACTTAGGACGCTACTTGATCAAGTGATCATTAGCTTTACAGTAATGGCGACGCATCTTCTTTTTGCCCTTTTCACCAAAATTCCCAAAAAAATTGCTACAAATAGAAGCATTTAGAAAAGGTGATTTACCACTCGCAGAAGAACCATGAGAAGTGGCTGCATTGCTGTTACCATCTTTTGTTTGAGTAGCAATAAAGGCTTGTTCAACTGCACGCTGCCTAGTCATGTTTTTTCAGGAGAGGTAAACAAGTCACGATGAGAGGTAATGTGCTTTGTAGAACCACTATCAAAGTACCACACTGGAGCATCTGCAGCAACTGACAAACATGCATCATGGGCAAAAGGATCATAAGTGCACTCAGTACTATAAGCCCATTCTACATCAACATCAGCATCACAATTTCCTTTCAACAATAGCTGCATTTGTAGTGGAACTAGCATTAGTAGTGGAATGAGCCTCTTTCTTCTTAGTCTCCTTGGACTTCAACTTAGGACACTGCTTGATCAAATGATCTTTAGCTTTACAATAATGCCAACTCATCTTCTTTTTTCCCTTATCACCATAATTCTCAGAAGAATTTATGCCAGTAGAAGCATTAGGAACAAGCAATTCACCACTCACAAAAGAACTATGAGAAGTGGCTACATTGCTGTTACCATCTTTTCTTTGAGCAGCAATAAAGGCTTGCTCAACTGCACGCTGCCTAGTCACGTTTTTTCAGAAAGTGACTCTTGCAACAACAATGTACATAATGCATCAAACTTGACAACTTTATGATTTCCTTGGGTCATAAGTCTCCAAGTACTAGCAAAAGTCTGGTAAGAATCTGACAAGGCATCAAGAACAGTCTACACAAGGGAACTGTTTGAAATGACTTCACCTGCAGAAATAAGTTGATCATTGATATCCTTGACACCGACAAGGAAAATTTCCATGTCATCTTGCTCATGCATAATCTTCGACTCCAAATATTTACGCAACAATGCAATTTTTGCCTCATTACGACTTGTATAAAGACCAACTAGAATATCCCAAGCCTATTTTGTAGATTTCGTTGAACAAATGTGAGGAGTCATAGTGCGCTTCACAGACAATGCAATCAATGCATGAGCTTGTGCATCTTTTACATCCCAACGAGCTTGCTCAGCCGTAGGCAAAACAGCTCTGGCAGTAGCAACCCTACCAACAAAACCTGCAACATCCTCAACATGACCTACATCCTTAGAGCCAGGATGTACATCAATGTTCTGCACAATGTTCCAAATGCCCTTTGACACAAGGACATGTTGCATCATGTAAGACCACATAGGGTAATTGTCCCCATCCAACCTATCTTTAGTAGCAAACATCTTGAACACATCTGTGTTGCTGTCAACCATGGCGAATGTTGCACCTGATGTGAAAACTTCCCGAAAAGAGGAGAAAAAGAGTGGGAACAACACATGCTATATAGCACAAACCATAGAAGACTGTACGGGACATGTTATGCAAAAAACGACACTGACAAATTTTTTTCACAAAATGTCAAAATGGCCTATGCAATACTGCCTGTAGTGGAAACGGAGGCCGAAATGAGCCCAAATAAAAAAATATGAGCAGACCAAGCTCTGCGAGCATCCCTTGAATATTTTTTGACTTGTGAACACTCGCCAAAGCTCACAAAAATAGAAGAAAGTGCGCTGGCGTGGTGCTTGAGATGCTGACGACTAAGCGCGGGAGGATGCAACCTGCTCTAATACCAATTGTTGGTTTTAGGGTTCCAAGAAAATACACACATCTTGGAGAAGATGAAGGAAGCTCAAGGCACACAACAATGAGTGTATTACCTTAGTGTGCAATGGAAAGACAAGATGCAAAGGGAAGGCTTCTTTCTAGATGTGCACCTATGCTTGCACCTTTAAGTCATGTGGCATTATGTAAGACCTTCACATGGGTGGGAGTATTCCAATTGGGCTATTGGAGAGATGTTGTGTTTAGTGCTTCTTTGATCAATATGTTGGTTAATTTTCATCACTTCCTACAAGCATGGGCATCAAGACTTTTCCATCTCCAAGATGGTCTTCAAGTTGCTGCAAGATGATCTTTGTCAAAGTGCATTGTTGCAAGCTAGTCTTCATTTCCAAGATGGGCTTCTTGTTGCTCCGAGGATTTCAGATCTTTCAGAAAGAAAAATCGTCTCTTTTAGCCATCCCCAACAAGATGTTGTCTCTTGGGGCTGTTGGGGTATGGTGTCATGCTTGGTGGTGGTTTAATCAATATGTATGCCAAATGTGGTGTCCTCACAATGACACAAAAACTTCTTGAAGGGAATCCTCTCTGAGATGTCGTCTCTTGCAGGTTAAGTGCAGGAGATGCCCAACATTGTTGATGCAAGGAAGCTCAAAGATATTTTGATTGGATGCAAAGTGAGTTTTCTTGCTAAGCGAAGTCTCTTGGAGTGCTCTTATAAGAGGATGTGCCCAGGAAGGGCAAACCGAAGATGCAACACGAGGAAAACTCCCCTACTTCAATCTTCTCTCTGAGTGTGCTCAATGCATGGATTGGTTCTCAAAGACTCTTTATGATGTGCTTGCCAATTCTTTGGCTCATATGTATGCCAAATGTGGTGCCCTTTTACGAAAGCATGAAAAGTTATTGGACCATGTGTTAACGAGTGATCCTTAAACAGTTGTTGGCACATTAGAGACGACACAAAAAATTAAATGCATGAGGATTAAGAATGGTGCTCGAAAGGAGCTAGGACACCTAGCTACTAGAGTGATGCAAGTGGAAGGGCTCAATGATTTGTTGATGAAGATATCATGTATCTACAAGGTAAACATATCTACTTGCAAGATATCATATGCACCTACCACGTTCATGCCTGTCCTCTACCAGCAAAAGACCTCTCAGCTCTTCTATATCAAATCTTTGGTGACACAACTTCAGCCTTCCCCCTGGCCACCCCGCCTCCAGTATGCACCTACCACACTCAAAATGGTTCTCTACCACTGTAAAAGAGCCATCTTGGCTCTTCCATACCAGAGCTTGGTAACAGAGCTTCAACCTTTGCAATGTCCACTCTGCCTCCACTATTACGTTTGTTTCAAGAAATGCGGCCTTACAATATGTTGAATGCAACTTGTGTGCATCGGCGATGGACATTCAAGCGCGTGGTGATGAGTAAGGCTTACCGTTTTTTAATTTTTGGCACTGAGAACGTAGTTAACGAACACGTCAAAAATTGCATGTTGCCTTGGGGATGACACGTTCCCACCATTATGATAATTTGGGGAGGTATGTGCAAACTCTCCCATGCAAGGAATCTTGCATGTTTTTTTTTTCCGAAACATAAAAATGGAACAACAAACAATTAATAACACTAATGTCTTGTATGATTTCGAACGTTGAGCTTGACAAAACTCTAACATTCCTTGTGTTTTTTTGCGAGGTACACCTCTAAAACACGATGCTCAATATCCCAAACACACTATGAATAAAACAATCTAATACGATTTGTTGAAACTCTCTGTGCGCCCCCCCCCCCCCCCCCCCCCCCCCCCCCCCCCCCCCCCCCCTCCTTCTTTTTCATTTTCATGTCTTTCCTCCTGTAACATTTAATGGCCTAATAACTTGTGTGTAGCGGAAATTAGCATGAACATAGTGGGCATTTCATTAGAATAGATTCCTAATGAGAATTACAAGAGTGCTTGGGTGGAGAGAGCAACAAAAAGTATAACACCTAGTTAGATAGCATCAACAATACTTCAAAAGAGAGAGAAATTAAGCTATTGACAACAGTTGAGGACCGGATTTGCATGGAGCCGGTCCCCCCTCCAAAAGGCTTTGTATTATGGTTTCTCCCATCTCTTATTATGGTTTCTCCCATCAAGAGAGACATTGTACAATACAATTCTTTGTGTTCCTTCAAGACTAGCTAGTGCAATGAAGATGAAAGCTTCATGCACTAAGCAAAACACTTAGTAAACACTACTTTAATTATCCCCGTTCTCAGACCCAAGACCTCACACACCTTCGAAGATGGTGAGAGCTAGCAGGGTATGAGAGTAGATTGAGAGAAAGAAGGAGTATCTTACGAGAAAGATGTACATCTCCTCACATAATCACTCATATTAGCATAGCTTTAGCTTAGTAATTAGCTTGGTAGAGGAGATGAGCATGCATTGAAGCTTGGCTTTGCATCCACAAGCCAAGAGTGTGTCGATGTAGGCTTCTATCTCACCAGCTTGGAGTAGGTGATGAGCTCTCCATTAAAGCTTGGGAAGAGATAGTCTTCTCTTTCTTCACCATGAGATTGTGTGAGTGTGTGTGTGATAATGCCTTGCAAAAATCAGCCCCCTCTCTCTCTCTTGGGTGAGCCCTCTTGCTATTTGCTCTTGCAGGCTCCCCATTGGACCTCCCCAGGGCTAGCCTATCACAATTAAGCAGCATAAGTGATAGCCTTCTGACATGTGTCCCCCTTTCCCCTTTTGTGAGAGATTTAGGTAATTTAATAATTAAACTAAACTCTCATTGGACCCCTTTGCCTCCTGGCCAATAGGAATCAAGCAAGCCATTGGGCTCCTGAATGCTCATTGGACCCCTTGGGAGACTGTCCAATAGTCTTCTAGGAGATTTAGTTCTCATTGGTTCTTTTATTAAGTGTTTTTAAATTAATTAAACTAGATTTACTCTAGCCTTATTCTCATTGGTCCACCTCCAAGGCCACCCAATAGGAATTGGGCACACCTTGTGGGCATCTGGGCTAGGGAGCTGACATGTGTCCCTAATTCCCTTTGTGTAAAGGGAGCCTGTGTGTGTGTGTGTGTGTGTGACTTTCTCTCTCATCCCCTAGAAGAAGGGCTCGCCCCCTCCCATGTAAGGATATGCAAAGACTTTTTAGTTACACACAAAGCATCCAATTTCCCCTAGGGTTGACCTTTGGACACAACCTTTGAATTTTGGAACCTTAGCATTTTGGAAGTTTTAATGGGCTTAACCTTAGGGTCTTTTTAGCCCATTGTTTCACATGGCTCTTTTGCAGATGGCCCCCCCTTTGGATCCCTAATGTGGCCGGTCTGCTAGCTTAACCAATATTCTAGCTTTTTCTCCCCTGGCACTTGCCCATATTAAATGATCAGTTTAACATGAGAAAATCATTAAGGAGAATTAGATATTGATTATTATGACACCTCCTAGTTAATAAATACCTTAGACATACTTATAAATAGCATCAAATAATAGAACTTGTTGATTTTTTTTCATTTGAGAAGTATTGAAATGGCATATACCTTATATATACTAAATAGCAACAAATAATAGAACTTGTCGTTCTTTGAATTTATTTATATGAGAAGTATTGAAATGGCATATAGAGTTTCCAATACTTTGCTGAATCTCAATTCGATGCGAATGCAGCTAACGAAGCACTTAGTTTGCGAAGCTTTGATCGTTCCCCATTAAACCTCAATCTTGTCCTTTGCATGACGAAGCCTTTAGAAGCCCTTGCAATTCTTAGAATCAATGACCAATTGGCTACTCCCCCCCCCCCCCCCCCCCCCCCTTTCTCTCTCTCTCTCTCTCCCCCTCCCCTCTCAATTTTTCATGCAATTTAGGATGTTGCCGTGCTCAGCATAGTTATCAGTAACATCTGAAACCGGCTTCGGCATAGCCTTGAATAATGCATGTGTGATCATGCATCGGGTCATCCGAAATTTTCACCGATATGTGAGTCCCGACTCCAGAGTAGTAAAGAGTTTCGACTCTCGACCTCGACATGATTTATTGGCTTCTCTTGGTCGGCGATAGGCTATTTAAGTGTGTCTGGCTATCTCATCTCGATGTGAAATAGCCTACAGACTACAGTATCGAGGCATTTTATAGCACGGAGCTTGAGGCCGTCATGAAGTCTCCTCAGCCTGTTGCTGTTTGTGCGATGGATAGACGTCGTGGCGAGCAGGCGCAGATGGATTGTGGCATCTTTGCTGTGGCAGGCGGCCTCTTCTATGATGATGATGGCCGTGATAAGGAGCTGGAAGCATGTCTGCACCCGGCCTCTACTCTTATGATCGCTGATGACCATTACAATTAGCTGTTTCCGATTAAAGAAACATCACCGTTGCCAGCTGCATCGACGTCGTCGTCGTCCATATCGGCTGAACTCAAAGCGCTGAGGTACAAGTGGAGCCTTTTCTTCTTAGACGGCTGGAAGCCTAAGAGACTGCGCCGCATGTCCAGCTGTGTGAAGGCGAAGCTAACAGGGTGCAAAAGGAGGGCCATCTGGCTAATTGCTTCATCATGCACATGCATCTCGCATCCATCAGTTCGCTTTCCACCACTAAACTAGGGACTAGACGTCTCATATTAACAAAGACGAGGTCATTAATTGCACTCGAAGGCCAAGCTTGTATGAGCTAAATCAAGTTTTGATTCCCTTCTTCTTGCTCATTTGCAAATATATGTGTGCATCTCTGTCTCACTTCTGTTGGAAACTTTCCTAATCACCAATACATGTCGAAGTGCCCAACTTCAAATCAAGTCGGATAGATGACTAAATGTCTTGGGTTCAAGACTCATTAGGTTGACAATGTTAAGAGAGAGAGAGAGAGAGAGAGAGAGAGAGAGAGTGAGAGCAACATATTTTCTTTCAATTGATGGGATTGATCGTTGTTGATCGTGGAATTTTCGATCCATTTTGCAGAAAATATTTGGGTTTGGCAAAGTTGAACCTCATGACCTCCCACCACTATGTTGGTGCATACGTTTTGGTATGCAAGGAAATGGTAGCATTATATTGAGAATTTTTGGTATGCCTGTGATCCTAGTTGACACCAAGTGCAGTGTGGGTTTACATCGATCGAGTTCACATCCAATCCATACCATCAAATTGCAATGCACATAGTTTGTAGAGTTCCCATCGAGTTCACATGCATGTTCACAACGAGTTCATGTTTTCCCGAGTTTACACCTAGTTTGCATAAAGTTTACATTCAGGATCATCAATTATGATCTTCACCGAGACGCGACCTCGATTTTCAACCATAGATCCCCTCCAAAATTGCGGTGTCAGATATTAGTGATGAGGAATGGGTACCCCCATATTATACTTCTGATCACCGAATATTCTAGTAGATTTGTTATCCCAATTCTCTCTCCAATCCCATGACTTTAGTTCAATACTCATCTGGTAGATGTTCTTTAAAGGTCTACCAAGATTGGTCCTATGTATGAACAAGACCTTATCAAAGAGATCTTTGAGGTCTCTAAGGATTGTTTTCATAAACACACATGTGAACATATTCTCTTGTGGACGGTTTAATTTCGTTCGCTACTCCTTAGATAATAGAGACAAAGTGCGTTGCATGAAAAGCCAATCCCTTTAAGGACTTAAATTACTCTTCCGCCTACTAAGCATCTCTTTGTTGGATTGGCTACCACTCGGCTTAGTTTGTTACACATTAAACCAAGGAGTCGACGTGTGTTTCAACAAAAGAGTAGTCCCTCTTAGGATTTAAATTATGCTTCCGCCTACTAAGCACCCCTCTAGGTGGATTGACTACCACTGGGAACCAGATCTTTTTTGGGGATGGTTTGATTTGGTTTGTGACATCTCATCACCCCCTAGTCACTCACTTTACATTTGCCCATGAGTAAGGCCTCTGTCACACATGGACGGCGGCCATGTGTGACCTGTCAAGCTTGGGCGTTCACCTTTTTCCTGTGCACAAAGGATTGCCGACCACGCTGTCACACTAAGCGGAGGACAAAGAGGTTGTTGTAGGTTGTGCAACCAATCAGCGCTTAGGGAAGGACCTTGGGCGGGTGCAGGGCAGCTTGGGGGGGTCGCCCGAAAACCAATGAAGCTTGGACATGAGTTGGCTGCGAAGTCAACCAAAGCCATGGAGTCCATCCGCCCTGTGTGACAACCATCGCCAAAGGCAACGTTGCTGATTGGGCCACGTGAGACGGGAGGAGTTTCGTCCACCCTCCTCTGACAGGGGCCTAATATTTGGCTTTGAGATTTACAAGATTGTAGTTTCCTAGGCCAACCATGCTTTTGTTGGGACTCACATAGCTCACTCTTTCTTACATAATACAAGGGAAAATAGGGGAAGCTCTCGAATTGAGTTCATGCTAATAAGGTAGTGTTTTTGTGTGTGTGTGTGTGTGTGTGTGTGTGTGTGTTTGGAGTGTGTTTGTGTGTGTGTGTTTGATTCAATTCACATGCTCTAGATCAAAGAGTAGAAGTGCATTTCGATGAAAGGGAAGTCATTTTTGTAACTTTTATTTTTTTGCCTACTATGCGCTTCTTAAACGAATGGCTACGTCTCTCACCTTGATGATGTTTCCTATGTCTCTCACCTAGTGTGTTCACACACATCACTACCACATGTATATGGTAACACCTCACCCATATCTTTTGTATCCCCAATAGTGGCATATGTGCCCACGACCTCAATGGCATCAACTGCATCAATAATAGCAAATGTGCCAACATCAATTACATTACCATCAACAGTAGCATTTGTGCTAGCATCCACATCCATAGCATTCACAATGCCATCTCTACGAGCATCGACTCCAATAGGATCAACAATGGTACCAATGCGAGATTCAATTGTAGTAGGGGTAGATAATGTACCCTTTTCAAATTTAGCAAGCTCAAAATTTGTGTGCACACCATCATGCACAACCTGCACATCAACTGCATTGAACACAAGCATTGGAACATGTGAAGCAATAGAGGTGTTGTGCATTGTCAACTATATCTGTGCCCTCATCTACATGCCTTGAAGAGCGAGTGCTTCTTGTGCAAGTTCCTCTTTCTTCCACTTCTTGATTATCTATGACAAGACAAAGTAGAAACATATTACTAGACATGTATAGGCTACTTTATGAAATAATTTGCAAGTGCACAATGAAAAAAAATAAGACATGTATAGGTCAATTTATGGAATGATTTGCAAGTGCACGATGCAAAAGTTAAGAGACATGTCATTAACAATTTCCAACAATTGGTTCAACAAGGGGGCATGGATACAATAGGGGTGCAATGAAAATGCACAAGAATTCTAAAGACATCTTCCATTTGCATGGAGCTATAACTAAGACACAATCACTATTTTGAATTGGTTTCTTCCTCTTTCTAAATGATTCAAGGGGTATATCCATTATGGGACTTCCACTTAGGTTCTTGGGATTTCTTGCACTTTGGATGACTTTTTTTGCATTGGAGGTGATGTTACATCAAACACATCTACAACAACCTCATCCAATGCTTCACCTTTTACTGAGCACACTTGGTGATTCTTTGGCACTCAGCGGAAAACACAATAGCCTCTTTGGAGCTATTTGTTTCCTAGGTGATTTGCTTGCACTAGACTTTGCATTCAAGATGTCTTCAATTACTCCACGTACTTCATCTCCTAAGATAGAATCCACTTCAAGGGCTAGTTGCATCCTTGGGGTAATTGCCTCATCCTTCCTTGTGGAGTGGATCATCTTGTTAGAGCAAGCATGCGATGATTACTTTGCAAGCAAGTTATTTACTCAATCCAATTTGAAATCTCCCAATATACACACATATATTTTAATTTTGGACCTTCCATGGGCTTGCATAGAGACCCTTTCTACTGTTGTCCTCATCAATTCTTGCATTGAAGTTTTTGTTACGGTGTCTGTACCTTCAAACCATTTCATTATATGCAATAAGGTAAACTTCCAATGGAAGGTGAACCTTCAATAGTACTAATTGAATAATTCACATTTAGTACTTACCTGCACTTCACTCCTTCATCTCATTCTTCAAATTTAGACCAAACATATGATTTTCTCTAGGGGCATTAAGCATGTTGCAATCTAGTGCAACATAGTAGCCATAGTCCCTACATACATGTGCAAAGCATAGCATATGGTACACATGGATCCATTGTAAGGAGAATACTTACAAGCTTCTGGCATCAAAGGGGAATCCACATCCTGCACAGTGGTGGAATCATTTAACTGCCACCTCGATAATTTTCTCCTCAGACTCTAGAGATGGAGGGAAAGGCTTCATCAAACTGGCCCCCACATTTTATGAATCCCTCTTCATGCTAACACAAAATTTAAGGTGCTCGGATTTGTGTGCTCTGTTGCTCTCTATTTTTGCAAGCAGTTTCTGTGAAACAAAGAAGAAAACACATATAGTCTTAAAAATGAAACAAAAGAAGCATGATAAAATAACCTTTCATACACATTTGATGCAAGTATGAAGGCCCTGGTTAGGCAAGTGGTAGTTGAAATGTGTGCCTGATGCGGTTTTATAGGCCATGAGGCCTCCAATAGGGCCTAATTAAGGTGGCAAGACAAGATGCCCAAAGTGCTAGAATGATGCCTTGGAAGGTGGTGTTTGAGGTGATGTACATGCCAATATAGAAGGATCCTCAAACAGATCCACAAGGTGAAGGATATCCAAGTTCAAAGATGCAATGCATGGCAGATTCCCAACGGATGGGGAAAATGGGGACACATGGCCAGAGCTAGTGTGAGATGATAGATGAAAAGTGATCAAATTATGAAGCATGCTGGTATTTTTGGATCATAATTCGGAGCTCAAACAAGAAATTTATGGCCACTGGAAGATTATCCTAAGGCCAACTGTGTACCAGGTTGACCACATCCATAGGCATGCCATTTGGTGGGTTTTTGGCCTTGCCAAGGATCCATGAGGTAGGGTGCATCATGTGGAGTCGGTTGGATTTGATGTCTTGTCAAACAGAATCAGGGTGGCCAAGCTATGCCTGGTTGAAGTTGGGGAGTAGTTGCGGTGAAATGATGCCAAATTATCTTTTGGTATTTTTGGACGCGTGGTTCAAGGCCTCAGTGAAGTCTAAAGGCGATGATATTCTAGAGTTCCAAAGTTAGCAAAGGACTTTTGAATGGGCTTTGCAGCTCAAAGAATGGCTCGGTGGATGGGAAATGACAAGGGTTTGAAGGTAGTAGGAATACGTGTTGACCCTATGAAATTTTTTGGGTGGCTTTTAGCTTCCAAGGGCAGAGTGATCCTCGGCATGCTACGTGGTGGTCTAGAAAACCTCAAGGATGGTTTAATGACCAAAGGGATCAGGCGGTTGAGAATCTAGTGCAACCAACTCCGCCAGATGGTGGTGAAGTCCCTAAAGTCAACATTATTGGAGTAGAAAAGCAAGATGTTGAGGTCTTGGCCAATAAAATTACAAGAGGTGAAAGAAAAACATAGCTCATAAGGGCAAGGAAAAGGATGTAAGGCAGAGAGAAAACAAAGACTAGAAAAAGGAGGAGGGTGCCACAAGATCAAGCAAGGAGACTTTCAGCTAGGGCGTGGTCACCCCGAGTATGACCTGGTAAGTGATGTGCAGAGTCAAAAAGCTAACATTACTTTTGGGCAGTTGTTGTCTTTTAATCCTAATCTAAGCAAACAGTGCTCCACAAGTATTAGCACAAGACTGCCAAGAGCTAAGGATAATGTGCATGCGGTGCAGAACATGGCCTTAAGTGTAAGAAGTCCATCCAATGTCCTTCCTCTTGTTGACACTATCATCGAGGATGCACGTGCAAGCCTATATAGATGGTGGAGTGCAGGTATGTGTCATGACAAAAGTAGCCATTGACTACCTCACTAGGTGGGTTGAGGCCAAGGTAAATAAAAAGGTAAATGGACATGTGGTGGCTCAATTTTCTAATTATTGCATTTGTTTCTGTTTTGGAGTACCTTGGGTTCTCATTTTTTTTATAGAGACTAGGGATTTAGAAGCAAGTTAATGCGGGCATTGGTTGAGAAGTTGGGCATTCGGCATTAGTTTTCTTCGTCCTTTCATCCCTAATGCAATGGTCTAGTGGAGAGTGTCAATGGATCGATCATCAAAATGCTAACAAAGTATGTATACAAGTAAGAAACAGAGTGGGAGGCTAACCTAGAGAAATGTCTATGGGCATACATGACATCTTACAAGGTGGCTACCAATTTCACTCCGTTGGAGTTAGTCTATGGTAAAGAGGCAGTGCTACCACTGCATACACAACTAGGTGCTTTGAAGCGTATGTGGTGCATCAATGCCACTCAACAACAAGAGTTTTTGCAAGATTGGATTGTAAGTTTTGAAGATTTGCAAATTGACAAAGAGGCAACAACTAACTGCTATGTGAAGTAGCGGGAGACGGGGGTTGCGAAGGTTAATCAAAGTCTGCCAGATAAGAAGATATAGGAGGGAGACCTGTACCTAGTGATGAAGTATGAGAGCTACTTAGATTTCACCTTTTCAGAATAAGTTCAAGAAGAAGTGGAAGAGTCCATATAAGGTGCAGAAGGCCTTTCCAAATGGGACCTATCAGCTGTGGTGAGAGCCAATGGAAAGCTTCTTAGGCATTAGGAAAATTTTGGACTCTCAAATGGGCCCTATAAGGACTTTGACTTTCTCCCTCTTGTCCAAAACGGGCACATGGTAAAATTTTTACGAAAATGAAATTAAAACTTGTTGAACCTTTTGGACTTAGATGTACTCATTGAGATCTATCCATTGATATATAGCATGCCATCAAATTTTTTATATCCTAGAAGATTCCATTTTTTGACATGACAACTCTCTCTAATAAATGGAATCTCTCTCCACATTTCAGCTTCAGTGGGGAGCCATAAATTTTACAAATCAACTCCAAATTTATCGGAGTTTGGGAATTTAGAACCTACTTTCTAAGATCTTTTCAATGATATGTTGGTTGACAGGGTTTTGAAAAAGTGTTTATGTACTTCATCGGGTTGCCACAAGAGAGGCAAAGTTAAACCTCCTTATAGGGCCCCTTTGAGAGTCCAATTTTTCCCTAATGCACAAGGTGAATGGTATGCGGCTCAAGTTGTACTTTGGTAGAGGTCTAGTTCCTAATGTGCATCAGTAACCAAGGGGGTGGGAAACCCACCTAAAATAGGCAGTGTTCTATAGGGATGAAGCTTTGTACAAATCTTGTACATATGGTTGTGGTTTGCGAGTGCTTTTGCATGTGAGTTTGGCTCAAGCTGTACTTTGACAGAGGTCTAGTGCCTAATGTGCATAAGATTATAGCCAAGGGGGGTCAAAAACCCACCTAAAAGAGGCAATGTGCTAAGGGGTTGAAGCTCTGTACATATCTTATACATATGGTTGTGGTTTGTGAGTGCTTTTGGATGTGAGTTTGGTGTGGAAGTTTTTAAGTTTTGTAAGTATGTTTTTGGTTGAACATGAATGTTCAACAAGGGGGTTGGTCAATGATGGTGCAACCATGTTGGTCGAGGCTAGAAGTGGTGCCAAATGGTGCTATGGGTGTCCATATGTGCACAGTAGAATGCTAGAATAGGTATGAAGGCCCTAGGCAGGCAAGGGGTTGCTAAAATGTATGGCTGATGCGATTTTTAGGCCAATAGATTTGTCTCATCGGAACCTACATTCAAGTTTCCACCAATAAAAAGAGTAGGCAACAAAGTGTCATAAATGTCATGTAAGCTTACATTATTGTCTCTCATGCATGATAACAAAGGTTGAACAGAATTTCTGCAAATACAACATCTCATGAAACCAAGATACATTTTTTTAAACAAATGGTACAACCTGTAACCTTTTCTTTTTAGGACTACAACTATCCAATTTTTGTGTTGCTTTTGTGGCACCAAAGCATAAGATAAACAACCAAAAATAATTTATGTGATTAATATATGGCTTCTTATCATGCCATGCTTCATGAAGAGTGATAGACTGCAAGGCTTTGGTAGGACATGTGTTAAGTACATAAGTAGCACACATGACAACTTCAAGCCAAAAAAAAAGTGGTAAATCTTGATTGTTGACCATACATCATGCCATCTTTGTAAGCTGACTATTTTTTCTTTCAGCAACACCATTTTGCTGAAAACAATGTGATAAATCTTGATTGTTGACCATACATCATGCCATCTCCATAAGAAAACGTTTTTTCTTTCATCAACACCATTTTGTTGTATCAAATTTTTGTAAGCATAGCAAATGCTCAAAATGTGTACATCAAGGTTGGCATTTGAAACAACCTTTGAATCCACAACTACATTTATAAAATTCTTCTCATACTTTTCATACAAAGTGACCTTATAAAGCCCACAACATAAAATGCTAGATGCAACAATTTCATCACCAATTTTGAGATCATAAATTATACATCTATCATCCAAAAAATTTACAACAAGACTAAGTAAGGTTATTTTTTATTGTTGGAATTAGGGTTACAGAGAAACACACACAACTTGGAGAAGACGAAGGAAGCTCAAAGCACACAATAGAGAGTGTATTACTTAGTGTGCAATGGAAAGATATATAGCCCTAGAGTGATGGGCGTATATACAATGCTCGGGGGAAAAAACCTCCTAAAGAGGGAAAAAATGCCCCGGAGATCCTAATGTGTTCACACACATCACTACCACATGTATATGGTAACAAATCCCCCCTAGAGTGATGTGGTGAACGATAGCTGGCACATGAGTAAAGGGAAGTGCCATGCCCTGAGTACATGATCAGTCCACAAAGGGGAGTAATCCCAAAGCTTTGCGGAAAGCTTCAAGCATCTCACGAGACAATGCCTTTGTGAAAAGATCTGCAAGGTTGCCCTGTGTTGGCACATAAGCCAAGCTGATCTCTCCTGCTGAAAGCCTATCCCTGACATAGTGGTAATGCACCTCAATGTGCTTTGTGCGAGCATGAAAACTGGGTTCCTCGCAACTGCCAATGTGCTCTGACTGTTAGTGTAGATAGTGTTGGCAGTGTCCTATCCAACACCCAAATCAGCCATAAGGCGTCTGAGCCATACACACTCAACGATAGCTGTGAAGACTGTCCTATACTCAGCCTCACAACTCGAAGTGGCCATAGTAGGTTGCTTCTTGCTCAACCATGATATACATGAACTGCCAAGCATGAAACAAAAACCACTTGTGGACACTCACGTGTCAAAACAACCATCCCAATCTGAGTCCAAAAAAGCATGTAAGCCTGGCGGCAATGATCCCCCCTTAGGATAAAACAAGCCAACATGTAAAGTGGCACTAAGGTAGCGGAAAATCCTCTTAACAACCTGCCAATGCTTAGACCGTGGGCTATGCATAAATCTGCTGACCTGTGAGACTGCAAACTGAATATCCGGCCTCGTGTTGCATGCATAAATGAGACAGCCAACAACAGTTTGGTAAAGAGTGACATCAGCAGGATCACCAGCATCATGTAGACTCAACTTCAAACCTGTTTCCATGGGAGTGGCAATAGGTTTGCAATCCTCAAGTCCAAACTTACATAGAAATGTCTCTATGTAACTTTTCTGACACAAGGCAATACCACCATCACACTGCTTAAATTGTATACCCAAATAATGATGCAACAGCCCCAAATCTTTCATCTTGAAAGTAGCATTCAAATCAGCCTTAAATTCAGCAATATGTCTCTCACTTTGTCCAGTGATCAGCAAATCATCGACATACAAAACCACAATGAGAAGTACATCACCCTCACGCTTTACATACAATGTGCTTTCTGTTGGATTGTTACGAAAGCCTCGTTTAACCAAATGAGTGTCAGATTTCTCATACCAAGCACGAGGAGATTGCTTCAAACCCATACAAATCCTTCTTACATCTGCACACTTTGTCCTCTTGTCTTTTTATGACAAAACCGCGAGGCTGTGTTACATAAAGTTCCTCAAATATATCACCATTCAAGACAACAGTAACAATGTCTGATTGATGTACATCCCAACCAAAATGAGCTGCCAATGCACATAGAAAACGCACAGTAGTCATACGACAAGTGGGAGCAAAAGTCTCTTCATAATCTATGCCTTTTTGCTGTGCATAACCCTTTGCAACAAGTCGAGCCTTATGGCGATCGATCTCACCATCCGGCTTGCGCTTCAACTTGTAAACCCACTTCGTACCAATGGCCTTTTTGCCAGGAGGCAAATCACATAAAGTCCATGTGTCATTTTCTATAAGTGCATCATATTCTGATTGCATGGCAGCCATCCAATTTTTTGAATTTTGGGCTTCATCAAAAGACAGAGGCTCCTCAATATCATGTAAGCTAGACACAACCAAAGCATAACAATCTGATGCATAAGATGCATGGCGAGAGCCTGAACGAGTACGACTAGACAAAGGTGCATCCAATTTACTGTCACGCAAAGTGTGCACCAGCCATTTTGGCATGCCTCTAACCTGCTCATTTTCAGCCCTTTCCTCATCAAGTACATCATGTACATCTGCATAAGTAATAGGCTGATCTGTAACATTTTCAAAAATTCCCATAGGCTATACATTTGCCTCATTGGAACTTACATTCGTATTTCCACCACTGAAAAGAGGCAACAAAGTGTCATAAATGTCCTGTGAGCTTACATTACTGTCCCTAGTACATTACAGCAAGGGCTAAACAGAATCTTACACAAACACTACATCCCGTGAAACCAGAATACGTTTTGTTTGCGGATGATACAACTTGTAACCTTTGCTTTCAGCACTATCACCAACAAAAATACATTTGGCAGCCTTATCATCCAATTTTCTGCGGTGCACTTGTGGCACCAAAGCATATGCCAAACAGTCGAAAACACGCATGTGCTCAATAGAAGGTTTTCTGTCATGCCATGCTTCATATGGAGTAATAGACTGCAAAGCTTTCGTAGGACACCTGTTTAGTACATAAGTGGCACACATGATGGCCTCAAGCCTCCGTCAGTTACCTGTTTTTCCTCTCAGCAACACCATTTTGCTGAGGTGTATAAGGCACTGTACATTGGTGTTTTATCCCACGACTAGCCAGAAATGCATTAAATTGAGACATACACGCCCCCCCTCGATCCGAACGGAGGGTGCCCATAGTACATTTCGAGACATTTTTAGCCATAGCCAGAAATTGTTTGAAGCACATAAAAACTTCGGACTTCGCTTTAAGCGGAAATAGCCATGCATGCCTGGAGTAATCATCAATGAAAGTCACGAAGTAAAGGTAATTGCCCAAGGACGGAGTTTGCATGGGCCCACAAACATCACTATGCACAAGCTTCAACGTGCATGTGGCCCGGACTGAACCATCCTTTGGAAACTTAGAGCGCTGCATCTTACCCAAAATACAGCCTTCACAAACATGTTTGACAGGTGCTTCAAGAGGTAGCAAAGAAGCAACCATATCAGATTTCTGCAAACGCAGCAAACTGGTAAAATTCAGATGGCCAAAACGTGCATGCCAAAGTTTTTCATCTGAAATAGCCCTCGAATCTGTAACAGTATTTGCAAAATTTTGTCCACACCTGTCATACAAAGTGAGCTTATACAACCCACAACACAAAAGGCCAGATGCAACAATTTCATCACCAAAACTGAGATCATGAACTGTACATCTGTCATCCACAAATTTGACTACAAGTCCCAAGTCTAGCAAGTGTGGATACAGACAAGAGATTCTTCTTGATCCCAGGTACATAAAGTGCATGAAAAAGTGTGAAAGAACTGCCATTTGCAGCAGTAAGCACAATCTTTCCAACTCCCTAAATTGGATAAGAGGCATTGTTGGCACAAATGACTGAATTCCCATGTGGGACAGACTCGAGAGAGGTAAACAATTCATGATGTGAGGTAATGTGCTTTGTAGCACCACTGTCAAAATACCACACATGTGAATCTGTAGCAACTGACAAGCATGCATCATGGACAGAAGGATTGTAAGTGCACTCTGCGCTAAAATCTCATTTTGCATCAACATCAGCATCATAGTCTCCTTTCACAGAAGACTCAACAATGGTTGCATTTGTAGTGGAACCAGTATTTGCAGTGGAACCACCCTCTTTCTTCTTAGCCTCTTTGGCCTTCAACTTAGGACACGACTTGATCAAGTGATCATTAGCTTTACAATAATGGCAACGCATCTTCTTTTTGCCCTTGTCACTAGAATTGCCCGACGAAGTGCTGCGAGCAGAAGCATTAGGAACATAGGTTTTGCCACTCGTAGTAGAACCATAAGAAGTGGCTGCATTGTTGTTACCACCGTTTCTTTGAGAAGCAATAAAAGCCTGTTCAACTGCACACTGTCTAGTTCTGTTTTTTCTGGAAAGTGGCTCTTGCAACAGCAATGTGCATAATGCATCAAACTTGACAACTTTTGGATTTCCTTGGGTCATAAGTCTCCAAGTACTAGCAAAAGTCTGGTAAGAATCTGGTAAGGCATCAAGAAGAGTCTGCACAAGGGAACTGTCTGAAATGACTTCACCTGTAGAAATAAGCTGCTCATTGATATCCTTGACACTAGCAACGAAAGTGTCCATATCATCTTTCTCATGCATAATCTTCTACTCCAACTCTTTACGCAGCAAAGAAATTTTAGCCTCATTGCGGCTTGCATAAAGACCAGCCAAAATATCCCAAGCCTGTTTTGCAGATTTTGCTGAACGGATGTGAGGAACAATGGTGCGCTTCACAGACAACGCAATCAATGCATGAGCCTGTGCATCCTTAACATCCCAACGAGCTTGTTCTACCATAGGCAAAACAACTCTAACAGCAACAATCCTTGCAGCAAGACCTGCAACATCCTCAACATCCCCTACATCCTCAAAACCTGGACGTACATCAATTCCCTGCACAATATTCTAGACGCCCTTTGACACAAGAACGTGTTGCATCATATAAGCCCACATAGGGTAATTGTCCCCATCCAACCTGTCCTCAGCAACAAACATCTTGAACACATCTGTGTTGTTGTTGTCAGCCATGGTAAATGTTGCACCTGATGTGAAAACTACCCGAAAATAGGAGAAACGGAGCGGGAACAACACGTGCTATATAGCACAAACCGTAGAATATTGTAAGGCACCTGTTATGCAGAAAACGGCACTGACAAAAAATTTGCACAAAATGACAAAATAACCTATGGAGCACTGCCTGTAGTGGAAATGGAGGCTGAAATTAGCCCGAATCAAAAATTTGAGCAGACTGAGCTCTACAAGTTCCCTTGAAATATTTGTCGACCTGCGAACGCTCGCCAAACCTCAGTGTAATCGAAGAAATTAGGGTTGTAGAGAAACGCACACATCTTGGAGAAGACGAAGGAAGCTCAAGTCACACAATAGAGAGTGTATTACTTAGTGTGCAATGAAAAGATAGATAGCCCTAGAGTGATGGGCATATATACAATGCTCGGGGGAAAAAACCTCCTAAAGAGGGAAAAAATGCCCCGACAGTCCTAATGTGTTCACACACATCACTGCCACATGTATATGGTAACATTTATCCCTCGTGCATAAAGTGCATCAACAAGTGAGAAAAAATTGATATTCTCAGTAATTAGCACAATATTTCCAACTCCCTTGACTTGATAAGAGTCATCGTTTGCGAAAGTTACTGTATTCTTGTGAGGGACAAGGAGACATGTAAAAAAATCACTATGCAAAGTATTGTGCTATGTAGCACCACTATCAAAGTACCAAACATGAGACTCTACAGCAACACTGACATACATGCATCATGGACATAAGTGTCACAAGTACACTTTGCACTAAATTTCTACTTTGCATGTACATCAAATTCACAATCTCCATTTACAAAAGATTCTACAATAGCTACACTAGTAGTAGATTCAGCCTCTTTCTTCTTGGTTTCTTTTTCCTTCAACTTAGGATATTGCTTTATCAAGTGATCACTAGCCTTGGAATAATGGCAAGACATCTTCTTCTTGCCTTTCTCACCAGAATTCCTAGTGAGATGCTAACAGTAGAAGCACTAGACACGGGTGATCTACTACTCTCACAGAAGGACCAAGAGAAGTGACTGCATTGCTATTACCACCTCCTCTTTGAAAAAAACAGAAACCTATTTGACTACACACTACTTAGCCCTACTCTTTCTTGAAAGTGATTTTTGTAATAGCCATGTTCAAAATGCATCAAACTTGACAGCTTGAGAGTTTCCTTGGGTCATAAGTCTCCAAGTACTAGCAAAAGTTAGGCAACACATTGAGAACAATTTGCACAAGTGAACTGTTAGAAATTACTTCACTTGTAAAAATGAGTTGTTGATTGATATCCTTGAAACCGGCAAAGAAAAAACATCCATACCATCTATCTCCTGCATTGTCTATGACTCTAGCTCTTTACACAGCAATGCAATTTTAGCATTGTTGCAACTTGCATAAAACCAACCAGAATATCCAATCCTTTTTTGCTTTGCTAAGCAAATGTGACGAGTAATAGTGCACTTCACCAATAATTCAATGTACACATCTCTAACATCCCAATGAGATTTCTTAGTGCTATAGGCAAAACAACTCTAGGGGAAATAGATTTATTAGAACATGAAACATCCTCAACAGAGCCTGTATCCATAGAAGACAGACGTACATCAATGCCTTGCACAACATTTCAGAATCCCTTTTGACACAATAACATGCATCATCATGTAAGCCCACATGGGTAGTTATTCCCATCTAATTTTTCCTCAACACCAAACATCTTGAAAACATTAGTGTTGTTGTTAGCCATGGCAAGTGACTGCACCTGATGTGAAAACTACCCCAAAAGTGGAAAAACAAAGTAGGACTAACACACATTCTATATAGCACAACTTGAGGTGGGTTGTAAAGGACCCGTTCCATGAAAAAAATGCGTTGACAAAAATTTTGCACGAAAGGATGAAATTGCTTGCATAATATTGCATGTAGTGGAAATGAAGGCCAAAATGAACTTGAATCAAAATTTTGAACACACCATGCTCTATGAGATTTCCCAGTGTATCAACCATTTGACACTCACCAAAGCTCACCCAAATCAGAGAAAGTGAGCAAGGAGGTGCTAGCGACTATGCCTAGGAGGATGCAACCTACTCCAATACCAATTGTTGGAATTAGGGTTGCAAGGATGCACACACCTCTTGAAGAGATGAAGAAGCTACAAGGCACATAGCAGAGAGTTTATGTCTTAGTGTGCAAATAGAAAGATAACTTATCGATTAAGTGATGTGGGTATATATACAATGCATTCCAAGAAAATGATGGCCAATCGTTACCAAACTCATAGGGTGGGTAGACGGAGCCTAAACACACATTCCTAGGGTCTCAAATCCACATTTGAACCACTTTTCAAAAAAAAATAAAAATCCACTTGGCTATTTTGACCTAGCCCGTTTTGGCTTGCAATGCACTCTATAGTTTAGAAATGGTGCCCTAATACATCTCCTATACATAAAATCTGATTTGGATTCTTACAACGTGAGTTATGGTCAGACAAAGAAGATGATTATCTACCAAAAGAACCCATAAAATCATCATGAGAAATTTACAATGTTGCATAGAGCTTTCACCTACAAACACAATGGAATAGATAATGCTCCTAACAGGCAATCCATGAGGGAGATATGAGCGAGAGAAGATTGCAGGAGAGTACACAAAACTTAGAGATTATACGTGCACTTATTATGCAAAAACTTGATGAGGGGTTTTTTATAAAATTTGGCCTTTATACCTCAGCCAAGGTTTTAGAATATCAAAATAGAGTAAAGTTTGGCTAGGAAGGGACTAGAGATAACATACGGGTGATTACGCTCATAGCCTCGACTATCGAGTTTACATTTTCATAAAAATAACTGAGATTACAGCTTTGGACATGAAGAGTTTTTATATAAAAAATTAAGGGAATTATAATATTAAGTGCAGACATGGGCCGCTTTGTTAGTTTGCTGCTAACATTCCCCCCTTCTACTCTAGGTCGTCTGCAACACAACCTCATATTGCAAGGTAATGCTTTGTCTTGCAAGCTATGTGATGTTTCTTGAGAGTTTCAAGGGCTTCATAAGATTTTATTCTAAGCTTATTTTCACCTTCTATGAGGAACTGAAGATCTCTTGGCGTCTTGAGCTCCATGGCAGAGTCATAAAATCTAATATCTAACCAACCCAGATGATTTTCTCATATTAAGCTGATCATTTAATGTGGGAGATTGGAAGGGAACAAGGGTTAGAATATAGACATGTGCTTATGGTTCTATCTCAACACGGGGCCAATGGTAAAGAGGTCCAATGAGAGATGATATTTTTAAGAGCAAGTCTAGCTAATGGATCTCAAATACCTTAGGGTTAGCTTCATTAAAGACCTCCAATGGTTAGTGTTAAAAGTCTTTTGACCTTAGGTAAGCTAAGACTGTGCTTGAGGTGGGAACCCCGCCCAAGCTTGAGGTGCTTGTCGTGCTTGTTGACTGAGGTGCTTGAGGTGCTTAATGACTAAGGTGCTAAGGTGCTCCATGACTAAGGTGCTCGAGGGGCTTGAGGTGTTACACAAAGTCAACATGATCCCTACTCAAGGACAAGAAATCCCTCATTGTAGGGGCTAGAGAGAGAACTTACACACCCTCACACAAGGCAAGCGTGGTACAAACAAAGCATCTAGGACACTTGTCAAGCTCATCCTCATGTTGCCCTCATGGTATGCCTAAAGCCTATTGGTTTTCCTCCCAAGGGGTCCAATGATAATTTAGTTGATTTGATTAATGGTTTTTGCATTTATCAAGTCCTCTCTCTCAAAGGGGAAAGGGGACACTTGTCCCAAGGCTACCCTTGTTGCTTGATATGCACTATGATTGGCTTTTGTTGGAAATAAATCCGGTCCTCAACTGTTTTCATGTTCTCTAAACTCTCTCTCTTGCAAAAGTATCATTCATGCCAAGTTAATTGAGTACTATGGTTAAGTTGCTACCGCTAAATAAGTTCACCCTCGATGTTCTCAAAGTAGTCTCACAAAAATGCTCTCTTTAATTATCCTAATTTCACTATTCTCAAAGTTCATAGGCCATTTTCATGATACAGAGTATCCAACAAATCTTACCCATAGATTGTCAATGATTAGGCCAAAGATCTTTTCTTTCAATGTAAATAAGCCGATGTAGAATGTTTCTTTAAAGTTTTTCATATAATAGGATGGTAAGAAAATCACCATAGATCCCATAGAGGACTTCATTTACTGGCTAATCTACAAGGTAGACATCTGCGGTGCATCGGTTGGTTCTGTTTGATAAAATGCCTGCATGCATGTAAGAATCATCTTGGCTATTTTCTGAGCATAATGCATGTCAAGCTTGGGATTCTCTTGAAGAATTCTATTTCATATGTAAGTGTCTTCATCATATAGTCTTTTGTGGCCTTTCCTTTTAGTGAAGAGAGCCTAGGGTACTTCAACTAGGTTGGATGATTCCTCATTGTTGATGGAAAAACAAGGAAAAGCAACACCATTTTTGTATTATTTAATTTTGATGAGAAACAAGACATTTTATAAGGGACAAGACATCATTTTTGGTGGGAATGAGCCTCTAAAGATGAATGTATATAAGCCAACGTTTTGTAACCCTAAGCATACTTTTGAATTAATCAAACTATTGTGTTTACTCTGTCGTGTCTATGTAGCTGAGAGAGAGAGAGAGAGAGAGAGAGAGAGAGAGAGAGAGAGAGAGAGAGAGAGAGAGAGAGAGAGAGAGAGAGAGAGAGAGAGAGAGAGAGAGAGAGAGGTCTTATCTCTTTTCTATGTGTAATATGGGGGAGCCATTGCAAAGTCGACACCACCAGCGGGTTAGTAACAGCAAGGGCTATGTGTGCGCCAATGCTAAGCTTGTAGATTTCTGGTTCCATCATAAGACAACCTCCCACGAGCTTCTGGGTGAGTTATCTTGCAAACCGTGTGTCTGTTTTGTGACTTCTTTATACAGGCAGGTTCACGGTGAATAGAGCTACACATTAGGATCATACAAGTTGAGAATCGATGACCTATAATAGACTGCATGTCTTCATATGTATTTGTTGCACTAGGTGGTTAGGGCAAGATATAGGGTCAAAGTCCATAGGGTAGTGAGCCCTAGGTAACTATTGTAACCCTTGTGAGTTTCAAGCCGATTCGAGGACTTTTGGTCTTGATTTTGGCAGCATGAGCGTTGTGGATTTTTTGTAGTCACCACGAGAAAATAGGATGTCCAGGTTTGATTTACTCAAGTAGTGATTTTGTTAGAAGGTCAAGTAGGTGATTGACAACCATCTATTTGCTTCCACGCACCTACAGGTTGAGCTACGCCCTTGGTCAACATTTTGGTATGTAGTTTAGTTTTTGATATGCTAGCGTCAAGTACTAGAGCCCTAGGTAGATGACCTTTAGACTAGAGCCCTAGGTAGGTGACCTTTAGACTAGTCCTACAAGGTGAAAGTCCCTCTGGTTCGCCAAAATCTTCTTATTTTATTTTAGGTAGGATCCGAGAGTGGGACTCTTGAGATCTTAGGGAAGTGCTAGGGAGTGTGTGACTTGCCTAGATTTTTCACCATATGTAGTATTAGTCTCAGTTTAGTGTTGATCGGAGTGTGAGTGATTTGTGAGGTGATAAAAGTGTTATCTAGTCTGCGTGAGGCTGTGAAGCGTTTTTGTAATCATAAATCCAACACCCCATATTATGTGTAGGAGTAGTTGTAGATATGACATGTTGATTATGACCTAGAGCTATTCATTATAGATTGTGAAGCGTTTTTGTAATCATAAATCCAACACCCCATATTATGTGTAGGAGTAGTTGTAGATATGACATGTTGATTATGACCTAGAGTTATTCATTATAGATTTATTTTCTTGTGAGCTTGTTTGCGTTTAAAATCCTAGAAAACTTGATCTTTAAGGGAAAAATACAACAAACAAGTTTTTTGAAATATGTGTACATAAATGAATGATGATGAGCATATAAGAAAGCATATGCAAGAGGTCTGTCAAGAAAATTTGCAATTCTGCAATTCCAAACTTCATACACGTATGATGTCCTAAGGCCTAACAAGAGATGAAATTTGACAAAACATACTGCACCAAAGTTTTCAAAAGGGGTGCTTTACCCTAAGTACACCTTGAGATTAAAGTGTTGACCAATATTTGGTACCCAAAAGACAAAATCTTGTCAATGAATCTTAGCCAGCGTATTGCCCAATTTCTAGCTGAGAGTTAGAGCACCTTGGCTCATGTTGACTCTCAAACAAAACATGTATCAAAAACTGCATAGAAAGTTTTCATTATTTGTGGAGGGAAAAAAGAAAGAGAGAGAAAATGCTGGGCTGAGGAACTTTCCTTACGTGACTACTTTGTATATGTTGTGCCCAATTTGTGTGCTCTGACTCATCATCTTATGCCTGACTTGCAGCTTATCCTATAAGCATGCAACAATCTGCTTGTATAACACTCTCATCGAGAGAGGGAACAGAAAACATGAGCCACAGCTTGACCCTCTGACCATGTATGGGGTCGTGACTTTAAAAAAATGACTTAATATGGCACTTTGCCTGTGAAATAAGTTCTAGATTTAGGTTCCATTTCGTATTGTGCATTGATAGCAACCAAAAATTTAAACAATCTAGAACTTAGTTTGTCTGTGATAGAGTATCTGGTGTTATAGCGGAAGCGTAATCTATGAGGCAGTGGAATTCACCACTTGGCTAGCATGCCTTGCATACAGATTTTTAAGCCCTTGGCGAACATGATGGCCTCAAACGTGAGAGCCAAAACCTTTAGTGCCTTGCACTGTCTAAACTGATAGGGATTTTGTGAGGTGATAGGGTTTCCCAAAGCCTTGTTTCCTATTAAATTGCCAAAGCACTTTGCTTTGCACAATGACAGTAATTGCCAAGTAAAGTCTAAACAGGAAAAAAACAAGAAAAACTTAAACTTGGCTAACCTGGTCGTTGTTGTAATCAGTTGGCCCGATATTTTGTTGAAGAAAACTCGCTTAAAAATGGCGCATAGCCGTATCTGCTGCACGAGTGGGATCTGTCCCTTGTATTATATATGCCCATCTGTTTCTCATGAAATAACCTGCTAGCATATTCTCAAGTCCGTCCCAAGTTTATATGCTCATAGCATAGGCCGAACATGGAAGCATTGTCTTTGCATGATACTTTTTAGTAGACCCACTTTTTGGATGTACCATGCCTCAGAGTTACAGATACGCTTGCTCATAGACAAATGTCCTGCTGGGCTTGATTATGGAGACGAAGCCTTGCTCCAATGATGTCAAGAAAACAAGCCCTAACAATTTGCGTGACCGCTTCTTGAAATAATTGTTAATGGATGGTCCTGTTGAGCACCTGCTGCCTCCTTCATCCAGATTAGCAACAGATCGTGCCGATCTCCATGAGATTCTCTAGAACTACCATGCCCTAACTTTTGGCAGGCATGGACATAAGCATTGCTGTGAAACGAGAGCATGTCTTACTCAAGCCTTGCTTGATTTTGGTCGTCAAACCAGTCATTGGTCTTTGGACAACCTAAGTTTGCTAAACACAATCCTTGGCATGATCCAACCATGCGCGGTTTGTATGCCTTGGATAAGCTATTAGCAGGGGCTAACACAGGCTACAACAATTATGCACCAAGCTATGGATGTGCCATAGTGCACAATATTTCCTTTTCATTGTATAGGGCTTGGGCTCATATAGGAGTTCCAAAGATGTATGAGTCTATGCTAGAGAGCTCAACTTTATCCCATAATTGAAGGGTTTGAGGCCCAAATCTATAAAAGAGCCCTATGCTTAATGAGAAGTCATTCTTGGGTCAGTTCTCCTCTTTGTAGAGTGGATGGTCATGAGGCTCATGGGCTGTCCATGCCCATGTAGCTCTTGATTTCTAATAATCAATTACTCTTTCTTTCTTATTAGTCTTCTTTGTTTGATTATGTGGAGTGAGATTGTATTAGTGTGATGGTAGATCTCTAATACCTTTTTAGAGTTAATCTATTCTATCCACACCATTGGCCATGGTGTGTGAGGGTTGTGCCTTCCTTCTCTTCATCTCTCTCTACAAGGTTCGATTAGTGTGTGTGCATGCGTAGTCGCATTGAGGGGTTGTGCCGGAATGGACACACTAATGCGGAGTAGGTATGTTAATTACATGCTTGTGTAGTTGTGATTAAGAGTTGTGAATAAGAGTGGTTGATGTGAGAGGTTAATTTCAACCACGTGATTGTGTGCAAGTGATTAATGAGTAGGAATGTGTTGTTGATTAGAGGAAGCCCCTTTTCATGTCTCTCTATGATGAGAAGAAGGATCCCTTGAATCCTCTATGTCTATACATCCAAGGCTCGTACTTCCATGCCCTAGCCGGGTTGCCGATCCACGATTTGACAATTTTGTGGGTTGTGGTTAGGTCGTGCTACAATGCATCCCTACATTTGGCGCCGTTGCCGGGGATCGATAACCTAAGCTAGTGAGTTTAGGATGTGTAGAATAGAGTAATTTCATTACTAATTTCTTGATTTTTGAGTTTGTGTAACTTGATTTGATGATGATTATGCAATAAATTGATGCTAATGTTGATTTATGAATACCCCAAACCCCCAATTCCACGCCCAATTTCACTAATTTCATGCTAACCCTTGCTAACTTCGCTTCTTTCCATGCTAATTGTACTAATTTCATGCTAATTTTTACTAATTTTGACTAACCTTGCTAACCTAACCACTAACAATTGAAGTGTAAAGTATATGAAATCCCATTGCAAGAGGTTGAATCATCACTCTAATCAAGTTAATTGTACCAATTTATTTGATAATTTGAGTGTTTGATTTTGACCTACAAATGGTCAATTTTGGAAACGATTTGATGGTGCACACACTTGTGTGTGCAATGATGCGACTTCGCATGGAGCAAAGGAATAGCTTGGAGTGTAATCACTTGTTATGTCAATTTTTGATTGATCAATGTGATTCAATTTGCTAATTATTTTCTAAAATTAGGTGTGTAACACAAATTGACCTGCACCTTGCACCTAATTTGATACACTTTGAATGAAATTGATAGTCAAATTGGGACTAATGAACTTTTTGTGTATCCAAATAATGCTTAATTCTCATCAAGAATTCATGTGTGTGCATAAAAATCATCGTGTGTGCACACACCAAAGAGGGAAAAAACTGTCAAAAATTTCAAGTGTGTGTGCACCTAACCTTTAGTGTGTGCATGTATATAAAGTGATGGAATTGATGATACATGAGTATGAAATCATGTAAATGATGTGTATGTTAGGCTAATTCAATCATTGGATAAGCCTAATTGCCAAAAAATTGAGTGTGTGTGCCCATCCATGACCACTTGATTTTCAATGAATGATGGTCAATTGGGACATCTAAATGGTTTTTGATTATGGATTGATAATGAAAAGTGTGTTCAATCATTAGGTATAAGCCTAAATTTATAGCCAATTGAGAAAAATTCGATCATTTGTGCTTAATTTTTGAGTGTGTGCATTGCTTGATTAGGTAAAAATAGTGTAATTTTTTAGAAATTGAGCATGCATTCATTCATTTATACTTGATTGAGTTTGCAATTTGAGCATTGCAATATGAAATTGATGGATTAATTGCATAAATTTTTGGTCTAAATTTGGGTGTGTGCGTCTACTCAATGGCATGTGCAATCCAATGGGTGAATGAATAATTGGTATTTTTACCAATTATAATGATGATTTGGTCAAATAATTGAGGTGTTATCACCAATTGGGTCAAATGTTGATATAGATTGCTCAAATAATGCCCAATTGTGAAGAATTTTTCCAAAATGACAATCCAATTGGGTTTGGACGATTAGGGTTATGGAATATGAGCAATTGATTTGCAATTATTAATACATGGGGTTGAAGTTGCAACTATGAGGAAATCATGTATTAATCAAGCATGTGTGCATTTCCCGTTGATTACAAATTGATTCAAATTTGAATTCAAAGCCAAACATGCTCGTGCATTCCAATCTATTGTAATGTGTGTAAAAGGAGTAATCAAAACTAAACAAGATGGACAAGAAATTGAAGGAAATTCATGAATATGTTTACACAATGTCAAATCTCCTTGTAATTTGGATGCATGACATGCTAAGTGTGTTTTGGAGTTACTTTGTATGCACTTCTTGTAATAAGATCGAGTGACAAAAGGAATTCAAACTACGAGCATTTTTTGACCTACGATTGTATACACAGAAAGAAGAATTGTGCATAAAACACACTTTTGGTAACCATGTGCATGAGATATCACGCTTGGGGATTGCTAGAAGTTGTTTAAATGAAGCCAATACGTGCACACCCACATTCTGCCCTCACACTTTTGAAGCATGCTAATCCCGCCATGCACACTATCTCTCTGCGGGACTGAGCTCTTAATTGAAGAAATGGTTTTGATTATTAAAAAAGGAAAAAAAACTTTTTTGGTTGCTTCTGATGCGCCATTTTTGGAAACACACACACTCGCACTTGGCTTGGCTCAACTCGACTCACACACACACACACACACACACACACACACAAACACACACACACAAAGGATGCCCTCGCGTGCAGCTGACCCACTCACCTTGGCTTGTAGCAAACACACACATACACTCAGTCCAATTCTCTCCCCGAGTCTCTCGCAGCCCGTTGCTGCCAACTACGCTGATCACTGGCCCACCGCAACATCTAGTGGCCCCAAGTTTTTGTCTCGACTCAATCAGGCCCCACGTGCCTCTTTGGAGGGCTGCGCCACTGCCTCACACACACCGCTTCAAATTTGGACAAGCATGCCAAATGATTTTTCTCGTGTCTCCAGTGACACACACACACTCACACACACCCGATTTTAGTACTCTTGCGCGCTGGTCCTCAGACCCCACACACACCCCGGTCCCGACGATACCGCCAAGGGCATTTGCACCCAATCCCTTGAACAGTTGGCTGCACAATACTGCCAAGGGAATCTGCACCGACCTGCTGAGTTCAATCTTGCTTCTACTGCAAATGACCTACACACATAAGTTGACCCCGCCTCAGGTCCCGCCATGGTCGACTATTTTAACACGCAAACACACTACACAGACACACTTTTCGTCTGCACCTATAGTCCTACACACTGCCATACTGGCTTCAGACTATCTCGCTATCACAAGCAAAAAACATAACAAAAATTCATTGTAAAAAAAGATAAAAGTTTAAAAAAAATTTATGGAGTGTTCCCACCCTCATAGCGGGCCCTTATACCCATAGTGCTTGCTCCCTCTCTTTACTAGTCCTCAAGCATGCAAAGGAGGCAAAGCAGGGTGTTCTCACAAAATCTTGTTTCATGCTTGGGTTGGGTGAAAACGATGATGAAATACAGCAAATGATGAAAGACTTGAGAGCAATGGTGTAACGATTTCTATGCACAAAGGAACTTTCATCGCACCAATTTTTTTGTTTTGTGCATGGTAGTGCTTAGCTTGAGTGAAGTTCTCATTGCACTAAAGAAAAAAATTCATGTGATATGCATGTAAGCTTTAGTTGAAAGCTACATTGATGATGCATTCATACATGGTCGAGACAAAAGCACGAAAATTGAACTTGAAAGATTACATTTTAGTGCTTAGCTTGATTGAAAATTCTTGGCACTAAATAAAAAATTCTGTTGGCATGCATGTGAGCTTCGTCTTGAGCTATATTGGCATTAAATTGATGCTTGGTCAAAGCGTGTCCATTAAAATTTGGGCTTGACATTGTTGCATTTTAATGTCAAAATCGAATGAAAACCCCTACATAGCACTAAAAATTGAGAGTTTTTGAATGGCCATGAAGTATCATATTGGGTTTTGATTAACCAATTGAAAGAGTTCAAAATTTCCTCATCCTAAAACTCTCTCTCGTTTCCTGTATATGCCATGCTAGTTTAAGAGTAAGGGAATGGGCATTGGTTTCAGGTATGCTTTGATTGAAAACTTCAATACATGAATGAACTTTAAATGCACCAATATGAGCCTTATGCATTGGTTTCGTGCCATCTCGAGCTTGGTTGCAAAAAGGAAAATTTTTCTTTGTGATATGCATGCTGGCACGAGAGTCGCATTGATTTATGAGTTGATGCTTGGTCAGGACTTTGTGCTTAAACTTAACATTGCTTGTACATTTTAATGCTGGACTTGAATGAAAAATCATTCGAAAGCATTATAATTGAGCTTGTTTTAATGGCCGAGAGTAAGCATTAAACTTTTGGGGTTGTGATCGATTGTGCATTTTTTAGTGCTTGCTTTTATTGACAAACGCTTAAAAGCACTAACAATTGAGCTTCATTTTGAAGGGATGTGGCAAGAGTGTGATTTTCATTGATCCAAGAAGGGGTCATCATTGCAAAAAATTGCAAAATTTGACTAATTAGAGCCATTCCAATTATTTGGATTAAAAGTTGTATACATTCTAGATCTAGCTTGGTCTAAAATGCAAATGTTTTCGTTTTGAGCTAGTGTTTCCCCAACTTTTTGAGCTTTCAAGTATAAACTTTGGCTATTGAGAGCCATTCATTTTCATTTCATCAAGTTGCAGTCATCTCTAGCTCATAGATTGCTCTAAAAATGTAAGAATTCATGTGAGCTAGTTGTTAGCCAAATTGATTAGAGATTCAAATTGTAAATTTGGCTATCGAGAGCCACTTCATTTCATTCAAAAGTTGCATTATTTTCAGCTCTTGGCTTGTTTTTTGCATACTTCAAGTGAGCTAGAAATTAATCAAACTTTTGAATCATGCATGAAAGATGGTAAAAATTGCACTATTTGCTTATAAAGAAGCTCATCTCTCATGGTTGTTATGTATGCATAAATTTGCTATCAAACAGCATCATGTGAATAACGAAAGGCATTTTTTTCCCTTGGGTTTTTTCCCTTTGGCAAATTCGGGTATGCAAGACACTAGCTTTAGGTTTTCTATAATGTTTTTTGTGTGCATTTGGCTTTTAATAATTGGCTTTTGGAGCTTGTGTTTGCACTTAGCTTCAAATCAGCTTCTTTTGCGAATTAAAAAGATAAGGAGACTTCTCTACAAAGGGGATGCTTGCTCAAGGATGCTCAAAAGAGCATGAATAGGTGTAATTCTTCCATGAATTTTCTCTTTTGTTCATCTCTTCATTCTTTTGCTTGGCTTAAGTGAAATTTTTCTTCTAAGCTATGGTTTTTTCAT
The DNA here is from genome assembly GCF_014529385.1 of Adiantum capillus-veneris. Classification (NCBI taxonomy): domain Eukaryota; kingdom Viridiplantae; phylum Streptophyta; class Polypodiopsida; order Polypodiales; family Pteridaceae; genus Adiantum; species Adiantum capillus-veneris. The sequence continues at coordinate 139,028,008 of NC_140941.1, forward strand.
GTTCGAAAGATAGGCATACTAAAGTTTCAACACTTTGCTTTGTGAAAATTAACTCATCAAAAAATTAGGTTTTATGTGTGCTAATCATAGGTAATTGGCCTTGACCTTAGATTAATGTAGGTTCATTTCTCATTAGTCCTAGACTCTTAGTGATAGTCTTATTACTCCATTCATTTTTTACATGACCTAGGGCTATGATTAGGCTTTAGTCCTTTAGTTCAATCGCCATTAGCATCTCATAATAGAAGCAATAAAGTGCTAAAAAAATGAAACAATGAAGCAAAAAAGTGTCAAGAAAAAGTAGCAAAAATGCTACTAGACACATGAAAAGAAATTTTTATGTTATGTTGTGTCTATGTGAGGCCTAGCGCCTTATTGGCACTTGGCAGGTCAGGGGAATCACCTTGGCTTGCTTGGTAAAGGCCCTAAACCGATGCCTTGGGCTGATAGGGGTTAGCCAGATGGCCTTGGTAGGCTAGTAGGCTTTTGGAACACCTTCTTGAGTGTTCAAGAAGCCGAGAGTCGCACCTAGACTTGCCTTGGGGTGGTAGCCTTGTATTGTGCTTTAATTTTTTCAATGAAATGCAAAAACAAAACTTCCATGAGCTTCAAAAAGCTTTGACAATGTACTAATAGATTAGGAGATTGTTTATAGCCCGTAGACATGATAGACTTGAATGATTTCTTAAGATTGTTCACATAGTTTTTAGGCTAGTAGGTTTATGAACTTGCATTAGCCTAGGGTCATAATTGATTACTTGTGTTTCATGCATAAAACTGAAATTTCAAGTGGTTTAATCTTCACAATAGTTTGAGTGCTTTTTTGCTTTATGTTGTCTAATTTTTTACTATGATTGACCCATCTTTTAGAAGCAAAAAATCACTTTGCATGATTGTTCATTTGTGCTTCATGTTTTATTCATTATTGGTGCCCTTTGATGCTCATTACTTGTTCTTATGTTTTGCAGCTCAACATTTCTTCCATGGACTTGCTTTCTACCATGTCATCGTGTCTTGCTTCACCGGCACACAAGGACGTGTGCCAAATTAGGAAGGGGGGAATGTTAGCAACAGCTAACATAGGCTACACACCAAGCTGTGGATGTGCCATAGTGCACACTATTTCCTTTTCATTGTATAAGTCTTGGGCTCATATAGGAGTTCCAAAGATGTATGAGTCTAAGCTAGAGAGCTCAACTTTATCCCATAGTTGAAGGGTTTGAGGCCCAAAGCTATAAAAGAGCCCTATGATTAATAAGAAGTCATTCTTGGGTCAGTTCTCCTCTTTGTAGAGTGGATGGTCATGAGGCTCATGGTCTTTCCATGCCCATGTAGCTCTTGATTTCTAATAATCAATTACTCTTTCTTTCTTATTAGTCTTCTTTGTTTGATTATGTGGAGTGAGATTGTATTAGTGTGATGGTAGATATCTAATCCCTTTTTTGAGTTAGTCTATTCTATCCACACCATTGGCCATGGTGTGTGAGGGTTGTGCCTTCCTTCTCTTCATCTCTCTCTACAAGGTGCGGTTAGTGTGTGTGCATACGTAGTCGCATTGAGGGGTTGTGCCGAAATGGAAACACTAATGCGAAGTAGGTATGCTAATTGCATGCTTGTGTAGTTGTGATTAAGAGTTGTGAATAAGAGTGGTTGATGTGAGAGGTTAATTCAACCACGTGCTTGTGTGCAAGTGATTAGTGAGTAGGAATGTGTTGTTGATTAGAGGAAGCCCCTTTCCATGGCTTCTCTCTATGATGAGAAGAAGGATCCCTTGAATCCTCTATGTCTATACATCCAAGGCTCATGCTTCCATGCCCTAACCGTGTTGTCGATCCATGATTTGACAATTTTGTGGGTTGAGATTAGGTCGTGCTACAACACATCCCTACATAAGCCATGCATGCGTGCAAGCAAATTTGATAACAATAGAGTTTGCACAATCCTTTATCGTGTCTTGATGAAACATGTTCTTGAGGAAAACAAAGCGGTCTTGAAAGCATTTATTTACCTCCTACTGTTTACCTGCTAAATGCCCTCGAGAAATTTGTCGTATCGACCACAGTGCCTGCGTTTTTGAGCATCCTTGTATCTCAAACCATGTCGAATCTTGAGTCAAAGCCTTGCTCAAATATTGAGATCATACCATTGCCTTGCCAATACCTGTAATCATGTGAAAAATCCGTGAAGGCAGCACAATACTGGAAGGTTCCTGCTCTTAGACCAACATGCCAAATATCTTGACTGCCTTCATCAATCCTTGTTGGCATTGCTTTTGCTCTCGAAAGATTTTAGCCAGGAGAGCAATCCTTGATCGAAGTGAAATCATCGGTGATTTTGGGACAAAAACACCCTGGGAAATTTCGTTCCAAAGATGCGGAAGCACTTTGCTTCGCTTCCTCTCTATTATGTTGGGCATGTCGTGCAGCCATAGCTCCTTTGCCAAAGCTCGTGCATGAGCATGCATGGAACACCATGCATACCTTGGAAACTAACCTTTGCCTTTATTCGAGGGTCGCATGCATCCTGGCAAACCGGATTGCCCGGCAGTATGCCGTTGAGAGTGGCATGCAGACATGCCTGCCATGCAAGCTATGTAGCTATACATGCCGTGCATGTATTGCCTTGACAGCCTCTAATAAGATATGCATGCCTTGTGTTGGCCATGCATGGGAGAGAAGAGCCCCTGCTGCCTATGGGAACCACTACATGCTACAAAAAATAAAAAAAATATTTTTAAAAAACAAAAACCTGCTGCAGCAAGGTAAGGCTTGGCCGCCTGCGCGCGCAGGAGATTGGCGAGGGAGGGAGAAATAGATGGCTTTGCGTGGCTTTGCCCTGTGAGATGAGATCCCATCCCTAGCCCAGAGAGATCCCAGCCATGCTGTCCTCGTTGGCTACGATGCAGGTCGACCTCGATCGATTCCTGAGTGTAAGGGCTCATGCCCGCGTTGATTGGCTGCGGGTCAACTTCAACCTCCTGAGTGTAAGGGCTCATGCCCACGTACCTTTGCATATTGAGGATCCCACTCCCTTGCAAGCAGTCGCTCCCACAACCGTGTGCCGGTGTCGACTTCGTCCTCTTCGACTTCGTATCTTCAAGGGGCCATGCCCACGGCTTCCACGAGTTCCAAGACTAGAGAGAGAGAGAGAGAGAGAGAGAGAGAGAGAGAGAGAGAGAGAGAGAGAGAGAGAGAGAGAGAGAGAGAGAGAGAGAATAAATCATGCTCATGCAATCGATTGATCTCCTTTCCCCTTCCTCCCTGGCTTCTCCCCCCTGAGCTCTGATACCAGTGTAAGACAAGGGGAACTAGAACCTAGGAGTCCACCACCCAACCACCCACTATATAGCATGGCTCCTGGACCTTTCCCCTAGTTGGACTCCCTTTCCACACTGCCTAGCCCGGCCTTGCCTTTGTCTAGTCTGACACCGGCCTTGCCAGTGTCCTGACATCTTACATACCAAGGATGTTTCTTGGTTGTCTCCCAAGTATAAGGGTAGGCTCTTGAGTGTCTGGGCTTTTAAAAAGCTTGACTATTTTGATCCCCAATATCCATATAGAGATTGCATGTCCAATTTCACGGGTGGATCCATCGTTCACCTCTCTAACTTTTTCCAGCAATTGATTTGGCCAATCTTCCTCCACTAAGGGGATTCCTTCTAGCGTGTCTTCAATGTTTGGTACTATGACTTCAAACTTGTCATTTTCAACTAAAGAATCCCTCAACTTTTCCTCCACTAGGGGATCCCTTCTAGCCCGTCTTCATTGTTTGGTACTATGGTTTAAGGTTTGTCATTTTCAACTAAACTAGTATGGGGCAGTTAGCTAATGGTTGAGTGTGAAGTGGTTGTGTAGGGTTAGATTTAATGTGAAATGTATATGTTTTTGCCATAGATTACGTCTATAATGTATTGTTTTGAATAAAATTTTCTAAAATCAACGCTTTATGTTTATTGAAAGTATTTTGATTGTGTATCTTTAGGGCAGCTCTTGGAGTACTTGAGAGAGAGAGAGAGAGAGAGAGAGAGAGAGAGAGAGAGAGAGTTGGAAAGAGATAACAACCCTTTAAATTAAATAAGATCTCTTTTTTTTGGTAATAGTATTTGTTAAAAAAAGAAGGATTTTCAGGGAAAAACATTGTATTCATTGTTGGTATACTTGCAATGCCCACCTCTCTCAGTTTTGCCACCACAATATATGTTGCACAATTTGTAAAGCCCCCATATGAGGAGAAGCCAATGGTGCACATATATTCGGTGGATTCTAGCTTTGCACACTGATGGGATCTCTATTTGTGATCGTGGATGGTACGGAGAAATTCAGGGCCGGAATATCTTGGCCGGACGATGGTCGGAAGACAAATGGAAAATGGACGTCTGGTGGTCGATGGCCGGTTGTCCGTGGTCTTTGGCCGGTGGTCGGTGACTGGTGGCTGGATTTTCTTGGCCGCTGGCCAAATTCTAAGAGGACTTGTCTACCCAAAAGCGGCTACACATGGCGCATGGGAGCGTCCTACTTGGACTTGGGTATCTAAGGGCGGCATTTGGGCGTTTAGAGGCTCCTTTACATCTATATAAGGAGGCCTTCTCATGAGTAATTTGATAGAATGGTGTGCATACTTGACGCACACAGCACATCCTTGTTGAAGGATTGTTAGTCCCTTGTATTCCTACTTGCTTTAGTTTTCTGAACCGCCATCTAAGCTCTACCTTGAGAGCGGATGGGTGGATGACATCATCACTTTGTAATAGCGTGTTAATCTAAAGTTTTTGATTTTTCACTGATCTACTTTGCATGGTATCTCTCTCTACTCTCCTTGCTACTAGATCCTTATTGTATTCCGCATTTCTTACATCCATTTGAAGTAAGTGATCGAATTTCTTAACATAAAGTGTTTCTAAGTGATTCGCTTTGTCCTTTATTGTTGTTGAATCTATAATTTTGATTGTGAACTTTTTGTTGAACGTCTTGTATCTGTTAATGTCAGTTACTATCAATTTAGTGGGTTGTTTTTTATGTTGTAAAATCCTTTTTTTTAGATTATTTTTTTGTACAATATATAATTTAAAATTCATTATACATTGTAATTTATAAATAAAAATCTTACTTTTATTATTGAGCTTAGACCACAAGATGGTGTTCTGGTAGAAGGTAACTTCATCCTTTGTGTAAGAAACTTTGAAGGTGGGAATCCAAATGATTAGGAGTGTAGAAGAGTCATTGCAGTACCATCTAAGCCAAGCTCCGGGTGACTCCGGATGTAGTCGGCGGGATGCTTCATCTCCTGTATCTGGCGGGTAAACTCTCCAAGAGATTCGAAAGCATCGAAGTCCCACTCTAGTCTGTAGATTCCAAGCCATGAACTTGTCTAGGAAGAGATCAAAGATACTCTCCCTAAGTCCATGTAGATGATCCTGTGTAAGCAAGTGATCTCACATGTCGAGGTCAAGTTGTAAGTGTCTGTCCACCCAAGATGGAGGTGTTTTCTTTGGGAATATCGGAATTCCATATGCCATGAGCATGGCCATATCTCTTGTGAACTTCTTCAATGAGTGCATAGGGGTGTCAATAGAAAACCACAAGTCACCACCTCGTTTGGAGTGCACAACCGCCAAATGATGGCTGGAATGAATGGATCTCTTAAGGATTGCGACCCGTAGATGATCAAGTCAATGTCGAAGATACTGTGTACTGCAATAATCACTGAGAGACCGAACGGACCACCACGAGAGGGTGTCCTAGCAGAGGTAACTTCATCCTTTGTGAAAAACACAAGCGAAAAGGTTGTTGTCAACCCCAAACCGCGACTGCCAGGTGATAAAAACGCTTCTGTCCATCTATTCTGAGTGTGCTTGTATGCTCCCGACAGTGTTCGGAATGGTGTAGAGGGCGTAGGGAGGGTGGGGAATCAATGTCAGAACCCCTGGTGGGCTGAAACCAGAGAAAACAGTAGTGTAAGTATGGCTGAAATCTGATGATCTAAAGAGGAACAAGATCGGCAAGGCGAGCTGGTGTGGAAGGCAAGATTTAGGGGTTTAAAAGCTGAGCACTGCTTTCTTGTTGTGAAAACGATATAGTTGTCAAAAAACGCAGCACCCTAAGTTCATGTAGATGCTCTTCTGTAAGCAAGTGATCTGACGTATCGAGGTCAAGTGGTAAGTGTCTGACCACCCAAGATGGTGATGTTTTCTCTGCGAATGTCGGAATCCCATATGCCATGAGCATGGCCATATCTCGTGTGCACTCCTTTGATGAGTGCGTAGGTGTGTCCATAGCAAACCACAAGTCATCACTTCCTCTGGAGTGCACAATTGCCGAATGATGGTTGGAATGAATGGATCTCCGAAAGACTCTACGCTCGTAGATGATCAAGCCGATGTCAAACATACTGTGTACTGCAACAGTCACTGAGAAAGTAACAGTGGAAGTATGGCTAAAATCTGATGATCTATAGAGGAACAGTGGAAGTATGGCTGAAATCTAATGATCTAAAGATGAACAGGATCTGCAAGGCGAGCTAATGTGGAAGGCAAGATTTAGGGTTGAAAAGCTGAACGATGCCTTTTTGTTGTGAAAATGATACAATTGTTCAAAAACACAGCTCCCTAAGTCCATGTAGATGCTCTTGTGTAAGCAAGTGATCTGGCGTGTCGAGGTCAAGTGGTAAGAGCCTGTTCACCCAAGATGGTGGTGTTTTCTCTCGGAATGTCGGGATCCCATCTGTCGTGAGCATGGCCATATCTCGTGTGCACTCCTTTGATGAGTGCATAGGTGTGTCCATAGAAAACCACAAGTCATCACTTCCTCTGGAGTGCGCAACCGCCAAATGATGGTTGGAATGAATGGATCTCCCAAGGACTCTACGCATGTGGATGATCAAGCCGATGTCGAACATACTATATACTGCAACAATCACTGAGAAAATGCATAGACTACCACGAGATGGTGTCCTAAATTCATCCTTTGTGTAAGAAACTCTGAAGGTAGGAATCCAAATGATCAGGAGTGTAGAAGAGTCACTGTGCTATTATCTAAGCCAAGCTCCGGGTGACTCCGGATGTAGTTGCGGATGCTTCATCTTCTGTATTTGGCGGGTAAAATCTCCAAGAGATTCCAAAGCACCGAAGTCCCACTCTAGTCTGTAGATTCCAAGCCATGAACTTGTCTAGGAAGAGATCGAAGATCCTTTCCCTAAGTCCATGTAGATGCTCCTGTGTAAGCAAGTGATATGAGGTGTTGAGGTCAAGTAGTAAGTGTCTGTCCACCCAAGATGGAGGTGTTTTGTTTAAGAATTTCGGAATCCCATATGCCATGAGCATGGCCATATCTCGTGTGAACTCCTTTGATGAGTGCATAGGTGTGCCAAATAGCAAACCACAAGTCACCACCTCATCTGGAGTGCGCAACCGTCGGATGATATCTGGAATGAATGGATCTCCCAAGGATTGTACGCCCGTAAATGATGAAGCCAATGCCAAAAATATTGTGTACTGCAACAGTCACTGAGAGACCGAACGGACCACCACGAGATGGTGACCTAGCAGAGGTAACTTCATCCTCTGTGAAAAACACAAGTAAGAAGACTGTTTTCCACCCAAAAATGCGACTGCGAGGTGATAAAAACGCTTTCATCCATCGATTTTCAGCATGCTCCTATGCTCTCGACAGTACGGAATGGTGTAGAGGGTGTAGGGAGGGTGGGAATCAATGTTAGAGCCCCCGGTGGGCTGAAAACAGAGAAAACAACAGTGGAAGTATGACTGAAATGTGATGATTTGAAGAGGAATAGGCTCGGCAAGGCACCGGATGTTGAGCTGGTGTGCAAGGCAAGCTTTAAGGTTGAAAAGCTGAGTGCTGCCTTCTTGTTGTAAAAATGATACAGTTGTCCAAAAACGTAGCTCCCTAAGTCCATGTAGATGCTCTTGTGTAAGCAAGTGATCCGACGTTCGAGGTCAAGTACTAAGTGTCTGTCCACCCAAGATGATGTTGTTTTCTTTGGGAATGTCGGAATCCCATATGCCATGAGCATGGCCATATCTCGTGTGCACTCCTTTGATGAGTGCATAGGTGTGTCCATAGCAAACCACAAGTCATCACTTCCTTTGGAGTGTGCAATTTCCAAATGATGGTTGGAATGAATGGATCTCCCAAGAAATCTACACCAGTAGATGATCAAGACGCTGTCAAACATACAGTGTACTGCAACAGTCACTGAGAAAGTAGCAATGGAAGTATGGCTGAAATCTGATGATCTAAAGAGGAACAGGATTGGCAAGGCGAGCTAGTGTTGAAGGCAAGATTTAGGGTTGAAAAGCTGAGCGCTGCCTTCTTATTGCGAAAACAATATAGTTGTTCAAAAACACAGCTCCTTAAGTCCATGTAGATGCTCTTGTGTAAGCAAGTGATCTGGCGTGTCGAGGTCAAGTGTAAGTGTTTGTCCACGCAAGATGGTGGTGTTTTCTCTGGGAATGTCAGGATCCCATATGCCGTGAGCATGGCCATATCTTCTGTACATTCCTTTGATGAGTGCATGGGTGTGTCCATAGCAAACCACAAGTCACCACTTCCTCCGGAGTGCGCAACCACCGAATGATGGTTGGAATGAATGGATCTTCCAAGGACTCTACGCCCGTAAATGATCAAGCGGATGTCAAACATACTGTATACTGCAACAGTCACTAAGAAAACGCACGGACTACCACGAGATGGTTTCGTGGCAGGAGGTAACTTCATCCTTTGTGTAAGAAAGTAGGAATCCAAATGAGCAGGAGTATAGAAGAGTCACTGCAGTACCATCTAAGCCAAGATCCGGGTGACTCCGAATGTAGTTACGGGATGCTTCATCTCCTGTATCTGGCGAGTAAACTCTCCAAGAGATTCCAAAGCACCAAATTCCTACTCTAGTCTGAAGATTCCAAGCCATGAACTTGTCTAGGAAGAGATCGAAGATCCTCTCCCTAAGTCCATGTAGATGATCATGTGTAGCAAGTGATTTTACATGTCGAGGTCAAGTGGTAAGTGTCTGTCCACCCAAGATGGAGGTGTTTTCTCTGGGAATGTTGGAATCCCATATGCCATGAGCATGGCCATATCTCATGTGAACTCCTTCGATGAGTGTATAGGTGTGTCAATAGCAAACCACAAGTCACCACCTCATTTGGAGTGCGCAACCGCCGAATGATGGTTGGAATGAATGGATCTCCCAAGGATTGTATGCCCGTAGATGATCAAGCCAATGTCAAAGATATTGTGTACTGCAACAGTCACTGAGAGACCAAACGGATCACCACGAGATGGTGTCCTAGCAGAGGTAACTTCATTCTCTGTGAAAAAAACAAGCCAGAAGGCTGTTGTCCACCCAAAAACACGACTGCGAGGTGATAAAAAGGCTTTTGTCCATCAATTTTCAGCATGCTTCTATGCTCTCGACACCTACGGAACGGTGTAGAGGGTGTAGGGAGGGTGGGAATCAATGTCGGAGCCCCTGGTGGGCTGAAAATATAGAAAATAACAATGGAAGTATGGCTGAAATATGATGATTTGAAGAGGAACAAGATCGGCAAGGCACCGGATGCTGAGCTAGTGTGGAAGGCAAGATTTAGGGTTTAAAAGCTGAGCGTTGCCTTCTTGTTGCGAAAACGATACAGTTGTCGAAAAACGCAGCTCCTTAAGTCCATGTAGATGCTCTTCTATAAGCAAGTGATCTGACGTATCGAGGTCAAGTGGTAAGTGTCTGTCCACCAAAGATGGTGGTGTTTTCTCTGGGAATGTCGGAATCCCATATGCCATAAGCATAGCCATATCTCGTGTGCACTCCTTTGATGAGTGCACAGGTGTGTTCGTAGCAAACCACAAGTCATCACTTCCTCTGGAGTGCGCAATTGCCGAATGATGGTTGGTCCCAAGGACTCTACACCCATAGATGATCAAGCCGATGTCCAACATACTGTGTACTGCAACAGTCATTGAGAAAGTAGCAGTGGAAGTATGGCTGAAATCTGATGATCTAAAGAGGAACAAGATCGGCAAGGTGAGCCAGTGTGGAAGGCAAGATTTAGGGTTGAAAAGCGGAGCACTGCCTTCTTGTTGCGAAAAGGTTACAGTTGCTCAAAAACATAGCTCCATAAGTCCATGTAGATGCTCTTGTGTAAGAAAGTGATCTGGCGTGTCGAGGTCAAGTGGTAAGTGTTTGTCCACCCAAGATGGCCGTGTTTTCTCTGGGAATGTCGGGATCCCACATGTCGTGAGCATGGCCATATCTTTTGTGCACTCCTTTGATGAGTGCATAGGTGTGTCCATAGCAAACCACAAGCCACCACTTCCTCTGGAGTGCACAACCGCCGAATGATGGTTGGAATGAATGGATCTCCCAAGGACTCTACGTCCATAGATGATCAAGCCGATGTCGAACATACTATATACTGCAACAGTCACTGAGAAAACGCACGGACTACCAGGAGATGGTGTCCTGGCAGGAGGTAAATTCATCCTTTGTGTAAGAAACTTTGAAGGTAGGAATCCAAATGATCAGGAGTGTAGAAGAGTCACTGGAGTATTATCTAAGCCAAGTTCCGGGTGACTCCGGATGTAGTCGCGGGATGCTTCATCTTCTATATCTGGTGGGTAAACTCTCCAAGAGATTCCAAAGCACCGAAGTTCCAGTTTTGTTTGTAGATTCCAAGTCATGAACTTGTCTATGAAGAGATCGAAGATACTCTCCCTAAGTCCATGTAGATGCTCCTGCGTAAGCAAGTGATCTGACGTGTTGAGGTCAAGTGGTAAGTGTCTATCCACCCAAGATGCTTAAGGCCTTGCAATGCAATAGTCCACTTTGGCTCGGCCGAGACCAGGTGGCTTCACCAACAACCCAGCTCGCAGGTATGATCACATTTTATGCTTTCTGGCATGCACCACATCTGGCATACATGTCAACCAAGGCATTCCCAAGAATGATGTGTTTTGTCAACAGCCCTTGACTAACAATATCATCATGATTATTTTTTACCACATTCCTTAAAGATGCAATTGCATATGATTGCAAGCATGACCTGCAAGGGACATTGTTCTAGACAAAGAGCTCTCAAAGCATGTTTTGTGCTTTCTGGCATGCACCACATCTGGCATACATGTCAACCAAGGCATTCCCAAGAATGATGTGTTTTTTCAACAACCCTTGACTAACAATATCATCATGAATTTTATTGCCCAGATCAACAATTTTCCTAGTACCACATGCCTTCGAGATGCAATTGCAGGTGATTGTGTCTAGAGAGTTGCCCTCGTTTTGCAAAGCCCAATGCTTTATATATGCGCAACTTGCATAACATAGATGACTACATCTAGAGGGACACCTTCATTTCGCATCCACGAAAACGCCCTAGCACCTTAGCGCTGCACCTATTGGGAAAATAGCGCAATCAGTGCAATTGCTGAAAAATACCAGATCAGCATTTTACCTAGTACCACATGCCTTCAAGATGCAATTGCAGGTGATTGCAAACATGACCTCTTTTTTCGACAGCCCATGACTAACCATATCACCATCATGAATTCTTTTGCCTATATGAGCATCTTGCAAAACACAGATGATTACATCTGGAGAGACACCCTCACTACACCCTCTTGTGTAATGCCACATGCCTTCAAGATTGCATCTATGAAGAGTCCCTCACTTCCCATCCACCAAAAACAGCCTAGTGCTACTTGGGCTCTGTCCCAATTGGACATATCCCATTATTAGTGCGTTGAAAGGAGAGAGATCTTTCTAAAGTACGACACATTTGACATAAATTTCCACCAAGGCATTCCCAAGCACATCCATTTTCATCAACAACCCCAAGCTAAAAACATCATTGTGAATTCTTTTGCCCACATCAATCTCTTGTATATTGCCGCATGCCTTCAATATGCAAGAGACCCTCACATCGTATCCATTAAAAACAATCCAGATCTTCCTGATTCATGACCCTATTGGGCAATCCATAATTTTAGTGTGCTGCAAGGGACAGCGTTCTGGACAAAGAGCTCTCAGAGCACGTTTTGTGATTTCTGGCATGCACTAGATCTGGCATACATCTCAACCAAGGCATTCCCAAGAATGATATGTTTTTTTAACAACCCTTGACTAACAATATCATCATGAAATTTTTTGCCCAGATCAGTGTTTTGCTTAGTACCACATGCCTTCAAGATGCAATTGGAGGTGATTGCAAGCATGACTTGCAAGGGAAACCATTCCAGAAAAAGAGCTCTCAGAGAACGTTTTTTGCTTTCTAGCATGCACCATTTAACACAGATGATTACATTTGGAGACACTTTCATTTCGCATCCACAAAAACAACCCAGTGCCTTAGCACTGTGCCTATTGGGCAAATAGCGCAATTGATGAAAAATGACAGATCAACGTATTTACCTAGTACCACATGCCTTCAAGATGCGATTGCAGGTGATTGCAAACATGACCTCTTTTTTGACAGTCCATGACTAACCATATCACCATCGTGAATTCTTTTGCCTATATGAGCATCTTGCAAAACACAGATGATTACATCTGGAGAGACACCCTCACTACACCCTCTTGTGTAACGCCACATGCCTTCAAGATTGCATCTGTAGAGAGTCCCTCACTTTCCATCCACCAAAAACAGCCCAGTGCTATTTGGGCTCTGCCCCAATTGGACATATCCCATAATAAGTGTGTTGAAAGGGATGCCATTTTGGAGAGAGAGCTTTCTAAAGTACATCACAGTTGACATAAATTTCCATCAAAGCATTCCCAAGCACGTTCGTTTTCATCAACAATCCCAGGCTAAATATCGTCGTGAATTCTTTTGCCCAGATCAGTCTCTTGTGTATTGCCACATGCCGTCAATATGCAAGAGACCCTTACTTTGTATCCATTAAAAACAACCCAGACCTTCCTGACTCATGTCCCTATTGGGCAATCCATAATTTTAGTGCATTGCAAAGGACACCGTTTTGGAGAAAGAGCTCTCAGAGCACATTTTGTGCTTTCTGGCATGTAACACATCTGGCATACATGTCAACCAAGGAATTCCCATGTGTTTTGTCAACAGCACTTGACTAACAATATCATCATGAATTTTTTTGCCCAGATCAGCGTTTTGCCTAGGACCACATGCCATCAAGATGCAATTGTAGTTGCAAGCATGACCTGCAAGGGACAGCGTTCTAGACAAAGAGCTCTCAAAGCACAATTTGTGCTTTCTGGCATGCACCACATCTGGCATACATGTTAGCCAAGGCATTCCCAAGAATGATGTGTTTTTTCAACAGCCCTTGACTTATCATCATGAATTTAATTGCCCAGGTCAGCATTTTGCCTAGTACCACATGCCTTCAAGATGCAATTGCAAGTGATGGCATTTGGAGAGTTGACCTTGCTTTGCAATCCCAAAGAATCTTGCGTAGCATAGAAGATTACATCTGGAGAGACACCCTCATTTCGCATCCACCAAAAAAGCCCAGCACCTTAGCACTGCGCCTATCAAGCAAATAGCGCAATCAGTGCAATTGCTAAAACATGCTTACAGTTTGCTGCCCCTGCCTCTGTTGGACAAATCCCACAATCAGTGTGCATTCCAATATAGGACATTTGAGACTTTTCTGTATGAGCATCGTGCATAACATAGATAATTACATCTGGAGAGACACCCTCATTTTGCATCCATGAAAACACCCCAACACCTTAGCGCTGCGCCTATTGGGAAAATAGAGCAATCAATGCAATGGATTAAAAAAACTTAGAGTTTGTTGGCCCTGCCCCTGTTGGGAAAATCGCACAATCAGTGTGCATTCCAATACAGGACATCCCAGACACGAAGTGCTTCAAGCAATCATGTGGTTCCTTCTGAAGTACACCACATTTCAACATTTGTGTAGTGCCATGTGCCTTGCAAACTGCAAGCATAGGTGATTGCATCTGGAGAGATCCCTCGCTTTATATTCACTAAAAACAGCCCAGTGCTAGCTAGCCCTTCTCCTATCAGAGAAATCTTGCAATCAGTGCATTGCAAGAATGACCTCTTGGATACAAAGCTCCTCAAGCACTTTTTGTGCATTCTGAAAGAAGTACACCAGTGTAGACCAAGGAATTCCCAAACACGGTCTCTTTTTCCAACAATCTCTAGCAAACTATATGGAGAGAGACCGTCACTTTGCATCTGCCAAAAACAATCAAGAGCTTCTTGGCTCCTGCCTAGATTGGGCATATCGCATGATTAGTATGTTGCAAGGGACACCCTTCCCGAGAGATTTTAGAACATGAATCTATGACCATTCCAAAAAGATACTGGAGACAAAATAAGAAAGCAGCTGGCAATGAGCAGTTTGGGAAAGAAAACATCCTCTAATTTGACCCAAACCACTTTCAAAAATAGTTTGACTGATCTTGACCTTTTGCACCATTTGCACACTCCAATAGTAGAGTAGTTTCTTCCAAGCATGGCATGCAAAAACTGTAAGTGCTACTCCTAATTTATGTAAACAAAGAGTATGGCATACATCACTGAATCTTGAACACAACTGTTCACTTTGCCAATTGGGTAGCTGCTATGGCGCATCAATAAATCATAATCCCAAAATAACAAGGTCGTGTGACCGTCCCTATACATTCACAAGAGCCTTGTAATTGCACTGATACTATCATCACATCTATATAAAACCACCCTTTGGTGATGAATTAATCAATTCCTTCTTGCTCTAGTCTAAGTCTTTGTGTGTGTGAATAACGTGTGCTTATTTCTTTAACATGGTATCATTGTAGTGCACGCCATCCTACCCACCACACTTCCCTACCTCGTAGGTGCCTCTGCTCTTGTTTGCTACTTGATCGATACATCTAGCATGGCTCAACAAGCATCTGCTTCCCTCATTCCCTCTATCATCATAAGCTATCATCTTGATAAGCTTACTGGCACAAATTATCTCAGATGGGCTACATGGGTCACTCTATTGCTTAAGCGAGCAACACTTTGGGATATTGTAGATGAAACCACATCCAAACCTATTGCAGACCCTGGTCTTGCTGATTGGACAGCCAAAGACCTCCAACCTCAGGTATAACTTATGCTTCACTTTGGTGATCGACCAGTCGAGATGGTCCAGTGCTGCCAGACCTTTGCATAAATCTGGAATTTCCTGCAAGCGACCTATGACCATGAGGATCTCATCACGCTTGTCATGGCCCTAAAGAACCTTCTTGCTGTTGTACTCGCAGAACAATAGCCCACACCTCAATTTGTCAAAGATTGGCGAACAATGTCCTACTCTTAGGCGTGCAATTGGATGCCAAGCTTCTAATCCATGTTTACTACTTACTGCCCTACGCTGCTCCTGGTGACCTTTCGTTACAACCCAAGCTTTAGTATTTGGCCTCATTGTTGAGACTCTAATTGCCCACATACTCTAGGAGGACACCATGCACAGTGGCATGACCTCCTCACTAGCGGCGAACACTCCCTCCGCCCAATAAGTGCAACGTTTTCCTATATGACAAAACTAGAGGCCATTCTGCAGAATCGGAGGTGGATAAAGAAGCACCATGAACAACAATAGACCTGCAGCACAAACCTGTGAATACTATGGGCATCCTGGTCATGTTGAGAGAGAGTGCTGGACTAAGCGTCACGAGAAGCAACAAAATGATCGACGTCTGCGAGCCCACTTGCAACAAGTGGAGGAACCTGAGAGAGAGTGCTGAACTAAGCGTCACGAGCAGCAACAAAATGATCGATGTCTGCGAGCCCACTTGCAACAAGTGGATGAACCTGCACCCAACAAATATGGTATGGAGACACTTCTCTTCACACCTTAATTCCATTGATGCTCTCATTTCTTTTCAAGTTGCTACATTGAAATGGCTGCTTGATACTGGTGCAACCCATCACATGACCCCTTGCAACAAGTGGAGGAAACTGCACCCAGCCTCTTGTATGGTATAGAGACACTTCAATTATTCTCTTCACACATTAATTCCATTGATGCTCTCATTTATTTTCAAGTTGCTGCATTAGAATGGCTGCTTGATACCGATGCAACCCATCACATGACCCCTTGCCACCACTGGTTGCAGAACTGCAAGCCCCTCTCCCAAAATGTGCAGGTTTATCTTGGTGATAATTGGAGCCTCACAACAATAGGTCTTGGCCAAATGCAAATTGCATTACCTAGGGCACCTCAATCATCATTCATGATATTTATCACATCCCAGGCCTTAGTCGCAACCTGCTGTTAGTGATAGCAGCCACATCCATTGGGTCATCCATTGAGTTTTTTCATGCTCGTTCTGTAATTCCCTTTAAACTTCCCTTTGGTCAATATGAGATCCTTAAACTCTCTTAGTAGAACAAATTTGTACACTATTCTAAATTCTAAACGTGGTCGCCATGTTGTGATACCCTTGAGATCAACCCTTTCACTCGACATGACCAAAGCCACTACTACTCTCATATGCCTCTATTGTCTTGGCCACTTCTCATGCCCCACCGGATGATCGTAGAGCACTACCTTTAAACCCCGAGATGGTGGATGATATCTCTGTAGAATAATCTCTATCAAGAATTAAGGCTCCAATGTGGATAGAAGCAATGGATTCTGAATCTCAATCCCTTATGGAAAATTGCACATGGAAGCTCGTAAGCGCCCTAGTTGATCGCAAGTTGGTAACTTGTAAGTGGATCTTACAAAAGAAGTTCCATGCTGATGGTAGCGTCTCTCGCTCAAAACCTGCTCTGTGGCGCGGAGTTTCTCCCAAGTACCAGGAATGGACTATAGTGAGACTTTTTCTCATGTACTCCAGATCACTACCTTTCGGGTCTTGATCGCAATTGCAGCTCAAATCCACTTCCTTCTGCATCAAATGGATGTTCGCATAGATTTTCTTCATGGTGACTTGGAAAAGAAATCAACATGAAGCAACCCCTTGGCTACATCTCCTCTAAGCATCCTAATCATGTGTGCAAGTTGCTCAAATCCCTATACAGGCTGAAATGGTCACTTTGTCTGGTACTTTCTTCAATGCATGAACAACCTGGGATACCTGCACGTCTTTACAGTCGCCATACCTCAAGAGTCTTCCTTTTGCGTGCGATCTATGTGATGATATTTTACTGCTTTGTAACTCTCAATCAGCTTTGGATGTTGCCAAAGAGGATCTTCACTCTTCCTTCTCTATGACTGATATGGGGTCTTCACACTTCTACCTTGGAATCCATGTTCACTAGGATGCTCCTCGAGACATTATCGCCATAAGCCAATAATCCTACATCACTTCCCTGATGAAGAAGTACCAGATGTAGGCATGCAAAGGCATGGAAATGCCACTTTCTGCATCTCTTAAAATTGAGCCTACAAATGTTGCTACTCCCTCTTGTGATCGCAAAGTACAAGATTTTCCTTATTCCAATATCCTTGGCGGAGTTGCTATCTTGTGACTTGAACTCGCCCCGACATTTGCTTTGCTGTTGGTGAGATTTATGAGCACAACAACCTGGCTGTCTTGCTGGAATTTTCAATCCAACCTGATTTTGTTTTTGGTGAAGGAGAAAGCTTGGCTGAACTTACTTTTGTTGGTGCCTTCAACTTGCATGTACTCTATGCCACTTCTCCTACCCCATCTGATGATCCTGGAGCGCTGTATTTAAACCTTGAGATGGTGGATGAGATCTTTGTGGAAGAAGCCCTATCAGGAACTAAGGCTCCAATGTGAACCAAAGCAATGGGTTTTGAATATCAATCCCTTATGGAAAATCGCACATGGTAGCTTGTATCCGCCCCAGCTAATTGCAAGTTGGTCACTTGTAAGTGGCTCTTATGGAAGAAGTTCCACATTGTGGTAGCGTCTCTCGCTACAAAACTCGCTTTGTGGCGTGGAGCTTCTCCCAAGTACCAGGAATGGACTATAGTGAGACTTTTCCTCCTGTACTCCGAATTACTACATTTCGGGTCCTAATCGCAATCCCAGCTCAGTTCCACTTACTTTTCCATCAAATGGATGTTCGCATAGCTTTGAATCATGGCGACTTGGAAGAAGAAATCTACATGAAGGAACCCCTAGCTACATCTCCTTTGAGCATCCTAATCATGTGTGCAGGTTGCTCAAATCCATGTATCGACTGAAACTCACTTCATCAATGGTACAGGCGCTTTCTTCAATGGATGATCAACCTAGGATAACCTGCGTCTCCAGTCAGACCCAAATGTTTACAGTTACCATACCTCAGGAATCTTCCTTTTGCTTGCGATCTTGTGATGATATTTAACTGCTTTGTAACTCTCAATCAGCTTTGGATGTTGCCAAAGAGGAGCTTCACTCCTCCTTCTCTATGACTGATATGGGGTCTTGATCCAGGTTCACCAAGATGCCCCTCGAGACATTATCACCATAAGCCAGCAATCCTACATCACTTCCTTGATGCAGAAGATGGAGGCATGCAAAGCATGGAAATACCCCTTCTTCTAACATCTCTTAAAATTGAACCAACAAATGCTGCTGCTCCCTCTCTTGATCACAATGTGCAAGATTTTCCTTACTCCAAAATCCTTGACGGAGTTCGCTATCTTGTGACTTGCACTCAGGCCGACATCTGCTTTGTTGCTAACCTTTTGTCAAGGTTCTTGCAACATCCAAGAGCATCTCAAGTGCCTCTTCTTGCGCTATTTTAAGCTATCATGCTATAAATCTCATTCCTTGCCCCTTCCTCGTTGCAGAGAGCACGAGAGAGAGAGAGAGAGAGAGAGAGAGAGAGAGAGAGAGAGAGAGAGAGAGAGAGAGAGAGAGAGAGAGAGAGAGAGAGAAATGTATCTGCAGCAGAACGGATTGCGAGAAGAGCATTTTGAACAAAGCAAAAGCAATTGAACGTCGGGTGTAGAGAAAGAGTGAGAAAGTGAGAGAGAGAAAAGTCACGATACCTCTTCACGCCTCTTCACTGACGTGGCGTAGCTGGCCTTTGAGATTTTAAAAAATGTTCCTTGGGCTAACTGCCCTAATAATCCCTCAATTCTTTAGTTTTGGTCTCTATGTCTCAAGCATCGTTTGTGTGATTTGCACTAATTTCTGGTAAGCTTCTAGCTTTGTTGCTTCCATATCAGGAGTACGATAGTTTTTCCATTTTGTTTCCATTGTGTGATCCACTTTTAAGCCTGCTTGGAAAGCTTCCAAGGTTGCATTGATGGTTTTGTAAATTTTGTTTACCAACACCGAGCCTCCCAATCTTAGCTTTGGTTCTTTAAGCTTTCTCTTCAATTTTCATTTGTTTTTTTTGTCTCCTAAGATAGTAGTATTGTTATGTGTCCTTTTTGGACTCTTTAGGAGACTTCTTACAACTATCTGACTCACTAGCATTGTTTTTTTGTTTTTTTTTTCTTAGGCCCGAAACCTTAGGTTCACTGTCTGAGGAGATAAATAACTTGTACTATGTTGATGGCAGTTTTCTCCTTATTTTCAAGTTTTCTCAAACAATCCTCAAGATAATGTCCACCCTTTCTACCACATTGCAAATATTAAGCCTCAATTGCCTTATCATTTTTATCAAATTTTGAATAATTGTTTTTTCATCATACGATCCACAATTATGAAAATTTATTGCTCTTGATTTAGGCATTTGTTTCCTCATCTGTGGCCTAGGTTACTAGTTTGTAATAAAATACATAGGTGCTACCTTTGGAGGTGCATGACAGACTAGTTCCACCATAATAACTTGTGGTTGAGTGTACCATCCTTCATCTGCTACCACATGATTTAGCTTCATTAAACCGATACTATGGATTGCTCCTCAACTTGTCCTTTAGGATGTGTGTACTTGATTGGTACTACATTGTTTCCTAGTAGGGGTGGGTACGTTGACCTAGCATGGGTTGTGATCTCTCCATAGCCATGGGTGGCTTTTGCATTTGTCACATGTTAGGCAGATACATATACATTGGTTATCCATGCGTTCTCATAGGCACACATTGGACATTCACATCATACTTTGGTCGATAATATAACTCATTGGTCTCATGATTGGTACATCTTCTGTCAATGGCACACCACTTAAATGGCCTCACTGGTCCCATGGTTGCTCTTGTGATGGACCTTGTCTCAACCCTCTCACTGGCATCCTTTGCATATTGTTCGTCATGTCATTCATATGTTTGAGCATTTCCTCTATGGCATTCATAGGAGCTACCACAATGTGACATAATAGATGTGGTCTGATCACTATGTGTGTCTTTCACAGTGCTCTCTTTGCTGAAATATTTTTAGTTGTCCCCCAAGTCTATAACACCCAAGATGCATGCTTCCAAGATAGTGTGTTTCTTGATACAGTATAGCATGCAACTCCTTATTGAGTAAGCCTTCATGGAACAATAAGACAAGCCTCTCCTCAATCAGAATTTACAAGTCTAGCCATTTGTTAATGTATTGGCTCATTCTACTGACATAGCATTTGTTAATGTATTGGCTCATTCTACTAACATAGTCCCTTGCATACTCTCCTTGTCTTTTCTTAAATCTATAGATCTTTGCTACTATGCTTGATTACCATCTTTGACAAGCAAGCAGTAATCAATCTTTTAGGCAATGTTTGAAAATCCGTAATGGATCAAGGAGGTATGGCCTAAAACCATGTCAAAGCCTTACGTTCTAGACTCATTTCAAATCCCTTGAATTGGATATGGAAGTTAGATATTATTTCTTCTCTCAATACTTGTTTGAAGCTTGCTAGGTGGTCATATGGATCCCCAAATCCAATGTATTTCCTAACCCATTTTGAAAAATAATGGTCTGGCTATTCAATTATGTTCAACACCTACTCTTCTGGCTGATGGTCCTCCATCTAATCCTACAAACCAATTTCTTAGTAATGGTGACTCATTTAATGTCCCTCTTTTGGTCTTGGTGTCACCCAATATTTCTTGGTTTGAAGTGGTTTATACACCTCTCACCCAATTCTTATCATTGAGGTGGGTTTCTTGGGCTGTACTGCTGCGTTGGTTGTCTATGCTACCAAATTATCTTTTTGTCGGTTCAAAATTTTGATCCATGTCAGGTCCCATTCCCATCATCATGTCCTTGATCAAATAGGCCTGATTTTTTGTTTGTTCAACCACTTTTGGAGTCATCATAACAAAGTTATTGTTGTAGCAATCCCTAAAGAGGTGTACAAGAAGGTTTGTTGTACCTTTCTCCCTTATCTTGAAAATATACATAATTTTCAAGGGTGTTAAATGCCCTGGTTTCACGTGAGCTATCCATAGTAATTTTTTAACGTTATTTTCCTCCCAACAATAGACTTCTAGTCTTAGCTTATTGGTTAGTATATGCTTTAGAGGTTTGAAATCAACTCTTACATTGGTGGTCTCTCTTTGGCGGTCATGTCTAAAATCAATGTGTCGACTTGCAGTCCCCATTTGTCCACACTATCATGATTTATGATCTTTACGTATTGCATTCCATTTTGGTCCATGTAGAAGCTTTCCTACTTGTTGGCTCTAACATCCTCATCAAATTCAATAGTATAGTCATCAACTCTAACCACAAAATCCTCATTAGGATCCAGATAAATATGAGCCCCGTCCTTGTTGGTCTTATAGAAGGTCAATATATGCTTGAACATGAGGGAGGTCCCAGTACCCAAATAAGTAGAAAAGGAACACATTTTTGAATTGGAGTTGGAATATGTGCTAGGCTCTTCCTCAACTATGGTCTCTAACAATTCCCCTTGATTTACACTCCCCTCAATGGACACTCTGCTCTAGGTATGTCTATTGAAACCCTGAGTTGTTAGTACATAGCTTGATCTAAGGTACATAAAGACCAATAATGCTCTATGAAATTGAACACCTAGCCTTCTGAACTAATGCCAACCCATTCTAGTTGTCACAATTCCAAATTGTCTCTAAGATTAAGCTTGGACTCAATCAATCTTGTAAAATCAATGATATACAAGTCAGTCTATTAGTTACAATTATGTACAATGACTCTTAGTCAAAAAATTTAGTATCAAATTTGCCAAAGTAGCCGAAGAACATAAACACTCAGTTTCTAAGTACAAATAGTGTCCAAAAGATCCAAATTTTTCACGCTATCTGTATGATAGGTCTTTTAACCTTAGCAACCAAAAATTTTCAAAAACGAGCGCTCTGGCTAGCAAGAGATAATAATTGTACTTATTATCTATTGGCTTAAAAAACAACATTTTTTACTTTTGTTAATTCCCACTAGTTGATATAGTTCTTAGCTTAAAGCCAATAAAATTAATAAAATCAATCCAAATATAGTTCTTATCTTAAAGCTCGATTAAAGAAGAACTATCAAAAGAAGGTATATCACTCTGACTTCATGAATAATTTTCTTAATTATACTCAAGTAACCTAAGACTTCGAGCTGTTACCATATACATGTGGTAGTGATGTGTGTGAACACCCTTAGGACCGTCATTTTCCCTCACTAGGAGATTTTCCCCCTCGTGCATTGTATATACGCCCATCACTCTTGGGCTATCTTATCTTTCCATTGTGTGCCTTGAGCTTCCTTCATCTTCTCCAAGTTGTGTGCATTTTCTTGCAACCCTAATTCCAGCAATTGGTATTAGAGCAGGTTGCATCATCCCGGGCTTAGCCCCGCTAGCAACTCTAGCACACGCCTGCTCACTTTCTCCAATTTCTATGAGCTTTGGTGAGCATCAATAGGTCGACAAATACTTTGGGTAAGCTCGTAGAGATGCTCTACTCAAATTTCTAATTTGGGCTCATTTCGATCTCATTTTCCACTACAGACAGTACTGCATAGGCTATTTTGTCATTTTGTGCAAAATTTTTCTCAATGGCATTTTCTGCTTGTTGACATGTCCTCACAAATTTCTACGGTTTGTACTATATAGCACGTGTTATTCCCGCTTTGTTTCTCCTCTTTTTGAGTAGTTTTCACATCAAGTGCAACATTTTCCATGGATGACATCAACACAAATGTATTCAAGATGTTTGTTGCTGAGGATAGATTGGATGGGGACAATTACCTTATCTGGGCTTCTATGATGCAGCATGTCCTTGTGTCAAAGGGCGTCTAGAATATTGTGTAGGGAATTGATGTATGTCCTAGTTCTAAGTATGTAGGTGATGTTGAGGATTTTGCAGGCTTTGGTGGAAGGATTGCTACAGCCGCTAGAGCTATTTTGCCTATGCCTCAGCAAGCTAGTTGGGATGTTAAATATGTGCAGGCTCATCCATTAATTTTGTTGTTTGTGAAGCGCACTATTACTCCTCACATTTGCGCATCAAAATCTGCAAAATAGGCTTGGGATATCCTAGTTTGTCTTTATGGAAGTCGTAATGAGGCAAAAATTGCATTGTTGCGTAAAGTGTTCATGGAGTCAAAGATTATGCATGAGGAAGATGAAATGGACACTTTCCTTGCTGGTGTCAAGGATATAAATGAGAACCATATTTCTTCAAATGAAGTCATTTCTGACAATTTCCTTGTGCATATTGTTCTTGATGCTTTGCCAGATTCATACCAGAATTTTGCTAGTACTCGTTGACTTATGACCCAAGTGTTGGAATTAGAGTTGCAGGGAAACACACACACCTTGGAGAAGATGAAGGAAGCTCAAGGCACACAACAGACAGTGTATTACTTAGTGTGCAATGGAAAGATGGATAGCCCTAGAATGATGGACATATATACAATGCACGGGGAGAAAACAACTCCTAAAGAGGGAAAAAATGCCCCGATGGTCCTAAGTGTGTTCACACACATCATTACCACATGTATATGGTAACAACAGGAAAACACATACAGCTTGGACAAGATGAAGGAAGCTCAAGGCACACAACAGAGAGTGTATGTATATCGTAACAACAGGAAAACACATACAGCTTGGACAAGACGAAGGAAGCTCAAGGCACACAACAGAGAGTGTATTAATTAGTGTGCAATGGAAAGATGGATAGCCCTAGAATGATGGGCGTATATACAATGCACGGGGAAAAAAAACCTCCTAAAAATGGACAAAATGCCCCGGCAGTCCTAGTGTGTTCACACACATCACTACCACATGTATATGATAACAAATCCCACTTAGAGTGATGTGGAGAACGAGATCTGGCACATGAGTAAAGGAAAGTGCCATGTCCTGAGGACATGATCAGTCCACAGAGGGGAGTAAGCCCAAAGCTTTACGAAAAGTTTTGAAATTCTCATGTGACAATGCCTTTGTGAAAAGATCTGCAAGGTTCTCTTGTGTTAGCACATAAGCCAAGCTGATCTCTCCTGTTGAGAGCCTCTCCCAGACATAGTGGTAATGCACCTCAATGTGCTTGGTGCGAGCCTGAAAAACTGGGTTTTTTGCAACTGCCAATGCGCTCTGACTGTCAGTGTAGATAGTGTTGGTAATGTCATGTCCAACACCCAAATCAGCCATAAGGCATCTGAGCCATACACACTCAACCGTAGCTATGAAGATTGCCCTGTACTCAACCTCACAACTAGAAGTGGCCACATTAGGTTGCTTCTTGTTGCTGAACCATGATACACATGAACTACCAAGCATGAAACAAGAACCACTTCTGGACACTTGCGTTGAAACCCGTGTGAAAATAACTAGCTCAATCTAAGTTCAAAAAGTCATGTAAGTCTGGCGGCAATAATCCCCCTTGGGGATAAAACAAGCCAATATGTAAAGTTCCACTCAAGTAGAGGAAAATTCTCTTGACAGCCTGCCAATGCTTAGACCCTAGGCTATGCATAAATCTGCTAACCTGTGAGACTGCAAACTGAATATCTGGCCTCGTGTTGCATACATAAATTAGGCATCCAACAGTAATTTGGTAAAGAGTGACATCTGTAGGATCACCATCATCATGAAGAATCAATTTCAAACCTATTTCCATGGGAGTGGCAGTAGGTTTGCAATCCTCAAGTCCAAACTTAAATAGCTATGTCTCTATGTAACTTTTCTAACACAAGGCAATACTACCACCACACTGCTTAAATTGTATATCCAAGTTATGATGCAATAGTCCCAAATATTTCATCTTGAAAGTAACATTCAAATTAGCCTTTAATTCAGCAATATGTCTCTCATTTGGTCCAGTGATCAGCAAATCATCTACATAAATAACCACAATGAGAAGTACATCACCCTCATGCTTTACATGCAATGTGCTTTCTGTTGACTATTATGAAAGCCTCATTTGACCAAATGACTATCAGCCTTCTCATACCAAGCATGAGGAGATTGCTTCAACCCATACAAAGCTTTGTTACATTTGCACACCTTATCATCTTGTCCTTTCTAGACAAAACCGCGAGGCTGCGTTACATAAACTTCCTCGAATATGTTACCATTCAAGAAACTAGTAACAATGCTTGACTGATGTACATCCCAACCAAAATGAACTTCCAATTCACGTACTAAAACACACAGTAGTCATACAACAAGTGGGAGAAAAAGTCTCTTCATAATCTATGCCTTTTTTATGTTCATAACCCTTTGCAGCAAATCGAGCCTTATAGCAATCATTCTCATCATTCGGCTTGCGTTTCAACTTGTAAACCCACTTTGTACTAATGGCCTTTTTGCCAGGAGGAAAATCACATAAAGTCCATGTGTCATTTTCTATAATTGCATCATATTTTGATTGCATGGAAAACATCTAATTTTCTAAATTATGTGCTTCATTGAAAGACAAAGGTTCCCCAGCATCATGTAAGCTATATACACCAAAAGCATAACAATCTGATGCATAAGATGCATGGCGAGAGCCTGAACAAGTACGATAAGACAAAGGTGCATCCAATTTATTGTCACACAATGTATGCACCAGCCATTTTGGCATACCTCTAGCCTACTCATTTTCAGCCCTGTCCTCATCAAGTACATCATGTATATCTCCATCAATAATAGGCTGATTTGTAACATTTTTAGAGACCCCCAGAGGCTGTACATTTGCCTCATTGGAATCTACATTCATACTTCCGCCACTGAAAAGAGGCAACAAAGTGTCATAAATGTCCTACGAGCTTACATTACTATCTCTAGTACATGATAGCAAGGGCTGAACAGAATCTTCCACAAGCACACCATCCGTGAAACCAAGATACACTTTGTTTGTGGACAATATAACCTGTAACCTTTCCTTTCAACACTATAACCAACAAAAATACATTTGACAGCCCTATCATCCAATTTTTTGCATTGTGTTTGTGGCACCAAAGCATATGCCAACCAGCCAAAAACACACATGTGCTCAATAGAAGTCTTTCTATCATGCCATGCTTTATATGGAGTAATAGATTGCAAAGCTTTTGTAGGACACCTGTTAAGTACAGAAGTGGCACACATGATGGCCTCAAGCCAAAACGAATGCACAAAGCTTGACTTTTGACCATACATTGTGCCATTTTTGTAAGTGACCTATTTTTCCTCTCAGTAACACCATTTTGATGAGGCGTATAAGGTACTATACGTTGGTGTTTTATCCAACGACTATCTAGAAATTCATTAAATTCATGAGACATATACTCCCCCCCTCAATCAGAACAGTGGGTGCCTATAGTACATTTCTAGACATTTTTAGTCATAGCCAAGAATTGTTTGAAGTACATAAATACTTCGGACTTTGCTTTAAGTGGAAATACCCATGCATGAGTGGAGTAATAATCAATGAAAGTCATGAAGTAAAGGTAATTGCCAAAGGATGGAGTTTGCATGAGGATGGAGTTTGCATCGGCCCAGAAACATCACTATGCGGCCCTAATTGAACCATCATTCGGACACTTAGAACGCCACATATTACCCAAAATACAGTCTTCACAAACATGTTTGATAGGTGCTTCAAGAGGCGGCAAAGAACCAACCATATCAGATTTTTACAAACGCAGCAAACTGGCAAACTTTAGATGACCAAAATTTGCATGCCAAAGTTTTGCATCTGAAATAGCCTTTGAATCCACAACTGCAATTGCAAAATTTTTCCCACACTTGTCATACAAAGTGAGCTTATACAAAACATAAAATGCCAGATGCAATAATTTCATCATCAAAATTGAGATCAGGTATTGTACATCTATCATCCACAAATTTGACTACAAGACCAAGTCTAGCAAGTGAAAATACAGAGAAAAGATTCTTCTTGATCCCAGGTACATAAAGTGCATCAACAAGTGTGAAAGAACTACCATTTGCAGTAGTAAGCACGATCTTTCCAACTCCTTGAACCGGATAAGAGGCATTGTTAGCACAAGTAACTGAATTCTCGTGAGGTACAAACTCAAGAGAGGTGAACAAATCACGATGTGAGGTAATGTGCTTTGTAGTACCACTGTCAAAATACCACACACGTGAATCTGCAGCAACTAATATGCATGCATCATGGACAACAAGATTATAGGTACACTTTGCACTTAAAGCCCATTCTACATCAACATCAGCATCGGATTCTCCTTTCACAGAAGACTCAACAATAGCTGCATTTGTAGTGGAACCAACATTTGCAATGGAACCACCCTCCTTCTTCTTAGCCTCTTTGGACTTCAACTTAGGACACTGCCGATCAAGTGATCATTAGATTTACAATAATGGCAATGCATCTTCTTTTTGCCCTTATCACCAAAATTTCCAGATGAATTGCTGCTAGTACAAAATCATTAGGAATATGTGATTTTCCACTCGCAAAAGAACCATAAGAAGTGGTTGCATTGTTGTTACTACCCTTTCTTTGAGCAGCAATAAAATCCTGTTCAGTTGCACGATTTCTAGTCCTGTTCTTTCTGGAAAGTGACTCTTGCAACAGCAATGTGCACAATGCATCAAACTTGACAACTTCAGGATTTCCTTGGGTCATGAGTCTCCAAGTACTAGCAAAATTCTGGTAAGAATCTGGCAAGGCATCAAGAATAGTCTACACAAGGGAGTTGTTTGAAATGACTTCACCTATAGAAATAAGTTGCTAATTGATATCCTTGACACCAGCAAGGAAAGCTTCCATGTCATCTTCCTCCTGCATAATCTTTGATTCGAGCTCTTTACGCAACAATGCAATTCTAGTCTCATTGCGACTTGCATAAAGACTAGCCAAAATATCCCAAGCCTGTTTTGCAGATTTTGTTGAACAAATGTGAGGAGTAATGGTGTGCCTCACACACAATGCAATCAACACATGAGCCTGCGCAACCTTTACAACCCAACAAGCTTGTTCTACCGTAGGAAAAACAACTCTAACAACAGCAATTCTTGCAGCAAGACCTACAACATCCTCAACATCGCCTACATCTTCAAAACCAGGATGTACATCAATGCCCTTCACAATATGTCAAATGCCCTTTGACACAAGAACAGTTTGTCGTCAGCAGCAAACATCTTGAACAGATGTGTGATGTTGTCAGCCATGGTAATGATACACCTGATGTGAAAATTGCCCGAAAAGAGTAGAAACAAAGTGGGAAGAGCACGTGCTATATAGCACAAACTGTAGAAGACTGTAAGGGACCTGTTATGCTGAAAACGACACCGAGAGAAATTCTGCATAAAA
Source organism: Adiantum capillus-veneris (assembly GCF_014529385.1). Taxonomy (NCBI): domain Eukaryota; kingdom Viridiplantae; phylum Streptophyta; class Polypodiopsida; order Polypodiales; family Pteridaceae; genus Adiantum; species Adiantum capillus-veneris. The sequence goes on from NC_140941.1 coordinate 139,056,543, forward strand.
TGACAAAATAGCCTGCGCAATATCGCTTACAGTGGAAACAGAGGCCAAAATGAGTCCAAATCAGAAATCTTAGCAGATTGTGCTCTTCGAACTAACACAAAATTTTTATCGACCTGCAAATGCTTGCCAAAGCTCACAGAAACTGAAGAAAGTGAGTGCATGAGTGCGTTGGAGTTGCTGGCAACTAAGCCCGGGAGGATGAAACCTTCTCTGATACCAATTGTTAGAATTAGGGTTGCAGGAAAACACACACATCTTGGAGAAGACGAAGGAAGCTCAAGGCACACAACAAAGAGTATATTACTTAGTGTGCACTGGTAGCCCTAGAATGATGGGCGTTTATACAATGCACGGGGAAAAAAAACCCTCCTAAAGAGGGGAAAAATGCCATGACGGTCGTAAGTGTGTTCACACACATCACTACCACATGTATATGGTAACACCAAGGAAATCCAAAAGTTGTGATGTGTGTTCACACACATCACTACCACATGTATATGGTAACACCAAGGAAATCCAAAAGTTGTCAAGTTTGATGCATTATGTACATTGTTATTGCAAGAGTCACTTTCCAAAAAAAAAAGGGCTAAACAGCATGCATTTGAATAGGATTTTATTGCTGCTCAAAGAATAGGTGGTAACAACAATGCAGACACTTATCATGGTTCTTTGTGACTGGTAAATCACCTATTCCCAATGCTTCTACTGGAAAAAATTCGTATGGGAATTCTGGTGAAAAGGGAAAAAAGATGATGCATTGCCATTATTGTAAATCTAATGATCACTTGATCAAGCATTGTCCTAAGTTGAAGGAAAAAGAGGCTAAGAAGAAAGAGGCTAGATCCACTACAAATGCAACTATTGTTGAGTCTTCTATGAATGGAGATTGTGATGCGGAGGTTGATGCAGAATGGGCTTTTAGTGCAGAGTGCAGCTATGATCCTTTTATCCATGATGCATGTATGTCAGCTGCTCTAGATGATCAAATGTGGTACTACATAGCACATTACCCCTCATCATGACTTTTTTACCTCTCTCGAGGATGTCCCTCATGGGAATTTAGTCACTTGTGCCAACAATGCCTCTTATCCAATCAAGGGAGTTGGAAAGATTGTGCTAACTGCTGCAAGTGGTAGCTCTTTCACACTTGTTGATGCATTGTATGTACCTGGGATCAAGAAGAATCTTTAGTCTATATCTGCACTTGCTAGACTTGGACTTGTAGTCAAATTTGTGGATGACATATGTATAGTACATGATCTCAATTTTGGATGAAATTGTTGCATCTGGAATTTTATGACATGGTTTGTATAAGTTCACTTTGTATGACAAGTGTGGGCAAAATTTTTCAAATGTTGTTGTGGATTCAAAGGGTATTGCATATGCAAACTTTGGCATTCATGTTTTGGGCATCTGAATTTTGCCAGTTTGTTGCGTTTTGCAGGAATTTGATATGGTTGCTTCTTTGCCGCCTCTTGAAGCGCCTATCAAACATGTTTGTGAAGGCTATATTTTGAGTAAGATACAGTGTTTGAAGTTTCCAAAGGATGGTTCAATGAGGGCCACATGAAAGTTGTAGCTTGTGCATAGTGATGTTTGTGGGCCCATGCAAACTTCACCCTTGGGCAAGTACCTTTACTTTGTGACTTTCATTGATGATTACTTCAGGCATGCATGGGTGTATCTGCTTAAAGCGAAGTCAAACTATTTATGTGCTTCAAACAATTTTTGACTGTGGCTAAAAATGACTCAAAATGTACTATGAACACCCTTCATTTCAATCGAGGGGGGGAGTATATGTCTCATGAATTTAATGCATTTCTATCTAGTTGTGGGATAAAACATCAATGTACAGTGCCATATACACCTTAGCAAAATGGTGTTGCTGAGAGGAAAAACATGCCACTTATGAAAATGGCATTATGTATGGTCAAAGGTCAAGATTTTCCGCATTTGTTTTGGCTTCAGGCTATCATGTGTGCCATTTATGTACTTAGCAGGTGTCCTACAAAATCTTTCTAGTCTATGACTCCATATGAAGCATGGCATGATAGAAAGCCTTCTATTGAGCACATGTGTGTTTTTGGCTGTTTGGAATATGCTTTGGTGCCACAAACACATCGCAAAAAATTGGATGATAAGGCTGTCAAATGTATTTGTTTTGGCTATAGTGCTGAAAGCAAAGGTTAGAGGTTGTATCATCTGCAAACAAAGCGTATCTTGGTTTCCCAGGATGTTGTGTTTGTGGAAGATTCTATTAAGAACTTCTGTTATGTACTAGAGACAATAATGTAAGATCACATGACATTTATGACAATTTTTTTCCTCTTTTTAGTGGGGTGAAGTTTGAATGTAAATTCAAATGAGGAAAATGTATAGTCTATGGGGTTTTTTGAAAATGCTACAAATCAATCTATTACTAATGTACTTGATGAGAAAAGCGCTGAGAACGAGTAGGCTAGAGGTATGCCAAAATGTTTGGTGCATACTTTTGCATGACAGTAAATTGGATGCACCTTTTTCTAGTCATACTCGTTTGATTTCTCTACATGCATCTTATGCATCAAATTGTTATGCTTTGGCTGTTTCATGATCGGCAATTCATGCATATCATGGTTGAGCAAGAAGCAACCTAATGTGGCCACTTCAAGTTTTGAGATTGAGTACAGAGCAGTCTTCATAGCAACGGTTGAGTGTGTATGGTTGAGATGCCTTATGGCCTATTTGGGTGTTGGACAAGACACAACAAACACTATCTACACTAACACTGCAAAAAGCACATTGGTAGTTGCGAGGAACCCAGTTTTTCATGCTCACACAAAGCACATTGAGGTGCATTACCACCATTTCATGGAGAGACTCTCATCGGGAGAGATCATCTTGGCTTATGTGCCAACATAGGACAACCTTGTAGATTCACAAAGGAGGAAGTTTCTGATATGGAGATTGACCAAGGCAAGAAGATCAACAAAGAAATGTCGGTTGATGAGCATGTGACACTTGAAGCTCTCTAGGTGGCAGAGTTTTTGGCTATGACATCAAAATTTGCAGAGGAGAAGATGGGTAGTAAGAGGAGAAAAAGGGCAAAGAGTACAGTGAAAGCTACTAAAAGTGCACGGGAGGCTAAAGGTGCAGAGGATCCCAAAGACACAGAGGAGGCTAAAGGAACGGACAAGGCCAAAGGGGATAAAGGTGCAGATGAGGACAAAGGTTGTGTTCTTCTGCTCATATAGTTTAGCAAGAGATGATTGGTGGCTAAATGAACAATAATCGGATACATCAATGCCAGCAGATATAGTGGCAAGCAATAGGCGCCTTGTTAGTTTGGATGTCAACGGAGTGTTACTAAAGGATTATGTTGAAGAACGCAAATATTTCTGGAATATCCCATTCCTAGTGGAAATTAGGCCTCAGCGTGTGTGAATCTTCCAATCATTAGGAAGACGACGGGGTGTAGGAGGGCCTCTTTATTTGCCATGAACCTATGGGGGTGATTAACATTTTGACAAATAGGTATACGCCATGTGTGCAAGAATGGTGGGTGTGTAAGAGATGTGTAAGAGTGGTCAAAGGATACACTTTTCTCCCCAAAAAGGAGGTGGATAATTTTATGATTTTTGGCCTTCCATAACTCCCACATATGATCTCCAATTTGAGCAGAGATCATAGATCTACAATCTACACGTCCAGCTCTTTCCATAGATATGCTACATGATATGGTTTTACCCACTAGATTTTAAATTCCATTTTGGGGGGAAACTTTGAATTCAAATAAACTAGATGTTTGAATTCAAAAGTCATCCTTTGATTACTTTCTTAATTCAAAAGGTTTGACTTCCTTAAACTACCAGATAAAGAGGCCCTCCTAGACCCCATTCTCCTCCTAATGACAAATGTTTTGTGGCCAGACCTAATGCGGAGAACTTTATCATCAACTTGAGGAGGTGATGATATCTGATGCTCTGTTCATGTAGCCAAAGGAAGAATTTGATGGTCATAATGAGTGCTTGCTTTCTTCGGTTGATAAAGATGAAAGACCTCCTTTTAGGTATTTATCTCTTAACTTTCAAACTGGTTTTTCTGATTTTGGTATTGTTTTGCACTTTGCTACTATTTTGTACATATTTTGGTACTATATGGTACTTTCATACAGTTTGGTACTTTGGTGCTTTTGGTATTGTTTACACAATTTGATACTCTTGTGTATAAAACTTGGTATTGTTTGGGCCTTTGGTACTCTGGTGCTATGATACTTTGCTATTGTGTTTGGTACTATGTACACAATTCGATACTATTTTGTACTTTGGTTCTTTGGTATTTTGATACTGTGTTGTACCAAGTTTGGTACTATGTCACTACTATGTATTGTTTGTTACTTTGGTACTCTTATTTGTATAGTTGTTCTAAATACTTAGTTTACCTACTTAGTCTCAATGTGAGATGTGGGATCCCACACTTAGAGATGTGCCAGCCCTTTTGGAGGAGTTCGGTGACAAGCCTATTTTTCTAAAGCTCCTAAGAAGAGTGTGGCACAAGAATTTGTAGTTCAATGAAAGCGAGCACCCTCCTTGTGGATGACACAAGATACAAGTCCTTGAAGAGTGAGTACAATTTGTGCTGTTGCATCCGATCATAAGAGCCAAAGTATTACGACTTAGAAAAGCCAAAGTATCTTATGAAGGTCATTTTCTATAGATCTTTGGGTGTCTAGCTGAGAAGTTCCCCATTGCATACAACTGCCACACACCCTTGCTTGATGTCAAGGATGACATTTCCTTGTCCGTTTATAACTACTTTGTATCTTTGGAGGGTATTTGTATTGCTTTGGCCTCCCTAATGTGTAAAAGATTTTGTAAGCCTGTAGATTGACTCTGGAATTTTCATAGAAATTATCATTGTGTGTGTACCCTGGTCCGTGGACATTAGGAAGAGAATGGGATCTAGGAGGGCCTCTTTATTTGACAGTTTAAGGGAGTCAAAGCTCTAAATTAAGAAAGCAATCAAAGGATATCTTTTGTACTCAGCCTCACAAATGGAAGTGGCCACAGTAGGTTGCTTCTTGCTTAACCATGAAATACATGAACTGCCAAGCATAAAACAAAAACCACTTGTGGACACTCGTGTGTCATAACAACTAGCCCAATTTGAGTCCAAAAAAACATGTAAATCTGGCGGCAATGATCCCCCCTTGGGATAAAACAAGCGGAGATGCAAAGTGCCACTCAAGTAGCAAAAAAATCTCTTGACTGCCATCCAATGCTTAGACCCTAGGCTATGCATAAATCTACTGACATGTGAGACTACAAACTGATTATCTAGCCTTGTGTTGCATACATAAATGAAACAGCCACACATCAGTTTGGTAAAGAGTGACATTAGCAGGATCATCAAAATCAAGTAGAATCAAATTCAAACCTTTTTTCATGGGAGTAGCAAAAGGTTTTTAATCCTCAAGTCCAAACTTACATAGCCATTAGGAAGAGAATGGGGTCTAGGAGGGCCTCAATTTAAGGGAGTCAGACCTCTAAGAAAGCAATCAAATGACAACTTTTGAATTCGAATACGCAAAACGGCTAGTTTATTTGAATTCAAAATACCCCCCCAAAATGAGATTTAAAATCTAGCAAGCAAAACTATATCATGTAACATATCTATGGAAAGAGCTCGACGTATAGATTACAGATCTATGATCTCCACTTAACTGGAAGATCGTATGTAGGAGTTATGGAGGGCCAAAATCATAAAGTTGTCCACCCCCTTTTTTGGGGGGAAAGTGCATCCTTTGACCACTCTTACATCTCTCTTACACACCCACCATTCTTGCACACATGGCATGCATCTATTTGTCAAAATGTTAATCACTTCCATAATCTCATGGAAAATAAAGAGGCCCTCCTAGACCCCATCCTCTTCCTAATGAATGTCTCTATGTAAATTTTTTGACACAAGGCAATACCACCATCACACTGCTTAAACTGTATGCCCAAGTAATGATGCAAAAATCCCAAATCTTTCATCTTGAAAGTAGCATTCAAATTAGTTCAGCGATATGTGCCTCATTGGGACCTATGATCAACAAATCATCCACATAAAGAACAATAGTGAGAGGTACATTGCCCTCACGCTTGACATACAATGTGATTTCTGTTGGTGGACTGTTTTACGAAAGCCTCGTTTGACCAAATGAGTGTCAACTTTCTCATACCAAGCGCAAGGAGATTGCTTCAACCCATACAAAGCCTTCTTACATCTACACACTTTGTCCTCTTGTCCTTTCTTGACAAAACCATGAGGCTGTGTTACATAGACTTCCTCAAAAATGTCACATGGCCTTTTTTCCAAGAGGCAAATCACATAAAGTCCATGTGTCATTTTCTATAAGTGCATCATATTTTGATTACATGGCAACCATCCAGTTTTTGAATTATGTGCTTCATCAAAAGATAGGGGTTTCTCTATATCACATAAGCTAGATACAGTGAAATCATAACAATCTGATGCATAAGAGGCATGGAAAGAACTTAAACGAGTACAGCTAGACAAAGGTGCATCTAGTTTACTGTCATGCAAAGTGTGCACGAGCCATTTTGGCAGCTTGCACATTTTCAACCCTTTCCTCATCAAGTACATTATGTACATATGTAGCAGTAATAGGCTGATCTGTAACATTTTCAAAAACCCCCATAGGCTATACATTTGCATCATTTGAATTTACACTCGTACTTCCACCATTGAAGAGAGGCAATAAACTGTCTTAAATGTCATGTGAGCTTACATTACTATCTCTAGTACATGACAACAAAGGCTGAACAAAATCTTCCACAAACACAACATCATGTGAGACCAAAATGCGCTTTGTTTGCGGATGGTTTAACCTGTAACCTTTGCTTTCATCAGTATACCAACAAAAATACATTTGAGAGCCTTATCATCCAATTTTTTGTGTTGTGCTTGTTGCACTAAACCATAAGCCAAACAGCCAAAAACACGCATGTGCTCAATAGATGGCTTTCTATCATGCCATCCTTCATATGGAGTCATAGACTGCAACATTTTCATAGGACACCTATTGAGTACATAAGTGGCACACATGATAGCCTCCATCCAAAACAAATGTGGTAAAGCTTGACTCTTGACCATACATCGTGCCATTTCCGTAAGAGACTCGTTTTTCCTCTCAGCAACACCATTTTGCTAAGGAGTATATGACATTGTACATTGGTGTTTTATCCCACAACTAGCCAAAAATGCATTAAATTCATGAGACATATACTCCTCCCCTTGATCGGGTTGGAGGGTGCCCATAGTACATTTTGAGACATTTTCAGCTATAGCCTGAAATTTCTTGAAGCACATAAACACTTCGGACTTAGCTTTCAACGGATATACCCATGCATGACTGAAGTGAAAGTCACAAATAAAAGTAATTTTACAAGGACGGAGTTTGCATAGGTCCACAAACATCATTATGCAAAAGTTGCAATCTGCGTGTAGCATGAACTGACCCATCCTTTGAAAACTTAGCACGTTGCATTTTACCCAAAATACAGCCTTCACAAACATGTTTGACAGGTGCTTGAAGAGGCGGAAAAGAAGTAACCATATCAGATTTTGCAAACATAGCAAACTGGCAAAATTAAAATGCCCAAAACGTGCATGCCAATATTTTGCATCTGAAACAACCCTTAAATCTGCAACTGCATTTGCAAAAAAAAAAATCACACTTGTCATACAAAGTGAGCTTATACAGCCCACGACACAAAAGGCAAGATGCAACAATTTCATCACCAAAATTGAGATCATGAACTTTAAATCTATCATCCACAAATTTGACTACATGACCAAGCCTAGCAAGTGCACCTACAAACAAAAGGTTCTTTTTGATTCAGGTACATACAATGCATCAACAAGTGTGAAAGAACTACCATTTTCAGTAGTAAGCACAATCTTTCCAACTCCTTGAATAGGATAAGAGACATTGTTGGCACAAGTCACCGTATTCCCATGAGGGATAGACTCAATAGAGGTAAACAAATCACGATGTAAGGTAATGTGCTTTGTAGCACCACGGTCAAAATACCACACATGTGAATCTGCAGCAACAACTGACATACATGCATCATGGACAATAGGATCATAATTGCACTCTACACTAAATGCCCATTCTGCATCAACATCAGCATCACAATCTCCTTTGGCAAAAGACTCTACAATTGCTGCACTTGTATTGGACCCTGTAGTGGATCTAGCCTCGTTCTTCTTAGCCTCTTTTGCCTTCAATTTTGGACACTTCTTAAACAAGTGATATTTAGCTTTACAATAATGGCAATGCATCTTCTTTTTGCCATTATCACCAGAATTGCCAAACGGAGTGCTGCAAGCATGCAAGCAGAAGGATTAGGAACATAATTTTTGCTACTCGCAGCAGAACCATAAGAAGTGGTTACATTGTTGTTTCCACCTTTTCTTTGAGCTGCAATAAAAACCTGTTCAACTGCACGCTGCCTTTTCCTTTTTTTTTTGGAAAGTGACTCTTGCAATAGCAATGTGCATAATGCATCAAACTTGACAACTTCAGGATTTCCTTGGGTCATAAGTCTCCAAGTACTAGCAAAAGTCTAGTAAGAAGATGACAAAGTATCAAGAACAGTCTGGACAAGTGAACTGTCAAAAATGTCTTCTCATGTAGAAATTAGTTGCTCATTAACATCTTTGACACCAGCAAGGAAAGTGTCCATTTCATCTTCCTCATATATAATTTTCAATTCCAGCTCTTTATGCATCAAAGCAATTTTAGCCTCATTGAGGCTTGCATAAAGACCTGCTAGAATAACCCAAGCCTGTTTTGCAAATTTTGTTCAATGGATGTGAGGAGTGATAGTGCGCTTCACAGACAATGTAATCAATGCATGAGCCTGCACATCTCTTACATCTCAATGAGCCTACTCAGCCGTAGGCAAAACAACATTGACATTAGCAGCAACCCTGGCAGCAACACCTGGAGCATCCTCAACATCGCCTGCATCCATAGTAAGTGTTTCCTCACTAATTTCACTTGTGTGTTTATGGTTTTGTGGATTTTGGATGTGTGTGCATGAAGCAATGTGTTCATTATTCCCTATTTTGTCACCGTATCTTGCCAATTGTGTGTTTACACACTCTAATTTCACGCTAACCCCTTGCTAATTTGTCTAATTTTGCTAAGTTACACACTAATTTGCTACCAAGGATTGGAGCTTTCAACCATTCAATCCATCTTCAATGGAAAGGTAATCAAGGTGGTAATCTCAACCTCCCTAGATAAAGATGTGTAGAATTGTGTAGAGACTCCACCATGATGCAATGTAATGTCAATGCTATGTTGTTGCAATGCAATGTTGATGCTATGATGCTATGAAATTTTCGGATTGTTCGTTTTCATGCTGTCGTAATGCCAAAATTTTCCAGATTTGGTGGCGTATGAAATTGACAAGTTTCAATTGCTAATTGGTGATTGTACATTGCTAATTGATGTAATTGCATGCTTGAATGGTCAATTTCAAGTGTGTGTGCACTAAAATCAAGTGTGTGTGCATTTTAATTGAGTGTGTGTATGCCTAATTTTAGGTGTGTGTGCACTATTTTGCCCTTGTTTGTGCACCTAAAAATCAATGTGTGCTTAATGATTTTTCAATTGTGATGATTGATTGTGTTGTGGTCATGCCAACTAGAGATTTGTGAAAATCACAGTGCAATTTCGACAAGATTAACCCTTTTGTGTGCGCACCTAAAGATTGGTAAAAATTGTCAATTATTAGTGTGTGTGTGCCTAAAAAGTGCTTAATATGCATTATTAATTCAATTTTTGATTGCATGTTTGGTGTGTGTAATGGTTGACTGCTGTATTTTTGAGCTCAAAACAGGGATTTACACACTCCAAATGCGTCAAATTTTGACCTAATTTTATTGCTAATCTTGTTGATTTAATTGTTTAGTTTGGATCTTTTGATCATAATATTTGGCAATTGAATTGATGTGCTTTCTGTGATTTTATTTGGCTGCACTAATCCCCTATGTGTGGAGAATTTTTAGAATTTTTTTGGGTATTTTTCGGATAATTTGTATAAATTTTTTATAAATTCTTACTTATTTTTGAATTAGTTTTTACTTAATTCCGTAAAAAATTGATATCATGTGATCTTTATGAGCTGATTGGTGTGCGTAATTATGGCATGATTTTGAACGCATTGGTGTCCTCCTTGCTCGAGTTTTGAGCGTTTCGCTATTTCCGGGGCCGGGTTGTTTTGTCGTAAATCGCGTTCTTGATAAAAACTGCTATTTTCGATGTGCTTATGCATGTTGAAAATGTTCAATTATGATTGCCAATGGTTTTTAGAGATTTCTAGAATTTCTCAGGAATTTTTTGAATGTTTTGGCAATTTTTAGGATGTTCATATGATTTTTTGTGTTCTCGGGTGATTTTCAGCCTAATTTTGGCATTTTTGGACGTTTGAAATTTTAAAAAAAAAAACAATTCTCAAACTTTGATACCTGTCTTTTATCACTTTGCCTTTTGGCACATGAACTCTTCTCATCGGATAGATCTTTATGGTCTCTTGGGATAGTTTCCTACGACGTTAAAATAATCTTCTTCTTCCTTCTCCATCTTCTTCCGCCCGCCGCTTTCTCGCTTCGTGGCGCGTGAACACCACCCACACACACTCTCACTCTCTCTCTAACTCCATCTTTCTCTCTCACAATTATTGTGTTTCTCTCATTCCCCTCACTCTCTCTCTAACTCCCTCTTTCTCTCTCTCGAATCGCGATTTAACACTATCTCTCATCCCCTCTCTCTCTCTCTCTCTCTCTCTCTCTCTCTCTCTCGCTCCGTATGGCGTGCCACGCTCGGGTCCTTGCTGCTCATGATTAACATGCCTTGCAAGTCAACACATACACGCACTCTCTCTCTCTCTCTCTCTCTCTCTCTCTCTCTCTCTCTCTCTCTCTCTCTCTCTCTCTCTCTCTCTCTCTCTATCTATCTACCTTTCTCTCTCTCGTCTCCCTCCTCTGTACGCGTGAACGCCGTCAACCAACCACCACACGCAGACATGTGTGAACGCACCCCTACACACACAATTCATTAAGCTACACAATTCATTTTGTTTCTTTTCAATTTCATTTTAATTTCATTTCATTCCCTTTAAATTTCATTTCATTTTGAATTCAATTTCATTTTTTTCTCACTTTCATTTCATTTATTTGTATATTAGTATAAAAAAAAGACCAAAAATGTTTAAATATCACAAAAACAATTAAAAATTTCAAAACTTCAATAAAAAATCAAAAAAAGGTTTTAAAATTTACAAAAAATAGAAAAACTCATTAAAATTTTATTAAAAATCAAAAACTTAAAAGAAAATTCATAAAAAACTAAAGAAATTGATGTGATAATTCACCAAAAATATAAAAAAATCATAAAAACTCACTAGAAAATAAAAAATTGATCGGAAAAATCACAAAAAATAAAAAAATCATAAAACCTTCAAAAAATTCTTTGAAAATAAAAAATTTTCCAGAAAAATATAAAAACGCATAAAAACACTAAAAATTTTAGAAAATTTAAAATTTCTTTTAAAAAATAAAATAAAAAGAAAGTCGTCGAAAGAGCCAGAAAGAGGCAAAAAAGCAAAAAAGCAAAGCCGAAAGAGCCGCACACCGAGCAAACAACACAAAAGGGCACAAGTCGAAAAAATCAAAGCCGAAAAAATTACACCACGCAAAGCGAATCAGATTAGCCGAAAAAAGCGAGAAAAAGATTAACTCAAAGTAGTTAAGCGTTAGTCAAATTCCAAAAATTTGCATGCTAGAAATTGGCAGGTGCAAGTGATTGCACTGAAAATTGAGCTTCCAGTTGGACAAATAGAGACTCAAATCGCGGTGGATTGCAGATTAGGCCATTAAAGCCCAGATTTTCATCATTTCAAAGGCCCGGATCAATTCTGACACAGTTGAGCTACAGTTAATCAATTCTTGTGAGTCTGAAGAGTAGTCATCTGCAAAAATGCTTTGACACAAGCAGTTTTATCAAGCCAAAACAGTAGAAATTCTGCTAACCGATACCAAAATCTGTTAGGAGATAGTTTTTACAGTACAAGCCAACATCGACTCAAATCGAGCCGAGAGTTCAAGTACAGCACATCAAGCTAGTAGCAATGGCAACACATGCACAAGTGCAACAAAGCAGATTTTACAGCTATATGGTTACAATGGAGATAAAGTTTGATATGCAGATTCAGAAGGCCATAGATACTTAATGAGCAGCAAAAGCATCACAGGAGCCAAGATCCTATTGATCAGAGTAAAGCAAGATTTAGAGAGCTCCCAGATGTTCACAGACTTTAGTGGAGCCAGGTATTGCAAGCTCACAGATGAAGTGCATATAGAAGTTCAGAAAGTCAAAGTGTTTATCCAAAAATCTACACAAGCCAGCCAAACATACAGTTGATGCATATGTAATCAGGGTCATTGTACATGGATTACACTGGTCAGATCTATAATCGAGAACCAAAATTGCAAGATCCAACAGATCAACCAATAGAAACCTGTCTAATTGGAAAACCAAGCCAAAGACGGTACAACAGTCAAGATAGAGCAATCTACAGCTGGATGCTTAGTGTCTTAAAAGAAGATGCTGATAACTTGGCTAGCACAGAAGCTGAAAATTCTCAGGTAGAGCTTGACATGACAGAGCCAGTTGCAATACCACCAGTCATGACGTATTGCTCAGATTGTGGACGAAAAGGTGGACATTTTTTTGAAGATTGTCCAAGAAATCCAGACAACATGGATACATCAATTGTACCTTGCCAAGCAAGGTACAGAGAAAATTGGAAATGCGAATCTCGATGTAAGTGCATCTAACTTGTCACTTTTAATGCAATCAAGTGATTCTGCATTACCATCAGAAGCACCAGTAAAAGCAGTGCAAGTTCAAAATCAGCATTAAGATGCACAGGCACATGAAAATCTTTTCATGCACAGGCACATGAAAAGCTTAAAATTGATTCTTTGAACAACAAATTCTTGCATGAATTTGGGCAAGGTGTCCAGATATCACCGAATGTTGAGAAGAATGTTAGGTTTGCAAATGAGTCTGCATCCAATGCCACAAGTGTGCAACCATTCACGAGTCTAAGGGACACATCAAACAAAATGATGTTAGCTTTGTATGGTACACATAATTCATATGCACACTATATAGACCAAAAAGGAAAACTGTACAAAAAGGATCAACCAGTGTTTGAATGGCGCACATGCCAGCTCATAGAAGTGCATCTAGTGATAGATTAGAAAAAATTCATTTCAGAGGAAAGAATCAATTTTAGCCCATCCTCTCTAGAGCTGAAGGATATTACCCGAGTGGACCCAGAAACCTATTCAGAGCCAACTCTCCTCTGTCGAAAATCAAGCTTTGATGTTGTGATCAAATGAGCATATACTTTGACCAAAACAGTCGTAGATATAGATGAGATTCTAACATCTATGATGCCTTGGGTCTTGAAACCACAGAAGCTCATATCATAGGAGACCCATGGGATAAACAATATCAGGGCAAAGATAATGCTATCTACATCTTGACTTGGGGAATAATATGTCATGTTTCACGGAGATACATAGGAAACTATGCAGAAAGTTCACAGATGCCAAACACCAACAGTGCTACCCAAATTGTGCCTTCATAGTCCCAAAAGGTGAGACTAAAACCAAAGCCAAACAATTTTGAACTCTTACAATGAAGCAGGCTATAGTGATCACCCTAGGAAGGGGGGAGTTGTAAATCCATCAAGCTCAGCTTATGTACTAGGAAATGCTACACCATTTAGAAGCCCTAGAGCCTCTAACCAACAGACCCCTTCAAAGCAGAAACCATTGAAAGATCATATGGTTGTTGGAAGTTTCCAAGTGACCCAGATCCCATAAGAATCTGTAGACAAAAGCTTCTATGAAGATCATCAAGGACAGAAGTTTCAGTTGATCTCCATAAGTCAGAGTCAAAAGCCGACAAATCCAATAGTATCCAAACAGTTACATGTGACCAAGCTCACATATGCATATCAAGATGCAAATAACAATGAATACCAATAGGTTCATGACCTTGTACAAACCCCTATGGATGGTAAGACTGAAGATGATGCAAAGCCTCAAGCTGCCTGAACAGGTGACAAAAAAGTCAAAGTCAATGGGAGTTAAAGTCCAGAAAGCTACACAAAGGTCACCACAAAAATCTCCTCCGAAGAGACAGATATCTCCTCCAAAGAGACAGATTTTTCCAGAAAGTACAATGGATCTTCTAAGATCAAGGGTTACTCAGATGTAGGTGGACAATGCTCATCAGTTGCAGACAAAAAGTGCAATATTATAGCCAATGGAGCCAACATCGATTGAAGCAGGTGGTCAAAGCAAAGAAAATGTAGATAAAGCTCAACCAAAGAACACTGTCACAACAAAAGGGGTCAATACAGAAAGAAATCTTGAGACAATCAAGTGCAACATTGTTGGTGAGAATGAAGAAAAACTCTCAAGTGAAGTAAAGCTAGATTTTCAACTAGACAAGAACCTGATGTCCTTTCGCACTTGGAAAAGATGTGGCCAACCACAGCTAGAAGATGCTAATGAATTTGTGAGCATATCAAGAAACAAACCAGCAGAATGATGGGGAATCATCTCCACCATCATTGAAGTAAGTTCACAGATCATCATAGCCCAATTCCATGTGATCACAGCAAAAGATATGCCAGAGGACATCATAATGGGAATGCCAATGGCCCAAAATATGTCAAAGATACAGAATTTGAACATGACGGAGTCATCACAGACAATAAAGAATAAAGACCAACAATGGTCACCCGCGAACGGCAACACAAAGTCCTCAAATGGAAGATCTTATTGAAGATGATTCATCTCATTGAGCAGAACTTCAGAAGAGCTTAAAGAAAATCAAGCAATAAGAAGTTCAGATCAAACGGAACAAAAAGCAACCACGGAAGCTATTGAGCAAACAATTCCACCAAAGCCAGAAGCTAAGAAGAATGAGGTTGCAAAAATTCAGGATGCAATAGTAAGTCCAAAGATCCAGACATTGCCAGCTAAATCAGCTGATGTAAGTCAGATTGGAAAACAACCTCAAGCCACTCTCCATAGAGACACAGCCACATCAAGATGAGATCATGGAAAAAGCTAGACAAAGATTTTTCAATAGACCAGCAATGAGAATAGCTATAGTTCTTAGCAGTACAAAAGGAGCACGTGTCAGATACAATGCTCTACTAGATAACAAAGCAAAGTACAATATGGTTGCAGACAACATCCAGAGCATTCTAGAGATTACTCAGGGCAAGCCAGATAATAGAGAAATCATGGGTAAGGCTACAAGTAAAAAAGAAATGGTTGCTACTCTTAGTATCCAGCATCTTGAAGAGCAGGTAAAGTTTTAGGTGAAGCCTTCAAGGGAAATGATTGCAGATGTCATCCTTGGACATTAGTGGTTAGATCAACACAAGGCCTACAAAGAAGATACAATGCTAATACTCTCTTTTCCAAGAGTTAGCCAACAACATTTACAGGTACCGGTAATGCTAGATTGAGAGTTGCAAAAGTCACAAGCATCAAAGACAAATCTTACAGACAAAGGTAAAGCCAAAGTGAACCTTCCCCACCGATTAGCACAAAAGGTGTGACAACATATACCTCTACATCAAAGAACCCTCATGGATCAGCTTCTTCAAGCAAGTCAGGATTTCAAAACTTAAAGTCAATTGCTGACACAATTGAAACCTCTAAGGAGACACCCAGAAAAGCAAATATATATCAGCCAAAGTACTCAAGAAATCATAAGAAAGTAAAGCAAGTGTTTGTTCCAAGTAGTTTAGTCAAAGTCAATGATCCGGTTTGGATTACAGATAGGAAATCAACACAAAAAGACAAACACATGGGATGGATAGCATCATAATGGAGCTTAAAATAACAGGAGTACTATGGAGGTAACAGACAGATATGGGTACCAAAACCGCAGGTTAGAGCATATGAAGTAACATCAAGACCCTCCTAGGAAAGAAGGCCCACAAGGTATCAAACTCGACAATATTCCAGGATACCTAAGAAGCAGGTATACAACAGGAAAACATTGAGAGAGGCTATTTTAGTCAACCACAACTCTCAGGAGGATAAAAAACAAAGACAGATCTCAAAGAATATTGCTCTTAAACAAGGATTCTACAAAGGATATACAAAGATTTGGCTACCAGCCAACCACAAGCCAAGTGCAACTACACCAAGCCTGCATGAAGATCTCAAGAGCTCAACAAGACCTGCAACTCAACAAAGTCAACAAAGGAGATACAAAGGTCATCAAGAGATTTGGATTCCTAAGTCTTCCAATGCTAAGAGTCAAAAGCAAGATGCCGACAGTCAACAGAGGCATACAACATCAAAGACTCCTATCAACATGTCTGATTGGAGAATCAAACAAATAATGGAGTCTTCACAGTCAAAGAAGGACAACCTAACCAACGTGAATGCAGATCCAAAGATGATAAAACAGGTATGGCAAAAGAAAATTTTAATGCCAACTTGGTCCTTCACTAATCCTCTTTTTGAGGATTCAATCTTACTTTTACTTGAAGAAATGTTTGTAGTAAGCACAAGAATGTAAAAATTCAAGTCGCTAGGGTGCAAAAAACACTCTTTGGCATAGTTAGAGTTGGGCTGCTGATCCATAAAATGAGCAAAGCATTAGTCCCAAAGCTTTAAATCATATTAAACTCAGTACTAAGAGTTGTAGTTATTAGGCTTATACTCAAGCCTGGAAGAGTTGAGCATATCTAAGTCATGTCGCTCATGCTAGATGAGATGTGCATAAGAGTCAAAGTCTATTAACTTACAATTGGTGGAGTGTCGTAGAGTCTAACACTCACGCACAGTGCACAGTAAGATAAGAGCACATATCCTCATCAACAAAAAACATTCTTAAAGGGGTGCCAACTTGCAAAGCCATGTCATATGCTTTTATAGATACACCATATTTCTGAAGAACCCCTCAAAATCTTTCTTGTACAACATATTTTTTCCATGCATTTCTGTGTATGCATAAATAGGATCTCCCATCATTGTACATATACATTAGACACTCTTTTTTGCTTCCACCTATGCACCTTGAGTGGACTACAACAGCCAAACCAATGTTTCATCATGCTACCCTCTCATATTTGCTACCTTTTTAATTCCATATCTATCAGCAAATAATCACTTGTGTACTTTATTAATATTTCCAATGCAAATAAGTACCCCAATAATGCGCGTATCCCAAAGGTACTTTTTTGCCACCGGGTTTTTTCCCTTTGGTCATCCTGGTATTAGACCTTAATTTAGAACCTCATCATTCTACTTCCCTTGTACATACTTTTCATAAATAAACAGTAGTCTCATCATGCTATTACAACGGACAAATGCAACATTATCTCTCACATCAGACATATTTGGACCAATGAAGATGCTGCAGCAAATTGAACCTCATCAACAAATTCAACGACAAATGAAGACAATCAGCCCATCAACAACCAATCAAAAACCTTCCACAGCCTCCACGGACACTTTTCAACAGTGCCCGAGGACGGGCGCTAAAATCGGAAGGGGGGAAGTTAATTGAGTCAACATCAGTGAACTGAAGCTGCTAAAAGACCAAAGACGTACGAATTCACATCAAGGATAAATACAAAGAAGCAGAAAAGATTGGAGTTACACATTTTTAACATTTTCTTGAAATGGTCATGTATTGTAAATTCCCAATTTATTTCAAGCCATTGTAATATTTTTAATGTGTTACGGACTCAGTGGGAGTTCCAAGCTATAAAGAACAGGTCAGTTAGTGTGCCTAGGTAGCAGATTTAGTAAGAGGTGGAGTCCTAAAGGCCTTGGGCGCCTGGACATTGCATATTTTTACCCTA
Organism: Adiantum capillus-veneris; assembly: GCF_014529385.1. NCBI lineage: Eukaryota > Viridiplantae > Streptophyta > Polypodiopsida > Polypodiales > Pteridaceae > Adiantum > Adiantum capillus-veneris. Next base: position 139,074,524 of record NC_140941.1, read on the forward strand.
GGTATATAAGGCAGTGTGTAAAAGAAATTATGGTTCTCAAGCTCATTTGTTGAGAGCACTCTTTGGTGAGAGCTCTTGAGGTGTGTGGCTATGGAGTCCTTGATCTTCTCCTTGCTCATGTGACTTGGTTAACACTAATCAATGATTAATTCTCTTTCACTGTGCCTCTCTCATGCTTCTTATGATTGCATATGATGCTTTGATTAGCTCGATCTTAACTAATTAGTGGTTAATTCCTTTCTAATCTTGTGTGATTGCCTCTCTTGCTTGTGTGTGAATGTAGGTTTGATTGGAGTGTGGTGCTCAATAGATCTATATGTGTGTGCTTGCAATTAGTGTGTTGTATGATAGGATTAGTGTTGTGTGCATCTTGCAATTTTCAGTGTGTGTGATTGGGTTGATTGGAGGTGAAGGGAAGTGGATGTGGAGATGGCCAACCACATTGTGGCTTAGCTCATCATAGGCCAAGAATCTCACCTCGTAGAGTTAACCATTCATGTTGCCATGATTAGCTCACTAATCATGTGAGTATTTCCATGCCCTAGCCGGGTAGCTCATCCCTACGGATTGATAATTTTGTTGGTCATTGGAGCTATGTAACGATGAAATCCCCAATAGTAACAGTGACAAGGGTGACTTTGAAGTTAGTGACAAGTGGGAGTTGCCAGGTTAGTAGTTCTTCGTCAAGGCAAGATGAGAGGAAGGAAGAGGATGGTATGAAGCAAGGGGAGAGAGATGATGAGAGCAAGTGGATAGTTATTGCAAAGTACCAAAAAGGCTACATATTATCACCATATTGTTGTGCTTTATACCTATGGTTACAAAAGACCTGCACACAGCAGTTAGCTAAAATTATTAGCACAATATCAATTTTTGGTACTACAATACTAAATTTAGTGGCATACTACCACCAAAGATTGGTACTATATGACACAATAGAAATTGAATGATTGTATTGTGTACATGTAGTAGATAGTACAAAATATGGCTAGTATAGAGTAACAAATTTGGTACTACAATACTATAGAATATCAAATTTCGTAGGAGATAGTACAAAATCCAAAGTAGGTAATATAGAATATGGGCCAAAGAATGTGTCGGCCGTCTGCCAAGCCTCACCATATCAATGCTAGCAAAGCGAGAACCACAGACATAAAAATTGTCAATCCGTGGGATGTAGCTAACCCGACAAGTGCATGGAGGCTACAAGAGATAGCTAACCCCTTGAAAAACCCAGGTCTAAGCTGTTTCTACCTATCTCAGTCTCAAATGTGTGTCAGACATCAAAAGCTACTTTCCTTACTGCAAGCTTGTTTTGATGATTTGGTATAGCTACGAGTCTGTGAATGCAACAAAACTTTATGCCTAACATGAGTAGAGTATCCTTAACCGCTCCCGTTTACTCAAATGTCATTTTTGACACTCAGACAAAATCACACCTAAGATAAACAATCTATTTAGGGTCATTCATTTTCATACTCTAAAGCACTCTATAGCTTCCTCTAGACGTGCCCTACCTATTCCTAAGGTCAAAAACTAGTTTTGGTGCATTTATGGTGCATAGGGAGCAAAGTAAGCTTGTAGGCAGCATGACTAAAATCACACTTTCATCACAAGAAACTTACTTTAAATGGAAGAGCTTTCACTCGCAAACGCGTTGGTATGCTTGGAATAGCATTGCAACATCGGACACAAGAGACACAAAGAATCAAAGAAATAGTAGACTCACATTTAGCTTCTGCAGCGAACTCTTACTTTCATTATCCAAAAACTTAGATTTTAAATTACAAAAGTTGGCTTTTATACCTTAAACAAGGTTCAAAGAATGTATTTCTGGCTATTTGGGCTCAATATAAATCTTAGAAACTGCATATGATTACAAAATTGGAGGCCCTTAATCACTTTAGATTCATTGGAAATCAATAATACTACAACGGCTTTGGACTTTGCGTGATTCTTCAATGATACAAAGGGATTTAATACAAACAATTGTCTTTAAAAAATGAATGGCACCCCTTTTGATACTCTTTCATTAGGTCTTGTTAGTTGAGTAGCTAACATTCCCCCCCTCCTTGCATGTGTCATCCGCAATACAACTACTTAGGGTGCTAAGTAGTGGTCAAGCTTCCTTGCCAATGTCCTTTTGTGCATGTCGCTCAAGACCTTGCTGGTATCTGAGGCGGATTTCTTTATCTTCAGTTGACATAAATTGCATGGTTACTTTATTTCTTTTCTCAACTACAAAGTAACTAACAAATCTTTCTCGCAGATTGGTGATTGACGAGGCCAAAGATCTTGGATCGATAAGTGAAGAAGCCCGCGTAGAATATTTCTTCAAATGTGTGCATGTAGTAGGATGGTAGAAACATCACCCTAGCATAAAAGCCATGAAGCACTTCTCGGAGGGCTGGCTTGATAAATCATAGCATAATCCCTTGGCGCCTTCAAGAAGGGACATCCATGCTGCATTTGTTTGCTCTGCAGTGGCTGCTGCTTCAAAATCCATAAATTGTAGGGTATCTTGACCTTGCATTGCGGAATCTACTTGTCCTTACTCTAGTGTGGTAGCCTATGTTGTGGCTTTTTCTTGAGCTTTGCTCAATTCAGCTTTTAGCTTATCTATTTCTTGCTGGTATCTCTATTCCTATTGCATAAACTTGATAAAGAGCTCTCTTCTCTGCCATTTTCTCTAACTTCGACTCCATCTCAAGGTCTTTAACTTTCTATTGCACTACTTTATATGCCTAATTTGTGCCTATAGTGTGGCTACTATAGGGTTTTCCTTGAGCTGGTTTAACAATGTATTTTTCTCTTGGCACATGGCTTTTGATTGTGCCAATTAACTATTTGCAATGTTTAGCTAAATTTTTAGCTTGTCGATTGTTGAAGCAAACTGTTGTAGAGCTAAGGTGGCCATTGTGACTTGTTGCTCTTGCTCTACTGATTTCTTGTCTAGAGAGCTTCCAAATACCTTGTTGTCTTTGTAGTTAGTTCAGCCAATTCCTTTTCTTTGAGCTCCATGGCTTCTTTGTATGATTTGACACAAACATTGGCCATGTCTAGTCTTTCATCTGAGAGCCATAGTTGCCTATATATGCTTTGAAGTTGTTGGTGGCGAGCATAGACCTCATCTTTAATTTTGTCCACCACATCATGTGCATATTGGTCATATTCATCTATGTCCTTTAAATTCTCCATTCTTCTTGTGTTGCTTGCTTCAAGTTGATTTGTTTGTGTGTCCTGAGTCTTGGTGATTGGTCATCTAGTTGGTTGGCTTGAGTATTTAGTGTCTATATTGGGCTAGCTCGCACAACCACTTGCACACTGATAGTTTCTTTGGGTGGTTTTGTATTTGGTTCCATATTGCTATCAATGGGAGTGGCATCCTCTAGTTGTGGTTGTGTTGTGTCCTCTGGGTGTGGTGGTGCACTTGGGGGAGAGAGATGTGGAACTCCTACACTAGGGTTGATTGGTTCTTTGGGTGAATCCTCCCTAGGCAATGTATTGCCTTCTTCTTCTACCTTTGCTTGCTCTCGTTGCCGTTCTTCTTATGATAGAGATATTCTAAGCCAATCCGAGGATTTTCCTTTGCATTGAACATTGGGTGTTTGCTTCAAACTTTGATTCTTCTTAGGGATGGTTTCCATTTTTCCTCAAAATCCGCTTTGAGTCCTCTTTCCATTTCAAAAGACGCCTTCTCTCTTTCTACTCTTGCTACTTTTTGGACTGGTTCTTCTGTTGCTACAGCAAGGCATGGCCATTTTGTGGCTTTGGTGTCCTTTACCGTTGCTTTCCCTTTTTCTATTTTCTTTCTTTTGAGAGGAGTGTCTTCCTCCGCTGCCTCTTCTTCCTCCGTTTTGCTTTCAGCATATTTTGCTACAATAGTTGTTTCCTAGCTAGGGACATCGACTAGTCTGGTCCTAGTCACTAGTCCTCACTGGTGGAGCTCTTGTCTGCGCTTCTTTTTCTTTTTCTTATTCAGTAGCCATAGGCTTTGCTATGGGGCTGATGGTAAATGCTCTGCTTGGCCGATAGCATGGTAAGAAATCCTTGTTAACACTTTTGGAGCTCCCAAGAAGGTGATGTTCTTTGGATTTTTCACACAAGTGAGAATGGTGTGAATATATCGGGCGTGGTCTACTTTTGTCACACCTTCTCTCTTTGAGGCTTGGGTGAATGTGGATGTCACAGCATGATTTGGAGATATGTCTCCGAGAGATCTTTTGGCAGTTAAATGAAAATTTTGATGATAGAGCTGAAGAGCCCGCTCTATCCCTCTTTCCTTTAGATCCAAGAAAGAGATTGATCGACTGGTGAAAATTCTGGTTGTGGGCAACCCTCGGTCTCTCACAGGTTTTCCTCATCTTTGCAGCTTTAGGGCTTCAACAACCCGATCTTTTGTGATGTGCACCTCTATTGCCCTTCCTTATTCTGTAATGTTGTGTAGAAGCTCACAAGCCCTCTTGTAGTCTACACCACAAGGCTCCAGTTCAAGGTAGTCTTTAAGGTCAATTCTTTCCTAAAGTGGCTGAAAGGCCTCTTCTTTGATGAGGTCTTGAGATTCCCTTGGCAATTGAACTTCCACTTTAGATCTATGTGCGCTTTTGAATGAGCCACGGTATATAGTGACATGTTGACTTTCAAGATGTTCTTTTGATAGCCATGTGACATTTTCTTCCTTGAGGGAGTCTTCTTCTAGCTGGTATGGAGGGAGCTCAACAAATTTTCCTTCATGGTTTTCTTCTTTTGAGCTCCCAAGGTAGATGAGAGTGAATCTGGCAAGAGCATCCATTTCATTGGTCATACCAAATTATCAATGCCCAATCAAGTAGAGAAACCAATAAGATAGAAATAGACACTAAAAAGCACAATCTTGGAAAATTTTATCTTAGGCGTGCCTAAGATACAGATGGGTGCAGGTGCATGCAATTTTGTGCGAGAGTGAATGATTAGGAAGTGTATAGGTTTTTGGTGATAGACATGGAGTTGGATAGCTTTTGGACACTTGTGGTGAGAATTGTGCACAAATTTGTGTCCGCTTTACCGCTTTCAGAGCTTTTGGTGATTGATAGGGTTTTATTGTGCCGAACTTTATGAAACTTGTCAGGGTGCTTTAATTGACCCTTGTAGACATATCTGTGTCATCAAATTGCAAGTCAGGTCCTCCCTATGGAAATACTATCTTAAGCATGCCTAAGATAAAAATGACTAATTTTGGCAGGTTTTGTGCTTCTGGTACCTTGATTGGTTGTGGAGGGTAGATCCTTGATGTCACATGAAGTTGGGTTTTAAATCGATAGGCTAAAAGTCTATTTTGGGGTACTTGAGTCGATTTGGTGCGGTTAAATGCATTTGAGAGTAGTTGTGCATGAAATGAGTGTACTAGTGTGATGTGGGCTCTGTGAGCGGTAGGGGAATCATGCCAATGTGAAAGTGTGTGCAAAATGTGTTTCCATCCTAGCAGATTATCTTTGGCACACCTAAGACATTTTTTACAAATTACTATAATTTAGGCCCTAATATTGCCCCATATAGCTTCTACTAGGTTAATTATGTAGGGTGAATTAATTATGTAGGGTGAAGCCTGAAGCCCTTGGTTGGGGTTCTTGCACTTGTTTGTGTCCTCAATTTGATTGAAAATCCCCTTTGGAGCCAAGCTTGACTTGGAGTCTTTAGTCACTAGTTGTCTGCCCATTGAAGGTTGGTAAGGTTCCATTGTAGGGTATAGAGTGCCCCCTTTGAGTTTGAGGTTAAACGGATCAATATTCTGCATTGTGGTGAAAAATTTTACTTTTGGTAAGGATATGGTCATCTTGTTGTTCGTTGATGATTGGACCTTCATTGCACCCCTAACTCTCCAAAAATCCTAACATGATAGTCCCAACAGATCTGCGAAATTTGGTCCATATCTGGGACTTCTATCTTTGGCGTGCCGAAAATACTATATCATTTTTTCTTGGACTTTTTGCATCTTTGACCTAGCATTGTGTTTCCACAATAATGATGAGCCTTTGGTTCACTTTTGGTGCAATTTGGAGGTCTAGTGTGGCCGGTGTAAGTGGTTCCAATCTCGAAAGCTCCCAGATTGGTTTGTGTATATGTGCCTCCTATTGCTCGTGTGGTTGACAATGTGATATCCAAAATGCTTCTAGACATAGTTAGGAACTTACCCCTCATGGCTGGAGTGACTAAGAGCCATCAAATAGGGTGTAGGAGAGTGTGGAAGGTCGCCAAAATCCACAACTTAGAGCTCTCCCTCTAAAGTCTAGAATGCAACATAGCCTAGAAAGATGCACTTTCTACTCTTTGGCTCAAGTTTGTTCCTAAATTCCTTTGGAACGTGAGTATATGCCTCACAGCCAAAGACTTTGAGATGCTTGTATGAGGGAATTTTGCCTGACTATACCATCTCTGGCACTGAATCCTTCTGCAAAACCTTGCTAGGAGATCTATTTACAAGATGAACAGCTGTTGATACAGCTTCAGCCCAAAACCCATTTGGCAGCTATGCATTAGACAACATACTTCTGACCTTCTCTTGTATGGTCCTATTCATCCTCTCAGCAACACCATTTTGAGGAGGATTGTAAGGAGCACTAAGTTCACGTTTTATACCTTTTGACTCACAAAAGTCCTGAAAGGCCTTTGAAACATACTCTCCACCATTGTCAATGCGTAAGCATTTAAGCTTCTTGCCACTCTAATTCTCCACAAGTGTCACAAACGTTTTGAAAACACTAAACGCTTCATCCTTGTGCTTGAGAAAGTAAACCCATACTTTCCTCGAGTAATCATCTATAAATGTCATAAAGTAAGAAGCTCCCCCTAGAGATAGGTTAGGCATAGGTCCACACAAATCACTATGAACAAGTGCCAACTGTGTATCTCTTCTACTGCTTCTATGCTTATGTGGCTGCTGTGTTTTCTTACCATACAGACAATGTTCACAGAATTCAAAATCATTAAATGAAAAGCCAGGCAAATAACCAGAACGAGACAAGATTTCCATTCCCTTCTTGGACATATGTCCTAACCGGCTATGCCATAAAGAAACGTTCGGCTGCTCGGTTACATTGATTACATTTTTTGAGACATTTGATACATAAATCATGTAAAGTCCTCCAGACTTTACTCCATGTGCTACTGTCATAGAACCCTTGGATATCTTCCACATGTTTTGTCCAAAAGTGGTGACGTAGCCAGCATCATCAAGTAAACCTGTGCTGATCAAGCTCTTTGTAATTGCGGGAACATGTCTCACATTCTTCAGCGTGAAAGAAGAGCCATTCTGAAACTTCAATTGAACATCTCCAACACCTAAGATCTCACATGTCTGCCCATTGCCTAGCCGAACATGATCTTTAGTGGTCACATAAGAGGTAAACCACTCCTTGTTTGGAGACACATGAAGTGATGCCCCTGAGTCTATAATCCAGTCACTCAGTGCATTTCCATTAGATGCTATAAGAAGAGCTGAGTCCATTGTATTCTTCAAGAAGTAGATGTCTCCTGACACTGGACTGTCATCCTCTGCAACAGTGTTTGTCACATTTATTTCTTGAATCTTCACTGAGGACTTGTTCTTCTCACCATGGTCTTCAGCTTTCTCTTTGCCTTTTTCTGCTTTCCATTCTCTGCAGTCTCTTTTCATGTGACCCTTCTTGCCACAATGGTAGCATTCTATGTCACTCTTGCCTTTAGCACTGCGGGACTTGCTACGAGACTGATTCCTCTTTCCACCTTTGTACTTTTCTTTGGTTCTCCCCTGACAACTAAGGTTGTTCCTTTTCCTTTGTCCATTGTCTTTCTATTGGTTTCTTCAGTAAGCAGACTTCCTTCTACACCTACTATGTTCAAACCATCTGGAGGTGCAGAATTACTCAAAGCTGTGCGAAAAGTGTCCCAACTTTCCGGCAATGTGATCAACAGGAACATAGCTCTAACAGGTTCATCAAACTTGACACCTTGAGATGACAACTGACCATAGATTGTGTTGAATTCATTCAGATGATTGGACATAGGTGTCCCTTCTTTCATCTTCAAGTCAACAAGATTCTTAAGCCAGTATACTTGTGAAGCTGCACTCTGCTTCTCATAAAGATCACTCAGCTTTAACCATGCTTGATAAGCCGACATCTCGTCTGCTACATTGAAGTAAACGCTTTCTGCCAAAGTCAGCATAATGGTAGAGAGTGCCAATTCATCCATTTCGCTCCATTCATCTTCGTCCATATCTTCTGGTTTTATCCCCTTGAGATTTATAGGTTTTATCTGCTTCTTTTGTACCAACACGTGCCAAATCTGCTTCTTCCACAATGGGAAATTGGTTCCATCCAGCTTCTTGATATTGTAAAGAGTAGTGTCCTGTGATCCAGCCATAGCTACGCTTCACAGTGGTTTACTTTCCTGGGAAAAATTCGGCACAGTTTCCCCTGTAAACTGACCTCTGAACCAATATCAACCTGTCAAATGAACCAAGAAAGCTTTAGATTCTGCATAAATTTCGGCAGAGTCTCCTTTGTAAAATGGCTCTGGGGTACTAAAAAACAGACCAAAAAACAGCTCAAAAAACACTGTCTCTCTGACACTGTAAGCTGCGGGTAAACCTGTCCTGCACCTGTACTGTCTCTCACTGTCCTGTCACTGTCCTATAATCATAGACTGCGACAATGCCTCAACGGCAGTAAAGCAAAGATGCAATCCCAACTCTCTAACTCACAGTCAATACATCCTAGCTGCCTATCTAAGGGTGCTCGAGGGATCGCTCCAAGACCTGTATCACCGAAAGGATCTCAACATTCGAGAATCCCCCAGCTCAATAAAACCTCACTCGACCCTCAACAAAGGCTGCAGTAAATCTGACAGTACATAGACTTCCCACAAAGTCATACATCCACAAATTTCCCACTGTATGCTGTAACCGTTGCGGCGATTGTTTGCTGCGTGACTCACAGTCAGCAAACCCTCAACAAACATACATCATCTCTGACAATACATCCCATGTGGAAGTACCTGCAATGTTAGGATGAAATCTAGAATATCAAGCAGCAAACACAAGCTACCTGATGAACTAGTGGATGTCGCCTACAGTCTGTGTGTAGATGCGCTTGTGTCGTATGTGACACGCCTCCAAGAACTGTGAGCCGTCCTTCGATGTGTAGACAGCCTCAAATCAACACTCCGAGAGTGTCGATATCCTCAACACCTGCAGTCGTAGGCCGAAAAACCCCAAATTTGCAGAGTCCGATCTGCACTCGTCGAGACCACGTAGTCGAAAATGGCCTGCGCAGACCTTTGTCGAAGCCGAACGGTGGCCGAGATGACCTCAGAATGAAATTTTGACAACACCGAGCCCTTTGGGCTCGCCCACAGGATTTGGGGCCGTGTCTTCGCCTGTCGAATTTCACTCCAATCTGAGCTGGTGACTCTAGCCTCCTGCAGTGCTGCCCCAAGCCTCGATCTGAGCTCTGATAGCAGTTGAAGGAGTACGAGCGGAAGTGCGACGCGAGAGAGAGAGCGAGAAGAAGAGCACGACGATATGGTGAACTCTCTCTACTGTAATGTGTAGAGCATAGTGAGTTCTTATTAGGTTTTTACAAAAGAATATGTGTACATACCTGGCAGCCCGCCCACTTACCTGGGCGACCACATTGGGCTTTATACCCCAACAGGAATGTCAAAATTGGATTCCGACTTCAAACACCAAATCTCGAAGCTCAATGGAGTAGCCAAATTTTTTTTGAAGCAAATTTGATCAAAAATCTCGAGGCCACTCCAACTCACTAGTCATCTGGAGCAAAATGCGACAAAAAGGTCCACATATGTCAGTTTTCAGAGATTTTTGATCCAAAAGTACATTGTAAGGCCTATGAGACTCGCTAGGTAAGCATTAGACATGGGGTTTCAAAAAAGTCTAGGTATGTATAGGCCAAGTTGATCTTCCCTAAAGTTGGAGTGACACTCTTGTTGTAGCCCTTGAGAGTGGCTCGATAGTACTCAAGTGGTTGAGTAGTTTCTTTGTGGTAAGTGGAATAATTGACCTCATTAACTTGGGCTCTTGTATCTGCTAAAGCTTTAACTTTGTATTGTCATTCATATTCTCATTGATTTGCATATCAAGACCATCTAGCCACTCGTCATCAATCTCGACATCATCCTTTGCTAAGGGTTGAATGTGGAGGGTAATGAGTGGTACAACTTATAGAACAGGTTGTCTTGTAGCTTTTTGTTTTAGAACTCGAATGCGAGATTATTCTTGAGCCTTCTCAATAACCTTTTTTTTTAAAAGCTTCCTTTCCTTGGATGCATGCATTCTCTGCAGAAGTTCATCAGTTAAGGAAAGGTTGTATTTGTGGAGTCGGCATCCACTTATCTAGTTTTCCATGTTCTACATTTACCATGGCTAACTTGACAACCCCACTTGGTGAAACATCTTCAATGAGAAAAGGACCATGTCCTTTTTTCTTGAACGTAGGTATATGTTGTTTCAACGAGTATACTAGGACTAAACCCCTCAGTTTAAAAACTTTAATCAGTAAACGCAAGTCAAAGAACTGATTTTGTTTTTGTTTTTGTGCATATATGTGGGAAATGGAGGCTAAATGTTGTTCATCTAGGCATTCTAAGTCCTCAAGTCATTCTAACAACTCATGTCCTTTCCATTCCAGCTGAGTTGCAACTCTGAGAGTGAGTAATAAGAATTCCATTGGCAATATTGCATCCATGCCATATACCAATTTAAAAGGAGTTGTGTTCAAATCCGTACTAAAGGAAACTTGATAAGCCCATAAGGCAGAGTGAAGACGCATTTCCCAATCTATTTTGCTTAAACTAACAATTTTGGTTAGTACATAGCTCAAAATTTTGCTTGTTTGTTATGCTTGACCATTAGTTTGGGGTGGTAGGGTGCAAATTTGTTATGGATTATCGTGAACTCATCTAGTAGATATTCTATCACCTTATTGAGGAAATGCGATCCGCAACCACTCACAAGCTCAATAGGAAGTCCATATCTAGTAAAGATGCATTCATACAGGAATGCAACCGTGGTTCTGCATCGTTCTTTCAAGTGGCTCATGCCTCATTCCACTTGGTTAAGTAATCTGTTGCCACAATAATATATTGTGACTGAGTTTTGTAAGCTGGTGGTTGTATTGGACCTACAAAGTCTATACTCCATTTAAAAAATGTGTGTGCTCCCATCATAGGTCGCAATGGCATGTTATCCATTCTCGTTGTCATCTTTTCTCCTTGACATGCATTGCATCGTCAAAGAAACTCTTTTGCGTCAACAAATAAAGTTGGCCACTAAATGTTTTCCATCAATACAACCTTGGCTATCTCGTGAGAGAAGTGACCCCCTGCAAGACCTGTGTGAGCTTGTTCTATAATAGGATGATATTCCTCTTCATTGGCGTACAATCTGAGCTATTGATCTTTTCTGCATCAATAGAGCTGGTTTCCAATCATTGTGTAGTTGGCTGCCTCAGTTTCTATAACACTTTTTTATCTTTTATTCATGTCTTTTGGGAATATTCTGTTAGTCAGATACTCAACCAAGTATCTGCTCCACTCGGGTGTGGCTGAAATATGGAATAACATGGCATGGGGTATGGCGGTTTTTTCTTTACATTGAGAGCAATCATTCACATAGTGATGAGCATGTCTCTTCATGGTAGACCAGTAAACACCCAACCAGGTTAATCTTTGTAGGGTTTGGTCTCGCACAAAGTGTAGATCTATGATTGTGGTATGAGATTGACTCAAGTAGGCATCTTTCTCCTCAAGATTGATGCACAATAGTAGGATTCCATTCTTATTTTATGATACAATCTTCTCGCCAACAATTGATATAAGGCTAATTGCTCAATCAAATGTGGTGTAATAGGAATTGGTATTTAAGAATCCACTTGTGCTATAATCATTAAAGACAGAAGTTCTTTTGACCATCTTGGAATCATTTCCATCGGGAACAGATATGCATTGGGTAAGTCATCATCTACCCCTTAAGGTGCTTCCCCCATGGTGAGTCTTGACAAGTGATCTGCCCACTAGTGAGTCGTGCCTTTTTTACCACAACTGTGAATTCAAATTCAAGTAGGATGATAAACCATATTACTATTCTACATGTATTGCATGGCTTATTCACCAAGTAGAGTAAGGCTTGATGGTCTACAAAGAAGAAAAACTTGTTAGCTAACGAGTAGTGTCGGAATTTCTTGACTGAATACACCATACTAAGACATTCTCTTTCCGTGGTTGTATAGTTCTTTTCCACCAGTCTTAATTGTATGCTAGAATAGGAGATAGGAAAATCCATTGTTCCTTCTCTCGGCTGGGCTAAGATGCAACCAATGGCATAACTTGAAGCATCGACATGTACATGGAACACTTTGTTCCAGTCTGGAGATTTCAGTATTGGTGTTGAGCTCAAAGCTTGTTTAAGCTTTTGGAAGGATTTCTCGCATTTATCAATCCATTCAAAGTGAGTGATAAGGCTATATATGGGCGAGCTATCACATACATGTAGATAGATCTACAATAGTAATAACCACAATGTCACATAAATGCTTGCACTTATTTGACAATTGCTGGCCTAGCCATTTCCACGATCACGGCCACCTTTTCCATGTCTATGGCTATAACATTTTTTGACACAATATGTCCGAGGATTTTGCCTTGCCTAACCATAAAAACGCATTTTTCAAGATTTAAGCAAATTTTATATAGATGACATTTCTCAAAGACACAACATAAATGTTCGAAATGACTTTCTCATTTTGTGGAGTGCACACAAAGATCATGCATGTATACTTCCAAGAACTTCCGCAGATACTCCTTAAAGGCATGGTTTATAAAACTCTAGAATGTTGTCGATGATTTGGTTAATACGAAAGGCATACTTGATGATCAAAAATTTCCCACTCCGTGGAGAAGCCATTTTATGTTTCTCCTTGGGATCAATAGTCAATTGGTTGTATCCAAAGAAGCCATCCAAAAAGCTATAGGCTTCCTGGCTAGCTACTCATTCTAGCACGTGATTGGTGATGGGAAGAGGATAGTTATCGCGTATGGTGGTAAAGTTTACCTTTTTGAGATTTACACACACTCTAATTTTTTCATTCTTTTTGGGCACCACTACAATTTGTGATACCCAATCATTGTGTTCTATTTCATAGGTAAACTCTACCTCCTTGAATTTATCTATCTCTTCCTTAATTTTCTTGGCAAAGGTTTCATTATAGGTGTATAGTCTTGGCTTAGCATCATCTCTCATAGGGATAGTGTGTTGGCATATGGCATGATCCACCCCTTTGAGATCTTTATAAGACCATGCAAAAACATCCCTGTATTATTTTAACGTTCTCGTGAGAATCTCCTCTTCTTCTTGCGAGAGATCCTTGGCTATGTATGCCGGTTTTGGCTCTTCTCTAGATTAGGCAAGGTCAATTTTTTTGGCATTTTCCAGCCCTTCATAGGACTTTCCTAGTTCTATAGATTGTTGCAAGGGTTGCTCTACAATGATCGTGCAATCTTGTAAAGTGTATTTCTTATAATGTGTTGAAACACTAATTTTTCCATATTTGTCACTATCTGATTCCATTTCCATGGTCCATAAGTCTTTCAAGGTTCGTTTCAGTTCTTTGTATTTTGCTTTTCGCTCCATCTTGGTCATCAGAGGTTCTTTCTCTTTGATTTTATTTGGCTTAATCGCGACCTTGGTTTTGTTTGGTTGTGTATCTTTGGATGCTCTACATTTAATTATCTTCCATTTATCTTGTCTTTTATGCAGTCCGCTGCATTCACTTTTATCAAGAATTGAATTTTGGATTCCAATGGTCATTTTGTAGTTTTCTTTCTTAAGTTATGGTCTCATTCTTTTGATATTTTTGTTGGCGTCTTCGGTGTTGGTTTGGAAACTCAAAAAATCTTTCTTCCTCTCCTCTGAGTAGAAGCTTGGCTCTTACCAGCTCCTTCTTAAAGTCCGATCTCTCTGTTGTAATTGGTTCTTCTTCCCACTTATCCATAGCATCATAATAGTGATTAGAGAAGATCTGTTGCTCCTCGATCATCTCAATAGATACCATTTAGATGGGGACTATATCATAGTCCTCCTTGTCCCAAAAATATGTAGGTGTAGATTTATTAATACATACATCCATGGTGGCCAGGATTTGAGTCCATTCAAAGGGTTCAAATGGTTCTGGTATGTAATTTGCGTCATTTACATCTCTTTCCAAAACACAATCTTCCTTTCATAAGCTTCCCAATTGAGAAGCACCACACATCCAAATTGGAGTGTTTTTATGTACCCAAGATGGCAGTTCAGTTTCCACATAAGTTTCAGAGTCCAATTCATGTATTGGTGTCCTCGGGACATCCTTGTAAGAATGATCTTTCAAGTTCACTGGAGTGACTGTCCCTACTTGTTTCAGGTAGAGATAATCATTGCCCCAGTCTTGGATTAATTGTATCTATCTCATGGATGATCTTCCCAAGATGATTTTGTAATTGAGTTTCTTTCCAAAGTCTACAATGGCCAAAGTGTGCTGGTAGTCAATCTCGCATGAGGTGACTATCACATTCCCTAGTAGGCCCATTGGCTTCTCTATGTGTCCATCTGTCAATTACAATTTCACTCTTGTTTGCCTAATTGTTGGCTTTCCCCAAGCTTCCCAAATACCTTTGGTTGCTATGGCTATGCCTGCTCCACTGTCTGAAATAGCCATAGTTGTTACATCATTGTATTGTACTGGAAGGGTCATGTTTTCCTCATTCCCTTCACAATAGTCCCCGACCTTATTCATAGGTACCAACTTGACAAGTCTAGTCTGTGTCTCTTCTTTTTGAAATTTTTCCAGGTTCAGTGGAGATGCTTCTTTCAATACCATCCTTCTCATGGTAGTTTGTATATCTTCCCATAGGCATGGTCTCAGTTTTAGCAGCTTGCCCAAGGTGATTGTGCATTGGATTGGTGGATTGTAAACTAGCCACATCCAAAGTCTGTCTTGGCCTTTCCAATTTGTTGTTTTGTAGACCATTGATTTCTCTTCATTCTCACCTAGGTAAGACGGTAGTGTTCTCAAGGTTTCAACATTTGTAGAGTCTAACTGTATTGATCCCCAGTGTCCGTACAACAACTCTTTATATAGCTTCATGGGTGATCTGTCAAACTGAACTTCTTCTACTGGTGCTGATATTAGAGTCAAGCTCCCATCTTTCACTTCCCTAACTCATTTCCACAAATAGTTTGGCTAGTCGTCTTCAACTATCGTCACCCCGTCCCATCCTTCTTCACTATCAGGAACTTCTAGCTTAGGTGGTTGTACTTCCACATTTTTCTAGTTTTTTGACATTTTCTTTTCTTGAGATTTTTCTCCTAGGATTTTGGTCTCAGCTTCTTTTGGTTCTCCTATATCTTCCTACTAAGGATTCTGTTTTCCCATCAGGGCTTATGTGATTTTCACCAAGTTTCTGTAAGATTCTAGTTTAGATGCTTCTCTTTCAAGCATTGGATAGTTTTTCATTGGTTTTCTAACGTTTGCCCAGTTTTTAGTCCAGCTTGAAAATCTTGCAAAGCTGCATTGATTGGTTCGTAAATTTTGTCAACCAAAACAGATCCGGCTGATTTTGGTTTGGATTCCTTAAAGTGTGTTGAAGGAGTCTGTATTTTTTCTTCTATCTCCTTCCGTATCTTCCCCTCAATCTCCTTTCGTTTTTTTTGTCTCTTGACTTCGTATCTTTTGCGTCTTTCTTTCCAGGAGTTTTTGGAGGAATTGCAAGATTTATCCGATCCATTTTTGTTTTTCTGTTTGTTTTACTTGGTTTGTGCTCTAGTCATCACTTGAACTAGAATTATCGGTTCCCCTTCTGATGAATCACTTAGTACCACTTGAACTATGTTTAAGGCAATTTTCCCTTTGTTTGCCGAATTTCTAGGGCAGTCCTCATGAAAGTGTCCACCCTTGCGTTCGCATGCTCCACAATAGGTCTCTATAGGTCTCACATTCTTATTCACTGTAGGACAGTCATTTTTCCAATGGTCATCCACTCCACAGTTGTGACAATTTTCACTTTTTGGTTTGGGCATTCTCTTGATCATAGGTGATCTTGCCCCCTAGTTTGCAATAAAATAAACAAGTGTTGTATCAATGGGTGCTTGTCACATCGGCTTGATAGGGACTGGAGTAGGTTGGTTATACCACTCTTCTTTTATCCCCATTGTTATTGAACTAGTCTCAAGATATGGAGTAACAGGTACTAGCGCATGTTCATCAGTTTGTTCCTCAAACACCATGTATTTGATTGGTATAGGTCTATTTCCTAGAAGTGGAGTGCTGACCTAATACTGGTTGAGTTTGCTCCACGTTCATGGTTGGGTGATCTTTGCATGGGTGTCATATTGGGCGGGTATTTGTACATGGGTTGCCCCTGTTTCCTCATTGGCACATACTGGACATTTTCATCATATTTCGGCTTGTAGTAGCACTCATTTGTCTCATGATTTGTCCATTTCCCTTCAATAGCACACCACTTTAATTTCCTTTGTTGTCCCATAGATTGTCACTAATTTTTTCCCTGCATTGGGCCTCACATTGGCATTCTTTGCATGTTGTTCATCATATCGTTCATGCATTTAAGCATGTCCTCTATCGCGTTAGTAGGAGTTGTATCTTATGAGACTGCTTGTGATGGCACAATGGATGTGCTTCACTTGCTCTGAATATCTTTAGCTTTGCTTTCCTCATTGAAAATCTCACAATTATCACTCAAGTTTATCACATGTAAAGTGCATGCTTCCCACGTCATGTGTTTTTTGTTATACAAAATAGCATGCAAATCTTTTTTTAATAGCCTCTTTAGAAACAGTGAGACTAGTAATCCCGCGATTGGAATCTCCACCTCCGGGCATCTGTCGATGTACTACCTCATTTGACTCACACTATCTCTAACAATTTCTCCTTGTTTCTGTTTGAAACAATAGATTTGTGCCACAATACTATGCTTTATGCCCATTTTAGAACATGTAGTGATAAATCTCATGGCCAAAGTTGGCAAGTCAATGATCAATCCAAGAGGTATAGTTTGGAACCAAGTCAAGGCTTTACCCTCTCCAAGGTCATCCCAAATGCCTCAAATTGTGTATGGAAATTGGTTATGCACTCAGCTCTCAAAACATGTCTAAAGCTCGCCAAACGGGCATATCGGTCCCCTGTCCTACTATTACCCACTTTTGGAAATCTACTGGTCTGACTCTACAACTATGTTTGGCACCCACTCTCTCCCTTCAAGGTGGTGTTTCTCCCATCAATCTCTCAAACCAATTGTTCAGTAAGTGTGACTCATGTGGACCTCTTCTCGTCCTCATGTCACTCATTTCTCCCATATTATATAGGCGGTTTTTGCCTTTCTTTCTCTGTTGTAGTACCATTGAGGTGGCTAGTCCTTGCTGCGCTTCCTTATTGGTTGGCCATGCTATCATAAGATCTAGCATTTAGATCCACATCCCGATCGGTTTCTTGTACGGTTCCCATGATCACTTCATGGATTGAGTGTCCCTGATACTTGGTTTGTTCAATCTCCTTCAGAGTCATCATGACATAATTATTGTTGTAACAATCCCTAAAGAGATTAGCGGGATGTTTTTCTAGTCCCTTTTTCTTAATTTTAAAAATATATACAATTTTCAAGGGTGCTAGTTGTCCTAATCTAGCATGGGTACCGTCCATACCAAATAATATTGTTTTCTTCCTGGTTTACACTCTCTTCTATGGATGCTATGCTCCTATTCTCTGCTAAGTCAATCGCGTTTCCCAAAACTCTACCAAATCTAGAAGGTTGTCTTTGGTTTCAGACACAGTTCTTTTGACGTAGTTGCTCCTTGAGTTCCACAGATTCAGGTACCGATATTTTGTATGGTCTACGGGCAACTGGTTGACCTCCTCAAGTAAGCTCTATTGCATGATCAACATCACGCTTGGGCGGTAACTGTGAAAGTTCTTCGAGAAATACATCATCAAATTCGGTTATCCATTCGGGTTCAAGTGAATCTAACTTCTTCTCCTTAGGGTTAAGCTTTATTGTGTAAATCCTTTCATTCTTTCTATGACACTTTATACGTTTTGTAAAGTTTACTAGTCCGAGTTTATGCTTTCCCCGTTTCCTTGTAACTATAACTCTAGAGTTTTTTAACATTTTTGAAATTCAATGAAGTGTCTTTGCAATGTATGTGAGCATCATTGGCTTTAAGCCAATCCATTCCTAGGATTCCATCATAGATCCAGTTACCCAATGAAGTAGAAGATTTAACCTTCCTACCCGTAGCTAATTCCACTGTAAGGTCTGTATCAGGGTGTTCAGACAAAATGAGATTTCTGATGCACCTAGGAGATATGAAAGAACGTGTACTTCTTGAATCAATCAATAAGGTAAATTGATTACCTTGATACTCTGCTGGGGTTTGAATTACTAAAAATTGTTCATTCACTCCCTGATGTTCAAATTTGCAACATGAACATACGCATTTGCTTGATTTCCTTTGCCTCTAGCGCCTTGAGCTTTGTTGACTTGAGTTCTTCCTTGAGGTCTTTGATTTACTCCTCCTCTTGGACGAGGTTGACGATTAACATTTCCATTGTTGTTATTGTTGGTAGGCGGTCCATTTCAGACAAAATGTGGATTGCCTGGTCTAAAGTTCCCTTCGTTTTGAGGTTGTCCTTGACTTTGGTTAAAGTTCTGCTGATTGAAGTTCCTCTAAATTGTAGATGGTCTAGGTCTAAAATTTCTAAAATTTCAAGTCAGGTTGAAGTTTCTACCTTCATAATTTTCCACCTATCATGTGAAGCTTGAATTGTTAAATGGAAAATCTATGGACTTATGGGGTTTGGATCAAGAGAAGTTTAACACAAGTGATCTTGTTTGGCCTTCATACACAATAAGTTCTCTCTTCTTTGCTATGGATTTCTAGACCTTTGTTCCTCCTCGAGACAAGGCCTTTATATTTCACGAACAAGAGCAAGTTCTAGTTTCCTTTTTCCGGTATTGGATAACTCTAATTAAATGGGTTTGCCTACATCAAGGACATCTGCAAAATTGGTAAGACGAAGCCTTTGGAGTCTAGTCTTCATAGGATTATGTAACACTGACACGAATCGAGCTACCTTGACCTCTTGAGTCATCCCTGTAGGAGCATACTTGGTAAATGTCAAGAAATATTGATAGTATGATTCCAAATCTGTTGTTTCTTGAGTACAATCAAGAAGCTCATTCATACAGTTTGAATGATAAAATTTGTTGTGATAGTTCTTCTTGAGCTGGATTTTAAGATAATCCCAAGTTGCTGCATTAGGACCAACATTGTTTTTTTTGTGCAATGGTCTCTCCACCAACGGTTGGCCATTTTTTCTAGTTTGAACTTGGTCGTAATAGCTTTTTGTAATGCAGCTGAATGAGCCAAATCAAAGCAATTGTCCATGCGCTCAATTCAATCTTCAAAAACTTTGCCTATATCTTTGCCTTCCCCACTAAAGTTTTCAGGTTGAGACTTGCGAAGCATAGCATCGATGTCTCTATCAATGATGGTGTGTTGAGGAGAAATAGGCGTATTTCCGTCAACACCAGCCGCATTTCCTCTAGGAGGCATGGTAACTTACTGCACCATATCAACCAAGGTCACTCTTAGTACACGATTATAATCCACTCAAAGTCCTATAAGTCAAATAAAATAGATAGTTGAGAATAAGATAAGAGAGAGAATAGGAGAAAGAACAATGAATAAATTAATCCAATTTTCATATCACAAAACTTTGGGGTTCCAAAAAGTCTAAAAAGTGTCTTGAAAGTTTCTAATAAATCCTAATGGCTCTAACATAATGCACCCGATAATATCCATTGTGCATCCTTCCACCAATGGAGCATAACTATCCAATTCTTTGAGTATATTGGACGGGTGATACCCATAATCCTTTTTTATCTTTGGTCAAAATATTTTCTCATTAGTGTGTGAATCATACCATTGTTGGGTAAGGGATCTATTAGTTACACGTACTCCCATTTTGCTGTGAACTATTGATTTCTTGTAACCGAAGTAGTCATCAAAGTAAGCAAATTCTTTTGGAAACACATCCGATGTGTCCCACCCATTGGAGCTGTGTATATTCGCACAATCTGTGTAAAGAATGAGGATGCAAGAGAGCTACACAAGACAAGCACAAAGCACACAGAGATGGAAAGCTTCTTCTTCTTCTTCACAGAAAAGAGAGTACAAAATGACTAAATGCTAAAGCTGAAAAGTAGCACATATGTACATGCGGTCACTAAGTGTGAACTCGCTAGAAGCATACTAGGCTGGCACTATAAGTGTAGTCCAGCTGTAGAATCACTGGCAGAGATCCTCCGTGTCGGTCACCTAACGCGCCAGTGAGTAAATGCCGTAAGCGGCCAAGACCCGTAGTGGATGCCAGCTCAAGGTGTAGAGCTCGACATCTCAACACTCCCCCTCGAGCTCTGCATGTCGCAGAGTCCAAGCATAGTCCAGAAACGTCGAAGCTTCTCAGCTCCGAGGGCCTTGGTAAAGATATCCGCTATCTGCTCCTCTGTGCTGACGTAGACCAAGTCGATGTCGCCCGCCAACACTCGCTCTCGAACGTAGTGGTAATGGACCTCTATGTGTTTGGTCCTAGCATGGAACACTGGGTTCCTAGCCAACTGCATGCTGCTGAGGTTGTCACAATGAATGACAATCTGCTGGTCCACTTGCACTCCCAAGTCCTCAAGTAATATGCGTAGCCAAGCTACCTCGCACGCCGCAACTGCTGCACCTCTGTACTCGGCCTCTGTGCTCGATAAAGCAACCGTAGGCTGCTTTTTGCTGCTCCAAGTAACAGCAGCACTCCCAAAAGAGAACATGAAGCCACTCATAGATCTCCTATCAACAATGCTACCTGCCCAATCTGCATCTGTATACCCATACAATGCTAATGGTGCATCTGCTGCATAGAACAATGCGTAGTCAAGAGTCCCTTGCACGTACCTAAGTGTGCGTCGTACTCCATCCAAATGTGGCTTCCTCGGAAGTTGCATGAACTGACTCTCCAAGCCTACTGTGTAGCTCAAGTCTGGCCTCGTGATAGTCAAGTAGATTAGACTACCCACAATCTTCCTGTACATGTTGACATCCTCAACAACATCACCCTTCTCTGCACTCAGCTTTGCATTCACATCCAAGGGAATAGAAATTGGCTTACAATCAGCCATACCATACTTTGACAACATTTCCAAAGCATATTGTCTCTGTGATAGCCATACACCCTCTGGAGTCCTGATCACCTCAATGCCAAGAAAGTAGCGCAACTCGCCTAAATCTTTCATTTCAAACTCCTGTTTGAGAAGACCCTTCACATGGTCAATCTCCATAGCATTGTCACCAACAATAATAAGGTCATCTACATATATGGTAATGACCACAATCCCCACATCACTCTCACGTACATAGAGTGAATGATCAGCATGAGCTCTCCTAAAACCAATACTGACAAGATACTTGGCAATCCTGTCATACCATGCTCTAGAGCCCTGCTTCAAACCATACAAAGCTTTGAGAAGTCTGCATACATAATCTGGGTAACCTGGATCGACATAACCAGGTGGCTGATCCATATACACTTCCTCTTGCAACTCACCATTCAAGAAGGCATTCTTTACATCCATTTGATGCATAATCCATCCTCTAGATGCAGCCACTGCTATGACAGCTCTCACTGTCGTCATCTTTGCCACTGGAGCAAAGGTCTCCTCATAGTCTATGCCATACGTCTGTGCATAACCCTTTGCGACCAGCCTTGCCTTGTGACGCTCAATGTTACCATCAGCCTTATGCTTGGTTTTATACACCCATTTACAGCCAATAGCTTTCTTGCCACTTGGCAATGGCACCAACTCCCATGTGTCATTTGCTTCCAATGCAGCCATCTCTTCATTCATTGCATCATCCCAATGCACATTTCCAACTGCATCCTCAAAACATGTGGGCTCCACATCCTGTATCACCTTAGCCATGTAGGCTTGGTGATGCGCTAGATACCCATCATAAGTCAATTTCTGAACTGGATGTCTGACTCTATTAGATCTGCGCGGTCCTGGGTCACTCCTTTGCCCTCTAGCATCTTCTTGTACTTTCCTTACACCAGGTGTCCTGACAGCCGGAATTCCAAATTCCTCATCAAGACTTTGTTCAGAACCATCTGAATCCATGTCTACATGTGAAAAACCTGATGATGCATCAGCCATAAGATCAACCTTTTCCTTTCCTTTTCGTGATACATTCCCTGTACCTGTTGGTGGAGTAACCTGCGTACGTAGTCTACCATTCCATGGTTTCTCAACAGAGCCACGAGAAGAGGACTCTTGTGGTCCACTCAAAACCTGTGACTGTGGCCTCACATTTTGTACAACCACATCATCTTTTACATCAGCCCCAATAGTGCCATGTGCATTACTGTACCAGCTGCTCATCTCATCAAAGACTACATCTCTGCTCACTCGTAATTCTCGTGTAGTAGGATTGTAGCACCTGTACCCCTTTTGTTCAAGGGAATATCCCACAAGAATACATTTCTCTGCTTTAGGATCCAATTTCCTACGCAACTCATCTGGTACATGCACGTAAGCTATGCAGCCAAACACTTTCAAGTGTGCCAAATCAGGCTTTGTACCTGTAAACTTTTCCTCAGGTGTTACATCATGCACCGCAGCTGTAGGTGTCCTGTTCATAATGTACACAGCTGTATTTACAGCTTCAGCCCAGAAATGATGAGGCATGTTCTTCTCATTCATCAATGCACGTGCAACCTCTGCAATGTGCCTGTTTTTCCTTTCTGCGACCCCATTCTGCTGTGGAGTATATCTGCATGTAAATTGCCTGTGTATACCATGCATTCGCAGAAAATCTGAAAAATCATTGGAGAAGTACTCTCCCCCTCCATCTGACCTCAATGTCTTGATTTGCATATCTGTCTCCTTCTCAATCATGACTTTGAAGTCTTGAAAGTGACCAAACACTTCACTTTTGTTATGCATGAAGTAGACCCATACTTTCCTTGTATGGTCATCAATGAAAGAGACATAATACCTGCAACCATGTATACTTGCAGTATCGGTTGGACCCCAAACATCTGTGTGCACCACCTCAAGTGGCTTTTTACATACATTGCGCTCATGTGGAAATGAGCCCTTTGACTGTTTTCCAAACTGGCATGCTGCACACACTTTATGCATACCATCCACCTTGAATTTGGGCAAACCTTTTACAATCTGTTTTGATTGCATGCTGCGCAATCTCTGCTCATTGACATGGCCAATGCGTTTGTGCCAAATGTCAACATTAGCCACAACACCTGTGCCCTGTGCAAATAATGCAGCTTTTACCTCAGGCATGTCTACATTCAACGTAAACATTCTGCCCACACATTTGCCCTCTGTGATCAGCTTACAGCCATTCTGGAAATCTTCTACATAACAGCCATTTGGATTGAAGCGAACCTGCAAACCTTGCTCAACCATTTGTCCAACAGAAACAAGATTCTTTGTAATGTTTGGGACATGAAGTACATCTGCTAAGTACTTTGATTTCCCACTCTTCGTATTTAGAGGTATGTCCCCTACATGAGCAATGGGGTGAGCTGTATCATCTCCTGTCTGCACATAGCCTGACACATCTGGTTTGCGCATATCTCTAAACCACTCTCCACGAGACGTCATGTGATTAGAGGCACCTGAATCCACATACCAAACATCATCTTGGGTGGAATTCTCTGCAGTCATTGTATTCATTACATGCTGCATAACAAACATGCGCTCGTTTTTGCTGTCATCTACATCTCTGCTAGTAGATGCATAGTTGCCCTGTTCTCTCTTTCTACTTGCTTTTCCCTTTGGACAGTCACGTGACATGTGACCTCTTTCACCACAAGTCCAACATTCTCTACTATCTGGAGTATGTTGCTGCCTGCTTGATCCTGCACCACGACCTCTTTGACTCCCCCTGCCTTGAGACTGGTTTCCCCTGCCACCTGTATTGTTTTGATTTGATTGACCTTCCAGAAATTGGCCCCTGCAACCCCTTGGGCCTCGACCA
This sequence comes from Adiantum capillus-veneris, assembly GCF_014529385.1. Lineage (NCBI taxonomy): Eukaryota > Viridiplantae > Streptophyta > Polypodiopsida > Polypodiales > Pteridaceae > Adiantum > Adiantum capillus-veneris. Next base: position 139,098,657 of record NC_140941.1, read on the forward strand.
CGACCTCTACCTCTACCTCTGTTGGAGTTAGAATAGAAGGCCTGTTCAGAATTATTTCTGCCATGAGAAGAAGATGTGTCAAGGTTCTTCTCCTCAAGAATAAGCATAGAAATCAAATCTTGGAACACGGGGATGTCGTCTCTTGTATTCATGGAAGACCTAAAATGTACATACTCATCTCCTAGACCATCCAAGCATGCACGGACAATGTCATCGTCTTCCACTGAGACTTTAATAGATCCAAGAGCCTCAATGATACTCTTGATCTTCAAGGCATAATCATTGATTGAGAGGTTGTTCCTCTTAACCTGATTTAGCTCCGACTTTAGTTGAAGCTTCCTGGCCTTGGTGTTCACCTCGAACACTCTGCCTAAGTTTCTCCATGCAATGGCGGGGGTTTCAGCATCCTGTAGATAGCCCATCATGCCATCTGTGATGCTCATAGACAACCAATACATCACTTTGCTCTGGCCTTGTTGCCAGTCCCTCAAAGCTTTCCTTTGTTCTGCTGTAGCATTTGCCTCGGGAATCTCTGGTTCCTTTTCATTGTCTCCTTCTACATAGTCCTAATAACCTTTTCCTTTTAGGAAATTTGTTATTCTGAACTTCCATGCAGGGTAGTTATTTTTCTCAAGCTTCTCAGTAACAATCTGACTGAAACCGTCAGACATCTTGAAGCACTAAGACAAAATAGCTGCAATCTGCAAAAACCTGCAAATCTGTTGAACCTGCTATCGTGGTTCCTGTAACGCTTTCTACACTCAACGAGTGTCCACAATCAAGCGTTTCACAACCACTGTACTTGTACAGTAAATCTCTGTATACTGCACTTTGGAGACCTGCTCTTGCTCTCTTAGCCTCTCTTGCCTGCACCAGGCTCTGATACCATGTAAAGAATGAGGATGCAAGAGAGCTACACAAGACAAGCACAAAGCACACAGAGATGGAAAGCTTCTTCTTCTTCTTCACAGAAAAGAGAGTACAAAATGACTAAATGCTAAAGCTGAAAAGTAGCACATATGTACATGCGGTCACTAAGTGTGAACTCGCTAGAAGCATACTAGGCTGGCACTATAAGTGTAGTCCAGCTGTAGAATCACTGGCAGAGATCCTCCGTGTCGGTCACCTAACGCGCCAGTGAGTAAATGCCGTAAGCGGCCAAGACCCGTAGTGGATGCCAGCTCAAGGTGTAGAGCTCGACATCTCAACAATCTGCAAGGCATCTGGGTCTGTTATAGACATTGTATAAAACTTTTACACGGTGAGGATTGTGGATTAGCAACTTTCCAAAAAATTCAAAGAACAACTTCCAAGGTACCAGGCTAAAGGAATTGGTCATTGGTTTGGCATTGACGGCCCCATACATTGAACATGACAATGTTAAAACATCCCATAGCCCTTACTAAGGGAGGTATCATCCTAGCTATCCATGTTTCCTTTGTCAACTTGGATTGTATCCATTTGATACTTTCAATGGGAGAGGGTTTATGTTTAGGTGGTCTAGACGCAGGGCTTCTTGTAGGGTAATGGTACCAAGCTCGGAATGTATTAGGTACAATACAATCCGTAGATAGTAAACTTTTCTTCTCTTCCCCATTATGCGTGGTAGTGACAAGTCATTGCACTTCCACTCCTGTTTGAAGGTGCTCCTCCACCATAATGCAGGAGAGTATATCCGCCCATATCCCTCGATCAGTCATCTACACACACACCCCATCACTCAAGTTAGTTAGATGACAAAACCAAGATTCAAACTCAAATATTATGACCTCAAAACAACATTAGTCATATCAAAATCAAATTTTTATGACCGTAGAAAACCAAAAAGATACATATTGTCTTTAGGAAGATACATGAATACGAAAGGGCCCTACGAACCAATTCTTGGTTCCTACAACCGAGGTTCTACCCCTATATTTGTTCACATCTCAAATTTCAAAGTTTATAACTTCAACTTGTGCACTAAAATTCACGTCTCCTTTTTGTACCATTCCTCTCCTTGTGATACATCCGTGGGGGGTATTCCATTAAAGCAGTTTACTTGAGCATATTGTTCATTTACATCATCTATGTGGAAATATCTACTCGATTTAACTATTATTGGTTGTGCTTGGGAAAAGTCACTAATGCATCTGGGCTTCTTGTAGTCATCAAAGTTAGTAGTGACATTGTGAGGGTTGTGTTTGAGAATGGGTCCATAGACACTATTGAACCAATCTTGGGGTACATAATAGAATTGGTTGTCTCCATTTGACTTCTTCCAAACTCTGATTATTATGACCTTCTCATGACCTTCTCATAGAAGCCGTATCTTTGGTTTAGCATAAGAGCCTTCTTATTAAGAATGTGATCTCGACTCGGTATGTCCAAAAGCAAACATGCCACATAAGTGTTTGCAACAAGGTAAATAACATATCTTTGTACTTTGACATCGCCTTCTTGGATCTTTTCTTTGACCCAAAGCTGTAGATCGGTCATAAACCTATCAGACACTTGTGTTCGATATTCAGTTTGGGCTTCAACATATAACTCCCATGCCACATAAGTGTTTGCAACAAGGTAGTCTCTAGTTCCCTTTGAAGCTCGAACCACTTCAATTTTCTGATGGATATTGAATCCGACCATGTAATTGAAAAAAACCCTTTGTGCAAAATCACTTAGGATTTCATCTAGACAATTGAGAAGATCCATCTAAAAACAAGATAAGGAGAGAAAAAACTTAGTACACATGAAAACCAAAATTGAGTCTATGCCTCTTTTATTCGTTGAAATTTGATTTTCATGATTCCATTACAATATTATGGATGCCTTGGAGCCAACGCTCTAAATATTATTTAACTCTCATGACAAGGTATTCTCTTAGATCTCCTAGACAACAACGTGGTCTATAGTTATCTTCTAGTTTTTCTTTCCCTTGGAAATACTTAACATTTGGGAGCGCATTACCCAGTAGTAGAACATGTCTTCTAGGCCTAATCACATCCTGAGTTAAAGTAACCTGAGGTTGGCAAACCAATCTCTCATACTATCGTCAATGTAAATAAAGAATTGACGGAAGGGTTCTTGGTGGGGGATAAGATAACTACCTTCAACACTCTTCCAACAAGTTGTGCTTCCTGGCATGTCGAAGACTTTGGTCCTGATTTCTAAGTAAAAGAGTTCTCTTTCATCTCTTGATAACCGTGTTGCCATATTGTTGAACACTAAGACCAAAACCTCATTCCCTTGGCTAAAGCATTCAGACGTCACTCTGAGAGCCATTTGTTACTACAAAACGAACATTCAAAGAAATTACAATGCCGTTGTTGAACACTCCAACCACTTCACCATAATTCAAACCAAATACTTCCATTCAAGAAGACAAGTCAAGCAGGTACCACCAACCAATGTTACTTATAGATGCTTCATGAATACAATATCCTTTCCCAAACATCATGCATGAATGCGTGCAAGATGCATAACTAACCCGACTAGTATCAGGCTTTAGGCTATTCCCATAACCTTAACTTGACTTTGATACCAGGTGAGAGATGCCCCTCCCCACGGGTCTATGCACAAAATATACAATTTACACCTTTATAAAATTTTCAATATACATCAGAGTTGCAGAAGAGTTTACATAGGGGAGGAGTTCTCAGTGCCCGACCAAGCATGGAGTTTAGGCCATGAACCAGACTACATCCAGAGTCACCTAGCGACTAGTGCTACCCCTGAATGGGTGTTATGAATGAAAGCATACTCAAGGGAAATGACATTGTGGAGGGTGAATATATGTGTACACTGCATTGCAGAGAGAGAGAGAGAGAGAGAGAGAGAGAGAGAGAGAGAGAGAGAGAGAGAGAGAGAGAGAGAGAGAGAGAGAGAGAGAGAGAGAGAATATATTGGAGGGCAAAATAGAGTGCATAGAGACATGAGAGAATTAAAATAGAGAATCTTTAAATGCCCCATCTAAATGAAACAAGCAACCATATATTAATGCAATGACAAAATCTGGGTATACCATAACATCAAAAAGTTTATAACAAAATAACTAGCAGAGCACCGGACCCTATGTAGGGATCGATCGGTCCACCCATCCATTCTGCTCTACTACGAACAGAGAGAATTTCACTTCGTTGGGAGTGAGCCAGAACACCTCCAACCTACCTGATCCAGACATAAGCTGAGGCCGCGCTTCACCTCCCTTCATGAACCCGAGCTCTGAAAGGATCCCAAGTACTAGTAGGTGGTAGGGTATCCACACCAACCATACGAATTTAGGCACCACGACTCTTCAATGTCAGCATTGGGTGTTTAGGCAAATCCAAGGCAAAATCCCCGACGTGTTATCTGTGTAGGTCATTCAACCCCCGACGCACCAACCATGTAGGTGAGTCTAACAAAAATAAAAAGACCTAGGCAACACTCCGATTTAGCAAAGCCCTAGGTCAATGACCCTTTTATCTAAGGCTAAGTGATCTAGGTGATCCTAATCTTGTAGCCATGCTACCATGAGAAGCATAATACATGAGTCCAATCACAATAGCACCTTCTATATGCACAAACAATCCTTTCCAAGTAGTTAGACTGTACAGGGTCTCTACGCTTACACATCTGCCATAAACCATCTAGATCACTTCATGATCCAATCCTAAAACCATAAATGATAATCCAATCACATCACGTGGTTGAGAACTCCACCCAACTCGGGTGAGGCACAATCAATCCTGCATAACCACTTTAGAACATAACATGGCTGTTGTAAAACTTTCGGAAGCATTTCGACAGCATAACCATATCCAGGAAAAAAACCAAGAGCCACACCTACTTCTACCAAAAAAATTACAACCATAATACATGAGGGAATCTCAGTCCTTAACCACAAATCATGCTCACACTGAACCAACTCCCACACTTGGAGTTTGGCATATTCGTTACAGTAGTCAATCGGATCCGGTCCACACACATGATTCTTAAAACATGATCTTTTCATGCATAAAATAATTCCGACCAGCAGCTGAAAATGATATAAAAATCCAATTTTGACAACATCTAATCATGCAAAGTTGATGCACCATATCTACACTTCATCTTTCTAGCACATGGAGCTAGTTTTGACCTAAAAAGGTGGAAAGCAATCATACCCATGCACATGAGGTATCCACGCCAACCCATAAGGTTCCCTAAATCATATGATAACATTCCATCACCATAAACATGATGCAAAACAACTCCGATCCTTAGGTCGACCATAAACCATAACTTCACACATATGCAAAAAACAACTTTTTGCCATTTTTGGGAGCATGCATAACATGAAAATGATTGTGTTTGACCTCAAATCAATGCATCACTCTCAGCTCCATACTATAGACTAGAATTTTATCACATCACATTACATGTATGATACTCACACAACAAACGATAACCCAAAAAGAAAGACACGTTAATTATATATGCATATGCGATTCAGGTTGACTAACCATATACCCTCACACAAGTTTATGGACATCTAATAAATGAAATCAAATCACAAAAACAAACCATAAATCATACATAAGCGGCTCAGTTAACTCATGACATCATATGGTACTCCCCCTTGGTAGCACCCCTACACGTGTAGGCAAAACTGGTTATGGAATGATTGATAACTCGCATACCCTAGGTGATAACGGAGACCTGAATACATTTATCATCAAGTTTAGTCAAGCATTTCAATTGGTTAAGTGGGTTTTCCCATTCGGTGAATCTATATAGTGAGTGGTTCTCCAAGGAGCCCGGGGTCCAAAATTTTGATTAAGTGCAGTAGGGTAAAGGGGCCAACTTAGGGCCACCTAAGCTGCAAAGCAAATTGTCGGCGGTTGAATGCTTTGTTTGCAGGCTGAATGGACACGATTGGAAGAGCGGAGCAACGCCTACCTGTCGTAGAAATTGCACCATGATTGGAGCTCCGAGCGTGAGGCACGACAATGACGAAATTTTTGTGTGTATCAAAATTGGGTGTGAATGGGAAGCCACACTAGGGGTATAATATGAGACAAAGCAGCCAACAAGACTTGAATCTAGATCCAACGGCTATGATTTCATTTCATGCTCAACTAACAAACCCACCATGCGGGAACTTGTGTCTTACTTCTCGGTCTTGAAAGACATAAAGTAGGCGGGGCAACAGGGACCCGGTTTTTTATTGGCCCCTTTACCCTAGACATCCAAGTGTTTTTTGACCATATCTCTTAGCTCGTGCGTGATTTTCACATGAAACGAAGAGATAAAATTTCCTAAATGATGTGTTTTATCTCTAGTTTAAAGGGTTAGGGTTGATTCATAAAGGTTTGTGAGTTATGACCAAAACAATGTTCCTACTATTTCTATGACGTGAAACAAAAGGCGCTTTTTATGCACACACGTGATCATAAACATATTGTGTGCATAAATCAATGTGTGAAACATGATGAAATAATCATGGGCAAAATTCATGCGTACTTGGAAAATCCATACATGCACTGGCATATGAAAAACAACACACACACACACACACACACATAGAGATGATGATGGCTATGGAGTTTAGAGCTTCTCACCTTGCTTTAGAATCGATAAGAGGCTGTCAAAAGGCTTCTTGCTTTTCCGCAAGAGAGAGGTGATGAGAGTTACGTAGAGGTGTTCACGACGAGAGCTTTCAGAGAGCGCGTACATCGTGAAACGAGAGAGGGGATAGTAAGCAAGTAGAGGGAGAGTATCCTTTGTCACGACGAGAGCTTTCAGAGAGCGCGTACATCGTGAAACGAGAGAGGAGATAGTAAGAAAGTAGAGAGAGAGTATCATTTGTCTTCTTCTTCTTCTTCTCGTAAACGAGAGAAAAGATTTGATGGAGATGATGATGAAGAGCTTGCACCACTCGGTATAATAGTTACGTATTGCCTTGCGATAGTAGATGCAACATACAACACTGAAAATTGAGCATTGCAAGTGAATTTATAGGCAGTGGGCTAGGTTGGAGTGAGTCCCAAGCAGAAAACTAGCGCTAGTTTTTGGCCCAAGAATAGCTGCAAGCCTTTTGGAAACTTTGTTAAAAACATGGCTTGGCTTTTGGCTCGCAACTCTTCCACTTACTATCCAATTTTTAAAGTAAAATTGATCAGTATCCGGCCAACTAATGGAACCTTGGCTAGACTATGTCGCACCGTGATGTCTCGACATAATTATGAATTTCCCGTATTGCCCCGACGTATATATGGTACTGCTTTTTATAAAATAATTCCCGTAAAAATCTCATTTAGTCCCATTTTTCCTCCGGGTGATCATTTTTAAATCCTACGGAAACCAAAATAAATATTTTTATGCTTAGGTCATCCTAAAAAGCATATTGCTTTTCAAAAACATTGAAAAGCACAAAAAGCTAAAAATAGCGTAAAACGAAAAAAATTCTAAAATTGAATCACGGGTTTCTCTTGTCCACTGGAATAAGAAAGCAGACTCGCTTTTCACTAAAAAGCACTAAAAATCATGAAAAGCTAAAAATAGCGTGAAAAGCACTCAAAAAGCAGATTTTTACAAAATTGAACCATAGCTTCTCCGGAACAGGTAGATTAAGGACCTGACCCTACTTTTTGCAAAAAAAGGACCTAAAAGCATAAAAAGCATGAAAAAGCTAAAAATAGCAGATTTTCCCAAAATTGAACCAAACATCCATCTGACCTACTGCAACATGGAAATGACTTTGCTTTTTACTTTAGAACCTTACAATACTGTCAACAATCAAGCATCTTAAATCCACAATTTGACAAAACGGACATTAGAATCCATTTTTTTAATTTTTAAAAGAGACCCAAAAATTGGGGATCTTACATTTGAGTTGTCTTAGAATCTCGATCCAATGGAAATCAAGAACAAAACCTTGTAAAATGGGGCCCCAAGGAGATCAGTGCAGAGCAATGTTTTTCTAGTATGTGGTCTCTTCATCCCAAATGAAGAGACTAGATGAGTGTGGAGGCAGCTTTGCAACATTTTCCAATGAGTTTCCTTTGTGTGGAAAAATTATATTTTGTATATTAATCTTTAACTATTTTCCACCTCTAGATTTCAAATTCGTATTCATCACCATTTCCCTAGCCATACAGGCCACATTTGGCCAAAGTCCGAAACAATTTTGCACATAGGGCCTCATTGTGAATGGAAGGGTCTAGGATGCCCAAGCCTCTTTGATTCTTTGTCTTGGCTATGGCCTCCCACTTACCCCATTGCCACATCGCGCTTCCAGTTACTTTGTTTCTTCATAGTTACTCCTTGATGGGCTTGAGGAATGCCTTCCAGTTCCCCTGACATAATTGGAGAAATGAAGAGTCAAAGGTAATGTATGGTATCAAGGAGGTGTTGATGAGTCTTGCCCAGCAATGAAATGGAAGTAGGATAATTTCCCATATTTTCATCTTTTGTTTTAGCCTATCCTAAAACCAGTCAAAAGCTTGAAGGTCATCCTCTTCCCCATAGGTACTCCCAAGTGTCTAAAAATTTTGCCCCTCTTAATAATCTCTCCGATCCATCTAGCATAGTCAGGATTGTCATCCTCAAAGAGGGAGATCAATCTTGACTTCTCAACAATACATTGGGAATTGGATGCTATTGCAAAAATCTGAACCACTTCCAATGCCTTTATAAAATTGTTATGTTCAGGTTGAAAAAATAGTAATGAGTTATCTTCAAATATCTTAATGAGTTATCTTCAAATAGTAATGAGTTATCTTCAAATATCTTAATTATTAGCTGGTTTCCATTTTGAATTTTTAATCCTTGGATCTGTCTTCTTGCTACTACCTGCTCCAACAAAGCTATTAGAGGATGGGTGCATGCAACAAACCAAAGAGGGGCCAAGGGGAAACCTTGACAAATGGATCTCTTGACATCAAATGGATCTCTTGACATCAAATGAGCCGACCAATCTTGAGTTGAAGAGAAGATCGGATGAGCTACCTTTGCCAAGGGTGAGCACTACTTGGAAAATTCATGGTCCAAACCCCAAGTGGCTCAACATTCCTTACAAAGAGGACCACATTATTCTATCATAAGCCTTGTTCAAATCTAGCTGAATGAGTATACATTCTTGCTTAGAGAACGTGGGATATTCCACGCCAACCATGGCTACTAGTATGTTGTCATATATTGATCTTCCTTAATGAATCCACGCTAATGGGGGGGAGCTTCTGTCAAGATAGGAGACATTATTTCAACAATCATTTCTTCCAAGACCTTGTGCACCACACTCAACATGGTTGTTCTCTAGTGTGTAAGCTGAGAATAGGCATCCTGCTTGGGGATGGGTTTGATTAGTCCCTTCTTCACACTTGGCTCTAGCTTGCCATAGATGAATGTTTGTCAATCATGGTAAAAAAGGACAGCTCCAAATCCTTTTAGAATACTAGAAAAATTGAATGGTGATCCCATCCTAGCTTGGAAATTTTTCTTGCCCATCTTCTTCAATGTGGAACAAAATTATTCTAAGGTAAACAACTCTCTCTAAGTAGCCTGCATTATTTTTGTCCACCAACCTTGGTGTTGTTAAAAACTGTTTAGTCATTGACTCTTTGATTGTAGGTGAGGAAGAGCCCTCTTTCCCAATAATTTTACTGAGATGGCCAAGTATCATCTGAGTCATTTGGTCCGGGTTGGTGATCTTCCCACCTTTATTTTCAAGAAATGTTGTGATGGTGGCTTGTATTTTTTTCACCTTAATAGATCTAAGTAGTGCATTCCTATTGGCTTTCTCATTCTTAATATGACTCTCCTTGTTGTGCAATCAGAGTGTGTTTATCTCCTCTTCATCCCTGGTCAAGAGGTTCTATTTAATCCTCAGTCATTCAACATGTTCCTATTCCAAAGCGCTGCCTTGCACTTTCTTTTTTGATCTCTTTGAACAAGAGGTAAGGACGTACACCTCGTGAGCTCTATTCTTTTTCACAGTTGGCCCAACCTTCCTATTTGCAGTTTGAGATTTTTTTGTGGGCCTTTTTCCTAGGGTCCTCTCTCTCTTTTGCAATATCTTGATTGATCTCACTGAATGATTGAGACATCAGCACCTTGAAATGAAGATCCTTAAACAAGTTTGGACAAGTGATTAGCATTTTCTTCCTTCCCCGTGGTTGCTACTATTTTCTTGCCATAAACTCCAACATTCCAAGAAGGGGGAAGTGATCCGATAATCTTGTATGAGAAGTATAGTGCAAGAAGTATAGCCTGCCCAGCCTGGAATCCGATTGGGTTGACTGACAATGATAGGTGAGCACTGCAACATCCCTCCAAGGACCAATCTTCTAGGAATCAGCAAGCGTTCATTCCTCCTCCAAAGTCAACCATTTCCTAAGCTCACCCCTTGAGAGGATGTTTGAGGACCGCTCTGGTCTTGCCTTGATCACACCATGTTAAAGTCCTCCACTAAGCAACCCTTAATTTGTGGTTGAGAGAAGTCATTCCAAAGGTTTCCTTTAACTTTGGAATCATTGGTCGATTATGATTGATGATCGTCAGTCTAGTATCGTTTAGCTTGATTGACACACCCAATGACCTTTCGGATAGATGCTAGTAGACAATTTTTGGCTTGAGGTCCCTATGAACTCTTGTCAGAACCCCACTAGATCCATCGATAATAGTATCGTAGAAAATAAGGATTTCCCAAAGATTCTACTTTCTTAGAGAGATGACATCAAGGTGGTGCTCCTGAAAACACCAGTAGGACAGCCTTCTTCTCCTCATCATGTGCCAAAGTTGTTCTTGTTTCTCCTTTGTCCTGATACATTTCACATTACAGGAGGTCACTTGGAGAATAGGGTTCATGGGGAAAGGGGAAAAAACTCCTCAACAACACATCCACTATGGCCCCCATACTCCCTCGCTTCTCATGCTTCTAGGGGAGACTCCTAGATGTCCAGGGGTATCATTTCTTGCAACGCCTCAAAAGCATTGTGGAGGGGAATAGTGGATTCCTCCTTGTTAGGAGGTTAGTGGTGATGACTTTTCTCTTACCCTTTCTTGTGGTAGCATAGTTTGTTCTTCTCCCTCTTGCCATAACTTATATACTTTTGTTTGCCTTAAGTGCCGTATTTTGTTCTGGAATTGTGATTGGCACATTTGAGGCCAAGGTTTGTAGAGTCTGGAATACACTTGTTTGTTCCTTAAGTGGCTCTTGAGGGGCTTGAGATGGATTTGTAGTGGTGGGCTCCGCTTGCATAAGGGGCTGGGATGAGGTTTCAATTTTATTATCTACTTCTGTAGAGGATGTTGTAGTGCAAGATGTTGTAGAGTAGATGAATCACCTCATTGAGTTTTATTTTTAGCTAGTGAATCTTGGTTTATTATTGATTTAGCATGTCCATGTGTGTGTGTGTGTGTGTGTGTGTGTGTGTGTGTGTGTGTGTGTGTGAGAGAGAGAGAGAGAGAGAGAGAGAGAGAGAGAGAGAGAGAGAGAGAGAGAGAGAGAGAGGTTGATGGGTGACTCAAATGTAGCCCACCGTCATACACACCACCAATGTAGATGACACCAAAGAGATTTTGTTACTTTGATAGTCTTTTTGTCGCCGTAGGTGACCACTCCGAGAGAGAGAGAGAGAGAGAGAGAGAGAGAGAGAGAGAGAGAGAGAGAGAGAGAGAGAGAGAGAGAGAGAGAGAGAGAGAGAGAGAGAGAGGTGGTGAGGGATGACAAGGGAGAGATAGAGAGAATGCATTATGTGTCATGGGGAGATATGTGAAGATAGACACACGCACATACATATATATAAACAGACGCACATTGTTGGTAAGAGCGAGCAAGAACCATCATAGGTGGGTCACATGAGCTCATATTTTCATTCATGTGTGATAGTGCCCAAGTGCATAACATTCTTCTAAATGCTTCATCAAAATTGGGCTCTTCAAATTCAGGGATCCATTTGTCACTAAAACCACCCTCTATTAAACATGAGAGTGAGAGAGTCTCTTTACTGCCTTTCTTGGAAAATGGCTCGAGGAGGATCTTTGTGTTTGGAAGAACCCCCATATCAAAGTGTTGTAGGGTGGTTATGCTCACCTTTATAAGTGACAATGAGCATGCTAGGATCATCTAAGGCATGATCCACATGTTTCTTTGCAAGGCACCCCTTTACACCACTACACTTGTAGTATCCCCTGCAAAAATTCCAAAATTGACTTCAACTTGCAGCCCACTTCATATATTTCAATTAAACATTCCTAAGCATCTACACACGTGAAACAAAGACTCCTTTGAAAATGAAATCACACACCATGTCTCAGGTTTGGAATTTTGCAAAAAGAAGGATGATGAATAGTTGTCTTGCTTTACCTTGGTCTTAACCTAACTTTTTTTGTGTGCAAAACTCACAATGGTGAGTTGATTATATTAGCAAAACCAATAATTACAAATTGTAGTCATGCTTGTGACAAGCCATGACTTCTCTTAGCAACATAGATACATCGGCCAATAGGGGGACCACCCCAGGACACTAGAAGATGCATCAATGAAAGTCTAAGCTTAACATTCATCAACCTAAAGAAAACTCATCAACTAACCAATCATTGTGGCATCAATAGTCTTGAGCCATTCCTCAGAGTTCCTTCTTTTCCCAATGGCGATGATTGCTTCACTGCTTTCTTGAATAATCTCTGAGAAACTAGTTATTTATAGGTCATTCTTAAAGAACCGTACCTTCCAGGACTTTTGAACCCACTTGCATACCTTCCTTGCTGCCAAGCCACAGATAGTCGAGCACTCTTTGAACAAGTGAGGTTGGTCCTCCCTAACGTTTTGCATTGAAAGCACCTATTTGGATCAATACCTCTGGCTAGGATCTTCACACCAATAGGCAAGGCTCCCCAAAGGACCTTCAACCTTCATCCCTAGTGGCCATTGTGGGTACCGGATGTTCTTCACAATTGACCTTCATCTTGATTCTGGCCATTTCTTACCCCACTGTTTGTTTAGGGGATAAAACCAATCTAGTGATACCATAAGGATGTTGTGTACAACATTGGTTTGTAGTTTTAGGAAATGTCTATTCGTGGGCCACCGCTAGGCCTTCCACTTGAAACTAAAATACAGGCAAGCAACCAGCATTTATAAAACTCTATTGAACAACAATCTTTTTGTTCCATTGAGGTGGAGTTGGTATGTTCCTTTTCAACTTCTGTTGCTTCTATCCCAAATTTGGCTAGTCATCATAGTCCTTTGTTATTGATCTTTCTGGCCACCTCCCTCAAAAAAGGGTTTAGAAGGACGTTTCTTGCCTTAGATAGCCAAGGCTTCCAGTGAGTTATTGAGCCTCAGCTGCTCTGCTATACTTTCGAACTAGCTCACATGTTATGCCTCCAAGCTTTAGGTTAGCCCAACACGGGGCAAGCATCTTGTCATGCATCTCCAGACCTTTCCACTAGCCACCTTGTGAGCAGTACCATCTTTCTTTTGCACTAAAAGGACTAGAGAACAAAAGAGAGAGGACCTAGTCTCGATCTAGGCCTCACCATCCCTTTGTCTACCAATTCTTGTACTTGCCTCATGATCTCCTCTTATTGAGCTTGGGAAACTTGATAAGGAATTGTGGGCTCTTTTGAAGTCAAAAGATCAATCAAACACGGATGCCCTCTTGCCCCCTTGTTGTTCGCCATCAGCTCGCACCCTCTAGGAACTATGCTCAAAGATTAAGTTTTGAGAGGGGACATCCAAGGGTTGGCCTTTCCCGACAACAACCATCTTCTGGTGAAGTTATTTGTACATGACTCACTCCTCTTATTAAAAGCTTGCCCCTAGGTTGTGTGGAAGGCGCTTGAGATTGTGCAGACTTTTGTCGTTGCCTCATGGTCGAAGTGCAATATTGATGAATCAAGGCTGACCTCTCTTTCTCAGAACGACACTTTCGACCCATCTTTTGGACATGAGAGATTGTCTTGAAAGGTAAGATCTTTGGTCATCTACGATCCCCCTTTGGGGGGCGGGGGGGGGGGGGGGGGGGTCAGGAGCAAAATGAGAAGGTGGGAGTATGTGCTTCTTCCCTTCCCTAGCAGGGTCAAAGTGATCAACTCTTTCATGATCCCTTACATTGCCTTTACTAACCCGCTCCTCAAAATAGCCAAATGTATTTGGAAAGAGTTCTTGAAATCGATTAAAAAGTTTTTATGGAAAAATAACACCAAAGCCTCGATGCCTTGGCAATGGGAAAGATGGGACACAGTTGCTAGACCAGTGGAACAAGGTGGTGTAGGGATCCTCAACCCTCTGTGTCAAGTTTGTGGTCTCGATTGTGCAAAAAGACTAGGCATGGCTATTATGACCTACAATATCATGGACCAAGCAAAATCTCTACTCAAAAGGGGGTGATGGAAAGGGATTGAGGTTCATGACAAACTATTAGCCCCTCAGTGGACCAGCCTGAGACTAAGCGGCACAATGGGTGAGTTGGTGTGCAAGTACAACAGAGCGATGGAGGCTTTGGAATGGGGTAAGTTACCCAGATACTTCTAGACCATAACATTCTAGTCCCCTTGGATCTCCTAATCTGTTGGCATACTTTTGAACCCTTACTGGAGAGAGATTTCTAGAAAGGTGAACAACAAAGGACTCAATCGTTTGACCCACTTGTGGGACGTCATCGGCTGAGCTGGAAAGAGGGAGACCTAGTGGCTACCCAATTTCACCTTAAAGCACAGAGAGATTGCTCCTTAATAGAGATTTGGAAAGGCTGGGAAATATCTTAATGCTCCTAATTGTCTTTCACAAAATCTTTTTTCTTTTTTGCAATATGATGCTTTGCATTAGCTACAGAGCATTGTGCCCACACACCCATACCGGCACGTCTTTCAAGAATCTTATTGAGCTTACATCAGAAAAGAAAAGAATCATTGTGGCAATAAATAAACACAATGAAGGACAATTTGTAGTTCATTAATGTCAAAGTTTCCCAACTTAGAGAGAATCAAA